>NC_081252.1:18583127-19183127 GCF_030490865.1 Poecile atricapillus
AAGGAGAATTTTTACCGCGTTGCAAACTGGCTGGTGGAGCGCTGGCACTTCATCATGCTCAACGATGCCAAGAGGAACTTCACCTATCTCAGGGCCATTGAGAACGCTGTACACTCAGGGAGCAAATCTGTCCTGGATATTGGAACGGGAACAGGAATTTTGAGGTACACCACAGTGCACGTTTCACGTGAATTTAATAGAAAAGTAGTGGTTGCCTGACAAAATTTGGCTGAGAATGGAAAAAATAACTACTTTGATCCTTTCATGGAGACAGAACTTGAGCAAGCAAGCAAAGCTTTCAGAAGCCAGTGAGTCTGGAGATTAGTGTCTAGTAGTATTTTTCGAACCTTTTTTCATTATTTGTTGTAGATGCTTTTTGTGCCAATAAGTGCTGTTCAAATTTAATTACTCACGTGGGTTTTGAAGTTGTAATGTTATTTATCCTGTCTTTAAATATTGACTGTAAAGAGTAGATTCAACAGAGCTGAGGGAGTGTCCTTATGCTAACTGTGATGGTTTTTTTGCTGATAACATATCAAGAGAATATCAACTTGTGCAATATCAGTGTTCACACAAGAGATACCAGTTAATTTCAGGATCATTTTTAGACTTGAAGCAGATGTGGAGGAGGGGAAAACCCCTGATTCTTGTTTTTCAGTATGTTTGCAAAAAAGGCGGGAGCATCTTTTGTCTATGCCTGTGAATTATCCAAAACCATGTATGAACTTGCCCGTGATGTGGTGGCAGCAAATAATATGGAAAGAGAGATCAAACTTCTGCATTTGAAGTCACTTGATATAGAAATTCCAAAGGACATACCTGAAAGGTACGTTGTTGTTCTCTTCTGATGGTATTTTGAGTTTGGTCTTAAGTTCAAGAAAATAGGAAATGTCTTGTGACCCAAACAGGAAATAACAGTGTGGTGATATTGCTCATAATGTGGGAAGGTTCTCTGTATTGTTTATGTGTTTAAAGAGCAAAAATGACAACATGTTCTTCAAATCATCCTAATTTCTATGGTAGATGAACAATGTCGTAAATTAAAGAGTTTAATTCTTTGATGGTGGGAGCTTTGGGGCATACTGCAGCAATGGGGGAAAAAAATAGATTACTATGTCATAAAAGTAATTTTAACACACTTTTATACTTTTAAGATCTTGTGGCTCACTTCTGCAGTCTTTGAATAGGATGGAGTTACTGACATTTAATAAAGTTTCGGTGATGGTACAGGCTTGTGATCTGAAATGATGAAGCTCCTGGTTTAGGCCAATCAAGCCTTGCCTAATTGTGTCAGCTGAGCTACTGTAACATATGTATCCCTTTAATGTATATAATGAGTTACTAGATGTCAACTATTAATAAATAAATTATTGCTGTTCTCCTCTTATTATGCTGTATGTTGTTTAATTCCAGAGGACTTAAGATTTTAGGGTTGTTAGTCTGTGTAGGAATTTTATTGTGCTTTGATTATAGTTTTGGAGGTTTTAATTCCCTTTCATACACATGCACGAGTACATGCTATTGCACAAAATATATATTCTGCAGTATCATTGGCTGTGTGCCCAGGCTGAAACATCTTCCTGTTTTGGCTAGATTCTTCCCACACAATTTATTTATAAATGCTGAGGAAGAAGCTTTACAGTAAATTCTTGCTCAACATTTGCTCTCTTTTATCTGCATCTTCAATAACTTCTAACAACAATTCAAAACACATAATTTTTTGGAAGAATTAAATTGCTCACATGCACTGAAACTCCAGAATGTTGTTAAAAGTTTTGCTCTGAGCTCATATGGGTATGGTGGGTTTTTTCCTTTCAAAGAAGGATTGATTGTTGACAGGAGTGTTTGTTATACATCATATTTTTCTTGTCTAGAGTTTCCTTGGTTGTCACAGAAACAGTTGATGCTGGCTTGTTTGGAGAAGGAATTGTGGAGAGCTTGATACATGCTTGGGAACATCTGCTTTTACAACCAAAGGTAGGTGATGTGGGTACCTGTGCATGTGCATGTATTCCAGGCACATGGGAATGAGAAACAGTTGTCTTGAAAATATTTCATACCTTTTGGTATGCTAAAAATGAGCAATCTGGGCTTGCTCCATGAATTGGATTTTGGTGAGTGGCAATGAGGCAGAACATACATTGTACTTCTGTGAGCTCTGTGTTCTGAGTAAATAGGTATTTGCAAAGCGTGTTTCCCTGATGTAACCTTCCTTCATCTCAGATGGTTCACTCTTAATTACTGTTCATTACTTCATTTAAAATCTTTCTTGTCCTCTGTCTTTGTACATAGCATCAAGTAAACCCAAAAGGGTTTGTGTGGATTTTAAATGCATAGTCAGTCTAAGCAGAAAATGCTGAATTATGGTAGAATTATTTCTCACTGTAACATTTGGGAACACTCAGTTATACTTTGGTGAATAAATAAATGTATTTTTGCTGATTTGAACCTTTTTGGAAGAATGAGCAATTCCATTTGGTCTCGGATTTTACTTAATATTTTGTGGTTTTGCTAGTACATTAAGCAATATGTATGACAAGCAATATATGACAAAGAGACATAGCCCAATCTCTGTTAAGCTAATATTCTTCCTAATAGAAGGCCTTCTCTTTATTTTGTCCTTGTCTTGATTCCAACTCACTTAAAAAAAAGTTTTAGTGGGCTGAGACCATTTGTGTTATACTGAATTGAAACTGATGACCTCTAGTGTTAAGGAATGATCCATAACAGAAAAGTCATCACATGTTTCACTATACTCTTAACAGTGTTTTTCAATCTGCGTTTTGTTAGAGTTACACAGAGGAAGTAATAGACTGAAGAGGGAATCTGATGCCTGGTCACATTGAAACACTGTACTTAAAAGACTCCTTTAATGATCAACAGAATGCCAAAGACTAGTGACTGTACCAGTCACTAAGAACTTGGTGATGTTTTGACTGTCACTTGAATGGCTCACTAATATGTAACTTAGGCTTTTCAGTAATGGTAGAAATAGGCCACTGTCTCATTGCATGTTGTTGTTCATGTTTCCACAGCCTAAAAACCAAGACAATAGTGCTGGAGACTATGGCAGAGTTATTCCTGCAAGTGCTACAATATTTGGGATGGCAGTGGAATGCAAGGAGATACGTAGACATCACAGGTGTGTTTAAACTCCAGCACAGCTTGAACTCACATTTTTTATTTGGGAAGAGAGACTGGTTGTTTTTATTGACCATTGCTCATTTACTTTCCTTTTTATTTTTTGAATGGCTGATTATCTGTTTAACTAAAAAGATTCTGCTCTCACCATCCACACCCCTTTTCCAGGCTTTTTTTTTGTTTGTTTGTTTGTTTTTTGCACCAGCTCCCCTACCCCTTTGAGGTTCAGATTTTCTGGACTCATTATTCATACAGGTATGCTGAAACACCTGCCTCGAACATATGCTAAAGAAATTTAATTTCTTCATAGTAAAATTTCGTCTCAATTTCTGAATTGGAGATTCTTGGATTAACACTTGGCCTTTATCTTCATTTTACCCTCTTTATAATCTGTTCTATACCTCACTTCTGGGTCTAACCCTGGATCCTGTAAAGCCTTAGTGTTGATGACCTCAGCTGTCCTTACCTATCTGAATGTCCTTTGCCTAGTTCTGAGCTGGCATACAGTAGGGTTTCTTTGCTGAGACCAGTTCTGACTGTGTATCAATTACTTTCATATTTATTCTAATCTTTTAGAACAGTATCGTTGTATGGAGACAGTCTCTCTCTGAGAGGTTTGGACTTGATGTATTTTGTTTAGGATTAATATTGTTGTAGATTAGAGAAAATACTAACTTCTAGAGGAGCTCCAGCACACTGGATGAAGAGCAGCCAGGCTGCATCAGTGATTTCTCTAGTGCAGTAGACCTGGAAAGTGGTCAGAAAGAGACGGAAGTTCCCATGATAGATGGTCTCAGAATAATTTATTTTATAAGTTAATTATTCATCAATTAGAAGAGGTTTTGCCTTGAAACTGGGCATTGCATTCCTTACAAAATTTAAATAGAATGAAAGTTAATTTGCTGTTAACTTTGGATTGTTGAATTGATGTTCCATTTTAATAGCTTAAGGTCAGGTGATTAGCAGGACTGAAGTGACTGTCACAAATTAATTATATGCTGTAGGGAAAAAAAAGGTCACTTTTAAATTTCTTGCCTTTATAGTTTGAGATCCCCTTTTGCTGCAGTAAAAATATTTAAGACTATTTTAACAAGTCCTGTTTTTATGTAAAACACTTGCCTGTTCTCAGATTTCAACTATGCAGATCTCTGAATTATTTTGATGTTCATGCCTTCACATTTCCTTAAGTGTTTTCACGTCAATGGTAAAGCTTTGGGGTTTGGATGTTTTTTTTCTGAGCAGGAGGCTTAGTGAAATAGCAGTGTGGAAGTATCTTTTTACTCATTATTTTTATATCATCTAGAACAGCATCTGCCTTGACCACTTAATATAACTTTTATTTGAGCTTTTACTCATGCTTTAATTTTTTTTTTGATTGGTTAGAAGTAGACATAGAGCCCAGAATTGAAAGAATATGTGATTTTTTTCCCAAAGTGCCTTTAAAAGTGTGTTTAATTTACCATCAAACACTGATTCATCTTGCTGAGAGAAACCCCTTTCAGTCCAATTGTTGATAATCTTGCATATCACAGCCATCTCTCTGTGTCTGATCTTCTACCTTGTATTCTCTCCCATTCTTTCAGCAATTTTAAGTTGTGCTTCATTGCTTGTGCTCTGATTGGTATTGGTGTTTTTTCCCTAGGATGTAGTGAAATTCTTAACATGTATTGGGTTTTATCTTAGTTTCTGGAGACAGCATTCAGTTCTGATTCTTGCAAGTGAAGCACATTTTCTGTGCTTTAGAGATGCTCTGAGCATGACAAAAACCCACAGAATTGTTTTAGTGTTTTTTTAACTTCTCTATTCTAACACACTGTACATTTTAAAATAATTAGTCAGCCTAGGGAGAATTTCCTTTAGGTTTTTGGTCAAATTACGTGGAATTTGATTTCTCCTCTGTTTGCCTTTACTCCCAGAGTGGGAATGCAAGAAATTGCTGGTGTGTGCTTGTCAAATTCAGTGCAGTTCTTCAGTCCCACATATGCTGCTGCTGGCTCAGAGGAAACTGTGGAGCCCTACACCACAGAGAAGCTCAGTCGTATTCCTGGGGGTTACAGAGCCCTCACAGAACCCTGTCAAGTCATGACAGTAGATTTCAATGATCTGCAGGTAATGATTTTTCTTACACTCTTCTTAAGTAATCTTTTTATGATAGTGGAAGTCCCATATCTTACTTGGTTTTGGGTTCAACTTCAGAACAGTTCACAGGTGCAATGTTGGCAGGGTTGCACTGAAGTCCTCTGTTGGTTTTGATGCTTGTCTTGTTGTGTGGTGATGTGATTCCTCAGATGACAGTGTGATTTTTTTGAAGGTGAAGTTTTTTTGTTTATTTGGCATAGCTTAGGGAACTTTATAAACTACCTCACCATAAGATCAAACAGCTACAGGCCTCAGTACAGGGAGGCAAAAGCAGGATGCAAAAGATCCATCCTAAATCATTTATGTAGTTGTGGAGCTTAGTTTATTAGTTGTGGACTTAGTTTATTCCTCCAAAGTCAATCTTCACGAAGCTCTTGAAGACAGCATTTTCCACCTGACATAAAAATATAAATGTTAGTGGGTAAGTGTAAACGAGGAGATGAAGAAATTATTCAACCATTTGGTTCCACACTTCAGCTCCTTTGTGTCTTAGGGTATTTCTGTAATAGAGCATTCTAAAATCTAGTCACATAATTTTGTGTATTTAGCACAAAATACATTTGTATGTGTGTGCTAAATATGCCTGAACTGGAAGGCAAAGAGCTCAGCCCCTGCAGCTGAGCTTGCTAAAAAGATGATACATCTGATCTCTGGTGTGCTTCTTGCTCATTGACCTGTGGTGAGGAGCTAGCATTGAGTCAGAGCTTAAAATAGATTCTGTTATATAAATGAAATTATTCTTGGCTGCTGCTTGGCCAGGAGTTGCAGTTTTTGAATCAATAGCTTTTCCTAGTTGGCTTGTCTGACATCCTGAGATGAAAAATGAAATAAGACAAGGCTCTTCAGTATACTATTGGGAGCAATCTCCGTGACCTAATGTTGCTTCTGCTTCCAGCATCAATAAGAAACTATTGCTCTCATCTGAGAGATGTCTGTTCTTAAGCATCTGCCTGCTGGCAAACATGTAACGATAATTTTGAAGAGTAAAGAACAGTGTTATTCTTTAAGTCATGTTTCAGAAGTGCTCCTTTGAAGTTTCAGTTAGACTAATGGAGCGCTCCTGTCATGAAATGTTAAGATAGTTAAGGAAAAAGGAAGAAATGCCACTGTTATGAATCACTGATATGTTTGGGAATCCTTGGTTACTGTTTGTTGTTACTTTGTCACTGGGCAAATGTGGCAGTTCCAGACACTGGTTGGAAGGTTACTTCCAGCGTGGATTTTTTTTGTTTGTTTTTGATTTGGGTTTTTTTTTAAATGTGTTATGCTATGGCCACACCTAGATGTTCAATCAATGCAAAATGATAATTTTCTCTAAAAATGAGAAAAAAATTGTCTTTGTTCCTATTGTAAGAAGAAAAAATTCTCCTGAACTTGGAAACAGTAGCAGAATTACTGACTAAGAACAGAAATTCAGTTAAGAAATCACTTAGAACTAGTAAGGTAATTTCTAAGACCTATTTTCTAAACTCCTGTTTCAAAGAAGTAGAGGGATGTTGCATTTATTCTGCTTGTGCTAATTATCCAGACCTGAACTGGCAGAGCTGAGAAGGCTTAAAATAGAGTACAGCAGTGTTTCTCAAATTGAGTTGTAGGCGGCTCCAAAGACATCAGTACAGATCAGAGCAATAATAAGTCAAAATTCACAAATAATAATAATTTCAAAAAAGGAGCTGCTTTATGGTCCTTACTTTATTACTGCTGTTATTAGCAGCAGCAGCTCAGTCCCTCCCAGGCAGGGGAATGAGGTGTGGCTGTAATTATATTTGCACACAGCCAGGTGCTACTTTTATGTTTGCTGGCAGCAAATCAGTGCCACTGGCAGGGGAAGTGTTTACCTCTGTAGCCAGTAATTAAAGCTCAGTCTCACTTTCAGGCCCTAAAGGAACTGTGCTTTTGCCAACAGTTACAGATTTTGGCTCTTCCTAATCATTCATGAGAAGCTGTGGTATGGAATATGTGAGAAATGGTGGATCAAGACATAGGAAACTCCATAACTGCATTCTTTCTGTAGATCTTCCTTCTGTTTATAGGTCTTTCTCATTCAGAGGACACATGTGGCCTGGTTAATTTTGGTGTTTTACTGCCTATTCCTGTGCCATTGATTTATTTCCTTTGCTCTTTCTTTAGCAAAGCTACTTGATAAATTGCCATCCTGATGTGCTATGGCTGTTTAAATCTGTAATTGGCATAAATAATAGAAGAAGGTTTATGAGGTCGCAAATGTGAGGAATAAATATGGGTTAAGTAGCGTGGAAGTGAGCAGGGACAGCTGAAATAAGCCTTCAAATGGGTTTTTAAGTGATGGCAATGTAACATTGCAGTTAGTAGAACTTACTGGATGAGAACCTTGGGCCTGCTGCTTTTGAGGAATAATCAGGAAGAATACTTCTAATATCAAATGCACTTCTCTACCTGTTCAGCTTCCCAGAAACCAAAAACCAGATACATGATTGTGCTCTTGCAGTCTTACTTGAAGGGGCTTGATGCCAGCAAAGCTTCAACTAACTATTCTTTTCTTCACTAGCTGAGGAGGTACCAAAAAGATGACTGGCAGCAAAGCATTTCTATCAAAGAACAGTGAGATCTTACAGTGAACTTTGTTATCATCCAGTAATTTTAACTTGTCCATTGTTCAGCCATCTCACTTGTGAGAAGAGGGATAGACAAGCTCTCGGAGAACGCAGAATGAAGAAGGAAGAATGAGAAACCCAGCATGTGACAGCTACTCCTGTCCTCAGAGCAGGACATGAACATTTCTTTTGCCATGTGTATTTTAAGATTGAAACTTCAAGAGAACAGGTGTTGACATAAGCAGATCAGGAAGTTGATAAATGTTTTGGAAGGGCCATTACTAAGCAGAATAGCTGTTTCTGAGAGAATCTTTGGTCCCTTGTGTGTGACCTCTTGTTAATTGGTTTATGCTGGAACTAAAACATATGTGCTGGTCCTTTTGTGCTTGTGAATGTTGGTAGCAGAAGGTAATTCCTGAGAAAAATAAATTGTACATGGAGAAAGACTTAATTCATATTCAAAACTTTTTAGGAGTATTGGAGAATTTATAAATTATGCCTTTTGGGTAGACCTTAAGGTCTTCCCAGTAGTGAGATTGTACATGCCTGAGCTTTTACACAAGGCCTACACAGTCCAGATAGCAGATACAACACCCTCAAAGGTGTTTGACTTCCTGTTTTTATAATGACTCTGCAGGCCTATATTTGAGCAAATTCACAGTACACAGTATTTCTAGAACTGAGCATAGGTTTTAAGTAAAACATGTCCCTGAGCATTGGCTTGAGCCCAGACAAAAACCTGGATCTGTTTTTATTCCTTCTCATAAGGCAATCCCTGCCAGTCTGAAGTCTTTCTTGCAGTTTTCAGTGGGTTTAAATGTGTGTGTTCTTAGTTGTAGGCATGATTGCTTCTCATAGATGCAGCTTATCCATGTGGGAAATGGCTCTTGCCATGTGGGAAGACAGTTCCTATGCTCATGAGTACTAATGATTATTGTAGAGGCTCGGTAACTTCAAGTTTCTGTTGGATGCCCTCATGGATTGGTGCAGAAATTTTTGATTATTTCGTTTAATGAAACCAAATTTTTATTTATGGAAATAAACTCCCCCACTTTTTTTTTTTCTTTTTCTGCTTTGGTCAGGAGCTGAAAAGCCTGGCAGCTAGAAAGCCCTGGAAGCTCAGCCTTCCAGTCACTGAAGGAGGAGTACTGGATGCTGTTGTGGTGTGGTTTGTACTTCAGCTTGATGATGAGCACTCTCTATCTACAAGTCCCAGTGAGGAAAGTTGCTGGGAACAGGCAGTGTATCCTGTGCAGGGTCTCCTTGGTATGTCCTGTGGGTTTGCTTGTTGTGGTACATTAACTTGGTTTCATTTTGGTGGTTTTTTTTTTTCATTTTGATAACTTCGTTTATCTCAGAGACTAAGAAGTCTAAATAGAAGTTCAACAGCAAGTAGCTGAGTACTTGATTGTGTTTCTGATCTGTAGAGCCCAGTCCCTGCATCAGGGCTTGTTTGTGGGACTTTGCTGTTAAGCAGATGAAATCTGGGAGAATACTTTTCATTAAGTTGGGTTATTTACTGTACTGAATTCAATGCACTGTGGAACATCTCCAAAAAGTGGGGCTACTGACTGGATCACTTGGTGAACATGTGACTTAGGAGAGGAAGGGGGACAAGGTGAGGTAGGAATTGCTAGCTGCTACTGCCACATAACCAAAACTAAACATTTCTACCCCATGTGGGATTCATCTTGGATACTCTCCACATACAGGCATTGGCAGTGTCATTTTTAACAGTGTCTACTCTGTATTATTCACCCGTCTTTTATTTTCCTGTTTCCTAGAATTTTAGAATATCTCAAGCTGGAAGACACCCCTAAGGATCATAGAGTCCGGCTTCCTGCTTTTTGCAGGACTACCTAAAATTAAATCACCTGAGAGCATTACCCAGGTTCTCTTTGCACTCTGGCAGGCTTGGTACTGTGACTACTACCCTGGGAACTTGTTCCAGTGACTGATAATTCTGTGCATGAAGAACCTTTTCTAAATGTCCCATCTGAACTTCCCTGATGCAGCTTCATTCCATTTTCTCATGTGGTGCCTCAGAGAGATCAGCACCTTCCCCTCCACTGCCACCCTTGAGGGGGTTCTAGACTGTGATGAGATCTTCCCTCAGCCTGCTCTTCTCCAGGCTAAACAAAACAGGCTGCAGTGTTAGAACTTCATAAGTCTTGCCCCTGAGGCCTTTCTCTATCTTGGTCATCGTGCTCTGCACACACTCTAATGGTTTGATGGCCTCATATTGTGGCACAGATATGAACAAATGAGATAATGGGATGGGTTGGTTGGTTTGTTTTCTTGTTTCAAGCACTGTAAGGCTCTTCAGTGATGTGTCTGTAAAGTAACTGACATCACTTTTTATATGCTCTTTTGCCAAGACTATTCTGTGAAGACTGGAGATACTGTGGTGATGGAAGTTTGCTGCCAAGACTGCTACTTGAAGATCCAGAAGATTTCTTCTTTGCCTTCAGAGTGTGGGATGGATTTCAGTGACAGAGACGACACGCTGAGTTTGGGCAATGAGGCTGAATTATGTAATGCTCTGGCTGGACTTCAGACAAGCACCAAACAGGATGGCAGCACTCCAGTGTGTGTGCTGGAATCCACAGAAATAGCCCTGCTGAATGACGTAGCCTATCACGAATGCTTTAAAGCTGCCATGAGCAAAGTGCTGCTGTCATTAAATCCAAGTAAGGACTTGCACTCCATGGACATTGATGGACATGGCAGCAGGATAAACCTCCAAGAGCATCAAAACAAGAGCTCTCTAGATGTGGATCCTGATGCTTTGTACATTTTAGATGTTTCTGAAGGCTTCTCCATCCTGCCAATTATAGCTGGAAAGCTTGGACCAGTTAGAGCCTACAGTTCTGTTGAGAAAGAACAGCATCAGGCAGCACTAAATGTCATTGCAGAAGCAAACCATTTCCCTAAGGAAACATTAGAGTTTTGGCTCAGCCACTTAGAAGAAGAAAGTGTAGTGCTACAGAGACCCAAATCAGACAAACTATGGAGTATTATTATCTTGGATGTTATAGAGACATCAGGTTTAATCCAGCAGGAAGTGATGGAAAAGGCTGCAATATCCAGGTACGGTTTAAAAGGACAAAAATATTCCTAGGAATCTGTAATTACTTGAAAAATTTTAAGACTATTCCTCATAACTGTCTAATTACTGTTATGTTGCATCTGTAGAAGAAGGTTTTTGCCTTGGATTGAACCTCCCAGTGTTTCTGGCATGACCATTGTATACATTATATTTTTTTAAAAAGCATCAAGATTTCATCATCTCAGATTCCTTTATCTTTTTATTAATGCAAGAATATGAATGAATGATCATATTCCTTGGTCTGTCAGAAGTTTCAGGATAGCAAAGAATAACCAAGGTAGCTTTTAATGCAAGGTTAGAAAAGCCCAGATTCGTGTCCATGTCAAACAGTTGTCAGAACAAACTGGTCTTGCTAAAAGACAAACATGTTGTGTTAGAACAGCCAGGGAGGCAGCAGCAAAGCTGCTGTTCCTCACAGCAACTTCCAGGAGTTGGAAGGCAGAGGAGGAGAAGTAAGATAATGGAAATGGGTAACTAAGTGTGAAATGGATTTATCCCTTTTGTGGGCCTAGGGAAATTTTACAGTTAACCTTTGTGTTCAGTGATGGCACGTTATGCTTAGGAGCACTTGACTTCAGAGGAAAAACCACCGTGCCTCTCTTAAATGTAGTTACTGTACTTTCATTACTGTTGATCAGCTTTACAGGGGAAATCCCTCTCATTTTACAGGTGTTTACTCCACAGTGGAGGGAAGATTTTCCCACAGTATGTGTTGGTATATGGAATGCTTGTAGAATCAGAGTCTCTGCTGCTGGAGAGTGCTGTTCAAGGAACAGAACCAACTCTGGGGTTTAATATAGCCCCTTTCATCAACCAGTTCAAGGTAGGAAGCTGGTGGATGGCTTCCAGGCATGGTTTCAAAGCTGCAGCTGTTTAGCTGTTTAGATTTGGCGTGAACTGTAAAAAAACACTGTTGAAATTAGCAAGAGAGGTTTTTGTGAGCACACAGGGACCTAAACTAAACTAAAATGGGTGATGTTTGTTTTAGAACTGGCTTCAAAGTTTTGTTCCAGTTACTGTACAGAGGAGTGCCTGTGCTATTACTGTTCCCAGGCAATTACATTCCAATGTTTTAAAAGGGATTAGAGGGCTATATTTTGCATTTTTGTGTATCTCTGACAGCCATTCCAGTAATTCTTGGCAACTTTTGTGTTACAATTTAAGCTTTCTACCCTTTCCCTTTGTAATGGCTGCTGCTGTCTGAAGTTCTGGTCTATACTTTCAGGTACCTGTTCGTGTGTATTTGGATCTTTCCACGTTACCCTGTGTACCCTTGAGCAAGCCAGCAGAGCTCTTAAGGCTGGATCTCATGAACCCTCTGCTGAACAGCCCCAGCAGAGAAGTCAAGGTGAGTTCTGGGGCCCAAAGTGCATTTAACTACTCTTCTTCAGTGCTGCTTAATTGCTCCTGTGGGTTAAACATTTCAGTACAAGATTTACTTGTCTGCAGCTGTCCCTGAAAAGGATTGAAATAGTTTGAACTAGTTCCTTTTGAAAGAACAAAGTAGTATAACTGATTATTATTTCAAATATTTTTAGATACAAATTTGTAAGTCTGGCCGGGTCACTGCCATTCCCTTCTGGTATCGCATCCATCTAGATGAAGACCATAGCTTGAACACATCTGATGAGTCCTCACACTGGAAACAAGCTGCAGTTGTTCTGGATGAGCCCATCCCAGTTCAGATTGGAGATGAACTTGTACTTGATGTCCAACACCATAAAAGTAATATCAGCATTACAGTTAAAAGGTGAAGAATGTCCCATGTGAAGTGATTTGTGCTCAATTACCTATGCATAAATGAACTGTTCAGAACAACACTGCTGTTACTTTGTATTAAAGTCTAAATTTTATTTACTGATCAAAAAGGCTGATTTGTTGCTTTAATAATAAATACTTATGTTCCACTGGTGGACTAAAATTTGCAGTGTAAGGGTATCTTACCAAGCAATTAGAGAAGGTATTGTCTTCATTGCAGCTCAAACCTGACAGCTGGCTCTGTCCTAGTTTAGGGCAAATTTGGGAGAGAACCTCTAAATGGGGTTCCCCCAGGAAAGCAAAATTCAAATGACCTCTCTCTCCAACCGGTTTGGGTAAAAGAGATTTCTTTGGAGAGAAGTGGAAAAAACTGTTTATTTAACAGAAATTGAATAATATTAAACAATAGAACTTCTCGCTGTTCGATGGGATGGCCAATCCAGGAAGAAAAGTCCTTTTCATGTGGTGTAGCTCGGCTCACTCAGGTTCTTATCAGTCCCTCCTGCGCTGGAAAGTGCCGAGGCCCAGGCCCTGGTGGGCTACAGGTATGAGCTCCCAGGGTTTGGCTGGGTGTTTTTCAGTCCAGAGCAGGTTTGAGCAGATTCAAGAGGAAAAAAAAAAAAAAGTCCAGGAAACTCCTCTGCCTCAGCTAGCTAAAACTAACTAAAAACCAGAGAAAAGCTCTGTCCTGCTGTCTGTCCGTGCTGCAGATACGACAGTCCAGGAACAAGATGTGTGGGAGTGATGTTTTCTTCAACACAAACTGTGGCTTCTTCTTCCCCCTGCCTTTGCTCTCAAAGCCAGTCCTAAAGGTGCAGAACTTAATATGTAACATAAACCAGGTGACTGGGGATACCAGTATCATAAAGTCACCCCAGGACAGGCTCATGTAGTGACTGCAGCAGTGGGACAGGGCTCTGCCACCAGGTCAGCTGTAGTGAGGGAAAAAAGCATCCAGGCACCTGTAGCAGCAATAAACAGCTGTGGCTGTTTGGGATAGAGTCCTTGTTTCTCAAACTCTGACTCCACTACTCAGTTGCCAGAGCCTCCTACATCAGTGTACTGAGATGTTAGCCTTGTGGGAGGACATGCTGTGGAACAGCATTCCAGCTGCAGTATCACAAATCAGTGCTGCACACAGAGCATTCTGAAAAGACATAAAGGAGTGCTGTTGGGTAACTCAATCTATATAATGGAAGGTAAAACTGGTAAACTTTGTAGAATCCCCCAGAGAATTTTTTTCTGGGAATACAGTGGGCATTAGCTTGTCTGTAGAAAGTTGTATCAAATATATCAGTCACTGCAGTGCTCCTGAGTATCTTCTACAGCGTTACATCTTGGTATAATCCAGGTAACCAGTTCCTTCTGTTAAATCTGTATACACGTGGAAGACTTAATAAAAGCTTTGAACTCAGCACTGATTCTACCTCTGCAGAGAGGAGGAAGACTTAGCAAGATTTTTCTGTAGCTAAGCTTCTTTTTACTGTGCAGTCTGTTCAATGGAGAAGACGCCAATTGTGTGATCTTTCATTAACAGCAGCCTGTATAAAGAGCCATCCAAAAATTATTCTTCTAGGAGTACTGGGCCTGCTGGAGTTATTATATACTCTTGTCTTGGTTTGGAAGACAGGTGTCTGGTGGGGAGGGCAGGAGTCTCCCCTGGAATGAAAATGTAGACCCCTTCCTTCCGAATTACTGTAATTTTGAAATCAAGGGGCTCTCAGGCAGAAATCTGGGGATAGGAATAAGAGTTCTTTACTAGTGTGTATAACAAGGCAAACAACAACAACTGCAGCATTAGCAAGAGAACAGAACCAGGGTCCCCGTGACAACTTTCTCGGCTGAGACGGGATGGAGGAGAGGCTTTGTTTCACAAACCCCTCGGGCGGGCAGTCCCGGTGCTCCTGCAGGGCTCCGAGGAACAGCCGGCTGGAACAGCAGGGATGAGCTGAGATCCTGGGCTGGTGGATGAGGTGGATCAGCAGAGGAATGAGCAGAGATCCCGGGCTGGTGGCTGAGGTGGATCAGCAGAGGGATGAGCTGAGATCCCGGGCTGGTGGCTGAGGTGGATCAGCAGCTCCGCGGCGGTGCCTGGCACTGGCACATCCCGGCAGGACAGGGGGTGCGAGGCCACCAACAAAGAGGGAAGAAGGAGAAGAAGCAGCAGCAGCTCTGTCTGGGTGATGACAAAATTCCCTTCTCCCCACTGCAACAGCTCTGGGAGTGTCTCCCTCTCCAGCCCAAGAAACCAGCCAGCCCCCAGCTGCCCCCGCCCTCCCCCTGGGCCCAGCCAAATTCCCTGTGCTTCTCAAGAACCCACCTAGTACCATCAATCTGGTTTTCCTGAAACTAATGGGCAAAAATTTCCATAGGTGAGATGGAACAAAAGGAAGGACACCCAACCCCCAACAACTCTTCATTAGGTCAAACATTTCAGATAGTTTAACTTATTTCTATCTATCGGTTTCTATTTATTTCTATCAAGTTTGCTCAGTTAACTTCAGGGCCTGTTAGATCTGGAGTTGTCCCAGCCTCTGCTGAACCTGCACCTGATAAATTGCTGTAATAAAGCTCCTTTTGGAAGGGTGGAGGAAATATCTCCATTTTATGTTTTTCCAAAGCTGAGGCACAAAGTCATATTTTCTGAAGATCGCTAACTGGATACCATCCTTTATCCAAGGGGTACAATGTATAATGAAATGCAAGTGAAAGAGTAGGACAGAGGCTTTTGATACTACATAAAAACTTGTGTTTCTTAAACCCAAAACCATGATCCAAAAAATTTTAAATTATTCTTACACAACTAAACCTGGCAGGTACCTGGCAATTTCACCAGAGAGCAGCTTTATAGGAAAGTGTTTAGCTTTCTTGTGCAGGAAGACCTCTAATAAAAACAAAACCTTTACAGAGTAGGTTAGGTGTATTTATTAAGATTTTAGTAATTAAGATGAAAGCAAAATGACTTCAAGACAAATGAAAGACATTCTAGTTTCCTTGAGTAAGGCAAGAGCAATCCTCAGGACTTCTGAATAAAAAACTTGGGTAGAGATTTGGCATAAAACAGCAGAAGAATAAATATGGTTAAGAGGAAAATGAACTATCTGCAAATGAACTTTTTATAGAATCGTGATAGGTTATGCTGTGGAATGCTGTGGTAGTGGTTTTCAAAAGACAGGGTAGGTATCATTGCAAGATTTCTATTTATTTTTTAAGTTCACTAGGAGTCTGTAGGAAAGGTATGATCCTATAAGCTGCTGCAATTAAAAAAATAACTTTTTTCCCCAGAAAAAAAACAAACCAGGAGGAATCTTATATTGTGCAAATAGAGTAACTGAATAATAATAAAATAACTTAGTGGCTTTCAAGAAATACTCTGAAAGAAGTAGTAAAGACATTTAAATAGCTGTTTTCCAATCAAGGTCCCCTCTGAACCTTAGTTTTACACCAAACAGACATAACTTCAAGTATTAAAAAAAAATAATTCTTCAGAGTGAGGTTTTTGAAGAGCTGGAGCACAGCAGCTAACTCTACTTGCAGCAGCCCTGCTCTCTCAGATATTATTCCTACCCCTGCCCCTTTTTACCTGTATACATGCAGGAAATCAGATTATTCCTGGTAATGGCTGCAGGGGGCACTGAGGTCCCAATGCATTATGAACCTGTACAAGTTGTTTCCTTTTAGAGAAAGCTATTACATGCATAAGGTGATAGCTGGGATGAAGCATGGATTAGAAGATTCTGATTCTTCATAAGCCCAAACAAGAATTCCCTTTATAGTACAAGCCATGAAATACTGAAAGCACAAATTCTTTCAGTAGTTCTACATAAGATCCTCTTCTTCCATGAGGACAGTTGTAGTCATATGTCATTCACACTCTTAAATTACTGTAGCAGCAAATCAAATTGATAGAAGGTGAACAGTTTAAATAAAATCTTTAATTACTTATTTACAACAAAGGCAATGAGTTGGCAAATTGAAAATCATGATTTTCACTTTCTCACTAACTTCAGATACAGCAAGTACATACTCAGCTCTAAAATATGCAGCCTAGTGAGTAAGGCGCAATATTTACATCACACTAGTACTGCAAAAAAAGCACTTAAGATGAATTTACTGACAGCCAGAAGTTAAACATTTATCCTGGAAATGCTAACAATGCTGAAAAAGAAACTTAAGATCTTGCCATTTAAAAAGTAGTGCTCTACTGCTTTGGTTGTTTTTGTCAGGTTGAAAACATGCAATAATAGTAAAAATCTGATAACGGGATAAAAACAATTCCTCTCTGACATAGTCAGTTTTTGCAAAGTAACATTTTGATACAAGTGTACTGCTTCTTGGGCTGAAATCTAGTCCTAGTAACTCCAGTATTAAGACTAGCTACATAGTTGTACCTCAGCAAAGGTCTTTCTTGGGGCGAAAAAAACACCTATTACATTTGAATCCAGGCTATAGTAGAAGCATAATACAATCACACACAGACACAAATTTAAGAACACAAATTACTACAGACACAAGATAGCCTGCTTTAACAGCTTAAATAAAAACTTAAGCGTTAAAGAACTTATTGCAGCCCAAAATAAAGAAATCTGTTTTGTTTTGTACTTCCTTTTCAATATCCTTCATTCCCCTTCCATGTATTTTAAGGTAGTAATCATTACTTGTATTTTAGAAGGATAGGGAAAAGAATAGTCATGGTAAAGTATTAATCCAAAACCATCCTGGCTGTCTCTTCTGGATACAAAAGACTTACAAACTATGAGCCTCAAGGACAACAGATACACCAACCCTATCATCTGTGCATGGGCTTTGATAGCAAGGCCTGCAGGGAATGTTCTCTTTGTAGAGGTTCTTTACTAATGCTCACTAGTAACTATCTTCATGAAGGGACTTTATTTAGCTATGTAGGAATGGGAAGAAGGTGGCATCTGTACAGAAGCTATCATTTCACCCACACTCCATTCAGCATTGGGTATGGAAGTTAACCATCATTAAGACAAGCAAAATTAACACAGTTTTTGCTACTGCTCTCCTTAAATTACATTCTTTAAATTAGGCTTTCCCATTGCTAGTAGTACTTGCACTTCATTTTTATATGAGCAGAGGATTTTTTTCAAATGTTTCTTTTGCACTAATGAAATTCAGTAAAATTTTGATATGATGTGGAAGCATTTAGCAGTTTAAGGAGATGATGCTTAAAGTTATGCAGAAACCTTTACAGTGTGCGTGTTTCATATCCATGGGGTACTCGCAGATGTTCACATCCATTATAGATTCTGGATTCAGATGTCAGTTACAGCCATACCATATCCTCTTCCTGTCCACGCAGCACCTTTCCCAAGCTTTTCAACTTTCATCCTTAATAGCACATGTTAACAGGACACATGTGGCAAGTATGTAATGACTTCTTGACACATTCAAAGAAAAGGTGAGTTTAACTTTTATCCAAAGCTTTCTCTGCCAAGTTGTTCTCTAGTTCAGGTGATTCCTCAGCATCCTGACTGGCAGACGGGTTAAAAATCCCATCAACTGCAGGGGCTGTCGTCGGTGTTGTGAGAGGAGTCACAGTGTGTCCAAACCCCTGATAGTGACCCATGGGTGAAGATGGCATTGAAGAAGCATCAGAAATTGGGTCTTGAGTAGATGAAGACAGTAAACTTGTATGCTCATTTTGTTCATGATCCTCAGCAAAAAACATTTTCCTTGGCTGGCCCAAAACTGTCCTCCCTAGAATTATGTGAAATGAAAAGGTTTTTTAATCCTTCCAACACCAGTCTTTGAACATATCAACTCTAAAACAGTCATGTTAAATTAGAAGATGAGTCTTTGTTTTGTATTGGTTTTACATGGGCATTGTTAGTTTTAATAAAGAAAAGTATGTCTTTCAATTTAAGAGAAAAAACAAAGTACGTTCCTTTACTTACCTAACCTTTTCTTTTTAAAAGAAAAATTAAAAACTAAACTAAATCAATCAGGAACTCTGCAAAGGAAAAACAGTCTGATAAACTATGAAATCCTCTAGGGATGCAGCTGCCACTGATTTGGTAATAGAATGTTCTCAGGCTACTATAAAGGTGGGCAATAGTGTGACATGAAGCTGGAAATACAGAATCTGTTGACAGATAGTTCAAATCTTGTCTGTTACTTACCCACATTTCGAACCTGTTCGGAGATATCTGCCCTTAGATCAGAAATATCCCACATTGCAAGGAAGGAGTCAAAGCATGAGCCTTCTTCAGCTTCTTGAACATAGGGTTTATAGGAAAAACTGTAGTGATGTGCAATAGCAGCCAGAAACATCTCCACACAAATTATAAAATCCTGCAATGACAGAGATACTGACTTAATCATTCATAACTGGAGAAGAATAGTTCTGGCTTTCTTCTACAACTGAAACACTGCAATTGCCCTGAGATACTGACATTAGCTACTTTTCCACCAGGATATTCTTGGCAGCTTTCAGAGAGCCATACATACAGGACTTGACTTAGATATTTCAACAAGCAGCAGTTTTAAAATTAATACCTGCAAGAAGAAATGCAAGGCTATCCAGACACATCTCACTGGGGCACATTCATTCTGCCCAGTACATGGATATAGAAGTGCTGAGCATAAAACTCACATGGGCTCATTGGCTGAAACTTAGCCCAGCTTAAAATAAATCATTACTAATCAAGCCTGTGTTAATTACAGTGAGTATGATAATACTTCCTTGAGATCAGCTATGTCATCTTATACATATAACTACTCCTCCCCAGAAATAACCATCTGCTCCTACCTGTAAACCTGTAGCCACAGCTTCCACACTCTGCCAATCCCAGGTGTGTTTCTCAGAAATAACACCAACTTTCACCAGCAATGCAATGAGCACAGCCTGCCTATAAAGAGAATTTATTATAAGAAGTATTTGTATTAGAATTGTAACAGTAGTGCCAAAAATCTGCAAGCAAATCTGGTCATACATATACATAGGAAGAATCTTAAAAAAACACTTTTCTGTTTATATACTTAGATTTTAAGAGGAGGAAACAAACTTAACAAGAGATGTCATTCATCCCTGACCCTGAAGACCAACAGAATGAACAGAGAACCAAAGGAGAGTTTGTTGTTCCAATCAGTCATTAGAACAAGTCGCTTCTCTTTCAGGATGCTGCTGTAGCTCAGGGAGTAATGCTCTGGTAGTCACATACACTCCCTCATTAGCAGCTAAGTGTGAGCAATGTCCAAACAGCAATTTTTATTTAACTTACAGTAACTTATTTTTAAAAAGTATTTTTTTTTATTTTTAAAAGAAAAAAAAAGTTTTCATATATACAATAACTGCAAGTGCAGATTCTAAAATAAGTTCTGTTCTTGAGAATCACCTTGTAAAAGAGCAAGTCTAAAAAATAATCTTAAGTAAACAAGACTGCTCTCTCCAAAATATTAGTACCCTCTTCTCCTCACTGCAGCTCACTAGGATTATGGGTAGATACTTTAAGGCTTCTAACCTCAGTAACAAATCCAGACTTTTTAGCTCTTTTATGATCCACCCTGAGAGCAAGAAGTAATAAGTGAAAAATCCACTTACCAGAAAGAAACAAAAACTACCATCTTCACACAAAGGAACTTGCCAACAGGCTGGATAGGATTCAGTTCCTCACGCAGTACTTTATAAAACAGCACCAGACAATACATGGCAAACTGACAAGGAAAAGAAGATTAATGAAAGGTTTCAAATCCTTGTTTATTTTGTGAGGGAGTTGTGTTACACCACCTCTACAGTTAAAATATGTATCACAGTATGATACAACCTTAAAATGCTATCTGTTTTTTTAAAAAAGAGACTTTGGTTTTATGGAATATTTGCCTTTCTGTTTTAAAACACTTTCTTTTTTTTTATTCTTGAAATTCTGATAATTTCAATCAGGACACAGAAGTTCATGCTGCTGCTGGGACTGTTGTTACAGCAGAAAGCAATTACAGCTCCTTCTGTGACAGTCACCCATCAAACACAGCGGTGGCAGTAAGAGGAGGACAGAATTTCCAAATTATCCCAGTTGTTATGCTGTTCTGACTCCTGCTGCTGTTGCCAAGAGAAGTAAAACCAATCCATGGACTCCAAAATGAAACTCTCAATTTAAGGGGCTGACATCATACCCTGACATTATCTGACAGCTGACCCAACAAGAAAAGGTGTTGGGCAGGCCAGACTCTCAGCACTGCACACACCATTTTCTTTTTTCCCTGTGAAAGTTATCACCATTTTTAACACAGAATTTTTAACATATTGTTTCTCTGTATGAGTGCTGGGAGGAAGCTGTGGGGGCAAGTGGAATCATCTCTTACCAGAGAGGGTAAGTCTGCAGCTCTAATGCCTGGGCTATACCACCTCACCCATCAGATAATTTGGGATAGAAAGGTACTTGCTTTATGGAGCTTCATAGTAAAAATAATAAAAGTTTTAGATTATCTGTTTTTCCAGTGTTTTTCATACATAATATTTAACAGGCAGCAATTTTGACTTACAGTGGAAACTATTCTACGTGTAAGAATTAACAGACATTAACACAATCACTGGCAACAGTTGACATAGAAGATTCACATAATACTGATGAATTCAAAGAGCAGAAAGATGTACTCCTGATACTCACTAGTTGTGACATGTTGTTAAGTATAACCAGGTAAGTCCATGCATTGTTGAAGCTGAAGTTTCCTTCATCATACACTCCCACTAGTTCACAAATTCTGGAAGAATTTTTAGAATTAATCACTATGGAGAAACAGATCATTTCCCTCAAGTGCTACATCTTCACTATATCCATCAACCCTTAGAATTCAAAACCTCTTCTGGTACTCAAATATAGGCACTGGGGGCCTGCACAAGAATCTGTTTCCAACAGCACACACACACAGAGACATATATATATATATATAAAATATATATAATATATATATAATATAGAAATATCAATATGGATATTTATTGTGAGTAGCAACTTTTTCCACAGTCCCACAGAATTAACACTAATGACCATCAATGCAAAGATCATGAAATTAAGCTTTCAGCATCATCATGCATGACTGCCTACTGTTCCTTTACAAACACAGGCTGTATGAGATGAAGGCACACAGTCAAGCTTGTCACATGTGAAGTTCAAACATTTTTAGAAGTTACATGAAACCTGCCTTTAAAAATACTCATTTGTTTAAGTTGATGCAAAAAGGGAGGAGGAAAAAAGAATCTAAAAATTAAGAAATCATAAAAATGTGTTTCCCACCCCAATAGTACTTCACATTCTAAGCCACTGATTACAGAAGCTGGCATTAAGTATTTATGATTTCAATTCTGCAAAAGGTCATTTGCTATAGAGAAAGTCATAAAGAAATCATAGGTTGATTCAAATTGTTGGGACCCATTTAGCATGTAATACAAGTCTGCTTTCAAACTGCCTTGATCCTATACAAAGAGCATGAAAATTCTTTCCAGTGTAACTCAGGATCATATCCTGAAGATCAATATTAATTATTTATCAGTGTACTTACAAAGCAATAATGGTAGTAAATGGTCTGACAACAGTGTACTGCAAAACACCCAGTTTACATCTAAATAATAAAACTCTGAAAAAGAAACATAAAATTCATTGCACAAGGATTTAAATACAACTCATTTATGGAAAATTCCTATTCTCAATATATTTACTAAGGTAAATTTTAATTTTATGGCTCCTTCAACTTCTGCATCCAGGACTTCAGATGTTACAGTATATGGTGTGTATACACAAAATACACAAAACAGCTGGATTTTTACAGACACATTACATGAAATACTCAATGATTCACTTATTTTAGCCATGAAAAGCTTCCAGCTGGGCTAAATAAAGATAATGCAAGTTTTGCTATGCTTGAATCATAATAATTGCCCTAAACACTTAAGAGAACCAAAGCTCTTTTCCCACTATGGCAAACTGTATAAAGAAGCTGTGACCACTGAGGCCCACCTTCCCCTCCCCTCACCCCAAGCAACTTTATCAAAATCAAAATCTCCTGAGAGAGAGAGAGAGGGAGAGAGAGAGAAAGAGAGAGATTGTATCAGTTTAAGCATTCAGAAATAAACAGTTTAGGTGCATAAGGTGCCTTTCACCCTTCACCTGAAGTAAAAACAACAGGCTACCCAGTCTACTCCTAATTCCACATGAGGCTTTTGGCAAATATTTTCTGATAGCAAAAGAAGCAGATTACAGGAGACCTTTTTTAAATATTTTTCAAAAATAAGAAAGTTTCCTTCAGCACCCCCTGAGTCAATCAATCCATGTTAGTAACTAAATCCAATTCACAGGATGTTTTATAGCTTGATTGTCACTCGTCCACAGCTGCTTTCAGCAGAGGTTCACAGTTGATCAAACACATACAAGCCATAAACTGACTCCATCAAGCAGCAAAAGTTATGCTGGGAAACATGAAAACTAAATGTTTGGATCTGCCTACACAGCATAAAGCTTGAAGATGTCATCATATACTCACTCTCCCATAGCCCACGACGGACAGCAACAGAGAGGGGGCAGATGCCTCTGCTGATCTTTTGCTTCTATTATTAACACGAGGTTTGGGTACCGGTTGGTTAGGTAATTTGAAAGAAAAACCATAAAGTTATAGATGACATAAGCTTCATAGCATTCTCGACATGTATCCACATATATTGCAATCTTGGGGTATTTCAAAGCTATCCACTGCAAGAAGAGAGGTACACAAAAGGTTACGTGCAAGAAACACAAAAGGGATTCCAACGACAACACCGGTTCAGCAAGCCCTTGAGCCAGCAGGCACTGATGAAACAGGGCTGGGAGCATTGGGCTAAGGGGAGAGCAATGCTACAGCTACAAAGTAACATTCTACACGCACAAAACTTCAGATTCCATCGGTAGCAGCCAAATCGCTGAGTTTCAAAGAGTGCAAAAAGGGATTTTTTACTTTTAGTGAAACTGTGGTTATGCATCAACTGCCACAGCTCTCAGTTTCTGACTATCACAGTGCTGTTGTACTGTGCAAAGGATGTTATCCTTTGTCCCCTGAACCAAAAAGGAATCATTTTAGCACTAAGCATAACACAGGCAAGAATTCTAGTAGTAAGCCTAACTTGGGTAAGGAAGGTACAGAACCGAATTTTGAGGCAGCTCTTGGGTCAGCCCAGTTTCCACTTCTGCTAATAAGACAGAAGGGCCAAAAGCAGGCACCTGTCATACCCTTTCCACATCCATCATAAAGGATACCCAAGGATAGGTTATCAAAAGAAACCCCAAATCTCCAGAAGAAGAATGAGTATGATGAGAACTATGCTCCTGACATACTCCATAAACAGGAATGCCCAGAAGTTTCTAGGACTACCCCTCTCCATGCAGCACAGCTTCTGCCATGACACTGTTTTCCCTCACTCCCACAACAAACAGAATTTATTTGATTGAGCTGGTAACAGTAAGAGAACACTTACACTGTCTAAACTGTAAATCGGCACCATCCACAGAATCCTGTTACAACAACAAAAGAACATTTTATATTACTAGAACTATTTTTAGTCTGAATTAAATCCAGTATTTGTAGCATAGGTACAATGTTAAATATTACCTTATTATTGGTTTCTGTAATTCAGGTTGAGTATAATGGACTAAGTGTTGTAGTATCCCCCAGAGAGATATTGGTATAGTCATTAGCAGAAATATCCCAGCGATAAACCATGCCTTGGTATGAATTCCAACCTTGCAAGATCAAAGTTCCAGTCTTAATACTTTCAAGTATTTACAAGTACACAAAACATTCCATAAAGACAGAGTAATGCCTAGTACTTAATTTACTGAAACCCACAACAGATTCCTTGCTTTACGTATGGAACTTGTCTTGATTCAGTGCTGCATTATAAAGTTTCTGAAAACCTGTGGATTTAAAAACTTTTTTTAGCTTTATAATCAAGTTCCAAATAGTAATCAATTAGTTTTCATTTAACAAACTGAAATAGATATACATGTAGATACATAAAACCACAATGTCTGCTAAAATACAGTGCTGAAATTTTAAACCAAAGCTCTCCAATAAGCAACTAATAATCCTAAGTACCAAAACCTGAGAAATATAGGAGACCCTTATCAGTTTCCTCTGATGAGAATCTTTTCTCTGATGCCCTACTTTACATCAGCATCTGATATCTCCTGTTGTTTTCTGGTTTTACTTCTGATCAGTTTCCCGACAAGTATCAAGACAAGACTTAATGGTATAAACTTGGATATAAACATCTATTGTGCTGAACATGCATTATGCATCAGAACAGGAACTCAAACCTGGAAGTTTCATTCAAGGCAGATCTCACTGTCATTAAGTCCTGAAAATTATACCCTGAAAAAGCCTACCTCCAGGGGCATAGACCTGTATCACATTGAACAATACATATATTTTAAGGTTAAAATTTTACTTCTTGTTAGAGAAGCTATGTGATCATATGTGTGTGTAACTCACACACCACAGTTATGGTACCACCAGCATGAAAGAGGAGCTTCTCTATCCACAGAGATGCCCTACTAAATTCTCCCAAAACAGACAGAAACACCTTTATGAATGCCAGCACTAGTACTGAGTTTCAAAATCTAAGTTCTGGGATGAACTTATGGAGAGAGCCAGTCTCTTCTTGCTGGTGCCCAGCAACAGGATAAGAGGCAATGGGCAGAAACTGATGCCCATTGCTCAGGAAGTTTCACCTGACCATGAGGAAGAACTTCTTTGCTGTGCAGGGACCACACACTGGAACAGATTGTCCAGTGAGGGTGTGGAGTCTCCTCTGCTGGAGATATCCAAGAACCGTCTTGACGCAATCCAATGCCATGTGCTCTGGGATGGTCCTGCTGGAGCACAGAGGTTGGACCAGGTGACCCACTGTGGTCCCTGACTTCTTCTGTCACTCTGTGACTCTTGGCTGACTCGAATTTTTTCAGAATTGTGCCAATTGTTCAAACACCAACTGTTATGGAAATAGAAGGGGAAAAAACCACTGCCCTGTTCCTCAGAAGTTCACTAGGGCTTTAGCAGCAGGACAAATGTGTCCAGCAGCACCATGGCCCTTCTCTACCCGCTCCTTTCATGGAGTGGATCAGGCTGGAAGGCACCACAGTGGTCATCTGGTCCAACCTCCATGCTCCAGCAGGGTCATCGCAGAGCACATGGCACGGGATTGTGTCCAGACTGTTCTTGAACATGTTCAGCAGGGGAAACTCCGCACCCTCACTAGACAATCTGTTCCAGTGTGCAGTCACTTCACAGTAAAGAAGTTCTTCCTCATATTCAGGTGGAACTTCCTGTGCATCAGTTTCTGCCCACTGCCTCTTGTCCTATTGCTCAGCACCACCAAGCAGAGCCTGGATCCAACCTCCTGGCACCCGTGATTTCGATACTTTTAAACACTGATGAGGTAACACATTTCCCCGCCGCATCCCTGCCCGGGGCCGAGCCCGCTGCCAGCGGCCCCGGCCGCGCCCCTCACCTCCAGCTTCTGCAGCTCCCACACGCAGAGCGGCACCACCACCAGCAGCCCCACGATGTAGAGCAGCACCACGAGCGGCCGGATCCATCGCCGCCAGTTCCCGCAGGTGCACGGCATGGCCGCGGCGCCGCCGCCAGCGCCCCTCGCACCGACCTCAGCGGGCCGGCAGCCCCTGAGGAGTGCGCATCACCGGCGAGACCGCCGCCTCGGTTGCGTCTCCCGGCCGCGCTCCGTATCCCGGCTCGGCCCCGTCCCGCCCCGGCGCTCCCAGCCCTGCCCTGCCCTGCCCCGCTCACGCCCCCATGGCGCTTCCGCCCGGCACCGCTTCCGGCTTCCCCGATAGCCTCTCTGATTGGCTCCTCGCCCTGCCCATCACCGCTGCCCCGCCCACCGGGGACAGCCAGGGGGAACCGCGCGGCCGTGTCCCCCCCCAGCTCCGAGAGGATTGGTGTGCTCCACCCGCCCCCCCCCGCCGCCGGCAGTGGGCTGTGCCGCATTCCTCGAGCCGCTGGAGCTGAGGGAATGGATGTCAGGGATTGTGCGGGAGCGGCAGCGGTGCCGGCTGAAGCGGAGCCGCTGGAGCTGAGGGAATGGCGGGAATGGATGTCAGGGGTTGTGCGGGAGCGGCAGCGGTGCCGGCTGAAGCGGAGCCGCTGGAGCTGAGGGAATGGCGGGAATGGAGGGAATGGATGTCAGGGGTTGTGCGGGAGCGGCAGCGGTGCCGGCTGAAGCGGAGCCGCTGGAGCTGAGGGAATGGCGGGAATGGAGGGAATGGATGTCAGGGATTGTGCGGGAGCGGCAGCGGTGCCGGCTGAAGCGGAGCCGCTGCTCCCTCCACCTGCGCTGCTCAGCTCAGCCCCTGCCTCAGCCGCCTCCCCTGGGAGCCGCCCGGGGTGAGCCGTGCCCGGGAGAGCCGCGCGTCGCAGTGCCAGGCACGGATTGCGACACAGCCGAGACGTGCTCCAGCGGGCACACCAATAATGCAAAATAATTCAAAACAGCTGTTAAACTTCAACTATTTGTTGTGCGTTTGTTTTCGTGTTTTGCGAGTGCCGTCTAAAAGCTGCTAAATTGCCAGCTAAGCCCGTAGCAGTCAGTGGCAAGGACGGGCCCTCAGGTGAGGAACTATGTTAGGACCGCAGGTGATAACACGGCCAAATGTCCCAGGAGCTGCAGCTCCGAAGTCTTGCAAGGCGGCAAATGCAGATTTTACTTTGAGGCGTCACTAAAACGTGCTGGGAGAACCCCCATGAAGGAAGAGGTACTAAGGACCAGGATCTTTTACTTCTGTGGAAAAGTTGTAATTGGCAGCTAAGAGATGGGGTCAGTTTCCCAAGCATTGTGTGGGCTGTCGGTGAGCGAGCAGCGCTGTGCGGCACTAATGCCATCTCCAGAACACATATATTCTTCCTGGTTTTCAGCGGCAAGCTACTTGTAAAATATTGGAAAAAAACAAATTGAAACAGTTCACCTTCACTAAATATTAGGGCTTCTAGTACTAGAGAAAGTAACAAAGCTACTCCCCAGAACTTGCAGATGACAGCTGTACTAGCAGCATTCCCTGCTACTGGAAAGTCTGATGTGAATTATGGTTGATGTCAATCATTATGTACATTGTGCTCTCATGAATTTCAAATTTATTTAAAGGAGAGTTATGTCAAAATATAATAAACTGGGATTATTCCTTAGCATGTGGAAGCCTATAAAACATTTACTAAATTAAAATGGCAGAGAAAACAGACTATTTTATAATTATGATTGGAAAACTATGTGGCATTTATTATTTATGAAATACTTTTTTGTTTGTATGCCATTTGTTGCATATGTTTCATCATTTTTTGTTGTTGCTTTGTGTTATGCCAGTGCAGATGCATGGTGATAACCAGGGGCTGTTCCTCTTGCCTGATCATAATTTCCTTGTGAGGTGGACAATAAGGACTAAATTCACATTCTCATACAGTGAAAAGTCAGAGATTTCCCCTCATTTATGGTGGTCTTACTGTCACCCCTTTGATATCACATCCAACAGCAAACACCTGATCAGTCCACTCTCCTCTCTGGTGCTTACACCACCAACCTTTCTAGAGCATTTTTATTTCATTTTATTAAAACTTAATGAGGGTTAAAAACTCGATTTAATTTTTTTTTTCTTTTCCATCACTATTTCTCTGTCAGAGGGCTGTCACCAGTTACAATAAATCAATCTTTGTTACGGAAATGCTGCCACCACATTCTGATTACTTCCTTGTTTCTTTTGGGGGTGCCCATGGTAGAGAGTGATTGGGTTTTGGAGCTAGAAGCATCTGTAAGTAGTAGTTTGGGTGGTAACTTTAGATGCAATTTCTTTATTCTCTTGGTCACTCAGATATGTGCATGTTAATTAGCTGCCTCCATATGTCCCTTCAAACCTCAACCATTCGGATTATGGCATCCATGGGAATAAAACTGCTGCCATAATAATATGGTGATGAAATATGGTGGGAAAAGTTGCTACTCGACACCTACAATAAAATTTTTCAGCTCAAAGAAAGATTATAGAAACAAATCCCACCCATACCCCATAATCTGTGAAGAAAGAAAACGAATGTGGACCATGATCAGAGGTCCCTTCTAACTAAAAATTCTTTCATTAAGCATAAAAATATATTTATTTATTTACAGTAAAAAGTAGTACCTGAAGAACACTTTTTCTCCTTTACTTATTATGTGTCCTTCTGTTGAGAAGTTAATAGACTTTTGCTGAAAATTCCTCATGTTAACTGTTTTATTTACAGCAAGGATTCCTGAACTCTGGTATGGAAATTATTCCAGAAGATAATCTGGCCTGGTAGAGAAGTGGGCAGTATTGTTGCTTAGGCTGTACCTGCTGCAACAGGTACACTGTCAATGCTCATTTAGGAAACGTTTGGGGACCGACAAAAAACCCCTCTGTTATCTCTCACCTTGCAACTACAGCTTTAAAATATAGTATGTACCCAGCTGGGGTTGCTAACAAAGATGAGAGTGCTGGAGCCTCTCCCTTCTTTCACTCCCCTTCTCAGAGAGAATTTTTGAGACCTGCACAGCATTACAGGAAATTATGGACTCGCCTGTAGGTGGGGCACAGGGACTATTTCTGGGCAGCTTTTCCTCTCAGCCAAATTAAGACGTTAGCACTGGCAGTAACACAGTGAACGTGAGTCAGGCAGCAGAAGACCATGAACTAAAAATGGGGATCCTTTTAACTGACTTCTGATTTTTGAGCCTTTGGAAAAGCCACATATTAGTAGCAGAAAATCTGTTTCTCTGATATAATGATTTTAAACACTTTCACAATGAACAAAATACTAAAAATTTATCAGGTGATAAAATTGCCCTGGAACAACTGAAACTGGTTCAAGAAGGGGAAAGAAATATGTGAACCCAAGTACAGAAGGGTCACTACCTTTCTTCCTTCATTGTATCAGGTTCTGCTGCAGAAGGGTGCTTCCTGCTGTTTATTACAGATGTTCAGCAGGCAAATGATGGAATGGAATGGAATGGAATAGAATAGAATAGAATAGAATAGAATAGAATAGAATAGAATAGAATAGAATAGAATAGAATAGAATAGAATAGAATAGAATAGAATAGAATAGAATAGAATAGAATAGAATAGAATAGAATAGAAGTAGAATAATTTCAGGTGGAAAGGACCTACAACAATCATCTCTTTGACTACTTCAGTGCTGACCAAAAGTTAAAGTATGTTATTAAAGGCCTTGTCCAGACACCTCGGAAACACTGACAGGCTTGGGTCATCAAACAGCTGACCAGGAATCCTGTTCCAGTGTTCCACTCACTCCTCTTTTGTTAAGGAAATGCATCCTGATGTCCAGTCTAAGCCTGCCCTGATGCAGATTTGAACTATTCCCAGCTGTCCTATCACTGGATTCCAGGGAGAATAAATCAGCACCTCCCTTTCTACTTCCTCTCTTCAGGAGGCTTTAGAGATTCAGGGGGTCACTCTTCAACATCTGTTTCTCCAGCCTACGCAATCATGGATTTCTTAGGTGCTCCTCATAAGATGTGCCCCCAAACCCTCTCAGCAAAATTCAGCACATGGAGCCTGTTAAGGACACAGCACTCCATTCACAGGCCTGCTTCTTTAAGAGACACACGTCACCTCACTTTTCCTGGGGAAAATTCATACTATGAATATGACAACACCAGAGAGTGAGAAATATGCTGAAAGGTTTTACACCTATGCAAAATTGTGAACTTACCTGGGAGAAAATATCTCGGAGATTTTCCATGTGTGTATTCCCTACTTCACAACCCTTCCCATATGAAGTCATTTAAGACTCTCTAAACGGGACTGTTATAAAATGTGACAGTTAAAATGTGTTTGCTTTCCATTTCCTCTTGATTTTTGTCTGCTCCAACAGACAGCTCTCCAATTGTGCTGCATGCTTGACTGACAAAGTCACTCATTAAAATGCTGTAATAGATGCATTTTTGATGAGTAAATATATCGTTTTATTGATTAGCCTAGTGCTTCATAATGTGTGTGTATTACTAACCTCATATTTCCCACCTAAAACTGCCCTGATGAAACTGAGGATGTTTTTTCCTATTGGCAAATGAAAACAAAAGAACAAACTACACTACCATTCATTGTATGTTCTGCCTAAAATTGGTTAAGATTATGCATATTCAGAAGCATGGTTTTGCTTAAAAGATATATGGAACCAATTGTAAAGTCTTCTGTGTTGCTGAATTATCTCAGTTTTATTAATTGGCACATACTTCCAAATTCCTAACTTCATTCTTTGTCATTCCATATAGGGAAGGAAGAAAAGTGCATGCACTGAATGATGCCACAAGAGTATTTATGCAGCTGTGACTGAAGTATAGTTTAAAAGCCATGGAATAGTGTGAGTACCCACTAGGATGTGCTGTCGGCCTAAAATTGAAGCCCTGGTATTTAAGAAACTGAAATTGAAAAATTCTTATGTGTGATGTAAACATAATCCCCACGGTATTCTCACTTGGAGATTTCAGAGAAGTGCAAAATACAGGGTATTGTATGAAAAAGCAGGGGGTGATTGAATGATAGGCAAATTTTCCTATCATGCAACTATCCTTAGTGGGATAGTTATCCTTGAAGTGAGAGTTTCCCAAAGGACTGTCACAGCCATGACCATATTAAATTTATTCATTAATATCTAACATTAAAACTACATCCGGAAATTTCTGTTGGAAGGTATGGTCTCTGTGCTAAGACCTCCTGTGTATATCATATGGGCAATAAATGTAACACTTTTACAGGAAAAAAAAAACCCAAACAAACAAAACCCCACCAGTGTTCTATAATGAATTACTTGTAGCTTTGATCTTTTTGCCTGTTGTGAATGTAAACATGTATTAAACAGTGTCCAGCTAGGATTTGTGGATCTTAATTGCTATATTGTCTTACTGGGTGTAAAGCAATGTACATTTGTCAAGATACAGAGTTCTGAAAACTGATCTGATGGAAATATTTGATGCATCATTGCTAAATCTTGTGGTTTGTTATTTCAGTAGTACTGACATTTATCAGTTCTGATACTTTAGCCTAGAAATGGTTTCCTACGTAAGAATTTTCCAGCATTTGCAACTTTTCAGTGGCCAGCATACTCCAAAATTGTGTATGTAGAAAGTAGATTGATAAGATGTGCAAGAGAACTTAGGGAAGGGTCTTCTTGAACTGTTCAAACCTAGAATGTGATATGAGGGCCTTGGTAGCTGACAGTCCTTCCTTTCATGCCAACAACAGTTTTTGCAGGCACCCAGAATTCTCTAATTCATTTAGCAACAAAGGGAGAAACAGTCTTCCTATTCATTTTCTTCTGGATTTTCCATCTTAAAAAATTAAGCAGGAGCATAAAATGTTAAGGATTCCTAAAATACTTCAATGTCAGTGTAGCACAGACAATGCTTCCAGTGGTACTGATTAAGTGATCTAATAAGCCTTTTCTTTAATTTGAATGATTGTCTAATTGATTCATCAGGCTGGTATAATACTAAATCTAGTCTTTACAGTAATTCCTTTCTAACTCCAGACAAAAACTGAGTTTTACTGAAAGTAAGTTTTGGTCATGTGTTCTGAGTTCTTTACCAATCAGTGTTGCCAATAGTCAATTAGAACTGAAAAGCAATGCTGCAAAGTTTTGTGTATACTCTGGAATATCCCCAGTCTACAACATAAACCACTTTTAAAGAAAAAGTCCTTGGTCAATTAAAACATGTCAATAGCACAACTCTTCTTTCTGAAGAACAAGATTTTTTCTCCTTCTGAGAGCCATGAACTAAGTCCTAGTCTGAGAGACGGGAATTCCTCCATTCTCATTCTGATACTGATTCTGTTGTAGCCTATGGCAATTTATCACAATTTTTTGTGTATGTAAAATGGAAATATTTGCCCATGGGCATTATGAAGATTAATTACTTAATATTTATAAATCATTCTGAAAATCAGCATTATGCAGATATTATGATTATTTCTGAACTGTGAATTCTAATCTGGGAGGAGGCCCAGAAAAGGACATAAACAACTGATGCTCAAGTCAGGTGGAATTTAGATGCCCTGGGTCAAAATTGCAGTCTTAAAAATCTTTGCACATCTGCCATGAAACCCTGGAGGTTCATAAGGTTGAGTGGAAGCCCTGGAATTTTTTATTATGAGGTGCATTTTGTACTTCAGCAGTGCTCATTCATGCTCTCAAAGGTACTTAAGTCCTAATAGGACTGAGCAGCTTTGTAATTAATTCAGGCTAATACCCTGTAGGTGTCCAGAAATGAGGCATTCCTCTGCATGTCCCCCTGGAGAGTTCAATCCACTAGGTGAGCTCTGAAAATGCTGGCCCCACAGTGGAAAAATATTTCCCTTCAGACTGTAGTTCTGTGCTTAGTACAGACAGAAACGTGGATGAGGTCCAGGTTTAATTCCCTTGTCTGTCTCAAAGGGTCCAGCCTCTCCTTTGGACCATTCTTTAGTCAGCAGGCAGAAGATGTTTTGGAACACAGGAAGGATTATCTTCTCCTCTTCAATTCCACTTTCCAAAGAAAATACTCACTATTCACTGTCAGTGTTTCAGTCTTGCAGTTATGGCACTATTGGTGAAAAAGAGGAATTACTGTGAAATTTCACAGAAAATAGAGACATATTCAGTTCTGGAGAAGTACAAAAATAGTTGTAGGAGCTGGGACTAGAACCTAGTGCTCTTCAGTGAGTCTGCTCTCTGTACCACATGATGACTTTGTGGGTGCACCAAATGCAAAAAATGTCCTCCATGCTCTGTATAAATACCCTAAACTCTGGACTCAATTATGCAGATGAAAATCAGATGGTGTGGTATTTGGCTGTGCAGTGCTTTGTCTTCTTCCAGTTCTGTCCCAGGTTCAGGCATAGGGATCTGTCAAATATAGAAGGATCAGACTCTTTCTTTCTCTCTTGCCTTGTTTCTCTGTTTCTCTCCAGGCTTGTGGTCAGTCCTTAAAATGAGCTGACGAAAAAGATAGTCTGAGCCTGACCTTTTTCTCCAGAAGTCAGAGAACATCTTGTGATGTTCATTAAATTAGAACACGGTTCCAAATATTAATGGAGGAAGACTTTTTTGAAGAAGTTTCCTGTATAGAATCCATTACCTAAAATTCCTCCATTTCTGCTCTGATTTCTCAAAACTGCTATTCCCAAGTCAATGCCTGCCTCAGTACTTTAAAACAACTTAATTAAAAAGCAATTTCATAGTAATTTAAACTCAAATGCTCTTGAGATGTGTCTGTTAAGTGACTGAAAAGACAGCCAAAAAGGAGGAAAAGAAAAATAAATAGGCTTTTCTTTCCAGAATACATGAATGCCTGTGCTTTTATCCTTGCAAGGACATGTTTAGCAAACATATTTGTAACAGCCTGTGTCTATGACTAGGCAGTCATTGTGGCACAAAATTGTGAAGACAGAGTTTTTGCTTGTTGACAAATGTTCATATAAAGAAACACAGAGTTGGAGCTGCAAAGGGACTTTAATCCCTGCCAGTCATGTAAACAGTGATGTGACTGAAAGAAAGTCTTCACACTAAATACATTTCTAAATATCTGCAGATAGATAACTATTAGTGAAAAAACCCCCCATTTTTCAATAATCAGTAAAAACCATAAACCCAAGTACTTTCATTCTAAACCAGCATTTTTGTTTAAAAATGATAATTTTAGAGGCTTTTTTTTTCTGTGCTGCAGCCTAGAAAAATCCATGAAACAGACTGAAACCCCCTGAACTGGGCCCCTAGAAAAAAAAAAAAAAAGAGCTATTCCATATTTCAAAGTGGCTTTTTAGGCCTCTCGAGTCTTTCTGGCACATCATTCTCAGACCCTTATGGACTGGGATGCTGCCAAACAGCTTTTTTCCCACAAAACTTTAATAAACTTTGAGTGCTGGACAGAAGAGTAGTGCAATTCCCAAAGAGAGATTTCACTACAGGATTCCAAAATGTGTACAGTATAGAAGCTAGCCTCTGAATGAACCCAGCAATACTTTTCCTTGGATTTCTTACAAATACAAGAAATGCAATTCTGTGTCTAAAAATGCAATGGTTTAGCATTTTGCTTTTCTGTTACCATCAATATGATTCCTGTTTTATAAATTAGATGTGCTTATTCTAAAGCAAGGATACTTTGATTTTGCCAGACATGAAGCCATACTTATATTTACCTACAACCACATGAAGATACTTCCAACTACAAAGTGTTTAGACACAGAAGAAGAAATTTACAGGAGGTAATAAAGAAAGAACTACAGCAAAAAGATTCCCATTAGTCACCTCAGACTCCTAGTCAGTGCTACAGCTGCTACTCCAGTTGTGGGCAGGAACACTGAACCTGATGGTTTCGGTTAATTTATAGAGTGTTTATACATCAATACACATCGATCATTTATGCAGCAGGGGATCATTATCACGAGCCTGGTCCTGTTTTCTGAGCCAGCATTCCCAGGTGCATGTGAGCACTCCTGTGGATTTGGCTGGAAGTTGCTTTCACATAATTCAGAAAAAAAAACTGAGTCAAATGGTTAGCTCAGTTCTGAAAGACACTGACAATATCTGAAAGAAGACATTGACTCACCTTTTCATTTTCTGGTTGTTACCCTGCTCGCTCAGGCAAAGCTTCCACCAACCTCCAAGAATACAGTTTAGCATGTAAACCAGCAGTTAATTCCATTTCAGTGTGAGCTTTCCTAGAGTGAAGAGAATATAATTACTTAGCCCCAACAGATAAATTCATGGAGGAATACCCATCATTTACCAGAAATGTACCGATTCTTACCTCAGTTTGGTGAAGGCAAGGGCACTCCACTGGGGAAGTGTTGTATCCTTATACTGTCCTTATGCCTTTCCCTAGGTGCCTGCTTTGGGTCATGGGTGACAGGAAGGTCTGACCCAGAATAGCTGCTTTAGGTTTTTAGATATTTTTCATCATTAGCACAGAGCTCATACATGTATAAAACAGAGCTAGACAGGAATGTGTTCATTTTACATGGAGAGTTTTAAACTAATCTATTTTTACAGCATTAATTTTGTCCTGTATGATTTCTTAAACAGTTGCTTTTATTGTTGAAGGGCCTTTTGCTTTACCCTGGGCTTTTTCACTCCCTAAACTGTATGCTACCAAAATGGAATGTTTTAAATCACAGTTGTGAAGTCTCAATTATTTCACATACAATCACACAACAGTCACAAATTAAATCCTTACCTTGTGACACTTAATATCTCCATGTATTAATCCCAAGCAGCACTTCTCTTTCTTGATGCCCTATTTCAATTGCAAACACATTACTTACTTGGTGATCACAGTCACCTGGAGATCTGTTTCCATGATTCCATCTTCCCACTAGAGAGTAGCTTCTGATTGTCTTCTTTAGATGCATTCTTATCCTTTTCCACAATGATGATTTATCTTCGGTCTATATTTAACTTTTTAGGTTTTAATCTGTTCCATGATGTTGTTGTAAAATTGAATTTATTTACTTACTTGTTTGTAGCAAATCTTTTATCTTCTACATCCCTTTGGGGTTTTTTTTTTTAAGTAATACTTCTGAAAAGTGTCAGGTTGATTATCCAAAAACATAAATTCTCCAGCTATTCTGGATCTTGATCAATAGGGAAAGATTCTAAACTCCTATGCTGTTAAATTTCGCACATTGCTTTATTAATACACTCCAAATTTGACTTGAAAGGGCTTTTTCTAAGCAGTGTTTGTATTTGTGAAATTTCTACTGCAGCACTCCTGCCACTCCACAGTTAAAATCTAATGATTTAGGTTTGGGTTTTCTTTCTTTTTCTTGTAAGAATGCAGTTTTGGGATGAGAAACTAATTTGCATTAGATTCCTCTTAAAGGATACATTTTCTAATTGGAGTCCAGAAGAGGCTTTGTGTTCTGGACCTTTGTTCTTTTCTTAAAATTCATAACACAAATCATGACTGCCAAAACTACACTTGGTCTATTTCTAAATTAATTCATAACCATTAATTCATGTAATCATGAATTACAGTTTCATGTCATCATGTTTGCTGTGCTGCTGAGCAAAGTTTGGGCTTTCTAGACCGAGCTTTTTGTCTGTATAGTGGGATTAAAAATACTGAATCTAGATTAAAATTACTTTGGCTGTATCTCTATCTGTAGTTCAGTAACTCTGAAACAAATGAAAAAAAAAAAAGAAAATCCATTGCAAATTAGACATCAAAAATCTTCTATACTATGTATATTTAAAAGTTTAAAATGCTGTTTATTACTCTTAGTTTAGTGTAAAGGCTGCATAAAACCTTTTGCTTCCTTGATGTGAAACAGAAACATTCATCTTTTTATTGATTATGATTCTGAAGAAGCTCTGAGAGAACAACTGTGGAAAAATTATAGAAAGCAATTCCTAAAGGTGGAAAGCTCATTTCAATACAATCTTTAATTTGTTTTCCCTTGTTATTTTTTCACTGTTTCCTGTAATCGCCTTCCCTAAAACTGTTATATTTTGATCACTTTATCATCAGAAACTACCTGAACAATTCAAAGTATGTTCACATAAGAACTTTTGTTATAGAGCAGTAATACTTCTGGCCAGTTTTAGGCATGGATAATACTAAAATCAGAAGAAATGGAAGCAGTCAAGAGTTGAGCATAAGTTAATTTATCCTGCTTATTGGCAACAATAAGTCAAGAAAGGATCTCAGAGAGAAGAACGAGGTAACAAAAAATATTTCAAGGGAAAACTGTAAGTACCAAGTCACAGAAATTGGAATTTTCAACTTCAAATATCTTTAACTTGTACATTGCATTTTTTAGAAAATGTTTCTCTTAACTTTGAATTTGCAGGGTTCTGTAGAGTTAGGATAAGGAAAATGAGTTAACACTGAAAATTTCTTGCAGGTCACTGCTCATCATCAAACTTGTAGGACTAAACATTATAAAGTTGAATTTTTAGTGTTCTATAAAATTGTTATGCAGCCTATGTTGCCATGAGCTTGCAGAGCATAGTTTTGGAAAAAAAAATATTAAAGTATTTATACAACAGGCAGTTAAAGCAGCATTTGGAATAGATTTTCAGCTCCCTGGTGAGCTCAAAATTGTTCTTGAATTTTATTGTTTGTTTATTTGGGTTGGTCACTCCTTTCCATTTTCCATCTTGGCACCCACTATAATAAATTGCTGCTAACACGTCTGGAACTGTTAACCAGTTCTGTGGGTAGCGTGGCAAGTCAAAGTAGCCTCACTTGAACTAAGACATAAGCAATATGTTAAATTAGTTATCTGTGTTCAGTTTTGAGAATCAACATGGAAAAAAGTAATCTACTGTTACCAGGTGGATCTTCATAAGAAGTGTGTCAGGTTGGCTTAGTTAGAGAGCGCTCCTTTTCTTATGACATCTAATTAATTCTCATGTAAACCTTTTTCCATATTATTTTGATTTATTGTTTTATTTGCATACAGAGCAATACTTACGAAATCTTATCCCCGTGGCAAAAAAACTGCAAAGTGTGAATGGCTGTACGTGAGACTTCTTATACTGTGTTTAGTTAGAGCAAACTGTGTTTTCCCAAAGCCTAGAAAATACATCCCTAGAACAGCTAAATGTGTAATCAGCTACAGGACATGAAATTTTCTGAAAGGAGGCAGATCCCAAAGGCCTGCATATTGGGATAATTGTAAGGGTTTTCAGTTTGACTCAGCAGGGTAAGCTCCCACAGAGATACTTTTGTACGTGTGGGATTCTTCAGGAGTACAGTATGCTACATCCCCTGCAGTAATATTGATCCATGATTCCTCTGACATGGGATCACTACACTTTTGAGACGTATGTGCTCATGCTATAATATCTCTACATTGATTTCAGTGTAGGCCAGAATTGGTCCAGTAAAACTGATCTGCATAATTACAGCAGGCGTGTCAGGGATACATAAAGTGAGGATATTCAGGTCAATGGTACCTTCCCAATATTTGCCTGAACAGGGAGGAAGATACAGCAGCAAGGACATTGACATAGATTATTCTATTGATATCTGTGAAATAACTGGTTTAAATAAGAGACATCTTGGAGGAAGGACAGGATCAGGACAATACTCTGGATTTTCAGAATATCATTATTCTACAATGGGGATTGCTCTTTGAAAGTAGACAATATTTATTTTCTTCTATTCTGTCTCTCTTGGTGAGTGATGTAAGGGGAGAGCACTGTTACCTCTGACTTCATTTATTTAACTGATTTTCTGGGAAATAAAGTATGCCAAGGCTTCTTCCCTACCTGAGCATATGAGATGATAATTTCATAATTATTCATCCAAACCCCACAGAATCTCTTACTTCTCTTCTGCTTAGCTGTAGTGGGCTTAGTCATGTTGTGACTCCATCACACATTCTGACTGAAATCCAAATCCTAGTGAAGTCAGTAGGTTCAACTTTTCCCCAAGTTATTACTTGAAACTTGACATTACTTTATTACATAGTTTTAATTTTGATTCCGGTCTTATACTTCTAAAGTAAATGGAAGAGAAGATTTGTTTTGGGGGGATATATTAAATAATGCACTTTATATGGAAGAGCAACCACTGTTTAAGGTTCTTCCAAGTGAATTCTCAAGTGATATGTATATACATATGTATACAAGTACTTACAAACAATTGTAGAAAGGAACTAATTCAACACCGGATTCCTTGATTTTGGAGTAATCCCTGGTATTGCCATTGTTGCAGTTAATTTGTGGTACAGGAAAGCCAGAACGTGCTGGATATTACGAAAAATATTAGTCAAAGGTTTTTTGCAATGTGAGGCGAACTCAGTAAGCATCTCCCTTTCTGCACAATTACCTCTGAGATGTGTCTTGAAACTAATACTTTATAGAAATATGGCAAGGAAATCAAAGAATCTTGCTTTGGAGGGTTATGTTTCCTAATCCCCAGAATTTACATGTATTTTATATAATAGAGCATGAAGATTTATTGCCCTTACGCTACTTTTTTCCAGCTCATGTAATGAAGAGTTTCTCATTATTCTTGTAAACACCTGCTCTTTCTTGAATTAGCAAGAGTGGTATGGTTTCTTCTTTATCTGTTAAAAAATCAGTGTATTTTCCACTAGTAGTACTCAGCTGTAGTCATTTGTCCCAAGAGTACTCTCTTAATTTTCACTTAAAACTTGACTGGAAAAATTTGTGACTTTTTTGGTAGTATGGTTTAATTGTGTTTCCATATTGGAATATACTGTGTATCTGGAGATGAATGCTTTCTTAACATTGTGTAGATATTGAAAAGAAAGATAATCCAAATGTATACTTTATTCAGAGGCAATACCAAAGAGACCAGTATACAACAATATTAGAGGGGAGAAGGCAAGAAAAACTTTAGACACAGATGCTTCAAGAAATATGAAGTGTGGCTACAGGATGGCATGATGGTGTAATGATACATTTCTAACCTTCCCCTCTGTTTAAAACATGTAGAAGGAGATTTGTTCTCTTCGAGAGCTTACAAGTGCTTCTCATTAATTGTTCTGGATTCTTGATTCAGTAACCTCTCAATCTTTTTGCTCCCAAGGACTAACATTACGAGATTGAAGTAAAGGCCTTCTGAGATGCACCGAATAATTGATTTCAGAGCAGTTGGCAGACACTCAGTTACTCTCAGAAATTTGGGCAGAATGCTGCTGAAGTTCAGATTTTTTTTTTCTTTTCCTTACCAGTTGTATCGCTTAGTCTGTTGAGCTTTATTATTGTAGTAAGCTACTGTAACTAACAGGACTGCAAGGCTGTGACTCAAGTGACAGCTCAGTTCAGAAGCAGTGGTGTTTGTACAGGGGAAAAACTGATTCTAGATGAGATAGTAGAGGTCAATTAATTTCATCATCCTTTAGAAAAACTGGAGATGACCTACATTTTTTTATTTAGTTCATATCTTCCTTTCCCACACTTGGACTAATGATAAGCTATGTTTCTTTTCGACCCACATTTTAAACGTGCCTGGGTTTGGTGTCTTGTTTTTTCTTCTTTGAACCTTGAGAGCTGTTTCTGGTCTGTAAACTTTTTATGCATCTTCTTTTACTCTGATTTTGGAAAATTGCCTTTATTTAGTCTTTGAAAGAGTGAGGAGTGTAAATTAGGAATACTTTGCTGAGCCAATACTTTGCAGCACTGATTGTGTGGAAGAAACTTTGCAAGGCAATATTAGCATGCAGTCCCGGTGTTTCTTTTAATGAAAATGTGTGCTTTGCCCCCGGGACATTTCAGCAGGCATCTGTTCATACAAATGCAGCAGTATTAGAATTTTTACCATGTCTTCTCACACACTGAAACCCATAAGGCTTCACAGAATCAAATTATATAGTAACAAGATTGCAGTAAATATGTAAATGATGAAAGAGAGGCAGGAAAATAAAAAGAAGCAGCAAGTAATTCCACAAGCAAGGGAACTTACAAATACTGGCTTCCAAGAATTTGCGGATTGTGGTTTGATTCTCAGATGTCTTACAAGTTGCATGTTCTGATCGAGGCTTTTTCTGCATCTGTAATGTTTGTAACATCTTTTTAACAAGTGAATTTATTATTATGCACAAACTACATTTCAGAAATTTTCTGCAGAGAGCACGAGTAGAGTTTTGTTCTTCCTGCCATCCTGCAGTTCCGGTGAAATTCTCTGGAGCTTCATAATGGTGATAACCCTGTTCTGTAAAATTTGTTGAAATTGGACAGGGGGTTGATAGTTGATTTGGAAGGATGGAGAGACAGACAGGTAAACACCTGAAACTGACTGTATTAAAACCAAAAATAAATATATTCCGATAAATATTCTGATAGCATAAGTATCTTTTCTCATAACCAAGCTGATAGTTTTGTCAGGTGAGATTTATGATGAACTATATAAATACTATTTTTTAATGCATGGAGCTGGCTAGGTCAGGTCTGAAGCACAGAGCTTCATATGTCAATAAATAAATACAGACATAGATACAAGTGAAAACCCATGTATGCTGTCTCCTTGAAGCAAATAAGTATAAAATATACCAAATAGGAAGTGTTTAGCGAGGTAGTTTGAAAAAATGCATATTGAAAACAAGGAGAACAGCTGTATTCTAAAACCGAGTTAAGAAGTGAGACTGTCAGTGAAATTTTACACTGAATGATCTGGCAGAAGTTGAACTTCTGAAGTTCACAAAAAAGAGGAATGTGACAGTTAAATAGATTTTGATTATGATGAACAGACACAAAGTTTACGAAGTTAATCTGAAGCTTGTGGAATAGACCCTGTTATCTTCAGAGGAAAACTAGGCTTGATTCAGTTGAGTTGAATGCAAACAGCAGGATTAAAAATACCTATAAAATAGGGAGAGAATGGGAGGATACTTGTGGAAAGTTGTACTAATGTAAAAGAGGAAGCAGATTCTGTGTGACACCAGAATTGTGGAGTACTTTTGTTGGTTCTTTTTGAAAGAAAGCTTTTTCACAACTGAGGGTAGATACTGTACCAGGAACAATTTTTGCCATTCTCAGTGGGAAGAAGTGGAGAGAATTAAAAAAGTATCTTGGGAAGTTTTCCAGAAGCATTTACCCCTCCCTGATTGCAGCTGTCACATCACAGCACCCTTTGTTCTTACAATTGGTTTGTGAGTGGGAGCAGCGCCCACCAGTAAAAATACAAAAAGACAAACATGGCAAAAAACAGTATATAGTATATAGTATAACAGTATATATATCCCAGGACTTCACTTGTCACTGTTATTTAAACTTTCTGTCCTTCCACAGGCTGGAGAAATGGCATGAGGGTCACCAGTTAGTTTTTGCAGGCTCTGATCCTTAAGTAAGCTCACCAAAAAAATTCTGAAGGTATTCCAAAAAGTACCTCTCACTTCTCTTAGATAATTTACCCTCTTCTTTTCATTAGTTAAAAAGTTTTGTATTTTTTAATGCTGTTGCTAAGGTCAGTCAGCATTATGAGTAGTAGGAAGATAGTTTTTTCATCTAGGTGGAAGTGCCTTAAAGGATGCTTTGTGTATGCAGGTTCATGTATCTCTGCCACATAAAAGCCAGGTCTTGGGTTGAAGGCAATAGATTTAGAAATCTCAGTGCTGGAAAGAAAAAATTTAAATTTTCATGACTCATGGTTTGCATCAGTGCTTGTAAAGTGTAAAAATGACCCATTTCACAGTCTGATAATTTTGCAGGTAGATGGAGCTTTTGTGTAGAAGCTAAGAACTCTAAACTGACCTAGATTATCTCTGTTGCCCACTGTCTTTTGTAGATAGGTAGAAATATTGTCCCTGAGCAATCACATTACTGGTGTGCAGGGGTATGAATTCTTTGGTTCATCTAGCCACCAGGTAAATAGCAGAAAAGGGGAGTGCACAAAACGCTTTCTCATGCCTTGAAATAAAGAAGGAAGATTTTACAACTTAAATCCATTCTTCATGACTTTTTTCTGTTTACCTTTATCATCTCCTCAATATGTTCAGTCAAAGCAGCAGGAAAGATTTCAGGATGCAAAGAGACTCAGTAACTCAGTCTTCTCAAAGGAGAGCATTGTCACTCATTTACTATGATTTCTGATACAGTTTGAGGATGAAATGTTTTACTTTAAAATTCAGCCGTCTCATTCCATACCATGCTCTTAGGCACTACCACAGAGCACTGTCAGAGGACTGTGTTTAGGTTTATAACATATGAACATAGATTTATATGTATTTATACACGCATATATATCACAGAGACATAAGCACACAAAAAATACACAAACCAATTTAAAGAACCTTTTTTTTAAAATATACTTCAGAAGATTTGTGTGAATGTAAACATTGGGGAAACTTGTGCAGCGGAAGTCACTGTAGGCAGTAGCATTTTGACCTCTTAAATAAAACTATGCAGGATTACATCTTTCACTGGAAATTAAATGGATGTTTAAAAATTTGTGGAATTTTGATTACTGCTTCTTAGCCTAGCACAAAAGATGCTATAAATTGCCTAAGAGATTTGTGCATGAGACATATTATATATGACACCACACTATTGAGTTCCACTATTTAATGAAAGGCTACCTATTAAAAATTTTTTATAGGCAAACCAGGAATCTCTTGCCATGTAGTCTTAATGGATGGAAAAAATAAGGAAATCATCAGTTTACATATATGCAAGCAGTAGTTTCTATATATTGTTAATAGCGTTTGAATGGTTAACAATGCTGATAACCTATAAACCCCATTAAAATCTTTGAGTGTTGTGTAAGGCAGAGAACTCTGTAAGAAATAAGGCACAAAATATCCTTCTGCACATCCAGCTGTTATGGACTTCCACATTTCTACATTCACTCTGACTATAACCTCATGTTCACAAGTGAAAATAGAGTGCATATCTGCTCTGATAATTACCATGTTCTCAGAAAGCTGTGGACAGCTTTAATAATGTTTCACTATGCTCCACTACCCTCATTTCAACTTAGATTTAATGCAGCTATAGTCTAAATAGATTAAATGTTTCATACAGTTTAAGAATTAACATGTCAGGTTAATAGAAACACATTTTAAAGTGCCCATCTGCGAGCATCTTCCATTCTTTTTGCTGATACAGATTATGTTTATTTTGTACAGAGCATTAGAATAAATAACACAGTATAGTACTGTATTATTAATACCTTTTTTTTTTTTTGGTATTAATCTGTGCTTAAGTGCCAAATGTTGATGCTGTTTAAATGACCTCTTCCTATATTTGAATACTGAAGTGCTACAAATAAGAATTGCCCAGCTAATGTTCCGATCCATTGTAACATAAGTAAGTAAAATGCTGGTGTGGACCAAAACATTTTCCAACATAAACCTGAAAAACAGCAACAACAACAACATGCAAAACAAACTGGTGCATGGACTTAATCCACCACAGAAATAGAACTTAAAAGACAAATGGGCAGAGAGAAAATATAGTCACAGATAGATTCCATTTTGATATCTTCTCAAAAGTTCCAGAGTGATCAATTCTAGGTGACCTTAAATCAGGTAAAAAGATTGCATTGTACCAGTACACTGGACAGTTCCTGCCTGCTTCAGAACAGCAAAACCACCTGTGTAGTTCAAGGCAGTTTTTTTGTGTCATAATGACATCAATATCCTTTACAGAGGCAGAATTGTCATCCAGTGGATCTCAGTTCACAGAACATCGCAGTTACACTCACTCCATCTACTCAGTCACCCCTAGAATTAGGTACAATGGTGCACATCTCAATTCTTAATGGAACAGTCACTGGGCTTCCTGTTGTAATAGCTTTGTAGTGACTTTCTTTTCCTGTTTCATTCTGAAATGGTGTGAGAGTCCTTAATTTTCAGTTTATGCTGTCTTTATGGCTGCTTCGGTCTGTGTTGTGATTATTTAGTTCTTGGTTTTTCCATTGAATGCTTGTTCCATTCATGGGCACTGAAGTCACCAAACTCTTAGACTGGGAGCAGCAACAGCAAAGACATGACTGAAAATGAATAAAAAATTAATAAGTAAGTAAGTAAGTTAATAAATAAATAAAAGTTAAGACAAATCTCTCAGTTCTGTGCAGATTGCCAGCCATATTTTTCATTCAGAAATGACAGATAATTCTAGCTGAAGGGAGTGCTAGCTATATTCAGGGAAATTTTTATCCTAGGACATAAATGATTCTTGTGATTGAACATCACAAATGCAGCAAATTAGGCCCAGCTTGTGCCTCTTATTCAGAAAAGAATCTTCCACTGTATGAAAAGGGAAATTTGTACAACTAAGGTAAGTAGATTGAGAACTGACAGAATTCAATACATTTTGTTAGGTGCTGGGTTGTTTGTTTTTTCCCTCTCTTTATCATTGTACTTGACAAACTTAAGGATCAGCGTGTGGAAGAGAAAAGAAGAAAAATTCCCCAGACCATGACTTAGGTCTCTTCTCACATCTTAGAAAAAAGACAATATTGTTTCAGAAAAGGTTCAGTGAACATACTGAGGTGTAACATTTTGCACAGTTAGGAATAGAAGCTGACTTCTTACTTATCATGTGAAAATGCTCCCTTAAAATAGTTTGTAAATCTGAGCAGGCTACAGACAAACAGGTACTCCCTTTGTCTAATAATTCTTTACATTTTTCTCAGGAGTTTGCATTTGGCCTATTCTCAGACTTAAAGTTTAGTGGTACAGTCCTGTCGTCCTTTGTTTTTCATTGCAGATAAAGCTATTTCAGTCTTCCTTTTCATTATTTACTTTACTCTCATTTTTTTGCTCCTTGTGTTGCCTTTAATAGGTGGACAGGGACTTGTAGAGGCACATTGTTGCAAAGAAATTATTTTAGCCTTTAAATATGTTTGCATGTGTAGGAACTAGAAAATTCAGGTAGAGACATAATGCATATTTCATGCCAAAGTCAATTCAGGTACCTGATTTGGTATTCAAGCCTGAAAATTTTAGTCATTAGTGAGATTGTTTAATAGAGGCAGCTTGGTGTCATCAAGAGTGGAAAATTATCAACCAAATTCTATTTCATGTGCATGTCACGTGCAGTTAAGTAGTATTTACAAGAGCATGTCTATCTCAGTTTACACATATGAAGACTATGTCAAACTTATTTCTTGGTTTAGTATTTCAGATAAAGTGGATAGTTTCACATTAAGGTTGGTACATGTGCTATGTGAACTGCTAGCTGCTAAACCAGACAATGTGTATTCTTTCATTCCTTTGCATGTCTCTTCTCCCAGCTGTTAAAATAGGTAACAATAGCAATACAATAGGTTCAATCCAGTTAGTTAACTGGATATAAAATCTTATCTAGAGAATCTTACCTGGAAACAGTTTTTAAACTTCTTGCTCACAAAATACAGAGCTATGGGGTTTATACAAGAGTTCATGGTTGCCAGGTTAATGCTGATGTAATCCAAGGGCAGCAAGAAACTGGGGAAGAGGAAGAAAAACATTTAAACGGTTCATATGCTACAGAAGCATCTGTGTTCCTTGTGGTTACAGTCTCCTCCATCACACAATTCTCTCTTACCTAACTCCCTCAATCTAATCTAGTACCATGCCATGTCTATAGTAACCTGTCTCACAGATATTAAAAAAAATCCAGAGCAAAGTGATTGACACAATGATAGACAACATTTGTTGAGATTATGCTTCCCCATTAAAACTGAAACTGCTGAAAGTGGGTGCAGCTTAAAATTAATAAACATCACAGTTGCATTGCACAGTGACATTCCTCATAGAAATTCTAAGCATGCAGCATTATATTTTTTCAGTACAAACTATTGGCATAGAAAATGAAGTACCTGAGCAGTTCACATCTGCTGGGGTCTTTTTCATTGTATACCATTTTCTTCAAAATCCGGCTCAGATGGAGAGGGAACCAGCAAAGAGCAAAAATCACAACTAAACAGAAAACTGTCTTGGCAACTTCTCGGCGCTAGATGAAGGAGATAAGAGTATATACTGAATGCCAAATTCATACTAGCAGGTGATTGTAGCTAGTAATGATGGCAGCAAAGTCAGTAATATAGATAAATTATGAAAGAATTCCCAAAATGAAGCTTCCAGACTAAGTGATGTACTCTTTCTTATGGGGTTTGTCACGTTCTTGATCCTGGCTGTCCTCAACAGGACCTGCTCATCACTGAGGCTGGAGCAGCTGGGCACACACGTATTTGTATTGCTAGAACATTGTAGGCGTCTCTCTGTATCTGGTTCTATGAAGGGATACTGCCCAGTGTCTTGATTTTGCTATGTGATCCTTACTATGAGATTTTGATATACTCAGGTAAATAGTTCCTCTACAAACATTTCAGAAATGTCGTTATTACAGCTTAATCTTGTAACACTTAAGAAATAATTGCAATTTAATGGGTATTTTATGTGGCTCTAGAGAGTTACAGATGTTTCAGTGGATTTTTGACAACACATACCAGTGGTGTTTGGTACGCATGGATTTGATAAAGAGAAGCATATGAAGAGTTAAGGATTCCAATGTAGTGGCAAGCACTGCAAGGCTCTGCCATGAAAGAACTTGAAGTCAAATGAGTGATTACAGTCTTGTTAAGCTTTGAATTTGACTAGTTGACTAGTTTCCTCTTTTTTGTTATAGCAGCTTTTATCAAAATATGAAAAGAATCCTGTTTAGACAGGGAGGGAGGGAGGGAAGGCAGGAAGGCAGGCAGGCAGGAAGGAAGGCAGGAAGGGAGGAAGTCAGGAAGTCAGGAAGGCAGGAAGGCAGGAAGGCAGGCAGGAAGGCAGGCAGGAAGGCAGGCAGGCAGGAAGGCAGGCAGGAAGGCAGGCAGGAAGGCAGGCAGGAAGGCAGGAAGGAAGGAAGGCAGGCAGGAAGGCAGGAAGGAAGGAAGGCAGGAAGGAAGGCAGGAAGGCAGGAAGGCAGGAAGGAAGGCAGGAAGGAAGGCAGGCAGGCAGGAAGGAAGGAAGGCAGGAAGGCAGGCAGGCAGGAAGGAAGGCAGGAAGGAAGGCAGGAAGGAAGGAAGGAAGGCAGGAAGGAAGGCAGGAAGGCAGGAAGGAAGGCAGGAAGGCAGGAAGGCAGGAAGGCAGGAAGGCAGGAAGGCAGGAAGGCAGGAAGGAAGGAAGGAAGGAAGGAAGGAAGGAAGGAAGGAAGGAAGGAAGGAAGGAAGGAAGGAAGGAAGGAAGGAAGGAAGGAAGGAAGGAAGGAAGGAAGGAAGGAAGGAAGGAAGGAAGGAAGGAAGGAAGGAAGGAAGGAAGGAAGGAAGGAGGGAGGGAGGGAGGGAGGGAGGGAGGGAGGGAGGAAGGGAGGAAGGGAGGAAGGAAGGAAGGAAGGAAGGCAGGAAGGCAGGAAGGAAGGAAGGAAGGAAGGAAGGAAGGAAGGCAAAATGTAAGAGTTAAAAAGACAAGCATTTGTAAATCGTGGCATAAAGTCATCCTGGCAGCAGCCAGTCTAAGAAGCTTGGTGGGCAGTGCATTTTAGGATGGGAAAGGGTGGATTCCCCCACCTCCTAGTACATACCATTCTAGTTCTAATGGGTGGAGTAGCCTGTGTGTGGCCCTAGGACACACTGTGTTGCAGTCCTAGGGCCTGATGAGGGTAAGAAGTGGAGAATCTGCACAAGGGAAGGTTTTTCCACTCAGCCCTGATCTGGAATGAACCAGCAGAGGAGGAACTCACTCTGATGCAGAGAGAACTGCTTTAGGAATTCACAGCTGGAAACATGGAAGTTAAAAGAGTGGAATTTGAAGGGCTGATGTTAACACTGGGGAAAAGCTCCAGATTGTTTTTAAATTTTCAGTTAAGCATTAAACATCAGCCAGCACTGCCAAAGCAGCAAAGAGACCTGACAGCTCCGTGAGCAACTTTGTTCTGTGATCATTTGTTTGTTCTGCTCTCCTGTTGCTCTTTTCAAAGCAGCTACAGCAGTGGTACTGCAGCAGTGCAATAACCGTGAGAAACAATCCATTCTTTTCTAAACCAGGTTATTCTACAATTGCTTTTTATATGAAACTACAATTACATATCAAAGAGTGCCAAAAGGGGGGAGGATCCATGGAGTCATATCTTTATACAGAGAAAGAAACGTATTTTGGCATATCTTTGTAGTTAAATTTCAAAGCATTTAGCATTAGTGATTTGAGGTTGAAGAGAAAGAGGGAACAACTGTCAAAATAAGAAAAGAAAGAAAAGGTTTCATTTCCTGAGCATACTGTCTTCAATGCCTAGTTATACTATGATTTAGTCTTTTGTTCCAGGCTTAACATCATAAATAACCCACATACTCACTTTCTACTTCAGTAGTTTACTGTATTCAAGTACACTTTGAAATATTTCTAATGTAACCCATAGAGAGAAGAACAATATTTTCAAGCATTGGTGTTTCTAATATATTTACCTGCTTCAGGTGTTCACTGAGAGCAATTCTCAAGTTGCTGTTTCTTCTGTTTAACATTTCACAAGTCATTAGCGTATAAAAGATGGCAGTACATGCCAGTGGCATGCAGAAATAGAAACCAAACAGCCACCAATCCTTTGCATCTTTGTAAAACTGTAGATAAGGAAAAGAAGAGAGCAGATATTTTCTTATGATTCCATGCAAAATACAGTAGAAAGGCCTTGGAAAAACATGATGGTTCGTACACTGGTATCTGTCTATTTCCTTATTGTTGATCTCTTTTTGACCAACATCAAAACAGGAATTCTAGCAGTGTAAACACAGATTGCCTTCCTATACCTTTGTTGCAATCTGTCTTGGTTTGGAATTAACATTTTTGGTTGTACTTTCTGAACATTTACATTCATTCATGAAAACTGGAATACAGCTGCATGAAAAAGACATGCCAAAATGTAGACAGTGTCAGTCTGAGATAATGAATCTTACTAAAAGCCTGTCTCAGGAAATGCCATTTACCTCTACAGCTTCTGTCCTGATACCAAAAAAGGAAAATTCTAAATGTCTTGTAAGTTTAATCACCTTTTGTTATCAGTGAAAAGGTTGGCAGTTGGTTTGCTTATGTACTGTGCAGATAGGAGCCACTTTGTAAGTGTTTGTCTGATATGTGCAAAGCTTAGGGATGGCTTCTAGTGGTACAGTTACTTTTAACCCCTTGACTGCCATTTCCACCATTTGGCTTTTGTGACAGGACACTAAGGTATTGATAGAATAGCAGTACTTTGCTCTGTGTAATCTTAAGTATTAGCTGTGATTGTAAGCAGTGTTGTAAATTAATATATTTATGTATTGTGGGAAATACTACATTTGAGAAAACATTTAAAATAGCTCTTTTCTGTAGAGGATTGTGTTTTCAGATTTTAGAAAATACCGTATCTTGGTTTTTAATTTTTATGTTCAGCCAAAAGTATGCACTGAAATATGGTATTTCAAATACTTCCTGTGTCTAGGTTTTAGTATAAAAGGGATGTGTCACTCTTTCCCCTCGCTTGTTTGCTCCTAGAGGATGTGCTTTTGTAACATCACAGTTCCCACACCAAATGTCAAAATTCTTATGCCTGAGGATGTTTTGAATCCTGTTTGAAAAAGTCAAACTTTTGTCATCATGTTTACATTTAAAACCAAACAGCACTAAACTTTGAAAGATGAAAAAAAGTTGATACAATAAATATACCGGTGTTTAATAACGTTACTTTAAAAATCTACTTCAGTTACATTAGGAAGTTGATTTACTGATAAAAATTGAATGCTTTTGCTTTTTTTTCCCTCTGTCCCAACACAGCTGCATACAGAATTTGCTAGTTTAGATTATGCTGCTGGTTTCTAGGCCAGAATCCCACCTCACTCTGGGACACTGTGTTGTGTTGATTAACTTGTTTCCTCCTCCTCATTACCTCCTCCCTGAGGAGGGGCTACAGTCTCCTGCATAGCTGCACTTTCCTTGGGGCAGAATTTCCCCCTCTGGGAGCAGAGCTTTTGCCAGCAGAGAACCGGAAAACAATATGCCTTGTATTTGAGGAGTTTGTACTGAGGGCAAATGTAATTACTGCTCCTTCTGCGGAGACAAGGATTACATGTACATGGAGACAATTATCTTTTCCACGGCAAATTCCTCCAAGTCAGGCTAGAATCACATTGGCAGCAACAAAATGTGCACTACGTGAATCCACTCCATGTTTACAAGGAAAACTTTGTGTCCTATTGGTGTTCCAGCCTCCGTGAGCATTGCCTGTTGGTCAAGAATAGACACGAAAGGTCTGTGTCACAGCCCTGACCAATACATCACTTCTGAATGAGGAGTTGGCCCTGTGGAGTTATAAAACCTACTCTAAAATGTCTGTAGATGATTAATTGAGGAATCTGAGTTTCACAAAGCTTACATCAAAGCACAAAAATGGGTTGATTAAAGAGAAGTAGACATTCTTTTGTTTGTCTTGAAAGCCCACATGGAACCGGTTTTCTACAGGAAATGTGCATTTTAAACAAGTTTCCTAGTGCACTCAGCCTCTTGGGAATCATGGTCTTGCATGAATCTTTTAAATCTTTCAAAGATAGTTTTAAACATGAATAAAGCTCCTATTAAAAACAAAAGTTAATAATAAACCCTTCCTGAAGTTTAGTAATTGTTTATTGTGGTGTTTGTAGTAGTAAATACTGTAGTTAAGGTTAAAATAGTATTTCCACTTTAATCTCATGTCTGTATTTGCTTGCAACACATTGAAACACAAAGCTCTCCATTCTGGCTGACACATCCAACATTTTACTCTCAGCTTGGACATAACTTCTGGTTGGTTTCCTTAAAAATCAAGCTGCTGTGGGGAGATTGGCACTTTTAAATTATACTGAGCAAGTAAGAGATACTACTTCCTGCTAGGAAAACAAACCAAGCTATTCCACTTAGAACATTAAGAACAGAACAGTAATCATTAAAGTTAGCGTGCCTATGGAATACCTGAACTGTAATGTTTTTGAGAAGAGGGAAAACTAGTATTTTTCTTAGGGAGAGAGGAAGTGAAGATTGTCCAGGCACATTTGAAGAAAAAAACAGCCTGTAGAGATGAGAAATTTTGCTGCAGTGTGTAATTCATAAATTAGTCTTGTAACTACAGTATCTACAGTCATACAGGTTGTGAAGTTAAGAAACAAAAATATAATAAGCTCTGGGAAATTCTATTCCATCTTTACCTGCATTAATTATTTCCATTAGGGAATTCCTTTTGTCTTCTCTTTCAATTATCTTGTTATAAATGAATATCCAATTTGATTAACAAAAAGAATTTATTCTATAATCAAAATACAATTGTAAAAGCCACTAGCAAAAATCAGATTGACACTGTACCAGGCAAACAGCGTCGGGTGAGACAGGGGGGTTCTCTGTAGCACCCTCCGCTGTGTTTCACAAACTGTGAGTATCACACAGTGCTTTTTATATGTTCTCAGGCTTTTTGGGGGTCCCTTGGAATATGCTTCTTGCAGACGAATATTCATGCTGGTTTTGGTGCACATCATTGTAATCTTGTTGGACAGAGGTTTCCTGGAAATACACTTCTTGCAGACAAATATTCATACTAGCCTTGGTGCATATCACTATAATCTTGTCAGAGAAAGTTTCCTGGAAATATGCTAGGATTCTTTTCAGATGAGATTATAACTTTAGCACAATTTTTTTTGTGCCATGTATCACAATCTCATGCTCTTTTTGTCATCACTATAGTCTGTATAACCCTACCAAAGCTGGGGATGTTCCTCTGAAAAAATAATCATCCACACTTTCATTTTCTAAAATTCCTAGCTCCACTTTACCCTATTGTTCCCAATTCTAGGCCATGTTATGTTCTGGTCCAATAAAAGGAGAAGCATTAGACATTCAAAAAAGAGAAACTTATACTCTATTATGAAAAATTCTAGTCCAGGAAAAAATACTGAGTTTTTCTCAAGACTTAGGACCTGACACTATCTGCTTTCTCTGCGACAAATCAGAATCTTGCTCCTTCTTTTTTATTACTGAATGAATGGTACCTGGCCTTTCTCTGGATTCAGAAATGTAAAAATTAAGATATTGTCCCATTGTAAGGCCAGGTGGAAAACCACTACACCCCTATGCAGTAATCTATTGATTTTGTAGTGACTTTTCACCTGAGCTGCTTTGCAGAAGTTGATGTGGGCATTGACAGCTGTTAATCTGCAGAAGCACAGAGGGTGAGTGGTAGGAAATGTGCCAAAGCAGCCTGGCATGTCTCAGGCACTCCTCTCTCTCTTGAGCTGCTGTATCTAATGGCAGCTAATAATGCACAAGCAGCTAGCTGGAGGTGTGGGTCTGTCAGCTTTGTAGTCATGAATTCTTGTAAACTGAAGCATGATTTTTTATTTGACTTTAATGCATGTAGCATGGCCACACCCTTTTCTTTATGTGCCAGGAGAGCTGACTACTGCATACAAAAAGATGACTAATCATGGTAAAACATGTGTTTTGACATTTACAAGCTCCAAGGTGTTGTACTTTGAAACTCAAAACTTTTCAAGGCTCTGACTACCCTGATACATCTCTTGATTGTACTTGAAGCAGGTGTGAATTGCAAATGTCTGTAGTAAGAACCCTTAGTAGCAAAAAAATGAAAATGCTATGAAGGCCCATTTAATCTCTCTGGCTGAAAACAGAGACAAGTCACTGTGAACATAGGATCCTCTTTGCACCAATACACATTAGAATATGTTTTGCAGTTTAATGCATGAATAAACTCTATTATCATCCAGTATCTTAACTGTCTAAGCCATGTACTGTGGGTTCCAAAAAAGAGAAGACAGAATGTTACTTACCAACATGAAATCGTTTGTAGGTTTGAGCATGCAGGTAACATAACTTGCATCCTTGTATCTGAAAGGTACCACAGCAAAGCCAATTGCTTCTGGGATGGCCAGTATGAAGGACAGAAGCCAAATGGAGAAAATCTCAATAGCAGTGATCATCGGGATTCCAATCCCCTGAACACGGCTCCAGGACGCAACTGCTCTGTACCTGAAAGAGACAGGCGTTAGTTTCCAGACCGCAGTTTCCTTCTTAAAACAATCACTTCATCACCGTCAGTGTCATATGGCAAGTAAAATCCTAAAGCTGACATCTGAGACTTGTATTACTTGTTTTTTCTGCCTATTCCAGGGCCTCTGCCAGCTGTCAACTTACCTAGGACAAAACAGGGCACATCAAAGAGTGGAAAGCAGGGAGCCGACTGCTCCTGTTCCGCTTGGGTGTGGGATCATGTGGAATTCTGCTAGGTGGACTGATGGACTAGTGATTTCTAATTAAAGTAGGCAATGTTTGTGAGGACAGACTGTATCTTTCACTAAATAACTGCCATAACAGAGGAAAAAAAGCTTCCAGGCACACAGCCATTCTAACAGATACGAAACATCCATCTCCTTCAGCTACCTCAGCTGTAGCAGCAGTGCTATCCAAAGTGAAGCCGTCAGCTTCCAGGCAATGAAAGACTGGGAAAATACTCCTGATGAAGTGAAAATGCATTTGTTCTGTTTACACTGTTAAATGAACTGAGAGGATCTTTCCCCTCTACTTTTCTCTTAGTTTTCAATGAGCTTCTAGAAATTTATTAGCTTTGAGACCTCAATCACTGTCAGCTCTGGTCAGAAGGTTGTAAAATTTTTCAGAGAAGACTGATAGGCATAGAATACAGAGTACCATCCAGTCCATAATTTAAATTTTCAGTAGTAGATTTAACTGTTGTCCTACAATGTCTGCAGTAAACTACTTAGCATTTCCAACAATTTAGCAAAGACAGAATCAGTGGAAAGAACCAATATTATTTTTTGATCTTGTAATATCCTGAAATTCATTCTAGAGATCTCTCTGTCATTAATGATGCAACAGCTTCTGAACTGCTTATTTTACTTCCCTGAAATAATAGCACCTTCCCATTTGGAGTGACTGTGCTGCATGGATGTATCATGGCATCTACTGATGAAATAGTCTGCTTTGGTTGTGGATAAAATAGTCAAGAAAGGTTGTTTGTCTGCTCAGAAAAGTATCAGATTAAGAAGAGAAATACTGGATTTTGAATTTTTTGAGATCACAGAATCACAGAATGAGCTAGGCTGGAGAAGACCTTTTGAGATCTTCAAGTCCAACAAAGATGGAAGGAATGAAGAGCTTCCAATGGGAAAAAGAGGGCTACAGGACCTAGGCTGCAGAGATAAGGAAAATTTAGGTATTGAAAGTCTTTCTCTGTCCTCCTTTAGCCGATACAGTGACATTGGATTCACACACAAAGCATTTATTCTGATTTCTTGTATTACACCCCCTTTTTAGTCTGGAAGTATGCTTATTAACTAGATGAAAGACTTGGGAATTCCATCCCCTGTAGCCCCAGTGCTAGGGGAATGACAATGCCTGAATGCAAACCCAGGCTAAAGCCCCTCACAAAAAATTCAGCAAGCATTGTTATCCAGCATCACTGGAAGGTGTCAGAGCCTGGCATGCCTTCATCACCCCTGCAGGAAATAGACTGGAAAGCTTTGCCTTGATATCTACAGCGGTGTCATGCACAGCATAGCACAGGTGTGCTGCACACAGGCTCTCAGAGCATCATTTCTACAGAAATGTGTCTATAAATACTTTGAGCATAATAAAGCCAACTACAACTTGAAATTGCACATTAAAAATAAAAATATCATCTAAAGACATCCTTATCTTCCAAGAATGTGAAAAAGGAGGGAGGCAATGGTTCACTGATGGGGAAGAGGTCTCTGAGATTAGAATTTTGAGACCATCGAAACAAAACTATGATGGGAGAATTAAGAAAGAAACATCCAGTATCATATCTTCTAACAAATATTCATATTAAAACCCAAATTTAATTTTTAATAATTTGTCATCCTGTCATATTTCATTTTGCCAAATATCAAATTCTGGCTTTCATTGCCAAATGGAATATTCATAGAAACTTAACCTTTCACACAAATGCTCAATTATTCGTGAACTTTGGAAATTTAACGATCAGTTCAAAGTTTACTTTGTACAGACTGGCAATTTTACAATCATTTCTGTCAGCTGCAAAAGGTACTACCCCATCCTTGAATAACTGATATTCTTAGCAAACAGGGGCTTGTACACTGTATATACTTCACTGTATATATTTTTCAAGTAGCAAATGTAAAATTTGTTTTGTGTTACTTCTGCAACCAATGGGTTGCAAACTGTAGATCCAATTATTTCCTTTCTTTCATTTTTATACCTGTTCTTTTGAACAAAAACATCTGTTTTGCACATGAGATCACTATGCACAGCAGTAAGGATTTGGGTCCTGTACGCATTTTATTGATTTTTTTTTTTTTTATTCCGTTTACAATTCAAATAACTCTCAAATAAGGAATTTTTAGACGAATAATTTTCTGAATATTTTCAGCTAAAACATAAGAAGCTCAGTAATTAGATCAGAGCTTGCTGAATATGTGTTAACCTGCAATTACTTGGTTTCTTTGCTCACTGCTGTAGGAGTGTTTTTAAAAATAGTGGCAGTAATACTAATTTTAGTAGTAATCATTTTTAAGGTGCGTGTTCTGTGGGTTATGTAATATACAGGACTTCTGTCTAGCCACAAATCTTCCAAAATTAAGAGTGACAAAGTACTGCAGGGTTTGTTTCCCTCATACTTGGAAAACATAGGATATCTGCCAGAGAGCTGACATAAAATACATACATAATGCATTACATTTAACTCCTTATTCTAAAACCCGTGTGAGATTTGCCTAACTTTCCTTTTATTCTGTTTATTTTCCTCTTGTCTCTAATCTTGTCTAAAATGTTCACTTTTTTCCCCAGATCACTTTGTGCTCTCTATTTTATGTTGTGGCTCCTCTTCTCTCTCCCATTTTCATTTCCAACTGCTCATGCATGTGCTGTCACCTTGTATACATGCAAACAATTAAATATTCTGTACTCCTATCCAGTTATAACATGCTTAAAGCATTTCTTTCAGAAGGACACCTTGTCTGGATCTGAGAACATCAGTGAGTGCTTTTGTTCCCCTATTCCTTTTAATTTAGATTAGAAATTAGGTGTTAATTAGGGAATTAGGTGTTAATTAAAAAAAATGACGTTCAAATGGCCCTGTAATATAACAGTGTCTGTTCTGCGACTATCATCAGCCCTTAGTTAGAGTGAAAAGCAATGCAGGAAACATAAAGGACAAAATCAAGCACATATGAAGCAGTCACTATCAAGATGGGTGCCGGAAAGTTCCTAAATGTCCCCACTGTTGCTGATACCGAACTGTTCTGCTTCATCATTAGCAACCACAGCTGTTCTTCATTTTATGCAAATATCTTAATACCATAAAGCTCTTAGAGTTTTGTTTTAGTGGCAAAATCTCAACTTGTCTCATACACTTACTGTGAGTTGGTCCAGATAAAAATATCTACCTTAGGATTACTGTTCTATGCAATGTGCTATAGAAAGGAGTCAAGAAGAGGGTGTATACATGTGAAACGAAATCCATATCTTAACTTTTCTTCTTCAACCCATTTCTTCATCAAATGCATTATGCTCAGCACATAAGCAAGAGTAAAAACCCAGGCAGGGAAATACCCTTTCTCTTAGTCACACTCAGGCACTGTTTAGAAAAAGAGTCACACTATCGTCACCATTGTGACCTGGAGTTTAAAAATGCCTTAGGGGCATCTGAGGCAACTTCGAAGTCAGCTTCCTCCCAGGCTTTCTGTCAGCCTCTTAAAACCCTTTCCACACATGTGAGTGGCCATTGTTCCCCTTGGGCACACACACTTAAACCTTAATATACTGTCAGGGCAAGCCACTCCAGGGCAGTAGTAATGAGGGGAGTTTCACTATGGGATGTAGTTAGCACAGGGAACTGTCCTGATAGCAAAAAAAAGAATCCTGTTCTAACTTAAGGCTGTAGTCTGCAACAGGGACAGAGAGTCAACAATAATTAAAAACCTGAAGCTCTGTATTCGCTCTACCAGTTGACTACATCTTTTTTGCGTCATAGAATGCAATATTTAAAGACCCCCAAAAATTATAAACAAGATAGCTTTCAGGAGCTTTTTTAAAACAAGAATTAAATAACCTATAGACCAGAAACAGTCCAACTGTGACAGCATGCTCTTTCATATTTACTCATTTTCCATTCTAGAAAGCAACCATTAGTTAATGTGGAATTTTTTGTTAATGTGCCAAACTTCCAGTGTCCAACCAAAGTTACTGAAGGTGCTCTGAGCTTTCATGGTGATTGAACCAAGATTCAGTTCTTGTTAGCCAATATCAGAATCTGGCTCTATACATCTGTTTTCTAGCACACATCCTCTGCAACCACTTACTAGAGTAGCAACAGATGATAAAGAATATGTCCTTGGCAAAGTGTCTAAGCTAAGGGAGGAAATTAAATAGTCTGAGTCTGATCCCAAACCAGACTTTATAGTCAAATGGAAACAGCATTTGGTTGTTGTGAGGATTAGCAAATCAGTCCTTGTAAAAGTATGTATGCATCTACAAAAAGGTAGCTTCAGCTGAGTTACTTCCAATTTATAAAAATGTCTATAACAGTGGAACTTCATCTAGTGAAACTGCAGTTGTCAGAATTTATCTAACAAAATGTCTGTTTCATGTGTTTGATCTATGTTTTATTCCTTAGAGTGGTCCATGGAATTTTATTTAATGGTAGGCAGATATTGTTTGAGAAATATGATTCTTTTTGTAGTTCTCTCACTCAAAAAATGGAAGTAGAACAGTTACCTGTATTACTTTATTTATTTATCTACTGTAAACCTTGTACATTAACTTTTTCTGTAAAACCAAACCAAAATCAATTTTAAAGCTTCTTTACATCCCTGTACTAATACACATAGTGAATTTTTTTTAACAGTATTTTCTGTACTTAGAGGTACTGGTATTTTGGAGTAGAACATGATGAAGTAACTCAAGACATAAAACCGACTTCTACAGAAGTCAAGTTTTCATCTGCTATTGCATTTTATGTATTAAGAAAAAATAGCAGAGGCATTAATTTTCAAACTATCAGAGCAAGTTCCAACATGTTTTTCAGTAGGGCTCTGTTAGTTCTGAAAGTTATCAGAATAAGCCCTTGTTTATTGTCCATAGGCAGTGGGCTGAAAAACTGATTTCTAAGCCTAAAGATTATGCTCTTGTTCAAATACAAAACAAAGATGAGTTCATATGAAAGAAAGAAATCTGAATACTGAGTCAAGCCTCAAATCATTTTTGTCTGGTAAAAGAAGTTGAAATAATTCTTTACTGGAGCTTTTAAATACCTTTAAAAAGCATGTAAAGTTCATTAGTCCAAGGACTTTAATATTATACTTTGAGCCACAAATGTGATGCTTGGCATTAGCCAGAATATTAAAGACCAGAATCTAAGTTATATCTATGTTTTAATCTGCCTGCTAAGAAAACCATGCTTTGTGCTCCCAGATTTAGGAAATCTGCATGTGCAAGAACAGTGCCAAAAGAGTAAAACATACTGTACCTGTCCACACTAAGGGCACACAGGTTAAGGACTGTGATTCCCACTGATGCCTTCTGGATAAAGGGAAGGAATTTGCAAAGAAACTGTCCAAATTCTGTATTTCCAAAAGGCCACTTTTGAGCGAGGAGCTAAAGAGAAGATACAAAATAATCAGAATATTTAAACATTAACCTGACAAGTACATCACAATTGTAGTTATTTCTTGTCTTAGGCACAGCCATTGTAACCTTGAATTCTTCATACTTCAAACATATCCTTATTACTGAGTGAATCTGGGAAAAACTGCTACTGTGGAAGCACAGAGGTTGAAAGTTTACATTGAAGTCTTGACTTCATGTTCTTGCAATAGCAAATTGCATTTTTAAAAGTTTTTTTCTTTATTATTGTGAATCTACCAGCAGTAGTAAATAATGAAAATTTAACTCAAGCCTGTCATAAATGGTTGCAATTGGCATGCCCCAGAACCTGGCAGTCAAAACGTAACTCTGGACTCATAATGAAATAGCTCAGAGCCAAGTCTTGATGCTGCACGCAAGTAGATTCTTGTCATCGTAAATGTACTATTGTGTAAGTCATGGCAATATTCAGTGCCAGACTCTGAGGAGTGTGAAGAAAACACTGTGCATACATAATTTGTTCCATATTACATTTTAAAGGACAACCGTGCAAACATGTGGGCAGTGCTTCAAGGCAGCAGAAAGGGATCCACTGGAAAGACGTGAGTGACTGAGGTTTAGAGCAGTATTTCCAAGGAGGCATTTACATAATAAATATTAGTACAGTGATTCATGTGCACAGTTGTGAAGAATTAGCATATAAACAGTAATATTTCTAGCTATAATTGTTAAAGCTTTGAAAATGTCTTTGAACTGAGCTCTGATAGCATGAATACACACAAAATACAGGACATGAAATTATTCAGAATAATCAAATCTACAACTGGCTGCAGGGTCACGGAAGATCAGCCTTTACTTGTGCTGACAGTAAAATAGCAGATTACATTCAGTGTAAGTGTAATAAATGAAAAATTATTGAGTACATACAAAGTGCTAAGCCCTAACTTAGCTATTTTAACTCAAGTGGGATATTTCAGCCCTCATGAATAGTGCTATTGAAAAACAAAGTCACTAAACCTTCTCACTCATGCACTACCATTTTGTTGTTCTTCTCTAAGTCTCTGCTGCTGAGACTTTCTCAGTGGTAGGATGTTCATGTTTTGAGAGTTAGCTTTGCAACCACAAGGACTAGAAACATTTTTCAGTAGAAGCTTAGGTCCTGAAACACATTAACCTGGTGAAAGTGGGTGTATTCTAGCTGTAGAATTAGAAAAACAAATTCTGGTTTTAACTCAGGACTGTAATATTGAAAGTAAACATTTTATTTCCATTTAAATTAGTGTTAAATTGAAGCATGCTAATAATCACTACGTTTAGCAATACAAAAGTTAACTGTGGGAAGTTCAAATTCACATCTGTCTTTATCTCAGTTAAGGTAGGTGTTACATTTCAGTTTTTTCATAGCATGAGTTTTCCAGAGAACTTTGCTGTGATGTGTGGATGTTTATCACAAAATTCTGCCTAAGAAGGAATTAATCTTCTCCTCATACTCCTGCTGTGGATTTTTTTCATCCCCTCTATTTTATTGTCATTCATCACAACGCTGAATTAGTTGTGATTTTGTCCCCCAAATGATACCTCAAAAATGCTGGAAGCAACTATGCGCTCCACATTGCCTGTGCCTCTCTAAAACTATATTAATGTTTTCACCTGATTATTTGTATTTCAGCACAGATTTTAGCAACTCACAGCTTTCAGCCAAGTGGGTGGAAACTGTGGGTAAAACTTACATGTGCAAACACCTTTGCTATAGTCCCCCAGTTTAGGTTAGTCACATTTGAAGAAAGGAAATCCCCTTTTCTCAAAAGGCTAGGGATTGGATTGCTAGGATTGGTGTAGCCACTAGGAAGGTACTGTAGTCAGTACCTTCAGTTGCAAAGGTGATAAGTTTAGATCTGCAAGCTCTTGATTAATTCCTCTGATTCTGTCTGTATTTATAGACTGAAATACATTGAAAGCTCCAGCAGAACTCTTTTCCAGATAAAACAAATGTTTGCAGAGCATATTCTGCATTTTGCTTACAACTCTCATATGAGGTTTTAGTTTTATCAGAAAAAAAGTTGAAAAATGAAGGGATGATTAGGACCCACAGTAATTCAACCATGTTGTAGTCACATGGAATTTCAGCTCCAAACTCTTGGCTGAGTTTGGGTAAAATCAGAGTAGCTCTTAGACTGGGAAGGCTAAATTACAAATGTCACTGCCACAGAAAAGCAGCTCTAACAGACTTCTGCAGAAGTCTCAGTTCTGGTATCCTCTGTGCCTACCAGAGCCCCAAAACCCATTTATCATTACAGATGGCACTTTAAAAGGCAACTGAAAGCTACCTATTCATTTCAGTGCCCTGACTGTGGCTGTAGCTACACCAGCAGTAGAAATGAACAAGCACTTTGTAGTGACTGCAAAACTCTGTTACTACAAGGCAAATATTAGCTTCAAAAAGAAAAGTGCTGTACTTGAAAAAGGTTCACTAACTCATTACTCCTCACAGGGAAGCTTTATCATGCTTCCAGCATGTACGCTTCAACCCCACACCCCAGGAAGCTCTCCTTTTTTGAGATTAAAAGTATTTTATTCCTTTTGTTTCTTACACTTTCCACTAATTGAAGTAATATCAGTACCAAATCATTAGACTTTCTTTTCAAGTGGATTTTAATCAAAATTCCTGGGACCAGAAATAAGGTTTTTTGATTTCAAGATTCACTTTGCAATCATTTCTGGGGATGTACTCCATTATCACTCTGCATCAGCTATGCATTCATTACTTCTCTTTGGATCAGGTGCCGGTATTTTTTCTTCTGTAGATATTTTTAGTCAGCAAAAATCCTCCTGTCTGTAGTTTTACTAATTTTTGCATAAAAACTAGTCCATTTCCCTCTGTTCTGCCCTAGCATGGTATGGAAAGTTCAGAAGGAAATAATACATTTATTTTGTATTAAAAAAAAGTGAGCCCAGGAATTTAATTTAATTAATCCTGATTTACTTAGGTACAATACAAGAACTGGAACTACTGGTTTTGCTCTTTGAGTGCTTTTGTATATTTTACTATCCAAACAAAATGATTATAAAATTCTAGAAAATTACATTTTCTCTCAAGGCTCTAGGATATAAGAAATCAGACTGATTGCTCCTACTTGTGTCCCAGTTCTCTATGAGTTATGGAAGTGTATTGTGCTTTTGCAAACCCACTTACAAAATCTCTGAGGTTCCAAAATAAGACATATGGCAAAGGAAACACACTTTCCCCTTGTGCAGTTTGGAACTTAGGGGTATTTCATACTGTGGTGAAATTCCTGAGAAAAGAGTGTGGTCAACATGTATTTTTGCACTGAAATCAGAAATCAAGACTGCTGTTTAAAAACTCAGCGAAGTGACCAGACAGCCACAGCTTCCTCGAGCATCCTCCCTTCTCTGCTGCTTTATATGGCCTCTCTGCCCTGAGCTGCAGCTGAAGACAAACAAAACATCAGCACTGAGAACATTCCTTTGCAGTGATTTTTAAATGTCACTCCATTGATTTTATTCTGCTGTTGCTTCTATTTTCTAACCCCCCCTTGGTATGGTAGCTGATGTACAAAACACCAAGTCCCACTGTGCATCCCAAGCAATTTATATATAGTCTGAAGGAGAGAATGTTGTAACCCCACCATGTGAGTGTTGGCCAGGGCACGCTCATGTGCAGCCACATCAGCCTATCTCATGCCAGGCTGATACTGTGTGTTTGCAGGCAGATGATGGCCCTGGAGCTCAGCCCAAAATAGACGGACTTGGTTGAGTGCTGGATATGAACCGGCTCTGAGCTGCTCTATTAAAACTCCTCCAGCTCAACAAGTGCATGTCAGGAGGTCCCCTCTCTCTGCCATGTGACATTAAGGGTGGCAGCAAAGGCTTCATACCTGCTCTTTCCTGCTCTGATCTCATCCTGAGACTGCCTCTGCCTGTATCCACTTGGGACCATTGTTGTGCTGACACACAAGATGTTCTTCCCAGAAACTGAACTGTGTTCTTTACATGCGGTGCTTGTCCCTCATGCTGCCGCCATCCAGGACACTCTCCTGAGTTTCATGGCATTTAGCTGTTTCATGACACTGCTGGAACAATTCTGGCACCACCATGGAAGTCAGCTTCTCTTCTGTCTTCAGGAAAACTAGAAATACCTTCTTTATTCCGTGACTTAAGTTATAGTTGTGCAATAATGGAGAAAGAGACCAAGCCAACAGATTCTGTCTGTATAGGTACGATCCAGGCGTGTAAGTGACCAACATCTCCTAACTGTGGAACAGGAGCTACAAAAACAGTGTAGTCTGGGGTGATTTTCTTTCCTTGCCACATAGCCCAGAATGAAAGATAAGGGAAATTCTTTTGGTTTTGTTACATCAGCACATTTGGTTTTTCTGGGTTTTCTTTTTCCATTTTATCTTTTTTAAGGCTAGTTTCCTCTAGGAGATAATGAGCTGTCTTGATAAAGCTCTGTCTTAAATTGTATTCTACAATTATATATGCCGTTGTCTGCTTCAAGGCATGGGCCAGACAAGGTATCTTGTGTTTTGGGTGGAATCTAGGTGATATCTGGCTTAGCACAGAAGTGTCTAAGTTCTATACCACTTGACTGCATTAAGTGACAAAAGATGATGATTCTGAATGAAGTGTCTCACTTATCTCTGATCTATAAGGCTTCTTAGTTAGGAATAAGGATGTACTGAGTCCCTGGCAGTGGTATTTTGGTTGTGGTGACTGAAACAGGACCCTTCTGTCCTCATGAAATGTCATAGGGTAAGAATTCATTGCATGTTTTCAAGTCTTTCCTTTCTTCCTAAAACCCATATATACAGGAGAGAATTGCATTGCTGGACAAAGCTCATCCATTTCTTGCTTCACAACTCAGCTGTGCCCCACCACTTAGTAGGAAAGAGGGAGAGCTGTCGAGGTAGAGAGGAACACAGGCTGTCTCTAAGTATTCTTTCCCCTGCTGAAGTGAAAGACCTCAGATTTTGAAAGGACAGTGACTAGAGGGAAACAAAGAGTAGAGGAAAACTAAGAATGAGGGTAGTTTTATAGTGCAGGGGATAAGACCAGTATTGAGTACATGATGAGATGATTATTTAAGTTTCTTCCAGCTGTGGGATCATTTGTTTATTTCCTTATACTTAGATTCACAACACTGGCATGGTAGAGAAAACACACTGTATCTCTTCAACTCTTCTTTGCAGGAAATACATTCCTGATTTTGCTACAACCAAGAACTGTCTTTTTTTCCACTTTGGGTGGATAAAAGACTGACTGGTTTTCTTCCTGGAAGGAAGAAAGGTTATATGGGGATGCATGAGAACCATCAAAGGCATTTTTTACTCTGAATTGCCCTGCCAGAGTTTTTTCTGCTATTTTGTTTATTTTAGCCCAGCTGAGTAAAGGTGAAGGTAGCAAATGGTCTCATGCCATTCACTGAATGCCTACAGTTTCTCTTGCTTAGGCAGCTGTTGAAGGGAATGTATAGTTTTTACACAAGGGAAAATAGATTATACCTCAAGAGATCCTGAAAAGTAAGGAAAAAATTGCTCTGGTTTTGCAGCAGAACATTCTGTCTCAACTGACTGGAAAAAAAGAAATCCTAAGTTTTAGGCTCTTATTAAAATGCTTATATTTATTACAAAAATCTACTTAGCAGTAAAGCATTCCTAAAAACTCTAGGCATCTAGCCTGTGGTATTTTTGCTGTTTACAAAGCAGGATTACTTTCCGTGGTGTTGGCTATCTTCCCATTCATTAGGTAAACTGTTTCTCAAGCTGGGCTGCTCTTCTTCAGGGAAATGAGCTGCAAGGTGTGCTTATGTGCACGGTGATTTGTTGAAAGGAATTATTTCAATCCCTGGGCATAAAATTTCTTTTGTTATTCTTCCAGCTGTGTTTTCTTTTGTGTGTTGCTAAAAAGAGTGACAGGATTTCTAAGAAGTTACTGCAGAACTGGTAAGCCCTGGATATGCGCAATCAAAACAATTCCTTGTTATCTGTAGAGTTCAGCTGGTTGAGAAATAAAGAAGAAAACACACTAAAATATTCTCTTAAACCTAGAGTCTCTAAGTACTGTACACTATTTCAAATCCACAGAGCAGCAGGGCAGGCATGAGATGAGGAACTGAAGATGAGAGAGGAGCTGTGCATTGATAGGAGCATATGTCCTGCTCCCCAAAGAACTATGAGTTAAAGGCAGGGTGGATCTTGAACTAAGACCTAGAATATAAAATCTCTTCCTTAACTGCTACCCTGGTATGCACATTAAGCACACTCTGCTGGGAAGCTGCAGTTTGTAAAAAGAACAGATTCCTGATGGGTTTCCATTCCCTGCTCCATTTTGGGAAATTTCTGCCTTCGGGACTCAGTGATTAATCCTGTGCTACCTCTGGGTTTCTGCTGTGTTTGGTCACTATATGGAGACATATACCCAAATAACAGGTCCTGCTTGGAGCAGGTTCTATGGATTTCTGCATCACACTGGGCCACTCATTCATTGCTTCTTGGAATCCCTGGTAAGAATTTATTGAAAGCCAGAATGTAGTTGTTAAGTTGAAGTCTCAGAATTTCCTACTTGTGTTGGCACTTCATTGAGAAATACCCACTATACATATGAAAAATTCTGCCTTTAAAGAAGGGTTTTCTAAGTGCCCTTAACATTTTGTGTGCTGTTGGCTTGGCTTTATACTCCTTTGGCACAAAAGATGCCACTTTTTCTGTCAGCTACAAGATCAGTGCCAATATGGTTAATTATCATCCCCATGTAGGTAAAATTACTAATTCTGTTGGGGAAGGTATTCAGATATGCCAAATACTTTTTGATTCAGAAGGGTTTGCTCTGACACTTATGCACATGCTCTGATGTTAAAAAATGTCCATGACTAGAAATGTCTTAACTGAGACTTCCTTCACTGAAGACAAAATAGATGAATGTGTTTGCTTGCTGTCAGCTACCTTCTATACCTAGATTTTTAATGTTCTATGTGGGCTACTCAGATTTAGATAATGTTGCAACTAAAGCAAGTATGAGTACCAGTTAACTAATCAAAAATCCCTGTTTTATTCAAGAAAACATCTTCTTGAGCTGTCTGAGTGAACACTTGCTTTTTCCCTGGGTAGATGTCTTCCCCTTTATACCAATACAATTATTAGGAAAATGTTATTAAAGAAACAGGTAAAAAGCTGCCTAATTAGCTTCATCTGCTTTATAAAGTAATGGTTTAAGGAGTTAAGCATAATCTGATCTCAGGCAATACAGTTTATGTCAGTCCTTTGTAGGCCAGTTTCCAGGAAATAGAGCTCATTTTTATGTTTTTTCTCTAAAGTGCATAAAACTGGAAGCAGAGACAACTCAGGACTTCCCAATAAGAGTTAAAATTTTGCCATTCTAAAGGTGAGAGCCTTGGTCTAGAGTGTTTTAAGCTGCATGATCTCAGGAAAGAACAGTGGACAGCAGTGTCTGTGGTGAGTGCCTGTGGTTGTTCCTGTTGCTCTGCTGAGCTTCAGCCATGAGAGCAGCAGCAGGAACAGCCATAAGGATTTGCCAGAGCTCAGAGCAGCCAAGGCAACAGTGGTGCTGTGAATATTCTGCTGCTGCCTTTGTACAGCCTTAGGAAACAATGTAAAGCCCTTATGGAAAGCAGCCCTCTAAAGAAATTTTCTTGCTTTGCATCTGAATGTATTTGATAAAAAATGCACATGGCAGTGATGGGTAATGCAGGTGATCAGCAGCTTTCAGTTATGTGCTAACGCCACCTGAAACAAGAAAAGGAACCTGTCTCTTCTTCAATGCCTTAACCCTACCTCTAGAGCAGTGTAAAAAACTTTTATTCTCTGCTTTTCTTTCCCCTGAAGAGAAGTAATTCTTACTGATACAGGGCTTTAGGCTTGGACATCTTGAATGTTTGAAATGGGTATGTTTTGGGTAAACAGGAGACTATTTGGGTCCTGGTGGTTTAAAAATGTGATTGAAAATTAAATTCTCTTAGTTTGGTCGATTAAGGTTAGATTTATAACAGTCACCCTTCCTGTGAAACTCAATTTATTAAGATTTTTAGTACTGATTTGATACTGCAAGTGGATATATTGTGGTAATTAAGTATAATGAGGCTTTAATACATCCAAAACACCTTCAAAGGACAGTGAATATTACCCGCATTGCAATCCACTTAACAACTAGAGGAATCCACTATATAATTACAGTAATTGGAGAAAGTAAAGAGTGAGATTTTGAGTTTACTGTACCAAAAAGAAAGGTTAAAAATGTCAAACACCTGTGACCACATCTTTAGTTGATATAAATTATATAATTACTTTTTTCCCAACACCATACCTTTGTTAATTTTGTGAATGAATAACAGAATGAAGGACTCAATTCTCCTGGGATCTTACATTGCCAGTTATTACAGTTTTATAGCTGCTTCTTTCTAAGGGCTTGTAAAATGATTTGAGTACCAGCAGCATTATCTACTTCTCTTTTGAAGGTCGTTTCAAAATAGTTAAAAAATAGTTCAGAATTGTTAAGACTACATTATGTTTCAGGAAAGTGATTATAACTATTTCAATTATAATTACAGGTATTATACATTTTGTTCTATACAATGTGGCCATCTTAACACTGTACTATTTGTTATTTTAATAGGCAGCTTGTTTACTCTGATTTCAGACCTGTTTTGTCCTAAAAATAAAGATCTGGCCTAAAAGGTATGAAGTGTTTGACACTACATATAAGATACTGATATATGCTTCAACATGAGGCTGACTCTGAAACTAAAAGAATCTTTTAAAATTAAGTTCAGAAGGGTATGAATCACTTTAAAACAAAAATAAAAACACTTGAATTTTTTTTCCTTAAAAGCCTATCACTTCAATTATCCAATCATGATATTTCCAGTGGCCACCCTTCACACTGTCACTCAACAAGAGGAGCTGAAATATGACACAGATTTTAGGATCCTTAGTGGTACAAACAGGAATGGCATTTAACAAATTTTAATCCCAATTTCTAATGTAAGAATCTTTGCTGGTTCATATAAAAAATGGACTAAAATAATAATAATTGCATTTCTTATTGGATGTGCCAGAGCTCCCTTATAAAGCCATAAATGCTTCTCATAAATGTAGATAACCTCAGACAACAAAGTGGTTACATATGGTAATTTATAAGTAATTTATTCTGAAAGTTAAGTAACTGAAAAATAACTAAAAGCTAGAATTAAGCTTTAAAGGTTACTTGAATTCTGCCTTCTTACATGTGGAAATTGGTGTCAAGGGGCTGCAGTTTTGTTCATAGCCTTTATTTATCCAATACTTCTCTGCAGCACAAAAATAATTTCTCATGTAGGCTAAGGCAATTTCATTCATCAAATCAGAACCGTAGATCAGCTCATCATATAAGACAGAGCAAGGCAAATGCACCTATGGAATTCCAGAGAAGCAACAGAAAATTAATAGGAAAAAAAAGTATTGCAAAATAATAAAGAGAATATAAAAAAATTGTTTTTTACTTTCAACTGGACTTCTAAAGAACTTTCAGAAGACCATCAAAAGGCAACTCTGAAAGGCGAAATTAATTCCAGATTTCCATTCCTCTTTGCAAAAAGAAGCAGAGCTCTTTAAAGGTTAGAAAAAATTGTGTAATAAAACTGCTTGTTCTTTCTCAAACTTGGCTCTGAAAAGAACTCATGCCATTTTTCCTTAAAATGTACTATCACATATACCATGAGAATTGAGAATGCTGCCTTAGCAATTATCCATAAAGGCGTAAGGGCAATTTACCAGGGAGGAAACTGTAATACATCATGGGAGGTGCAGTTACAGAATCACTGAATGGTTTGGGTAAGAAGAGACCTTACAGATCATCCAGTTCCAACCCCCCAGCTATGGACAGGGACACCTGCCATTAGCCCAGGTTGCTCAGAGTCCCATCCAGCCTGGCCTTGTGTAGACTCTGAGTCCAGCTAAAAACCCCAGCCTGATGCCCCATTAGACATTCACCCATCTGTGGAAGACAGATGGATCTCAAGTCAAGCAGAAGCTAATCTTTTAATCTTTCTCATCAACTTGTTAATCCAAAATACTCTACACATATCTTATCAGCAAATTGGTAAAATCAACAAATTTAACTTTCCAGGTGGAGTATTGGAAAGTGAAAACTAGAATTTCCATTAAATCACATCCATAATTATTTACAGTCATCCTAGTTTCAAATTCATGTTATATTAAACCCAGTTAAAGTTAAAAGACTTATCTGTAATTTATACAACTGGAAGATCAGAACCAGGTGCTGCATTTCACCATAGATAATATCACAGAATCACTAGGCTGGAAAAGACCTCCAAGATCAGCGAGTCCAACTCAGCCCTAACACCTCAACTAAACCATGGCACCAAGTGCCACATCCAGTCTTTTTTAAACAAAAAACCAGCCCCCTGAGGGACACCACTGGTGACTGGCCCCCAGCTGGATGCAGCACCATTCACCACCATTCTCTGGGCCCAGCCATCCAGCCAGTTCTTAACCCAGCAAAGAATGCTCCTGTCCAAGCAGGACTGGGCTGCCAGCTTTTCCAGGAGTGTGCTGTGGGAGACAGTGTCAAAGGCCTTGCTGAAGTCCAAATACACAACATCCACAGCTTCTCCTGCATCCACCAGGTGGGTCACCTGGTCATAAAAGGAGATCAGGTTGGTCAAACATGACCTACCCCTCCTAAACCCATGCTGGCTGGATCTGATGCCCTGGCCATCCTGTGAGTGATGACACTCAGTATAAACTGCTCCATTACCTTGCTGGGCACTGAGGTGGGGCTGACTGGCCTATAATTACCAGGATCCTCCTTCCTACCCTTTTTGTGAATGGGCATCACACTGGCCAGCTTCCAGTCATCTGGAACCTCAGCAGTGAGCCAGGACTGTTGGTAAATGATGGAGAGTGGCTTCACAAGCTCATCTGCCATCTCCCTCATCACCCTGGGATGGATCCCATCTGCTCCCATAGGTTTATAAACACTCAAGCTGCTCAGCAGTTCTCTGGCTGCCTTCTCCTGGATAATAGGGGGGCCATTCTGCTCCCTGAAACCATCTACCAACCCAGGAGGACAGTTGTCCTGAGGACAAGCCATCTTCCCACTGAATTGGAAAAGAAGGCTTTAAGCACTTCCACCTTCTCATCTGTAGTTACTATGTTGCCTCCCTCATCCAGTAGAGAACAAATGTTGGTTTATCCTTCATTTTGCCATTAATAAAATTGTAAAAATATTTTTTATTACCCTTTACAAAAGTTGCCAAATTAAGTTCAAACTGAGTTTAGGCCTCCCTTATTTTTTTCCTACATGTCCTAGCAGCCCCCTCAAATGCTTCCTGAGAGACTTGACCCTCCTTCCAAAGATGATACATCCTCTTTTTATTCCCAAGTTCCTTTGAAACCTCATTGCCCATCCAGGCTGCACGTTTGCCTCATCGACTCATCTTTCGGCACACAGGGACAGTCTATTCCTGTTCCCTCAAGATCTCTGTTTTGAAGTATGCCCATCTTTCCTAGACTCCTTTGTTTTCAAGGGCTGCTTCCCAAGGAACTCTCTAAATAAATCTCCTAAACAGGCCAAAGTTTGCCCTCTGGAAGTCCAGTGTAAAAATCTTATAGATGTTCTTCCTGCTTTCACCAAATATCGAGAACTCTATAATTCCATGGTCACTGTGCCACAAGTGGCCTCCAACCACCACATCTCCCACCATCCCTTCTCTATTTGCAAACAACAGGTCTAACATAGTCCCGTCCCTGGTGGGCTCACACACCAGCTGTGACAAAAAGTTGTCCTCCACACATTCTAAAATCTTCCTGGACTGCCTCTTTTCTGCTGTATTAAGTTCCCAGCAGATGTCTGGAAGGTTAAAGTCATCTACAAGAACAAGGGCTGGTGATCCTGAAACATTCTCCAACTGTTTATAGAATTGTCTACTTCCTCTTCCTGGCTGGTGAATGTCAACAGACTCCCAGTGCCTCTGTACAAATGTAATATATGCACAGAGTGAATTTTTTTTCCATTAATTAATTCAAATTCTATAATTTTGTCATATGAATACCTGTGTTATAACACAGTTATGATGTCCATGTTATAAAGATGCAAAATGCATGTCTTAAAATAATTGTTTCTTTAATTTTAAAATCCAGTTTGAAACTATAGGCCACCAGTTATTATAAAACCATGCATTAAAATGTTTCATTTAAAACATATGTAAATAAAAGTAATTAGAATCTTTAATCTGAAATTGTGAAGAATACTTTTCCTTAATTATAGAATAATTATATATAATATAACTTAGAGTTTTATTTACAAACGGAAACACTTCATGTTTCTGCTGAAAAATGGAAGAAAAAGTCAAATATCCTGTCAGTTATGTACCTATGTATGGTCCACAAAGAGACAGACACAAGCTTACAAAATTCTTTGATGATTTTCTAAGAGAAGTTAATATCAATGAAATGCATTTTAAAAGGGCTCAGTTCTGTTTATTCAAGCATGTTCTGGCTTGAATTATATTGGTAAATATAAATTGCATCAGAAAAAACACTGTTTTGTGGCTTTGTTTAATTAAAATGGAAAATCAAAACACTGAGACAAGATAAATTTATACCGGATAAAAGAACTGCTGAGGAGCCTTTTTACACTTTGACAAATCCAGATGAAATTTAATATTTCAGAAATGGCCTGTGATATAATTGGAATAATTTTGGGACTCTGCTATTAATGAATATTAAATGAAAACCTTAAGGCTCAACTTAACTGACATAATCTCTCCCTGCAAAATCATAATATGAGGCCTGCATATCACAGGGAGTATATTCTGTAAAAATATAAAGTAAGGACTGGATAATATTCTTTTGCTAGCTGTAACAGCTATGAGAAATGAAGAGCTCCTGTGAATGCCCAAGGCCACACTCTGGTTAAGAGCTAAGAGCTACATCATCTTTAATGGGAAATGCACTTTTTCTTGTTGCAGGTGGGACCTGAGAGCAAGGAGTTTGTTGCAGAACAAAAAGGAGTTTTATTGTTTCCTTAAGTGCACTATTCATTGTCAAAAGAGCACTAAATAGAGGAGGAAGCACAGGGAACAGCCAGGGAACTCCTAAGGAACTGCAGGTGGAAGGGGTCATGGTGTCCTACCTTGTACACGATGATGGGGATATCAATGACAATGTAGATAAGGTCTCCCAGTGCCAGGCTGGCTATCAGCGCGTTGGGGCCGTTCCTCATACACTTGTTCTGGTAAATGATCCTCAGCAGAGTTGCATTCCCAACCATCCCAATGATGAAAATAGCGCAGGACACCACGGTGTTAATGTATTTGAAAGTTTCAGCAATCTTAGTCTGCTGGGAGCATTTGACAGTCTGGTTGGACACCGGGGGCTGTATGGTGGTGAGGAGAATGCTGGATTCCATCCCTGAGAAGGTGGAAAGGGGGTTTCCTGAGTCGCTCCGGTTGGAAACGTCTCTGTCAGAGCTGTCACTGAGTACAAATCCCGGGACCAGCAGCAGGAAGGAAACTCTTAAACACAAGGCTTCCATCCTGAAGTCCCCAGTGAGCAAATTCAGTGAGACGAGGGTTTCGCTTTTTTCTTCAGTATTTCAGTGAGTATTTCTCACTTTTTCACCTGCAGAGAGAAACTGTAAGCAAAAAAAAAAAAAAAAGCACATTATCAATACAACCGGTAGTCTTACACATCCTGTTTCGCCCTTAGGGAGGGAATCTGAATGTTTAGCCTCTGCAGCACATATGTATAAACACCTGTTTATACTCACTGGGCTGCTCTGAAATCTAGATTACCCCCATTACCTGTCTGACAAGAGGCAAATGCAAAAAATTCCTGAAGTGATAGCTTATGCAAATAAGATCCCACAAAACCCTGTTAACTTGAGATAGAATTTGTATAGGGATGGAAAAAATAAGGTAGATGAAATTCTGTTTTAAAATATAGTCTTGCAGGAAAAGTCGACCTGTGTTAGAGACTGCTGAATGGTATTTCAGCTAAAATAAGAACTTATTCTTTTTTCTTTGAAAAAGAAGGGTAAAAGCACTACATAAAAAATTAAAGGTAGTAAATTCATCAATTTTTCTGATTATTTTTGATGCACTGCAACAATTAGTCTTTATATTATTTTTGTCTGGCTTACCTGGATTTCAAATGAAAAATGAAAAGACGTGTATTTCAAATCAAAATCTGGACCAGATCCAAAATCCCTAAATATTAGGAGGAAGATTTTATAGTCCTAGGATAGACCTCTGGCCAGGAAAATACCTTCAAACTTTGTCATTTGGTCCTGAATGTAATTGCAACTCATGCTCAATACTTAGCCACGGTGAAGTTAATAATAAAAAATTAAGCTCTTTAAGGATAAAAAAATACTTGGTTTATTATTCTAAGCAACAATTCATGACATTTCCAGGTAAGGAAGAAAGCATCATAGAGTCCTGTCCTAGTAAATGTGTTTAACTGCTGCCACGGGCACTGTAGATACCAAACCTCCTCTGAAACCAGGGATGCCACTTAAGTCCATTTTCCCGAAGCCTTGGTTTAACTTAAGATTTATTTTTTTTACATGCCTTATATCTGGAAAACAAGATGAATTGCTGCAGTGTTGACAAAAGAAAAGTAGACAATAAAGTATTTATAACTTTCTGATTTCAAGGGATTCGCCTGAAGTATTTGGGAGGATCCTTTTAAATAAATGAATCCTAATTTCATTCCTTGTGGGGCTGTTAGAGTCAGAGTTTATAGCTTGACATTTACCAGAGGAGGAGGGAGAAAATTTACTGAAAGTACTTCTGGAGCAGGCACAGTATAAATATTTACTAGTATTGCAGGCTGCTGTTGTATGTGGTCTGTGGAAGTGTGTGTGTACCTCTGTAGAGCAGCAGATGCGATGCTAACCTGAGTATTTCAGTCTGGCATGCAGAGTGCTGTCCCTCACAGATCCACCTTTCAATCCTTGTACAACTGGATTTGAGATCAGGAACTGGCCAACTGTGAGTTCCCATGGATTTGATTTCAAAGTTTAACATACCAAATAGTAAATCCTTCTTTTTATTTAATTAAATTAAATATTGGTTATGGTGGTATCTCAGGGCACTTAGCAGTAGAGTAGTGCAAGTGTGTTCACTTTAGGTTTCTAAATCTTACCAGAAACAACAGAGATGTTTGACTGTAATTCTTTTCAGGAAAGGATTAATACTTGTATTATTTCCTATGACTACAGTTCCTCAATTTACAAATGGGAAACAAGTATCACTATTAAATGGCTTTCCCAAGTAAATGTGATAAAGCTATGAACAGAACCCACAGCCCTATGCTTTAGTAGTTATATCAGTTTCCTCCTTACTTTGTGACCCTTTTTGTGAAAATTTGATATACGTATCATATAAACATGGTGGCAGCATGGCAGTCATGCCACCAGCATACAAAGCTGGGAACAAAATTGTCATTTTCCATCTCTTCCTCTCCCAGAAGAAACTTTTCCCTAAGAAGCAAATCTAGAAAGCTTTTAATAGGCTAACTACATAAGTTTATAGATTACTGACAGCCCTTCATTCCTCCGTGCATATTTTAAAAGTATTTATCTTGCTGCAGAATATAACGTGCAGTCTGCCTGGTATGAGTAACACACTGGCATCCCTGATAACTTTCTGTGATAAGGTAATCTAGGATTGTCCTTCACACGAAGCCTGGGTACCTGGAGGGTGTAAGGGCGCTCTGTTAATGTGGGAGCCACCCGTCTGTGCTGTGCCTGTGCTCCTGCAGTGCTGCAGAAGCAGCCGCGGATGCAGGGAACTAAATTCCTGACTTGCCTGATGTATCAAGCCAGGAAAATTCCCATGCCGAGATTCGCAAGGAGACCGTACTAGTGAAAATGAAATTGTTCCAAGTACTAAAGACCAGCTAAAACATGAACAGTGCTCGGTGAGTGTCAGGCAGCTGAGATGCGAGCAGGAGTAGATGAAGCGGAGCAGGGCAGGAGGGCACGGAGGGGAGCAATGCCGGCAAGGGAGATTCTCTGGGCTGCTCCCAGCGAGCGCTGCCGGGGAAGCCGCCCGCTGCTCCTTCTCCAAGAGAAGTAACACACTCCTTGCACCGCCAGCGGAGGATCAATTCCAACATCCATTGGCAAACCGGTGCTGCCTGCCCCTCAGCCTCTATAGAGAGCCTCTGGCAAGATCCATGCATTGTTAAACTTTACGGAATAGCAGTCCCCCCGAGCTGCCTTGTGCCCGTCTGTTGTTCTCTCTGCCTTCCTCTCTCTCACACACTCACAGCCGCTCACAGAGGTGCACCGCCGGCACCGAATCCCTGGCCGGGGCGTTTCCAGCGCTGCGGAAGGTGCCCGCGGCTCGGGATCGGGATGGGGCTCCCGCAGCATCCCCGCACTTCCCCCCGCCAGCCTCCCCGCCCCGCTCACCCTCATGCTGGGGCTGCTGGCGCCGCCGCCGCCTCGGAGAATTTCTTCTGAGTGCCTTTTCCTGGGATAGTCTTACCAGATCCTCCTGCCCGCGTCTGACTGGGCGGAATTGAAAATCTCCACCTCCGCTAAATCAGTGAACGAAAGAGACAGACTGAAGAACACGGAGCGTCCCCTGTTCTCTGCCCCCTCCCCCAATTAAAACAAACCTCCAGCCGGAGCTGAGCCCCTGCCAATGTTAAACACAAAGGCTGCCTCCCGGGCACAGGGGAACACGGAGCTCTTTAACTCTTTCCTCGCTGAAACTGAGCGCTGCTGCTCTGCTGGACTCATCTAAACCACAGCCCCGGGAACCCACTGCTATTGCTGCCCGCTAATGGCACGCAGGGTTCTCAGCAAGGGTCTGTACCTGATCCCATCACGGCAGAAAAGCCATGGACAAAGCGGGGAAATCTGATTAAACAAACCGCTTTTGCATTGCATTTGCCCCGGCGCTGGCCGGGACCAGTCTCTGAGACAATCAGTAAAATTATGTGTGAGAGTTTCAAAAATGCTGAACAGAAACTGCTCCTGAGTGAAAATGCCTTTGATCCATCCACTACACACCTTGCTAATACACTGTAGTTGCATTTACAAGGACAATAAGAGTGTGGCATTTGTGGGATTTTCTGTCATTCCTATGTTTCATATTACTGTTCTTCTGCCAAGGCAGAGGTGCAAAGAAATTTGTGCAAAAAAAGTGGAAACTTCACTTATACCTAATGATATTTTCCCACAATGAGAAAAAATGCCAGTGTATCAGAGGGAGCAGCTTGTACAGGAAAGAGTTTCAAAATCCTTTCTTCCATGCTAGCAGGTTTATGAAATTTTAAGTCCTTTGTTGAATCATTTCAGGTTTCTCATTTCCTGGCAAGTTTTCATTTGCTTGTACCACAAAAATTATTTTATAAACATATATGGGCTTCTTCTGAATGAAAAAGGCCACCTTCCTAAATAAGATGTAAAAATATTTCATCCTAAAACCACAAGAGCAGACTGAAAAGAACAATAGAAAATGTGATGCTAGTGGCCTGAAGAATTAAATTATCTGGCACTAAATCATGTGGGAATTTTTTTGAATTTTTTCAGTTTTGCATAGTTAAAATATGCTTCTCTGTTTGAAATAATCTGATAAATCTTGAACAGGAAAAACCAGCATCTAGATCAACTGGATTAGCAGTACTTTATTACTTCTAGAAAGTCATTCAGTTAAATGAAATGTCAAAGCACAGAATCTTTGAAGGAACATACAAGTTCAGGCTGAGAATCACAAGGAGCCTACTGTTTGCAAATCAGGTAGAAAGTTTAATTAAAAATCTCAAGTTGCTGTGAAGTTGAATAAATGCTGATAAGCCACTAAATTATCCATATACTACTAAAAAAAATTCTTTACAGTTTGGTCATAGATGCTTCGTATTAATGATTTGCTTTGTCAAGAATCATCTTCATGGTAACTTGTTGGAGAAACCATTGAATAGCTGGAAAGGCTGTTATGAAGGACCACGTGCACTTTATGGACTGCTTTATTGAATGCAATCCTTAAATCTCTTGTGTGTTTTCTAAACATTGTTATGACCCAATTTATTTCCTGGTATCATTTGACCTTTATGTCTAAACAATTAGAGCTGTAACAAAAAAAAAAAAGAAAAGCAAAACAACAAAACAAAGCCAAAAAGTATATTTCTGGTCTAATTCAAACACACATTTGTTCTTCCAATTCATAATACCATAATTCCATGCATAACTACATTTACTATTACATTAAATAAATGTAATTATCAAATTTACTATGCTGTTAAAGATCTATTTCTAGACAGTTTTTATGAGTGCTCCTTTTACTGCCAACCCACATAAGTAGCATTAGCTATTAGAAATTACTGATCCATGTTCTTTGTTATTTTTATTGTTGCTGATTTTTTAAGTGAACCTTTGTTTTTGTCTTCAATCTTCTAGGTGTATAAAGCTCAGTTGATATCTTGTCTTAAACTAAGATAAATTCAAAATTTATATTTAATTGTATTTTTATGGTATATGCTTTTATGGTATTCAGGAAAGTAACATAGAAAAGGAAGTTTTCACATAGGAATTGTGTAAAAACTACAGTTGGAAATGCAGCTGCCCTCAGCTACTGAGAAAAGTGATAAAATGCAGTTCTTTACAGTAAGATATTTTCAGCTTTTATAGACACTTCCACCATCATTGTAGTACTGCTGTCCTGTGTGGGGAAGAGTTCTTGACTGAGGACTCTGTGTACCAGTTTCAGCTCAGGGAAAGTGTTTCCTCTGACCTCTTCTGTTTTGTGTCTTCAACAAGCTGCTTAGCTTGTCTTGCATAACTCTGGAGATTCAGAGTAACGGCAACGTATCAATCTCATTAAAAAAGACAATTGGATTTTCAGCTGGAGTCAAGAAGACTATCAGCAAATATCAGCCTTTGTAATGTTATTAATTTCCATGAAGCCTTCAGGTATTAGAAAGAAATACTTTCATTTCATTGGATTGAAAGGTGTGCTAATCAAATGTATTACCAGTTAAGCCACTTACCTCCACAGATTTAGTATGAAATAGGAACATATGACCATCAGGTGTCCTAAATTGAATTGATGAGATTCAAGAAACCAAAATTAAAACCAGGAATTGTCTATAATTGGCATTTCTATAAGCAGTCAGTTGGTGGGTTTATAATCTGTAGTATTTTCAGAAAATCAAAAGTTATTAATCACAAAGATTACCAATATCTAATTATTCTGAATTCTTTCACTAGATTTCTGATACAGTTTTTATCAGAAACAATACAAACAATAGAAAATAGTAGCCACTTGGAGAATTTGGAAAAATACACCTAAATACTTTGATTACAATACTGGATGGCTGTTTCACTTTGAATTGATCTAGTGAGCAAGAACTCAGAAAACTTCTCATGGAATCATGTTAATTTCGAACAACACTTGTTGGGCAGGTTTTTCAACTTTTACTACCCCAGTTCAGTCAGAAGCTGCACCTCACTGAACAAAAAAGAAGAATCATTCAAACCATAGGGAGCATTTCTATCTTGTGTAGATTATCTGTTCTTTGACAAGAGATGCACCTATGCAGCTGCTTTAGAAGAATTCATTTTAAAAGGGCACTCTCCAGAAAATCTAAATTCATTGAAACTCAGGGCTCATTAATTCCAGTGATCACTGAACCAGTTATTTGCTTCTGTTTCATAACATTTCTGTCTCCCAGCAGCTGCTTTATTTCAGTTGTGTCTCTACTAATGCCATATCTCTCTCTACACTAATGCCATATCTATAACTTTATTTATGTGCTTAGCACAAATAAATCCTATTTCTGGCAAGGCTGTCTTGCTCCTTCCTCCCTTCTTGCCCTCTCCTTTCCTCTCTCCATCTTCCCCTTTCTCTGTCTCTCTCATCTGTTTCCTTCATGTTAATAGAAAATCTTGGCAATTTACAATAGGAATTTATAATTCAAAGAGAATTATAAAGAGAATACTATTGTATTAGTTTATTCTTATTACTGGAAAGGTGCTTGTATTAGAACCACTGAAATATTCCTGCCCTTTGACTATGGGAACCTGAAGCTGTGATAGAATCAAAAGGGATAAAGGATTGAAGTTTAAAGGACAACTAACCTTGGAGCCAAACAATTACTACAGGAACAACTGCAGGAGCTACTGCACCCCAAAAGGGAATATTAGTCAAGAATTGTGGATTGGGTGTATCTAAATTTTGCAGAATCTTGATGTAAAAGTTTGAGTAAGAAGTGAGCTTTCTGGGCCTTTAGTGTGCAGATTGAAGAAATAATAATATGTGTTGTTAATTCCCTTCAACTGCTGAGCATTTCAGATTCCCCTGGGGAGCGTTTACCTACTGTGTTAAATGTGATGGACTAAGAACATTCCAGAAAGATTTACTGGGAGAGGTAATGCTGTTGGTCTCCATTTCCATAGATGGAAGCCCTAGTTTTCAAGGTCTGGATCTTATCAATCTATTTGGTGGGAGGCAGTAAAGAAGAGAGAACCAGACTCTTCTCCCTGATGCTCAGTGACAGAAGAGGAGGCAAAGGGCACAAGGAATGTGTTCTTGAAATACGATAAATTAAATTTGAATATAGGAAAAACCACTTTCACTCTAAGGTTCATCAAAGAGTGGCACGGGGTGCCCAGAGAGGCTGGAGAATCTCCATCCTTGAAGACATTCAAACCCCAACTGGACACAGTCCCAAGTAACCTGCTTTAGGTGGCTGGGCTCTGAGCAGGGCTCTGAGCAGGGACATGGGCCAGGTGACTTCTAAGGGTCTCTTCCAGTCTCAAAAGTCTGCAAATCTGTGATTCTGTGATTCAGGTGAGACCTCTTTTATGTCCAAGGGTATTTTGACTTGAGCTCTGGAATTTATGGTGTTCAAAATTCTTCAAGCTATGTTATTTGTATTGGGAGCTGGCCTGGTATTGAGTTGAGCATGAACTACACACACACACACACACACACACACAAAACAAAAAAACCAAACCAAACCAAACCAAACCAAACCAAACCAAACCAAAAAAAAAAAAAAGAATGCTTATAAGTTATTGTCCTGTGGCAAGCTGGATACTGTCCAAAAGGATAATGGGTGATGGTAACTGAAATATTTAGAAAAGGGTGTATGTTTTTAATATCAGCTCTATAAAGTAAAAAAATTATTTTCTTCCTCCCTTTTGAGGCCAAGATAGCAAAACAAGTGACTGTAGGGAGCATTTGGGGATCTTCATCCCCGTTGTTTCAGGCAATCCTGAAACTAGCTGTGAGCAAAGGAACCTGCTCCAAAAAGACCAGTTTTCAGTGGTGACAGATAAAAATATTTTTACATAAACTCCACAATATGTAGTAAAATATATATACATGAAGAAGAATAAAATAGAAAAGATGCCTGTTACATAATCATGCAAGTGAAATTATGCAATGAGTTTATAAGCACACAAAAGAAAAAAAAAAACAGAAGGAAGGAATACCTGATATAAATCAAAATTTGATTTAAAGAACAGTAAGAGGAAGAGAATGTCTTAGATTAGAAAATCTTCCATAATTTACAAAAGTGTTAATCTGTATTTGCAGATGTGAGCCTGTGCAGAACACAAGTTCTGCGATAGAGGAATGCTGTTCTGCTGCCAGATGCATCTTTTATTATTTTAAGCACTAATAAAATTATCTAGATAAGATAGTGAGATATTAGAATGCCATTTAATCTTAATCTAAATAAGGTTAAAATTATTTCTATTGGCTACTCTGCAGTGAAGCTGTTTTTCATGGAAAACCCTGACTCATCTCACTTCTTTCTAATGTTTCTACATTATCTAAATTTTGCTAGTGTAACTAAAGCTGAGTTGAAATAAGCTGCCTGTACAAACAAGCATTTACTTTGATTCAGTAAGGTCCCATTCTTATACTATCCAATATTAAATGGCTAGCACAAACTATTCCACATATTATCTTACTTTAAGCCATATATGCAGGCCTATTTACAGACTTATTGAGTGGTAGATTAATTAGAAACTTCTGACTGTTATTATAGATGTAAGGAATTCTCTGCAAGCAATTTTGAGATAAATGATCATGGTCTCAGGAAAATGATTCACCATTATTTTCTACTATCTAGAAAATATTGTTTATTGGAAACCAAAGCACATATTTAGGTAACTAACACTGCATTAAGACAGTATGAATAGAAAAAATTAGGTAATACTTGACAGAGAAGGAACTGACAGTTCTTCAGATGCTGGTGATAAAGGCTCTCAATCCTTTAAAAAGGGATCCTTCTATTTTTATGTTCATGCATGAGAGTATTCTGTCTGTTTGTTTTAACAGTACAGCTGGCTCCATCTCAAGTTTGGAAAGGCTGGGTTGGGATATGATTGTGTTCCTGGCCATAGGATTGGTATGATGCGCTGTCTCGTGTTGTCATGGCCTTACTGTGACCTGGATTTCCACTGCAGTGACTTCTACCTAGTGCGTGGAAGATGTGTTTCTGTGGTACTTGCTGGTGTTGATGCAGTTCAGTGATACTGAGTTTCAGAATCGTCAAGAAATCTGAATTTTGTCTAAAGGAGTCCGAGGGTTGGGAGGCAATTAACTATGGCTTCATTCCTCTTGCATCCCAGCTTCTTCATAGAGAGCCTTGTCTTTTCTGCTGTGTTCTGTCCATTGAGAACCTCTCACATCTCCACATGTGCCTGGTAGTCCCCAGCCACTGACACCAGTGTTCATCAGCCATCTTCCTCATCCTGACCCTTGTCCTACTGATGACCCACTGTGGTTCCTCCAGCAGCTGGGAGTGTGCCCATTTCTTCATACACTGAACAGTAAATGGTTGGATTTTGCTGTTTTACCCTTAATCCCAGTCCCAGTTCTGGGGCCTGGTGGGGTGAGGACAGGCAGACAAGCAAAGTGGGAGGACTGTGGCATTCCCCTTGGCTGCTGGCCATCCCTTGCTGCTCCCTGACAGAAGGAGGGTGTGCTGGGAAGAAAAGAGAGCATCATTTTCTGTGTCGTAGTCCAAGTACCCCAGAAAAAAGATACAACTCAGTTCTGCTACCTTTGGACAGAAATATTTCTTTCTCTGGTAACAGCAATTTTATTTGGTCTTATAAAATAGCTTGAAACTGAGACAATTTCCATGTGTCAAGCTGCTATGTCCTCTCAAATAAAGGGAAATTATGCAAAGGTAAACTAATGATTCTATTAAAATATACCAGCATGTAATAATAGATGTGTATTGTTTATTTTTATTCTTGTCACAGTCACTACTTATAGATTGCTCAGAATATGAAATGAAAAGGAACAAGAGATATTGTTGTCAGTCTCCCTTTCCTTGCTGATATTCCATTACAGTTGTAAGGACTTTCATTTTATGATATTGGATTTTTGTCATAAATAATATATAGAAGTGAGTATACAGTAAGTCCTTTGTATCAAGCTGTAACACAAGACTATTCTGTTTGTATAGACTAAAAAAAATAAAGTTTGAGACTGACATAATTCCTGAGCACATTGAGGTCAAAAATTATAGTGGTTTTCTATGAAAATTCTTATGAATATATCCAAAAGCAAACTATTGTCAATAATTAAAATAATGTATTTTAGGTATCAAGCAACAGTAAGCTAAGGTTTTGTATTTTTAGCTAACAATTACCCTAATCACAAAATTTCATCTCCTCTTAAATGATTTAATGTGCTATTCAATTAAATTATTTAGGAAGCAGGCTAAAAAATACAGCAAATAAATGCACGCAAATAGAAATTTATGTACTCTTTGAACTACCAAGTTTATTATTTGCATCATACTTTTCTGGGGAAGAACATCTGGAAAAATGCTTTCCATTTACTTTCAGATGTAAAATTCATGTTTTCTACCCATGAATAAATGCTCAACTTAACTTGGTTAGATGTAAGATGGTGGGAATGTAATGTTCTGTTTTCCCCATGAAACTGCTGTAGTTATTTAGAGTATTTGATTATGAATATACTACATAAACAGGTGCTGAAAGCATACATACCAAGCTTGTGGTCATGTGTTATTTCCTGCAGACCCACTGAAGTCAAAGATTTCTTGTGGGACTCTTACAGCACTGTTGGATCAGATTCTCAGCTGTCATAATCAAGTGTAAATCTCTTGTTGGAAATGGAAATACATGTATTTGTATTTTCAGGGAATGATCACAAATGGTGTAATTCTTTTCAAGTCACATTAGTGGACGTTAAAAGGAACCATGCCAACATGTGCATGTTTCTCAAAATATACCTGAAATGGAGCAGATACTGCAATTTTCTGTAAAAGCTGATCCTCCTTTGTAAGAATTTTGATTGATTTGAATATTTTTTAGTGCTTCCTGAATTTTTAATGATTATTAATTCCCTAGTGGCTATAATAATTTAGATAGGCAAGTTTTCAATAAGTGCTGAAAAAAAGTTGAAAATCAAATTTCAGTTCTGAAATAATCTCTAATTTGAGCATTCACCTGAGAATAAAAATATTTTAAAAAATATGCATCCAAACAGGCTTTAAACTGAAATAAAAGTACTTTGCACTGACATTCTGAATGGGCCCTACAGCTTGAGTGAGGGCATTTTTAAAATTAATTCAAAATAATGTATATGGGTGAGGTTATATTGATAATATAAAGTTTATAAGAAAATATGAAGTTATTTTAAAAATGTAAACAAATTATTTAGACAGCCATATGAAAATGAAATGAGTGGGCAAGGCTGGATTCTTGTAAATAAAATAGTTTAGCTGTTTGGCATATAGTCACAGTGAAATATCTGGATCAAAGCATCAGCAACTGCCTGTGGTTAATTTATAGTATACAAGTAGCTATCTCCTTTTCTTTCTCTTTCCAGTAGGTGATCTTTAAATCTCACCCATACTATTACTTTTGAAGTGATGGCCAAGAAGAACAGAACTATGAACTAGAATTATGAACAATTTAGGAATGAAATGCCTTTTGGATTTAGGCCTAGAACACAGTAACAGTGTAGTAAAATTCAAGAGCTTAACTTAGAACCTTTATTTTATACCTTAGACTGAACTTTATTTGGGTCAGGACCTGTGTGATGACTTCCGGAAAAATAGGGAAAGCCGTACCAAAAGCCTCAATATTATTTGGTGTAATTTTGTAATGCTTTCTTAGAATATTGCAATATACTGAAATACTTGAGGGAGTTGCTTGTGCAAAACTCCTGATGAGATGTTTTGGTCTCTGCAACCTTTTCTTAGTTCAGGTTGAAAAATCTGTGAAAACTCTCCCACCTCTGAGGAATGTTTGTTAGCTCCACTTTGTGTTTGTTAGCACCTTTATTCCTAGATAAATGCCCTCAGATGAAAGAAATTTACCCACCTTTGCAGTTCTTTGTATACACATGCCTGTACATATATATCAGATACAGAGCACTAGAACTCATGTATTGTCAAAATTCATATATGCAAAGAAGTCTTTCAAGTTATGCAGAAGTAGGAACGAAAAGTGTATGTTTTTTGCTGCTAGCATTTGGCGAGACTAAAGGGAAATGAAACAAACAGATGTCCTAGAAGCTGTCAAGACCTAATAAGTCTGGTATTAATAGACATGTCTGGGCCAAGCACTCTCTAGCGATAGTAACAATAATTGTTGCCTCCAGATAGTCATATCCTTTGTTTCTTCAGTTTTCTAAAGGGTTCAAATTCTCAATTGTTGTATTTTAAATTGTTTTTAAAATTTAATCATTGCTTACTATAATGCTGTCTGTAGATTTAAGTTCCCACACCTTATGAAGTGTCTCAACATGAAACAAATTTTAAGGGTTTTCTTGGTGGTGAATAGGAGCTGATAGTTTAATTCCTTCTGCCCTGGAGTGCTGGTATGATTTGCAATATTAAGAAATTCTAGTTTTAACAGATGTATTTGGCAATTTCTATTAGGGTCAGGCTATCTCATTCTAGAAGTTTGTTCCACAATAGAACCCCTTGCCTTCCATTGTCAATTGAAGGTTCTGTCGACTATAGTGGACAGAGCATCTCCCATGCTCAGGGATGTGGATGAATAACACACAAAGAGACTCCTCTTCACTTAGAACTTTGGATGTGTAATTATATTGACTCAACTTCTTAAAAATTTTATTTCTTCTGGAAGACTACAGCAATTTTTGGTCTCTTATTTAACCATTGTCAAACCACTTATGTGAAAACACATTGGCTCATTGGGGACTTCAGTTTTGTATGATAACGCTCCTTCATGGAACACATGCCCAGAACAGCTTTAAATGCTGGTAAATAGAGAGAGTGACAGAGAGCACTATTGTGTTCTAATGCTTTCCTTGGCTGAGCTTCACACCACCTGCCTTGCTGAACAAGTGATGGCATCACCCAGTCACCATCTTAGGAAGGTTCTTTTTCAAAGAAAGCAACTCTTTCTTGTGCTTTCTTATTCTCTGATTTGCTAGTGCATTCTTATGTTTATCATATTTTCCTTCACTTGATTATGTCCCCTATCATGACCTACAGTATTCTACAGGCTAGATAATGTATGCACACATAATAAACTTCAGAGAAATATTCAAGGACTGTGTTGATCCTGGAAAGCATTCAGAAGACTGAACTGTCAGTTTAACCTGATCTTTCATTAAACATATCTAATTCTTTCCTCCCTGTACTCACAAACATTCAAGGAAATAAAACTACCAATATTTAAAAAAAATACACTCTCTGTATGTAACATTGCTGTAGATGCCTGTGAAATTCTCTGTTGCAGTCCTATGGGTTTGTTAAAGAAATGAAGGATTTTAGGGTTTTTTGATTTAAAAATGATTGAGTCAGATGTTCTCAAGCACTTAATGAAAACAAGCTGGTACTAACCTTCTAAAATGGCCGGCACTAGAAAAGAAATATCTTTGCACAGAAATTAGAACATTTCTGCAAGTCTGTGGTATTCTGGGGTTTTAGTAGGAGGAACCAGTATACAGAATCTGGTCTCTGATTGCTTTGAAGTAAAATAGCTCGTCTCTCCCAGTTCAAAGTAGACCACAAACAGGCATCTTCTGAATGGAGTTACCCAAATTTCATGTGGTGCTACCTATCCATTGCTTGTTATCAACTAGAAGCTGAACAGATCGATCTCTTAAAACTCTGTTATGGGAAGTAAAGTTGTATGTATTTCTAATTCTCTCCATGCCAACTCCACCTGATGATAATCCCTGCTTGCACTTAGGAGTTAAATCACCACAGCTGAGTTGGTCTGAAACAAATAAAGAGAACCTTGGCCAGACCTTCTGTCTGAAAGAGTAAGCAGTGAGGAGTAGGTAATGTTGGTCAAAAGACATGTTAGTCTGTGGCTCTAATTCTGGAGGTTGTTCTGAAACTCAGGAATATTTTTCAATTATTTTTATGTCAAAGCTGTGCAGTACTTCTTGGGAAGAGCTGGTTAACTGGTGTGTGCTGGTAGTTGCTAAAGCTTAAGCTTTGTAGAGAGGAGGGAAAGTCTAAACTGATTTAGTTTAGTTGATTTAGTTAAGTGCTTTCAGCTTCTTGTTTTGCAGTTTGACTTTTTCTTATGTTTTTGTTTCATATTAGCTTGTGAGTATTGTTCTGATGAGCCAATACTTTCAGTTGATACTTTGCTGATACTATGTGAATGTGCTTAACACTTCTCACCTTAGCCACTTTTATGTTGAAATCTGTTATGTTTGAGAAAGTTCTTCAATTGTGGAAGACCAACTTCTAAACAGAGGAAGAAGCCTTAACTTTATTTTTTGTTTCTTGTTATTTGTATCTGTTCTTTTATTGTACTACTGTGTTTATTTATATTTACTGAATTCCTTCAGTATGCTTTCTGAATAGGTGCTGAAGTAGAACCACAGATTCATGCCTGATTTTCAGCTTTTAAGTCAGTTTATAAAATATTGTATTTATTGTATTTATGACTGTGGTGTATGTGACTCTTTGTTGGAAGACAAACTTAATTCAAAGTGTATTTCTTGAAAGGATCATAATAGTTTCTCAGTCACACTCTATGATTAGAAAGCTATCTGACAAATATGAAAAAAATTACCCTAACTCCAAATCACCCACAGTTTATAAAAGCAACTCCACAAGTTTCAGTACATTCAACATCTGCCTAGACTAAAACGTCTAAATGATTTGAATAACTACTGGTGAGCAAAGAGATAATCTTCCGCTCTTGCATATGTGTTTTTATATAGTAAAACCTATTTGGAATCAGATTGGAAAGTTTTCTTCTTTCCACTGATCTGTGCCAGAATCCAATTATAGAACACATCCCAGTAATGGTAAGAAATAATAGTTGTAAGAGGAGAATGCATGCTACAATTTGTTGTTACCAAATAAGACCCCTTAATAAGAAGCCCAATTTTTTTCTTTAAAGTGACATTTTAAAAGATTTTTTTGTGTGTTTACAGCTAAAGAATTGGTACACTTCCAGCATCTTGGTGCATTTGAAAGTTAACTAAAGGAAGCCTATTTTTTTTTATATTTCACCAGCTTCTTCCTCCTCTGAATAAAATAGCTGAAGCATAGAAGGAATGAAATCCTGACCACTGTGAAGACACTTGGAAAATTCTTTTTGTCTCTCAGTGAAACTAGAATTTCACCCCAGGTGACTCAAATATTATGTTATACTAAATTGTATTATGGAGGACATTAGATTGTCATTTTATACCATTTTTCTGTTTTAGACTTTAAAAAAAATTCCAACTGGCATCTTGCTTGAAGTCCTTAAGGGATTATTCTCTTTGGCTGCCCTACCTTGTGACAGAGATCTGAGAACCAATATGGATTTTTTGACATTTGCATACTGAAAAACAGAAAGCACTATAAGTGTTTATGCTTCTCTGTACATCAAAGATTTTATACAGAAAGATTGCTTCAGGAGAATTAAGAGAGTTTTCTGCAACAAAAAGCAGCAAGTCCAACAGACATGATTCCTGGAGAGTCAGAGTTCCTGTTTCACTGATATTACATTAGAAGCTTTCAGGTTTCTCACCACTGATTACAAACCTATTGCAGAAGAGGGATTTGGCACTCATTAAGAGTTTTCATTTGTGCATTTCCAATTGATTACTTTGCTTCCACTTATTTTCTGCTGGTTCATTTTTAGCCTGGAAATATCATGCTTGTTTTGTGATTATCATCATAGCATTCAAGATTTTGTGGGTTTACGCTAATTCAGCAGACATAACAAGCTCTGTGTTGGAAGAGACGCTTAGTGAGGTCACAGCTGTCAAAGTGATGACTTTAAAGATCTGCTATCAGTAAGATTTAAAAATCTCAACAATTTGTATGGAGTTTCTGGAGCCTTTTAGTTCTAAACCCCTTTCCCTTTTCTGTGTCTGGCATAGAATATTCTGTGGATACAGAACTGGTAGCTTGTCCAGGCCAGATGTAAATCATGTCAATGTTACAAACTACATTTTTTTTATTTTCTTATTGCCAGGAAAGTAAACTGTAACACTTCTGAAACTACATGGGATAAAATATTGAGTAGAACACAGATAGAAGAGAAAAGATAGTAGATGGTCCAAGAAAGAGGATGACAAGCTCAGGGTATGTCTTGCCAAGAAAAATTTGTTTGTGTTTCCAGAGCTACAAGCAGCATAGTATGTTTTTTACTATAAACCCAGTCCAAATTCCTTTCAATATAGCGACATCCTGTAGAGGGTATCCAGTAATATAGTCCATAAACAAGTATGGCTGAAATAAGTAAAGCTAGTAAATAATAAGTGATAGCTTGTAATCTATAGAACAAGTTTATATTTGAATGTTTATAGGGCATGGGAAAAATGTAACCCCCCATGGAGATGAACAGGTTTTATTTATCCCTAGACCTGGGTTATTGGCTCACAGCCACTATATATTTTCCTTGGCTTCCTGTCCCTTCCCCTTATGAGGAAGGAAGCAGATGATGTAATTAAATTGCAAATGCATATTTTTAAATATATACATACAATGACTCTATCATTGCATATATCCCATGTGTGAAGTTTATGTATCTGGATAAAGAAAAAAAGGCAATCTTTCTCTGTGCCATAAAACCAGTATCATATAAAATCAGTTTGAGCCCATGGTGAAAAAGTTTTCAGCGGTCAAGATTAATACCTGAGGTCAGTCCAGGGTGTAGTGGCATTGCCCTAAATGAAGAGATAAGATTGTACTGTGTGACTTGCCAGAAAAGTTGGTAGTAAAGACCTTGAGTCACAAAACTCTGCCTTGCAGATCATGTTCATATGAGGACCCCCTCTTTTTTTTTTGACCCTGATGAATTCTATGGGTTTCAACTAATTTGATTGCTTGGGTTTGCAGGTATTTTGTCAATTCTCTCAATGTTGACATTAATATTACTGTAGATTTTGAAAGAAATGAGGGAGATAATTTTTACTAAATTTTTATTTTTGAAAAGCATCTGTGCTTCCAAGAAAGCCATACAATCATCCTATGATTCCATGATGCTTCTCAAAAATGTATTCCCCACTCTTGAGAAGAACAAAACTGGTCTGGAAGCCTTGGGAGACCAGGCTTTCTTGGCATTGTTCTGTCTGTGATGGAAGTACCCTTCAGACCACCTTTCCCACAGCATTTTGGTGCAGTGAGACTTGGCATTGTCTAAAGAAGCTTCTTGAATATTTAAAAATGTAACTTACCAAATCCCAGACCGAGCTGATGCTGACAGTCAGTGAAATTGCTTTAATTTACATTCACAGAAATACTTTTTAAGTGTGTTTTCTTGACAAGAACACTTCTGAATCCAAAGCATAGATCTTATTCTACCTGTAAATTAGAGTGTTTCAGTAGTTCCCTGTTTATCTAATTGCTTATCTATTGTGTTCTTTTCTTTGTACTTTTCTACAAATTTTTGGATTTCTTAGCAGGTGCTGGACTCTTCACATAGAATCTTGCCTTGCTCTGGAGAATTTAAACTTTTTTTTGTGAACCAGGACAACCAGAAAGGACAAAAATCAAAAAAGCCAACAGTATTTAGTCAACGTTTGAGTACAAGCCAACAATGTGAAACAGATCACAGACTTGCAGCATAGCTGGGGTTGGATGGAGCTTTAATGATCCGTGCAGAAAATGCAGTATTTAGATGCAGTGGCAGGTAGGAGCATTTCCCACAGATTCAGGGAAGTTCTACAAAGCTCTGGTGAAGTCCCATGTGATCTGTTTGAGAATGTGTTTTCCTGCTGTGCATATTGCATTTAAGTTTTATTTGCTTGCCTCTATATGTAAAAGTTATCTATTTGCCTTCAGAGATGATATCTATGATGATATACCTAATGTCTTGATTTGCATGATCAGGGAATGTTTAATATTTTGACATTTAAATATTGGCAAAGGACACACAGAGGTGTCTGTACTCATCCCACCAAATTGATGCACCTAAGTTAGAAGGGTCATCTGTCTAGAATCTTTCTTAATCGCTAGGGAGAGAGATCTTTCTTTGCTGTAAAGACAAAACTCAAAGCCCTGCTAAGATAGGCACCTACATGTGATGATTTAAATACCATCCTTTCTGCCTTCAGCCATCTTTATTAACATATTCCTCTTTGTCTAAGACTTTATTTGTTCAGTGTCCAACTAAGTGTGAGAAGACTTTTCTAGGTGTGTCTACTAACTCATAAAGAGTGCTAATCCTAGCTCCAAAAGTCTTGGAACTTGAAAGGGGAGGGGAAGAGATACAAAATGATAAACACATGATGTTACCTACTTAGAGGTAGTGTCAGATTTAAAAGTGCCTCAATCTTGCTGTGGTTAGGGAGATGACCTTTGAAGTTTTTGTCACTGTGCAGCTGAAATTAAGCACGTGCAGTAGTTAATAATTATGTGCATAGATGGATGTTTGCCAGACTTTCACTCATGTTTTTTGCATATTACCCTTGTATGAGTGGCTCTTGATCAGACACAGAGAGTTATAGAGAGAGTAGGCTGAAAATAGAGAAACTGGGAAATGATGGGGAAATGGTAGTTTATCTAACTAATAGACCACTCTTTTTTTTTGGGGGGGGGGGGGGTTTGAGAAGAAACTTCAGTGTATATATATGAATTAGAGAGTTTATTTACAGTAATTTCCATCTCTGCAAAATGCGATTTTCTCTTTGCCACTCCTTATGCAATATTGATGCATGATTTTCACATTCTCCCTGCCATCCTGATGTTCCTACTTTACTGAGAAGTCCCTTTGTTTCTTTAATACTTGGCATCTCAAAGAGTAGCTTCCTCAAAATATTTAATTCATAAACTCTATTTATCTATATCATATATCTATATCCCCTCTGTGCACGCAGATTCACAGAATCTCCAAACTATGTAATGGTTGAAGTTGAAAGGTAACTCTGGAGGTCATTTGGTCCAACCCTCTGCTCATGCAGAACCACCTGGAGTTGGTTGTTCAGGGTCTTATGATAATATCATAGGTGTATTTTCTGGCAATCTTTAGCATTTATATTTCAAATTGCATTTGTTGTGAATAGTGCTTGGAGTTTTAAACAGCACCTAATAACTGGATAACTTATGTATTTTGAATCTTTAAAAACCACATAACCACACTTGGGAATATTAACAATATCTTATCCTTGTAATTGACTAAATATTAAGTTATTGGATCTTGAAAAAATGTGTTTCAAGTATTCAACTCACAAATGCAAACTGAAAGAACTAAAAAACCAGCTTGAAATAAGAGTTTCCTTCTCTCTGGTGGCAGTAATAGCTTCTGTAAGATGCCTCCAGCTGAAGTTTAAACAACTGCCATACAGATCCTGTCATCCACCGTAGGAATCAGTCTAGAGTTGGTTGTCCCATGGAAGCATTTCATTTCCAAGACACCCTTTTGCTCGCACAGAACCGTTAACAACTGCTTCTTGTATTCTCTGAAAACGTGGACACTCCAAAGAAATTGAAGTGCAGGCTTGCTGTCCATAGCAGTAAGTATAAAGTTAAAAGGCATATTGTGAATTTTGTTACCAATTCCCTCCGTAGCTTGTTTTTCCAGGGAAAAAATTGAAAATGCAGAACAAGAAAATATTTTGAGCTCAAACTGGCACACGTCCCCATGGTTTTTCATGATAATGTGAACAGAGCTTACTGGTAAAAAGATTTGTCTTTCTCTAAGCTCCATGCTTTGTTCACAGATTATATATTGTTAAGCATGCTTGGAGGAGAGTGGCACTTCAGGTGTATCTCTACAAGATGGCCACAGTCATTCTAGTTCATCCACAGCAGCTTTAAAGAGTAAAAGCTCTGTTGGAATCTTTGGTGTAAACATACCAAACTGCCTGTGTGTGTTTGCAAACTGCACACTTGTGCCCCTATAGTTATTATTTTCCCCTATATAAAAAATTAGTCAGAAGCTAGTCTGACAGCCTAATTTAAATCCTTCTGAAATTAAGTGGAGTCTAGTCCTTGACACAGAATTTGGATGATGTTGTATAATTTTCTAACTTCAGTAGCAGTGTTTGGACTTCCACTGAATTTGAGATGACTAATGTGCTATTTAAAAATATTGGTATAAATCATTGCTTTCTGAGTTTCCTTCCTTGAATAAATTCAATATTAGGAAAACTCATAGCTGGATGACGCACAGAGAGTATGAGTGTGTGTCTGTGGCTAAAGAGTGGAAATTGAAATGTAAGTGAAACAGAGAAGTGCAGCTCCAAATATACAGCAGTCCATAGGTGCAGACTGTCAGTAGCACCAGTTCTGGGTTTACAGTGATATGAAATAGATTTGAATTGAAGCTGATGTGAGTTAAGGCAGAATTTCAGAAATGGTCAATTAAAATTCAACTTTAAAGTTAGTATTGGGCATCTTGATGATGGGATGAACTTCTCAGAATTACATTGGAGGTGAAAATGATCTATGCTCAACCCCTTTAAAACTTAGGACATAGTATAATGGTTTTTAGACCGGCTTGGAGAACATATGAGAAAATGACCCTGAAACTTGGCCTTATGGATCAGAGCAAGATATGACTATGCTGACCAATAGCATGAACTGTATTTGATTTATTGAAAGACATTGGGGTTTCTATAACAGTTCTACAAAAGTAGTTTTTATTATTTAATTTCTTTAACTGTATTAGTACATTAGTAGAATGGGGCTTTTTCCATAATAAAAGCCCAAGGGTTACAGTGACAAAAAATACCCACATCAGGTTCTGTCAAGACATTGTTTAACTCCATGTCCTCTAGATCATAGGTACAGGTATGTATGGAACACATGTGTATTTTTTTAGGAGATGTAAAGATTTGGCATGTGTAATAGGTTTAGTCAGTTAAGGTGTGTTACAAACATCCCATGTGTGAACTTCTGAAATTCCCACCTCCTATGTCATCTTCTCCAGATGCCACTGATTTGGTTTGAAACGTATCACATTGCTCACTTTCATTTGTATAGCAAATGTCCTGCTTTTTAAAATTGCCTGTGTATTGATAACATTATCTGACAGTTCTAAAGCTGAAACTGCAAAGCAAACACTGTGTTTATTGGGCAGGCAGAGCTTTATAAATATGTTTGTTACAAATGGGTTAACAGGGAGGGTTTAACTCTCCCTGTGGTGGTTTGGGTGGCATTTTCTGTTGGGCTTTGGTATCCAGGATTGTTCTAGCTTTCAATGTTTTCTTACTATTCTTGCTCTGATCAGGCTACACCAAAACCCACTGGGAAATGTGTCCATTTTTGTAAATACTTCACAAATACCTTTGGTTACAAAGAAATGAGGCACTGGGGAACAAAAGATGTCAAGGTTGAGTCAGATTTGGCCAGATATCCAGATGCTTTTGTCCTGGAAACTGCGCAAGAACAGTTGCCTTATGTATTTTTATTACCTCTCTGTGTCAGCCAGATCAAAAGTATTATGAGTAACCTCTCTCAAGATCTTTGTCTCCATTTTTTTTTCCCTTCTTGTTTCTTTGACTTCATCTCTTTCATATTTCTTCAAGGGGATAGTTCAGACTGAACAATATATTATTTTGAAACATGTATAATATATGCTTTTGGCTATAATTTTCAAGGAGATCTTGTATGAAGTAGTTTTCCTGTTTATGAAATTCTTCTTTTACAATGTGGACTTGGGTCATAACTCAGTTCAGATATCTAAATTCCAGTGAGATATAAGTATCTCACCTGTTTGCCCTTCTGAAAGCTGACCTCAGTGGTGTTCCAGAGGCAGGAGCAAGATATGGGACATGTTGAAGAAAGACAGATTGAAACAGCAGCTTTAGGTAGTGAGAGTGGTGATAAAATGGAAAAAGGGTATGGAGACATTCTTGAAGGGCATGTAAAGATGGGTCTTTGGTGTTTGCTTTTAAGGCAGTTGGATGCCAATGAACACTTTTGTTGTAAAGAATGAAGCAGAAGAACATGAGGGAAACTAAAGAGAAATAACTTTCATAAAACTTCATATTAGAAATTTAATTGCTGTACTGAGGCTACAGAGAAAAGCTTGTGACAATATTCTTGCAAAAATTGGTTATCCCTTAAATTTTTGAAATAATGCATCTTTGAAATATTTGAGGCTTTCTAACTGGTACTTTCCCAATGGATAAAATTCCTTTACTACTCTGATATTAGCTATGTTGCCACTTCTTCTGCCTCTTTATACTCATGCTGCCTGATGGACAATAACATTGATAACTGCTTTCAGTACAGAAAGTGTTCACTGAATTCTCAACTGATAAAAGACTGATGCCCGACTTCTTGTCAACTACTGGCCTCTATTGATCCTGGTGATTAAAAGTTTGAGTGCTCAGTCAAAGTTTGGTTTTTTAAAACTTCCCAGTTTCTCATGGTAACTCTAGGTCTGCACTTCTGATGATGAAACATGAAATATATTTCCAACTTTCAGATGAGGCTTATCTTCTTGTATTACAGTGACTTTGAATTGATGTTGTACCAAATTGCTGTTAGGCAATAATATAAAGGAATTATTGAGATATGTCTCAATCTATATAACTAAAATCCTGTGGTTCAGTGATGTTCTCTGACACCCTTGCTCTCTAGTCCTACCTTTTTTTTTCTCTTCTCTATTCCTTATTCTTTAAAAGGAACTTCACATTAAATATCCATTTTAGGAACAGTAGCTAGTTTAATTTTCTGGGAAAAGTAAAACGGTAATTAGTTCCTTGGCAATATAGTTAGTCTTAAAACAAGATTTTTTTCAAGAAAAAAAGCCCTGTATTGACTGGGCTGATTACTGCTAGTTTCCAAACATTGCTGCTCCATTTTTATTTTTTTTTTATTTTTTTTTTTTTAGTATTATTATTTTGACAGCAAAAGCATCTTTATACCTGCTGGGATATTTCTAAGCATGTAATTCTGTCATCTCTTTTTCTTCTGGATACCTGGAAAAGGCTTTTGAGAATAAGTGACTCATGAGACTTAGCTGAGTTTTTCCTCAGCATTTTTATAGCAAGCAGTGTCCAGCACTGGGCCCAGGTTTTGCAGTTTGGGAGGCTCTTCCGTTGTAAGTAAGGCATTGAAGTGAAAAGACTTTATTTCCCTTCTTACTTAATTATTAAGTTCAGATGCTTTTTCCTCTTCCATGCAATTTCTTGTGAATTAAATGAAGAAAAAGAACACCAGTGCAAATTAAATCACAGGCTTCCAGTAGCATTTGCCAACTGTCACTTATTCTTGTACTGTGTTAAATACACACAATGTTCTCTGAAGAACTGGGTTCAAACTTTTGTTGAAATAAGAACACTGATAAGTCATTAGGAACTCTGGATGAAAAGAAAAGTTGGGACATTGTGTTTTATGTTGTTTATATTACAAAAATATGGGATGTGGTATTTCAAGTGCAATGCCATTGTAAAAGAGGTGTTATGTAGGCAGGATGAGCAATCTGGTTATGAAGTTTGGGACTGGAAGGGTGAATTTTCCCTTGGAGATGCTCACATAGGAGTTTTTGCTCCAACAATGTGCTGTCTTAGCCTCCAGGGAGTCCTACTGCAGGTGCTGCTCATGTAGAAAAGTGATTTGGCTGGTTGGTATGTATACAGGTTACAAGAGTCCTTTGAGTGGTGTCTTTCTGCCCTGGTGAATAGATGGTACAGAAAATGGCCAAAAGCATGGGACAGAGGACAACCTTTGCTCTGCCTTGATTCTCCACAAATGTATTCAAACAAATAAAATCATATCAGGGTTCCCAACTGTACTTCAGAATGGGATTTCTTTAGGGGAAAAAGAGTAAAAATTGGTGGAGTCCTTGGTGGGTAGGAAGATCTGACCTGTCCATATAACTAAAGACACTGAGAAGGAAACCAGGCCTTGGTCTCTGTGGACAGATTTGGGATTTTTGAATTGGATCACTTCTTCATTCTGTTGCTATGGAATTAATCTGGCAACAAAACTATATGTGCAGGCTGGGACTAAGAGAAATTCCCCCAATTTTTTATGCTGGGAAAGGAGGAGAAGCAGTGACCAAAGTGGGAGTGTCATCTTTGGTCCAACAGATTTGTGCTTTTGCATTGCCACAGGCATGAGAAGGCTGATGGATTATCTTGGAATGGCAAAGGGGAGGCACACTTGATGTAGCTCACATCCCTGTTATATGAACTTTTATAAACTTTTTTTATAAGTTTCCCAGTTTAGCTTCTGGTCCATGTCTGCTCCCAAGTTCAGTTCAATTCAGGGAGAAGGTGATTACAAAGCTGTATTAGTTTTAATGATGGGAAATAAACAGAATTCTCAGAATTAAAGAACAAATTGAATGCAACTGCACCTTAAATGCATTGAAATCCCCTATCTCTGACATGGTCTTTCTCCTGTCCTTCAGCCATTTCTGATTTCCTGGAAGCTTTCCATATGTATGCAGACCACTTGAGACTTTCCAAGGATTCCAAATTAAGGAGCGCTTCCATCAATTGTCACCTACAGTTCATCTTGTAGTGCTGGCAGGTCCTAGCAGAGCTAAGTGTGCTCAGTGTGAAGGGTTGGTGGTTCATTTTTACATCAAACAAACCTGAGGAGTTTTTCATCTTGTTTCACTTACAGCAGAAACCCAGGAAAATTAAAAACAAAGTATGTCCAGAACAGCCTTATGTTTTCAGCCAAGTATCTTTGTCCTACGTTTTTTATTATTATTCAAGAGGATGAAGTGTCTGACCACATTACATGGCCACATCATCAAGAATGAGAAGTATCACATATCTTACAGGGATACAGAAATGCGGAATCATTCAGAAGAGTGGAAGAAAGTGACAATTGTACACCCTGCTTAAATATGTGACCCCCTCCAGCCACAATGACAGAACTGTCTTGTGTGGTCAGGGCTGGAAAATTTCATTCCCCATGTATGAGCCTAGAAGCACATGCTTGAATTATATTTTATTCATTATAGACTCATGACCTTGTGGATTAATTTTTTTAAAGCTGTAGTGTCCTCCTCTATTTTGTCCTTCAGAATTCTGAATTGTCTTAAGTTCAGATTCCAGTAGTTGGGTTGGTGTTTTTTTGGTGTGTTTTTTTTTTTTTTTTAATGGATTCCTTATGGGTTTATATCAAGAAAGTTTTAAATGTCTGAAGAATTACATAAGCTACAGTTAATTTTTTTTTTTTTGTGCATTGCCACTTGTGGTTGCCTTTTTTAATAAGACTATGGCTTTTAAGTTGCTTTTTTAAAGTGCCTTTCTCTCATTTTCCCCAGTGATAAAAACAGGGTGCAAAACTTCGCTCCCCTGAATTCACAACTGTCAGAGATCAGTCAGGTATTAAAAATGTAACTGAGTGAGAATTTGGCCTAGATTGTGCAAAGCCCCAGGGAAATCTTAAAGCTGTGTGGGAAACTTCTAAATTTTCTTGTGTTTTCCCATTCATTGCTCCTCCTCTTTCCTGTTTGGCTTCTGGGATTCTCCCCAAAGAAACCCAAGACGTGTCTTTCTCAATACAAGTAGACAGAGCATAGACACAATATTGGATTTTGGGCCTCTTGAAAGAACAAATGAGTGTAAGTTCACATTATTTCTAGTTCATGTAGTGGTATTAGCGGAGTTGCCTGCTTTTATGACAATAAAAGAAAATTCATTCAAACAGATTGTGATTTAGCCTCTATAATTGTTGTCAGGTTAAAAGATCAAAAATAAGATGGTATGGGATTTGAAATAACCCAGAAAATTAAACACCAGATTTTATCCTTTTATTCATCTGGAAGGACATTGTAAACTGTGAATTTTCCCCCAAGAAATTCAGCGTTAGCTCAAGTTAATGCTTTGCTCTCTGCTCTTACTTGGACATGCTGTACTTTGTTATAAAATTGTTTTGATTTGTGATCAAAGTTCATGCTACCACAAATCACCAGCTGCCTGGAAGGATCTGTACAGTGGCTGTGGAGTGCATGCGCAGCCCACGTACATTTCCTCAGACTTTTGAAATTACTTGCTGTCCTTGTACTGGAAATATGGAGAACACAGAAAAGATGGTTGCATTACCTATTTCTAATAAACATTAGAAACCATAGAAACAGTCTATTATTATCTGAGGCTGGACATATGAAATGAATTAAGCTTTAAAGTGCATAGCTACTTTCAAATCTGCTGATTTCTCCCTGGTTTTAACCCTCATGCTCCATTTTTCAGTTTGCTGTGCTAAGGCAGGGGTGCATTTCTTACAATAACTACAAGCTAAGACAGTGCAATAACTATGAGATAAGAGAAAAAGCAAATCCTATTATTTAAGAAACCGAAGTCTGATGCATTTCTTCCAAATGTTGGTATTTCTTATCCTACTATAAAAAAGTAGCTCAAGCAGGTTATTTTTATTTATTTATTTATTTATTTAGGCACTTCTTGATCTGGTTTATTTCTGGAGATTCTTGTTCCCATGTTGATTTTTCTTCTCTCTATATTTTCAATCAATGATTTCTTTTCCCTCTCTGCTATATCCACTCTGATCAAATTACCATATGTATAAAATTCAGCTGCAAGATTTCTGGCTTGCCCTGGGTCCTGGGAACATACCACCCTCATTTTGATCTCTCTAAATTAGCTTCCTGTACAATTTCCTGTCAAACATGAGTTTCATGAGATTTGTCCTTGAATGTGTGTGTGATCATCTCCTCTCCCTGAAATGAAATGCTGGCTTCCTAACTAGTTGGAATGTTTTCACCAAGCCTGTTTTTATAAGAGCCAACACTAATGAGATTTATTTTTTTTTTTTAAAGTAATGACTCTCAGAAATACATCTGCAGAGATAATTCAGGTTAACTCTCACGTAAGAATTTTAAGCAGGAGTATCTGATAGTTGTGTGTTTGTGTGAAAGAATCTACCCCCCAGCATGTTGCAAATTACTTTTCATATTATTTATTATGGTCTTCATTTCATGAATTTCCCTCCATCTAGATAAAATGAAATGCAGGAAGGAAGCATTGTCTGCTAGCTAACACTGTCCTGGGAATAGTTTTTATTGCAGCTTGATGTATGACTAAGATGACATTAATAAGCATTCTCAAATGCAAATGTTATTTTCTGAGGGATAAATCCTGGGGATGTCTTGTCTCACTGAGTCAGCTTCTGCTGCAGGATGCATTTATCTCATCTGAAAAATCAGACAAATATGATTTTCTTTGAGTCTAAAAATCTAAAAATCAGTAGATGCTTTCAAAACTTTTTCTCAGATTTGTTCTTTATTACTTTCTTTTGGGTATTATAAGATTTAATTCTGTGTGTGGTGCAGGATTAAAAGCGCAGGCACAAAACTTGTAAAAATCTCATTCTTCACTACCAGTTTGTTTCACAACTGAGTTATCTAAGGAGAGTTTTCTCAAGCTGAAGATTTGCAGGGCACAAAGCTAATTATAGCTCTGCTTCTGGCATGGGATTCTTTTCCTGCTGACTGACATACATGAGGAAAAAAAAAGTTCAAAGAGACATCTCCAGGTAAACCTGGAATTGGAATAGCTGATTTGTACTAGTTTGCTGAAAACACCAATGCAGTAAAGCAGCAAAAAAGCATGTTTTGCTTTCATACATTATTTGTAGGATAACATTCAAAAACTCAAAAGAGAAAATTCTTAACACTGGGATTTTCATGGAATTATCTAATGCTAAGAACTGGTGACTGCTGCACTGTGTTTTCAGTGTGAATTTTGCTCTGACTTCATAGTCAAGTATTGCGCCCACAGCTGGGAAAGGGCAACATGAGTTAAAGGAAATGCTCCTTCCGCTGTAGAGCACTTCTTTTTGTAATCTGATTATTTATGTGGGATGTTTAGATATACTCCAATTCGTCACCTTTTTCTTGGCATACTGGATTGAAGCTTTAGTGGAGTGATACCATGTGAATGATGGAACAAGTCTGATCTTTCCTTCAATAAGTTCTAGTTAAAGATGTGAAACCATTCTCTGTTTTCAAGCCTTTTTGCTTGGGATTATTGTTCTACCCATGATGTCGCTTATTGACATAATTTAGGACAAGACAAGTTTTGTGGACTTCTTTGTAGGTACTATGGATAAAAGCACAAAAGAATTATGATGTGCCCTCTAGCATTTTTGGTGTGCATTTTGAGGTCAACAACAGCTTTTTTTGCTCTGTAGAGCAGCTGCCAATACATGGGGTCTTGATGCTGCAAACCTTAGTTATAGAGACACAAAGATTGATGAGGCAAGGGCTAGGAGATAATTGTTGAGTCTGTGCTCAGATACATAGAGGCTGATAAAGTATGCTGACTTCTGACTTTGGATTTAACTTGGCAAGGGCAGAACATTCCTGGCTGTGCAGAAATGTGGATCTGCTGGGGTGGAGGACCAGGCATTGTTTCCTGGGGATGACCCCAATACCAGAGATTTGGTCTCTGAGAGCTGAAAGCCACCTTAATTTTAAAACAGGGCTCCTTGAGGGGAAATAACGCTGAAATGGCTGAAAAACTTGTGGAGGTGCTGCCTACACCTACCCAGACACATCTTTTGGATTTTGCCACCCAATCCCTTTGATCTGATATCAATACTCTAAGTCTGAAAAATGTCCAGCCTGGTTCCAGGCATGAAATCAGCAACTGCTACTGTCTAGGAAATAGTAAGAGATCTTGTTCCTTTGACACAGCTCCACTTGATCCTTTGCCAAAATCTAATCAACCCCTGCAGCCCATATTAACCTGAATCCTAAGCCTAATATTTAACGTCCCCCCATCTCTATAGGCAAGAAGCAATAAGAGGAACTTGGCAAACTCTCCTAAATTCATCCTGGCAGCTCCCAGGAAGTTCTTTTGTACCAGCAGAGTGGCAGGGAAGTTAAGGGTGAATGAACCCTGGTCTTGTCAAATCTGGGTGTGAATCTAAAGCCTAGCTGAAATTCTGGGATGGTGGTTTGGGTTTCACCTAAAAATGGTTGGAGATACTGTCAACCTTCTTTCCCTTAGCAATGCAATCTGCCAGATGACTGTGGGGGATTATTTCTGAGCTTCAGGTGGTGAGAGGGTCATTTAGTCATGGCTTGTGAAAGGAAAGAGGATGGAAAGAGCATGTAAAGTGTGGAATTTAGCCTGGTTGGGGATAAGTGTAAGGTATGAACAGGTTTTTCATGTGAATGCTTCATATAAGAAGTAAGAGAAGCTAGGGCTAAATATGGAATTTAGCCTCTTTTTTTAATGAAGACTCATCTTCAGAGAAGTTTTTGATCCATCTGTCTGGATAGGGCTGCTTGCCTCAGTAGGGCTGCTCGTCAAGAAATAACTTGAAAGAAATAAGTAGTTTCTGATGTTTTGTTGACCAGTTCTAGGTGATTATCCCGGCTGTTTGGGGAACTTGGAGAAGGTTCTTGGTTCGTGGGTTGGAAGGAGGAGATACCTGAATTTTCAAAATGGGTGGTAGACCAAATCAATGGCTGATGCCAGGATAGGTCAGCTGAGAGAGTTTTTGAAACCTGAAAGAAGCTTGGTTTATAGCTAGTTAGAAATGGGATATATTTAAGGTACAAGAGTTAGGAGTTCTGTCTGGTTGTGAGCTACGATACACAAAAATTGAAGAACTGAGGGTCACTTTATTTGATGCATCCAGTGTAAGTAGCCACAAGCCTTACTAAAGTCTGTGATGGAAAACAGCCTAACAAGTCTCCCTCTGTCCTGGGAATAGAAAACTTTGCAATGTGAGATTTGCCTTATGCCATCATCACACCCTGGTCCCCTCCTGTGCCCCCCAACAAGCTGAAATTTACCTCTCCTGTAGTAGAGGAGAAATAGGAGCAGCCATGGGGAGAGAGGATTTTGGTAGGTATCAAGAAAAGCAGATGGATGGAGGAAAGGATAAGGAAAAATGTGAATACAAAATAATTTCCAACTGTAGATAATTTGCTGAAGGTGGATGGAAGGATTTGGGCTAGTTGGATGTGGAAAATTCATATATCAAAGTGCATTTTGAGAGAGAGAGCAATTATAGCTTTATCCTCTTATCTTTTCTCTTTGAAGTATCCCTTTGTCCCACTCTATATTTAGCAGATGCAATGTGGCAAATGTTAGATGGGCAGTTGCTTATCATGTAAGCCCAGAACATGCGTCAGCCTTGCTACGGGCGTGTGTTCAAATACCTGAAAATGTATCACAGAGAGCTCTTCCCACTTATTCCTGCCTATTCTTAGAAGAGAGAAATTCTTCTCAGATGTCATTCATCAGTGACTTACAAAGAACTATACCTAATTTTATAAAAAAAGATTCATTATACTTGCAATGTGACACTCGTGCATCCTGAGTAGCATATCTTTGTATTATCTGGTAATTTTAGGTAAATAATTAATGTGGAATGGCTGCTATTCTGGAGTTTCTGGACAAGGCAAATATATTTTTATGACCTAATTATTTTCTAATTTACCAGCATATAGCGCAGGATTTGGTTGTGATTTACCTCCACTTTACTGGTGCAATGAACAAGCAGATGTCAGAGATTCAGAAGATCTGTTTTCAGTATAAATCCTTATTTGATTCAACATTATTGTTATAGTTCATACATTTTTATGTCACTATTACACTTGCATATGTCCATTATCATATGTTTTATTCTTGATCTTTGCTAGTTTAAGCCAAATAATAAGAGAGCTCACAAACTGAACTAAATGGTTGAGCCTCTGTTAGAGTTTACTTTTTGATTCACAGTGATAACCTCTTTTTTTGTTGTTGTTGTTGTTCTTGATGATCCTTACTCTTAATTCTCATTCAGGAATATAGTTTTCATGAAAGTTTCCCCAGAATACTCTTTTTTATATTGCAGACTGCTGTACTCTGAATGTTTCTGCTAGACTGTTATTTTTGTCATTGGGTGGAGATCCTGAACTTTCCATTTCTTGAGGATTGAGAGTAACACTCAAATATGGAAGCTGTTCAAGGCTCTGGACATGTACCTACTTAAGATTACTAGGAAACCGCAGGTGCTTACCAGTGCTTAGATCTGTAGTGTGACAAAGCCTGCTGTAGTTTGCTCTCACTGTAACTGTCTACATTCTGCTTAAACTACCCCTTAGGCACCTGTATCTTCTCTTTGAACCTGTCCTTCAACCAATTTTTACCTCATTTGGTCAGTGAAAGTAATAATATCTTTCCTTTTACAGGACAATTTGTTTAATTTTCAGGTAGTCTGCTAAGACAGGCCATATGAATGCTTTGACAGCTCAATAAGGCCAGAAATGTGATTTTATGCCAGAACAGACAAGGCTGAGGAGGTGAAAAGTCCAGATAAAAATTGCACAGGGTGTTTGTCTGGTACTGAAGATAGTTCTTCACACTTACACACCTTTTTATTATTTTCAAATTGTAATAAGAAAAAAAACTTTTTTTTTTTACAGTGGTGTCCTGCGGTGACTTTATGATGGTTGTATCACCAATTGCATGGTTTATGTTACATATTAAGTTCTGCACCTTTAAGTCTGGCTCTGAGAGTGAAGGAGGGAAAGAAGAAGCTGCAGTTTGTTTGCAGAAATGACATTCACTCCCCCACATGCTTCTCTGGACTGTGCTGTCTGCAGCACAGACAGACAGCGGGACAGAGCTCTCCTTTGCTTTTAGTTAGTTTTTAGCTAGCTGAGGCAGAGAAGTTCCCCAGACTGTTTCTTTTTTCCTTTTCTTGGATCTGTTCAAACCTGCTCTAGACTGAAAACTCAAACAAACCCCAGGAGCTCACACCTGTAGCCCACCAGGACCTGGGCCTCGGCACTTTCCAGCCCTGGAGTGACTGATAAGAACCTGAGCGAGCCGAGCTACACCCCATGAAAAGGACTTTTTTGGATTTGCCATTTCATTGAACAGTGAGAGGTTTAGTTGTTCAATATTATTCTTTTTTTTTTTTTTTAAATAAACAAGTTTTTTTCCACTTTTCTCCAAGGAGATTTTTTCCCAAACCAGCTGGGGGAGGGGCTGCTTGAATTAGCTTTTTAGAGAGACCCCCATTTAGAGATTTTCTCCCAAATTTGCCCTAAACCAAGACAAATGGCTAGTGGGAGCATCAGAAAACTTCTTTGTTTTCCTGAAGACTAATGCATAATTTAGCATAGGAAACTGGTCCTAATACACTAGAGTTTGGCTACCAGCCCAAACATTACAGAAAACAATTATCACTTAAGGAACATATTTTTTACTAATTTGCAGTACAAAATTACTTCCCAAGTATATCCTACTCAGGAAACAATGTCAGGTAGCTCAAATGAATTGGTGCTTCCTTTGAAGATAAAAATGACATTATTCATAGCTAACCTGACCAGTCTCAAGTATTTTATTTTTTTTTTTACAGGAAATTATTTGAATCTATTTTAGAAGAAAGGCAATTGTAGTAAAGTTGACTTGGAAAAGCAGAAGCTAATGTTAAGTGATGGCATTATTTACTCTGATTACTCTTATTTATGATATGAACATCAGTACATGGTACTCTAGTTCTTAGTTCTGTTGTCTTTTTATCTTTGTTTTCTTATACTTCAGAAAGGAACTTAAATACAAACTTGTTTTTTGTTGAAATACCACATTTCTTTTAAATTCAAGATTGTCTACTCATTTACTACGTCAGAAAAATTTCATTGTCTTATTTGCAAATAATTGCAATGAAGAAGAAAAGCAAAACGCTTTTTTGTGAACTGGAACATGAAATGCATATGAGCTCATGATGGATACCTCTAATCTCAGGAGATGCTATGTTCTTTAGTGGGAACCCATGGCTTCTTTCCTAGAGGCTGGCCAAGTGCCCAGTAGGAAAATCAACTTTAACTGTTACATGCTGTATTCATTTGTAAGTCATCAAAATATTTAATCTTAAATTTAGAGTAAGAGAGAAACCGCTGCCAATAGTGCTGCAGGTAGAGACTTAATGGTTCTTTCAGAGAAATCATGTTCAACTATTATTTTTCCACACCCTTATTTGTAATAACATCTTCTTGGAAAAGAGGAAAGGGAAGAATGTTTTGTAAGAAAACATAGTTGTCAGAAAATGCAGAGAAACCCTGGAAGTTCCTACTGAAAATTAGCCAGACAAGCAAAATAATCGATTTATAAGACAGTTGGATTTCAAAATTTATGAAAACATAGTCCTTCTTTCTAAAGTCTTTGTCACTCTGTTCCTTTGAAATGGTCAGCACCAGCTTGCAAAACACGAGCTTTGATTGTTGCTCAAGAGAAGTGCAGCCAGTGGCTCTAATGAGTTGCTTCAGTGACCCTTCACTAATGTGGTCTGATTTGATCTCAAAGATCAAAAAGTTCTGTTGCTTCCAGAAGACTGAAAAACACTGGCTCGTACAGAGGCAGCCCTCCACACAACTTTGAGCAAGTTCATTTGACTTTAGCCTCAGGTTTGCCACTTCAGAGTCCCTGTCCCTTGCCATCCTGGTGGCCTGTAGCTCTGGCCAGGCTCCAGCTCCCTTCTTGGCTGGCTTCCACAAGAGCAGCTGCTTAGCCCAAGCCGTGTACCTGCCAGCCGCTCTCCTTGGTTCTCTTTCTGCCCATGTGATCTCTTTTCTCAGTGTCAACCCTTTCCTTAACCTTCCTTTGAGTAAACCCAGTTTTGTAACTGCAAAAGGACAGTTAACTTTAGTCCTCTTATCTTTTGCTGTGCATATTTGTTAAGTCAAGCCTGGAAAAGATAATTTTCTAAAGTGACACTGCAGCAAATCCTAAACTGTTCTGCTTAGTGGCTATTATCACTTGTTTAATCTTTGACTGTTTTTTAAATAGTAAAACCATCTGAACCTCTGATTTATGAGCATGTTTTGATACAAGTAAATCCCTTCTCACTTCCCTTCAGAGAGTGCTTTCTCCTATCATACAATACAAAGCAACATAGGAAAAGCTCTGACTTGTACTTGTGGTGTCATTCCTATCTTAAGCTGCGTAAAGAATGAATTTATGGGCATGAAACCTTGAAACATCCCACTTGAATAAACTGGCTTTTGTTTTAAAATAAATTATCTTTGGATTTAGTCAGGCACAGAGGGAAAGAGGACGGCAGAAGCACTTTGCGTTGCCAGAGATGCCCTGCAGAGAGGAACAGGCTGTCCTGTAACAAGATTCTCCAAGTACCAGTCAGCTTTTCTAGTTCCACTCTGTTCCCAACTCAGTTTGGGCTGCTGTTTGCATCTAAATCTAATCCTGTCCTTTAAATTCCCCTAGGTTTAGAAATAAGGGTGAATTTTTGGCAAGAACTGCTCTTGGCAATTTAACAACAGCCCAGGAGTAGCATATAGTCAGTTCTGGATCTGCTGGGTTATGCAGAAGACCTGCTCTGAGAATTTTCAGATGCATCGTTTAGGATATATTTTTTTCAACCCCTGCTTAAACACAATTAAATACTGGGCAATGGTATTGCAGCTACGTTGTGAAAATATTCAGTGAAGCCATTACTTGACATCCTCTTGAAATCATGTTGGAAAGGGAAGAGATTTTCTGTTTACTGTTTTCCTTGTCTGATGCAGAAGTGGAGGCCAGCTGCCAATGCTGAGGTCTGGCCACATCTGCTAAAAGATAGTGATCATTTTTCAGAAGGGAAAATTTCCCAGTATCCAGGAGGTTAAGGCTCCTCTTTGGTCTTATGTTTATAAGGAGTTTATGGTCTGGTACTTTTCACATTTCTGAGGAAATCAGGTTAATAAAAATGAATTCCATGTTGAAATTGAGTGTCTTTCAGAAAACTATTAAATTTAATTTTAAAAAATGGTTATTCTAAGAGAAGACTATCCCAAGTGTTTAAGAAACAACCAACCAACCAAAACATGTTTTATTTTTGCCTTGAAATTGTCCTTTTTGAGTCCTATTCATAGTATCTTCTTAGAGCTTTGATGTTGAAATACTTTCTATCATATTTCTACTTCCTGGCCAGTATTCCCAGGATGGACTAAGTTACTCCTTTAATTAGTTTTGATTAGACTAGATTACCAGTTACTCCTATTCCCTTATTCAAAGTTGTATTTGTTTATTTGGATATATAGGCTTCCTTAGAGCTTGCACATGAGATTTGAACATGGTATTTTGTTAGCATGAAACCTCTGCCAAATACCAGGCCTCAATTGTCCCCTGTTGATGTCTGCATTCCCTTCTATAGGTACCCATTGATTACATTTGTCCTTTTGGATGCCACAAGCACAGCAGAAGCTTTGTGGCTACCTATTGCCCTCTAAACTTTCTAGTCCTATCCACTGTCATGGTTTTGCTGGAAAGCATTTCATAAACATTTCATTTTGTATATTTATGCTTTTTTTTCCCCTTAGATATCTGACTTAACACGCAACTTCAAAAAAGCCACGTGCTGCTTGCAGCATCCGAAGTACTGAGCAATCTTGAGAAGTCCAAGTCAGCAAACTGTAGGATTTTTACAAGTCCTCTGCTCTTCCTGGAATAATTGAACTAAATAATCATTTAAAATCTCCCTGATCAGAAAAAGGACTGGGAAGCTAATAGCATAGCACCAAGAAAATATTATATGATCTTGTGCCTTTTGTATATGCTGGGGAATGCAAAAGCTTGGGTGCGTTTGCAAGTTGTGGCCACATCCCTTATGCCAGCACATCTAGCATTTCTTCCTGCACACTGGTTTATGAAAAGCTGGTGTGGAGGCTGGGAACTCTGATATGCTCAGAGTCACTTACAAAGTGGGATTAAAGAATAGGACTGCACAATGAGGTTTGAAGCACACTGGCCACGTGGTTGTGTAGAGCCCAGCTGGAAATGTGCCTGTTCAGCAAGGATTTCTCTTTGCAGCTCTGCTTTGACATCAGCCTCTAGCATTTTGAGCCCCTTAAATGTGTGCCATGGTCTTTTTAGGTTGTTCTGTCTTCTAAATACAAATGGCTACATTCACACCAAGCTGAGCTTGCTGTGTTGCTCCCAAAAGAGGCTGAAGCTGCTTCCTCTCCAAATGCACAATTATCCAGCTGTCCTGGATCTGTGTTCAGCCTCTGATTCACTTTGATTATTAGGCAGCACTCAATAGCAAAGGCTTTGCAGAAGTTTGAGTAGACTTAGAGTTCAAGCAGGAGCATTCCCTGCTCACATGGAATTGCATTAAGAAAAATTAGACACACGACATTACAGGTATCTTCCTAACTCTTTTGAGGATCATAACCATGCTTTTTGCCCATGATTTTGTCAGAGCAAAGTGGAAAGTTAGCTGGAACAGCAAGAAAAAGTCCATCATATTCATCTGCAGAGAGATCTGTTTCAGAGGCAATTGCAGAACATTTGTTCCACTTACCCAGGTCACAGCATCATTATTGCTGTTTTCACTTGTTTCTTGTACTCTTTTTTAAAATAATTTGCTGCCTTTAAAGTAAATGACTTAACTGAACTGCTTGGGATCTCAGTGTTTTTCCATGACTCTTTGAAAGCAAAATTCTCCCTTGCTGTTGTTTTTTTTCTTAATGAGCGGACTTCTGTCTCCCTGCCTTCCCCTCCTCCTTCCTGCCTTTTGGCAGAACTTGACGTGTGAATTGTGGAGTTTGCCACTGTATGGCCAAAATGCTCTGAACTGTGCTCCACAAAGCAGCAGTGAACTTGACAGAGAAAAACATCAGCCTGTTTGTAAGACAGAAACAACGAGGACTTTACACTTTTCTTCTGATGTTTGTTTGTTCTTATCTGCTGTGCAAATTCATTTGGTTTTGGTTACAAGCCACTTGGATATTTTTGACTGGTCATTTTTTTAAACTGAATTTATGCAAAATACTATGCAAGAACATTCTTCCATTGCAGTTATGGAGCTTTTCAATGGGAGCAAGAGTAGAACAAAGTCCCTGAAATTGATCTTGTTACGCAGACTAATGGTGAGATAGGACAACTTTTATTAAGCAAAGCCCAAGTGTTGCAAAATATGTGGTTTTGGAGCTCGACTGTAAGAGCAATGTATATATATATACATATATAGTATAGTATAGAGTAGTTGCATCGTATAGGTTTTAGATGTTTCACACAAAGCAGGGTTTTCCCTTTCAAGTTGTTTTAAAATGTTCTGATAAACACCTACATTTATTCTCGAATTAAGCCATTATATTTTAAGGATTTTTCCATCAAACATCATTTCTGCATGTACTAAATACTTACAAAACTTAGTGTAAAGGAGGTACTGATAACTAGGCTGGTGTCTAAGACTAAACAGATGTTTCTGATAGTGTATTTTAACATGTTATTGTTTATCCAAGGCTGAAATTATGGAACAAGTTCTTAGAGAATTTAAAGTCAAATCCCACTGACAACCAGTTGCTGAGGTGAAACTAAAGTGAAGGCCTTTCTGAATTTCTTAATCTATGTCCATCAAAATATTTCTAAACAACTCAAGAATTTCCACAAAACAATTATTCAAGTTTTCTAAATCGGTTTTCCAAGATGCTAAATAAAGCCTTTATTTGGCCCTCACTCTACACATGACTTTTCTCTATTTCTGATAGGTCTCTTGCCACTCTTTTCTCAAGAGGCAGCTTATTATTTGCAAGCTGGTTGTAGAGATGCTGTCCAAGCAGAGACAGCTCTCCAGGAGAAGTAATCAAGGAAGATTTTGTTAATGCTTCTGTCCATGTGACACAGACATTCAAGTTACTCATGTGCACACATCCAGAATCTTTTCCCAGGCTACTGCAGCAAAAAATATACAAATTGTCCAACTTCCTTCTTGTTTTATCAGTGAATTTGTTTTGAATTTGTTTGTTTGTAGTTTCTGGGAGTCTTATGATAACTATGCATTTTCCTCTCTGATAGCATTTGTCTCTGATCTGATTACAGCTCTACACTACTACAAAATGTAGATGTATTTTTGTTTCTTAATAATAACATCACAGAACACAGAATTTTAAAGAATTAAAGTGGAATAAAAGTATGTGTGTGCATGTGTAAAAGGAATGGTGGCTTTCTTAGCAGTATCTCAAGGAACTGCTATTACCTTCAATGTTTCTGTGTGATTTTTCTGGTTTTCTTTGATTACTTAGATTAGAACTATTTTCACATCAGTGTATATCAAAAATCATTGATAAAAAAGAAAGTGCACTTAATTCAAAGATACTTTCAATATGAATTCTAACTGTTAATTTGTTTTGTGATATATATTAAATTCTTCCCTTCCAGATTAATTATTTGTATTTAAGGTAAAATGACTATTCAGGTTGTCAGACTGAGCAGGACTAGTGTGATTACAGTGTTGCAATATTTGAAAGTACTAGCTTGCCCTGGATCCAGATTGTTTCTGGAGGAAGCTACCAATGGTGTAAGACCTTCAGTGAATGAAAACCTCAAATCCAAGGACTTAATGTTGATTCATGTAATCAGCAGAGCTGCAACTAAGCTATTTATCTCAAATATGATGGCCATATCTCTCTTTTTCATCCTACCTGGATTATCTGTCTTTTTCATCCTACCTGGATTAGTAATATTCATCTCCTTTCCAATATCTTCCTAGGGAATGTGAAATTTAATTTTTTTGTGCCAGACCATCTTAGGTTCAAATGTCTTTGATCTTCCCCATAACTTCTGAAGAGATGTACCCATCACAGACTTACCTGTGGTACCTGTGTACACGTTTGTGCAGAAACAAAATTTCCACCATAGTGTGGGAGCACTCCAGGTGTCTTGTGTTATACACAGCCTCAGATACCTACCTTAAACTTTCCCTAGGATCACTCCCAGCCCCATCTGACTCACTGTAGTGGTTCCAACCAAGATGTTTTTCTTTCTGGTCATGATTTGTTCTTCTTGGATGCACACTGTGAATCTCAGTGTCTGTTGCTTTGTTCAGGGACTGGCCCCATGGTTACGGTTCTGGTCAGAGCACTTTTGCTGAATTAAGCTGTTCCTTTAGTACAGCTTTTTGCTTTTTGTCCTGCTTTTTGATTGGGCTGATTTCAGTCTCTAGATTTATCTTTTTTTTTTTTTTTTTTTACTTCCTTCAAAGTTCCACTTTTTTCCTAGGACTGGTTGCAACAGAAGGGCTGGGACTATGTCTCAACTTGTGTGTGGCAAATCTTCTCTGGAGGGCCTAGGTCAACTAACAACAAGAATTTGGTGGAATATTTTCCAACCATCTCAAGCACGACTCTGGATCAATCACCCAGTAGTGGTCCACAGTCATAGACTGCAGCATTTTCCTCTCAGTACTGCTGTACATGGAAAAACGGGGCTCCAGATGTTTCCTGCTTTCTGTTTCAGCTCTTTTCCCATGCTATTAAACAGTTCTACTTGGCCTTTGGGAGAAAAGAAAGTGCTGTGATAACAGAGGAAAAAGTGCTAAAAGTATGTGGCTAAACCCATCTTCTTCATGCCCACCTTAAATAGCAGCATGTCCCATGTTCCTCAGGAGCTGCTGAAATGCAGCTGGTGAAAACAGAGCTCAGGCAAATCTGAAATTATGGTGTAGAAAAAGTGATTTTCATAACTTGCCTGTACTTTTTTTCTTTCCTCTGTTTATGGCAGCTGCTTTCAGACTATTCTGGAGACTAGTTTTTATTTATTTGGAGACTTCTCAGTGGTTCCAGAAGCTCATAGTTTCAGTGGTAGTACTTGTTAGTTCCATTTGTGATGAGTGAGAGGAAGGTTCTAAGTTCAGTGAAACACATCACAGCAGTGATCCACACATGACCCTCAGGTTTGGCTACCACAGCAGGAATTCATGCTGAATGCTTGTGTGGGTATGAGCAAATGTATCAGTAAGTGACTGTGTGTGTTTCAAATGTTGTATATATAGTTTTATGACCACCAGCAGACTCCTGTTTACTTAGAGGGGAAGTGGAACTTTGTTTTGAAAAGTCTGAAATGGAAATATCTGCATTGTCTTCAGCTGTTAAATTACTGATGTTATTATTCAAGACTATTTTGTAAATAATGATATATTGTCATAAGTATACACAGATATCTAATCTTCCTTTTTTTTAATTTTGAGTGAGGTAACTTGTGTGTGTTTCTTCGCTGGGATTTTATTTGGCTTATTTGTTCAATACTTTGACAAACCTTGGAAAATATGCAAGTGTGAAGGTGCATGGCATAATGTAAAAAAAGACAGGAATGTGATACAGTGATCCTTTTGTTCTGGTTGTAGAGTAAGGGTAGCTCTTTCCGGCACACAACAAAGGTATATATACTGAGTCTTAAGGAACTTCATAGCTGGATAACAACTGGCTTTCAAAGATGTAACATTTGTTTTTCTGTGCCAAGTGTGTATGGGAGAAGCCTAGAAGGTCAAGAGAAAATAAGCAGAAGTCAAAGACAGATTGTAAGACAAATAGTAACATCTGGTAAATTATTTTCTTCTACATTTGTAGAGCCCTTGTTTACTGCAGTGAATGTGAAATGTTTTTCTTGGCAGGATTATAGCATTAAAGTCCACCAGTCTGGGAATGAAGTTCATACAGGTTTATAACATTACTAGTACACAGTAAAAACCATCAGTTGTAGTTGCATTTAAAACCTGTACGTAATAAAAAATAAACATCATCAGTGATGCTAAAAAGTTAGAAAATACACAGGTTTTATGGCCTTTTGTCATTTTTGAGAGGCATTTTGAATATTTCACATGCATGTATAAAGTGCTTTGACTGTGCTCTCTGTCAACTGACTGTCAGTAAATCCATCTTTGTGCTCGTTAAAAGCCTGATTCAGGGAAGCAATGGGGCAAAGTAGCTGAAAACTGCTAGTGGTCTAGGCTGAGGACATCACACAGATGAAGGTTTGCGACTGTCTTATGTGGGACCCCTAAAACAGAAAAAAATACGCTGAAGAAAGGTAATAAAAGAGGCAGACCAGATCTGGTCTGATGAATTTCTGATAGTTTCCAGCTGATCCCACACTGCTATTCCCTCCTGACAGACTCTTCGGGGAGAAATGGTCATGCAAACAGAGTTGGATTTCTGTGGGAACTGCCTTCCCAGATGAATGTTCTTCTATGAGGGAAAAAAAAGGAAGTACAGATTGTATAATTTTTGATAGCATGGGTATAGCAAACAAACAACTTGCCCCTTCTTTAGTTCCCCATCTTCTTTCTTTGTAAGACTCAAATTCTGCAGAGGTTACAAAAAAGATCAGGGCCAGCTGGACTCATCAAACAGAAGTTGAAGAGGTTTATTCAGTTGTGGGAGTACTTCAATGAGTTTGTATTATCGCTAAAAGTTTTATTCTCTGAAAATTCATGTTCCTGTGGTATTTTGCATTGCTTGGACTTTGTTCAATGAGAAATAGCTTAACTGGAACAACAGCAGTGATGTCTTCTGAGATCAAGACACTTGGATCAAAGGGAAATGGAAAAAAATCCATGGGGCTCGCTAATTGAAAGACGAAAATCAATGCTGTAGTTTAATCTCAAATGCATTGTGGAAACTCCTTTGTAGCTCTTCAAAGTTTGAACTGTAATACTGACTGGGGTCCCTAAGGCTAGGGGAATGAAGATTTCTTCATGCTTGCAGGAACCAGAATGTTGAAAGAGGAAAGAGTTGTTCATGTAAAGCTCTTTGTGTAGGATTCAGTATAGACACATTTCTAAACAGTTCCAAAAGCCATGATTGTAATTTGGCATGATTATGACACTACATATGTGTATCTGATATCGAGTCCTGCTTGCATTACTTGAGAAATCATGCCAGTTTCTAGAGAACAAAATGTGCCTGTGTCAAAATTCTTGTTTGTTGCCTACAGATGATTTGCTAGTTGGTTTACGTGCCAATCTACCAGCTTGGCTGCATCGACTTGAACAGTCTCTCCTGATTTAAACTTGTTTTGTGGAGCCTGGCCCTTTGCATTTATATTTATGAAGAAGTCTGTTTATTGTCTTTGATAAAAGCAGAAGCCAGTCTGTTTGGAGAGCAGAATTGTTCAGTTGTCCTTGTAAAGAGGGACAGTTGTATTTTGCTGTTATCTTTTGATTAATGTGCTCTTCAGCACTATATGTCTTCCCTGCAGATCTCATCAGTCACATGTCAGCAAGTGTAGAGCCAATTTCTTGCCCTTTGTAAGTCAGACCATGGGGAGGTCTTGGGAGCAGAGAGCTATAATGGACCATGGAAGTCTGAGAGCAATTATTTCTAGATAATCAAACACAAGAAATAGCAGGAAGCAAGGTTTATTTAGGAAGAGATGTCTACTATGAAACCTACAGTTTTTATTTACTACTTCCCTAGAAGATGACTAGAAAAATGAACAAAATAAAAGCCTTACAATATTTTAAAAAATCAACCAGTTTTAAAATTAGTCAGAAGAGGGAAAAATTTTATATATTCAAAAGATGCAAGTTCATCTTTTCGTATCTGCTTTCAAAAGAATGATTTTTTTTTTTTAAGGTGATAATGTTATGAGTGATTAGGAAAACAGAAAGTGGATGTTTCAAAATGAACTAAGCTTATTTCAATTTTGAAAGGTCGTAGTTGGGGAAGTTTTAAGATGTAGACTAAGACAAGTTATTTATAGTCTGGATTCAGGCCAGTGCAGTGCTATATCAGCCCCTGGGTAGCTTAGGGGCAAATTTCACTTTAAGCAGGGAAGAGATTAATTTCTCTATATCATAAAAAGCTGCCCAAAGCTACCCCACTTCAGGGAGTAATAGACTACCAACTTCCAAGATACTCTTGTTCTTTCCATATTTTTCTCTATGGGGATGCTGGAGGGGAAAATTCCTCCCTGATGCTGCAGTAGGACATGCACTTGTCCCCAAGCAGATTCTGTGTGGATTGTCCTTGGTACCCAACTGTCCATTACGACTGTCATGGTCTACTTCTGCATCTGGCATCAGCTTGAAATCAGATGGAGGCTGCTTAGGTTGGCAGCAGACTTTTATCACAAAGAGCAAAACCTGCTTATTTTTTCATGAGAATTGTGTCCCACATATCTTCATGATGATGTATTGGATGCACATTGCGTATTTATTTGGTGGGCTGCCTTAGGAGGAGCATGGTCATGCTTCCTCTCTACTCAGCACTTGTGAGGCTGCCCTTGCAGTTCTGTGTGCAGCTCTCCAGCATGAGAAAGATGGAATTACTGAAGAGAGACCAGAAATGGGCCACTAAGATGATTGAGGGACTCTCATATGACAGCTGGGACTGTTCAGCTCACAGAATGCCCAAGGGGAGTCTCATCCATGTCTATAAATGTCTGAAAGTAGGGTGAAAAATTGAGAGCTGGTTTGCTCATCTCTCCTGTTTACCATCTGGTCACACTAGACAAGCCATTTTCATACAGACTCAACTCAGAAAATATTTAACAAAAATCTCTACCAACCAGTCAATCATAGCCTGAATGAAATATTGAAAAGCACTAGAATGTCTTGGCCCAGCTGCCAGGCACATCTGGATGCACTGGACTATTGTTCAAAGGTTCATTGTGCATAACTGTGATTCTGACATATGAACAGTCTGCCAAGATTATTAAAGAAAATAAAAATAAAGCCATCTGTTTATTATACTTGCAGGTCATTTCCTGCATATGCCGTTCTTGGAGATAAATGCTGTGAATTATGAAACAGCGTCTCTTGTATGTTAAATTAATCCAAGAAGGCACAGTGGTATTTATGACACTGAATTATATGCAAAGGAAAAGAGGGAAAATAACACCTTCAGGAGAAAAAAAAGCTGACTAAGAAAATAAAAGTTGTGTGTGAACACTTGAAACAGACTTATAAATTTAAAAAAAAACAAAAACAAAAATTACAAATCAATAAAATAGAACTTCAGAAAAACAAGCATGAGTTGCTAAATTGAAGCTTTTCTTTTTCCCAGTTACAGGATATGAACGGAAAGACTCTGAGCCTTTTCTATATATCTGTTTGGTAAAATTTCTGGTATGCTTTGCCTGTGTGGGTTTCCCTGGTAAATGCATGAGAGATTCTGCCTTGTCACTGATGTACTGGGACAATGAAAGCAGTTTAAATTGCCCTGTGGTGGCACAAGATGTTCTGTCTCTGTCTGTGATGTGTGTTAGATGGACAGTGTGCTGCTCTGGTGACTCTACATAGTGTGTGATTATGCTTGAGAGCTTTCCTGTGGGCTTCTGCAAGCTACTGGACTAGATCCTGAGAAAACAGGGATTTTTCACATTCACAAACAATTACAATTTTGTTTGATTTGGCATATGGGAAGCCTTTTATTTACCTGCACTCACAATTACAAATAGTTAACAGTTTCATTTTAGTTCCATTTAAACAGACCTTAGTATAATACTTACTTGAATGACTATGTGTAAACAGCAAGGGAAATCAACACATGCCAACCTATTCTTCTTTGGACATTGGCTTACTTTACAGTGCAGCAAAGAATGTATTTGTAAAACGGTAGTTGCACAAATAATCCAAAAGAGGTATCCATGACAGGCTACTGCTTTTCCAGAGGAATGGAGCCTAGGTGTATTAGTATTGTCTAACATTAGGAAAGGTGACTGTCTTTTTTGGAAAATTTTCAATTTAAAATTGCCCTGGGCCCTAAATAGCCTTGACACTCTCTAGCCATAATAATTACAACTTTTGTAGCCCTGGGAAATACAGTCATGCAGAGGTGATACAGGGTTTTGCCAACTGATTTCTTTGTTTCTGGCAGACAAAAAGATAAATTAATGTTGCAACCTGCCTTTCCTTTTCCTTTTTCAAAGAGTTTGCTTAAAGGACTAAGACTAAGATCAAGAGCTTTGCAGGTGTATCAAGAATTAATGACTCTTGTGTAAGTCACACATTCTGTGCCAAAAATTCTACATCCCAGCTGAGGTGATGAGTACAGAGACAAACTCTGACAGGGAATATGTCATGGGAGTAGCAACTGTACAGGAACAAGTATTGAGAATGACTTCTTACAGGCAAAACAAAAGAAGATTATGGATTCAGAAAAAGACATGACCAAGATGTCCATAAAAATGAAAGCTGACTAGTCTGACAAGTCTTGAATTTCAAAGTTTTGTTGAGTGTATTGCTAGACCCTAATGGGTCTGATTTTTATTTTTTTTTTCTTAGTGTCTTTTATGGCTTTCCTTTGTTTTAGTATGAACTAGAGGTATCTTTCTTTGCAGTGACTCCCTAGAGCTTCTGCTACTTATCTCTCTTTTAATCATAGTGAAGAATACAGGCTTTTGATATGGTCCCCTATCACAGATGAGGATTACTCAGGGTTGAGGGGAATTGCCCACTCCATAGTAGGCAAGGTTGAGATACACTTCAAGGAAAACTCTGTCACAGAACTCTTTATGTTGGCGTTTTTGTCCATGTCCTAGAGACCTTTCATGGAGAGAAGAACGAATGCATTCTTCTGGGGAAGTGATTCGGAGTTACTGCTCAGCCAGTGTCAAATTCAGTGTGGCCTCATAAGGGCCAGAGGGAGTTGCAGCCTGTAGGGACAAACTCAAACGTCTGGCTGTGACAGATGGGGTCTTCACAAGGGGGACAGGTATTAAGCCAAAAACTTGTTTTGAGCTGTATTTAAGCTCATCATGACAGAAATTATTCAAAAGTCATATATTTTTTGTCTGTGAAGTGCTGGGCCAGATCGAAGGCCTATGCCTGGGCCCTTCCTGTGGTAGCTTCTGCATCAGGCTTTAAATCAAAACCATGTGGGTCATGCCTGTCTATGCTCTGGAATAAGAACAACCAGTGCTGCAGTATAACAGAGTATTTGCTAATGTGATTTAAGTGTTTAGGAAAGAAAAGCAATACCAGATGTGAGCGTTACTGTTGTAAGGAAGCCCCTACTAATAGCAAAATGATTGACAAAGGGGTTAGGGCTGTAGCATCATCATGAGAGAATGGCAAGTCTGGGACTCTTGAGTATGAGGAGAAGGCCGAGAGAGCTGGAATTGATTTTTACAAGGCTATGAAAAAGATAGCTCAAATCGTCTTCTGGTTTTATAACCATGCAGTGTGCAAAGTAAATGTCTGATATGTGCTGCCACACAGGAGAGTGTGGAAGCAGACAGTCAACAGATAAAAAAAAAAATATTAAAAAATTTAGACAGAACCATGAGTTGGAGGTCCATAAAGAAATACTGAAGCAATTAGGCAGGAGGATTCTACAGAAGACTCACACAGCTCTTGAAAGAGAAACAGAATACTTGGCTACATGAGATCCAGTATGGTTTTTTATGTTTTCATGGATGTCATATGTGGTGTCTGGTGAAACAAAAGGCATAGAGATATAGGTACATTCTTTTCTTCAGCAGAACTCAAAGGCTTTTTTCTTACATTTTGGGTAGGCTATCCCACTTATGTACTATAATACAGCAGTCTGTAGAGAAGTGTTTTCTTCTTTCTGTTGTCTGTAAATCATTTCAGCCATTTCAGCCTAGTGGAAGAGAAAGTTACATTTTATTCTTTTTCTTATTTTTGTATTTATTAAATAAGATTTCAACCAATGTTTGTAGTTAAATACAGTTGCATGTTGTGTAGGGAGAGGTTGGTAGAATTATAAAATTATTTTATTCTTGAAACACAGTTTTCAACTACTTGTGATTATACCTAATGTTGAAAATAATTATAAAAACTATGGGAAAATGTGATTTTGCAGCTTAACATAATTGTGTGACATTCAGAAATGGCTAATTTGCTATTCTCAACTAGTACACTTTATTTCTTGACGTCTTGGATAGGATGACCTGCTAGATCTGGCTAAAATTGGCAGAGTTGATCCCTTTTTGGTATCAAGTCACTTTATTTTATATTTGAGTTCTTTTTACTCTGTTCTGAAGATATTTGTAACTATACCATTTTTGGTGAAAGAAAAAATTATTTCTCCCAATTTTTCTTCCCTTTGAGTAGTTTTTGGCTCTCAGGTTTAAAAGTGTGGCATTTATTTCCCTGCAAGTAAATTACATTAGTCTGTCAATGCAGTTAGGTTGAGCAAGCTTTTGGACCCATCTTTTGGCTTTGGATAGACATGCCTTTACTCTGCTCCCTTTGAGGTGGCTTAAGAGAAGACTAAACTATTTTGTACAATTTATATACTCAACCAAGAGTTTTTATGCCAAGATTTTTCAGTTTTAGGGGTCAATAAACACTTTATTTGCTCTCTAAATACCCGCTTAAAACCCATGTAGCAAAGAAATAACAGCACCAGAATGTCTGCAGCTCTGCTTTTGGGTTAGTTCTTTCAGCACAAGTTAAAGGACTGTGCACAGTCTTAATGACACCCTGGAGTGGCCAGTTTGAATCTGCTGTTTCCTATTTCTCTGCCTCTTCTCCCCTGGAAGTAGGACAGGCCTTTCCACACCATCATGGGAGAGGAATAGAAAGGAAGCATATACTCCTTTCTTCAGTGTCAAACATCAGGTCTTTGTCTCCATAAAATGCCAGAATAGTTCATCTGAGGTGAACAGATCCCAGGCAAAGAGTGAGCAAATGAGCCTGTGCTGAGCTGCAGGACCTGGCAGAACAGGAGGGGATGAAGAGTGGGTTTCTATCCCAGTGGTGCTCCACATTATCCTCCACAGTCAAATCCTTCTGCAGAGGTCACAGACCCCTTTGCAACCATTCCCAGTAAGATCAAATTCTTTCAAGCAGGAGACTTGTGAAGAGAAGAGCCCCACACCTCTCTGCAGATATCCAAATTGTTTTGCACTTGCTGTTTTTGTGACTATCACAATAGTTGGTGTTATCATGGGACAGTCATTATTTGTGTCAGTGACACCAAAGATTCCTGCAGTGTCACCCCTGTCACAGCCATTATCAATGAGGTAGTTTCCCAGGCAAACTTAGCTCACTCCTCAGGAGTTTGGGGGGATGTGGGAAGAGCTGGTGTTTGACAACCTGCACCTGGGAGAGCACATGCACCCTTTTATACCTTATCACACAGCTCTAGCAGTCAAGTCCTTTGTGTGGCAAGAAAAGCTGCAGTGGCAGGAGCAGGCTGCCAGTGTTTGACAAGAATGGTTCAGGGAGAGAACTAGATGGTTAGCTGAAACTGAGACATTTAAAGCTGTATTTTATGGTATTTTATGTGACTATGATGAAAGAATCAGTGACCTTTGCAGTGCTACTAATGGATCAGCAGGTCTCAGGCAAAGTGCTACAAAGTGAGGTTGCAGTTCTTACATTGAAGAGATTTTTGAAGGTTAATGTTTGGAAGGGGGAAAATTGTAGGAACATATTTTCAGAAGTCCTGTTACTGTTTTGTTAGTTCTCAAAAACAACTTTTAGAGACTTGGAGTAGCAGCCTATTTTTTATTTATTTTTTTTTATTTTTTTTTTTATGTCCACCAAACTTGTGTAACAAGGCAAATGACACTGCAGGCCTTTAGTCTCTTTTTTCCATGCTCACTGATGGCTGGGCTCTCTTACCCTTACAAAGACTGATGTGGCTTGACATGATTTAGGGCTGCCTCACTTATTAACTTCCCAAACAAATTAACTTTGCTGTAACTTCAATGCCATAAAATAAACACACACGTGCTCAAAATCCAGTGAAAGTCAGGCAAAGTCTTTCCAGGGTTTTTAGTTTTATCACTACAGCCCTGCTCAGCTAGGGAGCCTGGAGAACAGCTGAAGAGTAGAAGGAAGAGTCCTGCCTGCCTTTCATGTAGAAAACCCTGGCTTCTTCATCCTTTTCAAGGCAACAGAATGTCAAGTCAGGTTGTGTTGCCTAAGGCTGCTATGCAGTAAGGGGATTTAAATATAACCTCTGCATACAGAAAAAGGAAGTCTCTTAATTCATTCAATATTTTATTAGAAATCTCTTAATGCTGGTCTTATTCCTAAAGGTAAACATCTCGGAGGCTTTTCAAAGCCTGTATTTCATTATTTAATAATCTGTTTTCACTAACACAATTCCCCAGCTCTGAGCCTGTAACCAAGTCCACAAGCTGGAAATATCAGCTGTCCAGGAACTGTTAAATAATTAAGCCGTTGGTGCCTGTAAGTGTTAGGGCTTGAATCACTCATATTTTATTTTCACAAACTGCTGGGGAAAAGGGTGTCATTGCAAAAAGATTACTTACTCACTCTCTTTAAGGACAAGATGGCTTTTTTCTGCAATGCTGTGGCTTGAAACTGTATGAATGTTTGTTTAGAAAGTAGGATTTCTAGGATAACATTTAATAGTGAGCCTGTACAGACCTGGTTCTTTGTTTTTCAGCTTGTATCTGCAGTTATCCTATCTTCTGGACTCACTGGAAATCCTTACCTCCATTCAGAGTTTTTTATAGGACTTACATATGACCATCTTTTTTAAAGAATTCCCAGGAATAGCCATTGACTGGGAAATAGTGTTTGTCTAAGTGTATGGATATGTGAACATGAGCACAGATTTGCATGTGTCCCATCTCTCAAAGCAGAGGAATGTCTCTGGAGGCAATTGAAGGCCAAATATTTGGGCTACTCCTTCTGGCATCTCAGGCTGAGATCCTTTGAGGTGGATGTGGGCTCGTTTTGAGCCCACGCAGAAGGTGACCCAGACTGCTCTCTGACTTAAAGCAGATGGAGACAGGTCAGTCCACTGAGGGAGTTTCTTGTCCATTAATGATCTGTGTCATGGTTTTTCTGTGTCAGAGAAAATGGGATTTTATCATAGTACTGTTTACTCTGGAGAAGGACAAAGTAGTGCAATCACAGACTTAGTGTAAGAGAAGCGGAGTTCAGGGATAACAGCAGGCTTTTGGGAGCACTAATAATGTGCTGTCCCTAATTTAGTCCAGACATAAAACATTTCAGTGCCATAATCTGTTATGGCACTAGATTACTTGCTTTTGTAGACAGTTTGAATCCAGTTGCTATGTGAAGTGAGATGGCTGAGTGGGGAAGGGGAAGAAAATGAGATTTTGATGAAATGTTGTAGGACATGAGAATATTTTCCTTACTCTAAGTGGAATTCTGCAGTTAGCAGTGCAAAAACCAATTTAGTGCAAGGCAGGAAATACATATGGACTGTCTTGAGTACTGGGATTTCTATTGTTCCATTGTACATGGTGATATGACAATGTTACTTTTCTGTGTCCATCATGAAACATATTTATTGAGATCTGGAAATAAATGTCTAGAGTTAATCTATTTTTTTTTTTTCATTGCCCCTTTGTTTACTTTGGCTTTTTGAAATATCATGTGACTTTTTCATCTCTAATGGGAAATCTGTCTGCATTTTCTTCAGTATTTATTTGCTGTATTTACAAGCTTAGACAGTATTGACATAGTTACTAAGGAGAAACAGTTTTGGCAATGCTGGAAACTTTAGCAACTTTATATACACATGGAAAATTTAAACATACAAACATTAAGGTAAAAAACAATTTTAAAATTACTTTATTTCAAAGTACTCATAAATTATGAAATACTGACATCAGTGGCACCTCTATGACCTCTGTTATACTCCTCTGTCTTCTGTATGTTCAGCATAAAATAGTTGGTAATTTTGGCTACCATTATGAAAATATTTTTCTGGTAACTTGGAGAAGAACAAATTGCCTCAAACATGTAAATTACCAAAAACACAGAGCTTGTTTTTCAGGTTACCAAATATTTTAAAATAACTTTCCTTCTGCTTAGGATTGACTGGACCTATTTGCAGCCCTGATTTAAGCATCATATGGACAAGTTGTTGTGGTTAGACTCAGAAAGAATGTGGAGATATTCCATGATTACCTTCATGATATCCTGTGTACTAAGCGGGCTGTGGACTCCTCTGTAATTGAGTAATGGTGAACAGCAGACTTAAACATCTCTTTGCAGGGGTTGTATGACTGTTCCAAGTCAATCAAAAAGAGTTTGTTATTATGAAGACATTCCATTTCTTCAATAGCTCTAGTTTAATTACAAAGGACTTTTTTCCCAAGCAGTTAGAGACTAATTGAAACTATGAGTACTGAAACTACAGAACTCCCTTCCGTGTATCCTTTTGAGTATTTTTTAAAAAACAAGGCAGTTATCAGTTTACAGTTTATCAAAGTTTAGGATTATAATTGCTAATAAAAATTAATTTATGCAAAATAATGTTTTCACCAAACACCCCCTTGCATTTCTGCTTGTTTACCAGCATGTAGTATATCTAACCTTGTGCTTAGCCTTCTTGTGCAGGAAAGGGAAAAAAGGAAAGCTTCTAAAAAGTGGCTTAGATCTCACAAACTTAGATCTCACATATGTTTTCTGCTGTCACTTCTTTCTGACCCAGGATAATTTTCCTCTAGTTCTTGTGTTTTTCATAGATCTTCTTATTTTTATCTTTGCAACTAGGATTTGAGAAAATTGCTGTAATATTCTTTAATGTATCAAGTTCAGTGCCACTGCTCTTTTTCAGCCACTTGCTGAACTGGGCAGGTGTTCCTTTAAGTACTAAAACTTGCAGATTTGTCTTAATGAAATAATTCAATACTGTAGTAGCAATATAAGATAAAACCAACTGCAAGACATAGTAAATTAACTTTTGTTTCTGAAGGATGTAATTTTTTAGTAGGAGTGTACATATATGATATTTACCTCAAAACAAGAAGATTCTGTCTCTAATACAATGTGTTATATTACATCAGGGACTTAGAATGCAGGATTTTTTCCTTCTTCTGGAATATTTTAATCTAATGCAATGACAGTATATTTTTTTTGTTCTTCAGTTGCCCTCTCTGAACTTACAGTGCATGTTTTAAAATACCAGCTAGACAAAAGACGGGATGGACACTTTTGACCTTGTAATTTCATTTGAGACTGGTACTGCAATATTTTGCTCTTTAAATGACACAAATATTTTCTTTTGTTTTTTTAATAGTTGCCAAAGACTTGCATCCTCATACACCTCACAAAAATAGCCAGTTCCTTGTATTCCCTGTATTATAACCACAGCAGGTGACTTACTTGAAAGATATTTTATCCTTTTTTTTTTTTTTTAGAAGAGCAGAAACATTAGTGTGAAGGATGAAAGATTACTAAAAGTAGTAATAACATACTTAATTAATTCAAGGCAAAATCACTTCAAATCACCTCAGATTTGCAAGAAGCAAAGCACATGTTCAGTTGGCCCAGAGCTGCTAAAATGAGGTAGCTTGTCAAATTTTCTGCCATGCCCTTGTTCACTCTGTGGTAAATATGACTCAACTTGCCTCCCTTTTTGTCTTCACTTTGGGGATAAAAGAACAGTACCATAAGAGGCTTCTGATAGTTTTTATTCAATAGGTAAATTCAGTATTATCTTGGGAATTTATGACCCTGAAGAACAGAAAGAAGAAAAAAAGTAGCTCATCTTGAATGAATATTCTTTCAATAAACACTTGTGTAAATGGGAATGATTTAGTGCACATTATTCTTTAGAATTAAGATGTCCCTTTGGAAATTAGTAGGCAATTAAGTGTCAAATTCGAGACAGATATTGAACCAAGATGCTAATGCTTTGGGGTTTTTTGGGTTTTTTTATCTGTTGCAACAACTCTCATTTCCTTTTTAAAAATCTGTCTTTTTAAGCTTTTTCAGATGTCACAAAAGGGTCTGGACAAATAGCTTTAGGTGCCTACATTACTCTTGATAACTTTGGTATTGTTGGCTTGCTGTAAACCACAAAAAAGCCATGCTGTTGTGTGTCACCCCACAAAATTAACCTCAAGACCACACTGCAGCTTACTTTAGAGACCTCTCCAAACAAAAATCAGTTTAAAGAATCTGTCAGCTACAGCTACATTTTAGTTTATCTCTAAAGACTCTAAAGAGTGAAGGTCAAATGCAGCTTTTTAATACCCGTTGAATTCACAACTTCCTGGAATTCATTATCTAGGTCTTTGTTTTAAATCCATTAAAAAAATTGATTGTTTTATAATTATTTCATTTATAATCTGTTATTTAAATATGTAATTATTTGATTTAATTAATCTATCATATAGTTATAATTTATTTTATAGATGTCAAATAATTGCCAATTAATATTAAATATTCTGTATTTATACATAAATTATTCATTCTTGATCTCTTACTTTCAAGATATTATGAATTTCCGACAACAGCTGTTTATTTTCAGTACTCTACACTTTATTGGTAACAGATCTGGCATTTTTCTTCAATAACAATTTTTTATACCACTTGGGAATTTTTAGTATTTATTCATAGCAAAGTTTTCCTGCTGTACAAGTTGTAAACACTTTCTATACAACAGTTTCAGTGTTTTAGCTCTTGTTGCCATGAATGCTGCCATATTACCTCTCCTCTAAACCTAAGTGATGGTACAGTCAGTAATTTCAAGAAAGTTTTACCCCTGCAACAACCTGCTCAGGATAAATACGTCTTGGGAAAGGACGTTAAGGAATTAAAAAATTGTTTGTTTATGTCTCTCTTAAAGCTTTTGCTCTCACAACTTTTTTAAGGGGCAGAGTTCATTTTAAACTCATTAGTTCAGTGGCAGATCATTGGCAGATGATTCAGAGAGATCTAATTACACTGTCCTTTAGAGTAACATCTTTATGGATGGTGTGTCCTTTCTGGTTTTATGCTCTGGGTGACCAAATTTCATTTTAAGGTTTCATGGATTCATAGAATGAATGAATCCCAGGATTGTTTTCTACATCTTGAATTCTCTTGCATCTTGACCGGGTCAATAGTCTCTGGTTGTTAAAGCTTTTATTCATTTGTTCTTTGTTGTCCAGAATAACAAGTAAATTACTAGAACACATTTAAATGCATTGTGTTTGAAAATGAGAGGGAAATAAAATAAAAGATAACAATAATAATTGTAAGGAAAAGGAAGATGACAAAAAGAGAGAGGAATAAAACTGAAGAGAAACAAGGGATATAATTGCTCACCACATGCTGACCAGTGCCCATCCCTGAGCAGTGATCTGCACCTTCCCAGTTTACATACTGGGAATTATGTTCTGTGGTGTGGAATATCCCTTTGGCCAGTTTGGGTCAGCTGTCCTGGCCATGCTGCCTCCCAGCTTCCCTCCCTCTTGTGCTTCCTCACTGACAGAGCACCAGACACTGAAAAAGACTCATCTTAGGTAAGTGCTACTTAGCAATGACCAAAACATCTGTGTGTTATCAAAAATCTTCTCATGCTGAATCCAAACCACAGCACTGTAGCAGCTGAGAAGAAAATTAACCAAGCTGTAACCAGGATGAAAAGAAATAATTAAGTGGACAATACAAACAGGAAAAAGAAGGTGAATCTCAAACTGGGTGCATTGTCCTAAACTGGGTGCAAATATATTTTAAACTTTATCCTCCATTTGCAGTGTTTGGAGCCTGTCCTAATTAGGTCTAAGCAATCTAATAGGATTATTGTGCTAGAAATATGGCATTGGAATTTTTTTTTTTTTTAATTAGGCATTTTAGCTCTGATACCCTGTACCAGGACAAATACAAATTTTGTCAGCCTCTCTATGGCACATCTACCTCTGTTCGGTTGACACATTTGTGTATTCTGGAAAAGAAACCAAATGATAAATGTCAGCCCCCAGAATTCCCCTTTGCATTAGTTTGAATGAATTGAGTAGGTTATAGAACTAAGTTTTCTTACAGCTTTTTGGTTGAAAATTATTAGTTTTGCCAGATCCTTGACTTCCTTTGTCTCAGGCAAGGGGTTTCTGCAAATCCACATTACCTTAAGGAGTGTTTAAAGAATTCACCAGTTCCTAGAGGGTCTGTTGCTGGATCAGTTAAATGAAAGACATAACCGGAATGCAAATTACTTACATTATACAATTTTAATAAGTATGATTCAAAGATAACTGTTCCTGCAGCTTGTCCAACCAAAAAAAAAAAAAAAAAAAAGCCAGGCCAATTGCTGAACAACAATGCCAGTAGCTGTGATGAATTGTAATTCCTTTTGGAGAGGAAACCACCATAAATATATGAACTAAAGGGAAAAAACCAACTTTAGGCAATGTACTTGGGGGGGTGGAGGGGTGGGAAGGATGATGATGTGAGGAAATCCCATTAGTAGTATGAACTATGGTTGGAGCAGGAAACTCTCAAGTATTAGGAATGAAGATCTAAAACTGCATTTGTTCAAAACCAACCTAGAAATGTATACGGGAAGGATGCAGCAACTCTTGCAAAAAGTGAGTTTCTAAATACTCATCCAGGGACAATTCAGAAGTATTTTATTTCACATACAGCCCTAGCAATAACAGTCACTTCATTGTTAGAGTAATGTTCTTGCCTACAGATGGCTTAACAGGTTTCTGCTTTCTCGTGCTTGGAAAGCATCTTCAGTTTGAGACCTGCTCATTTGCTCTTCAGGGTGATTTGCATAGCCTTATGCCTTTTCCTCTGTTCTGCTTTCTCCTCTTCTGCTTTTATAATGTAATTCCTCTCCTTGTTTTCCTTCCTACAAGGTATTTCTTATCCTCTAAGTCCATGTGTAATTGTTCCTAGTGTTCTCTTCAGTGCCTTTTTTCTGCTATAGGAGAAATCCTGTGTCTGTGACATGAAATTTACTGTCATCAAGTTCAAATCTTGGATCACCTATAAATTGCTACATATCTGGTCACTGAGCCATTCTTTCTTCAGTGCTAGAGTGTATTTTCTCTTTTCCTCTCCCTGTTCAGACCATTCCATTTTCCATGGGATTAAGAATGGTTGTGGGTCCCTCTTTTAGGGTCTCAGTTTACAGCTACAGTGCCATGCAAGTAAGCATGGGGTGTTTGCCATTACTCTGCTACCTTCAGATCCTAGAATAAAAATGGCATTCAAAGGTGAATGTTGAGAGGAAAAAATGCTTTAAAAGTTAATTTTGTTACTCACCATTTCTCTATTCTTAGTCTCATAAGGCTTTGTTTGTTTTAATTGTAGGTAAGTTATGTTATCACTGGGTTCTAGTAAAATTATTGCTATCTGATGGATTCAAACCAGTCTTAACTCTCCACTGCCAGTGAGACCTTCCTCTGTGGATGTGCACTATTGAAACAGTAACAGCCTGCAAAGCTGAATGATATGCTGTGTCATTATTTCAGATGTACCAAGAATGTGATTTGAAGTGGTTGTGTTGGTTTTTACTGTATGCTTCTCACATTACAGTACAAATATTGAAATTCAGAGGGGATATGCAGTAACACAAAGAGAATGTGTACTATCCACTGTTCTAGGGTCATGGTTTTGTTTCTAGCCAGTGACTAAGGTGAAATGTGCACAGGCTGGAGTTGCAGGACTACTATCCCTGCGTGGGAGCAGGGTTGTGCTGCCTTGCCCAGATACATAGCAACAAACAGCACACAAAATATTAGAGCGGAGCGAAAGCAGAGGGGTGACCTTTGCTCTGCTGGCTGCCAAGCCCAAGCTCTTGGGGACTGATGACAGGAATTCTCTCCAGAGATGAGGCCATGCTGAGTGAGATAGCTCCTCCATGGTGAAACATGCAAGAGACAGGGAAGCACGTACAGTCTCCATCTGATATTTTTTCCTGGAGCTGTGAAATGTAAATCTATGCCTAGGCACAGAGGTAGTGTTGATGGGTTTGTGCAATCCTTCTTGACACCAGTGTACTCCAGCAGTCATTTTCATCACTTACCAATTGTATTTTAGCATAAAACTTTTGAAGTGCAAATGAAGTGTGAAGGAACAATACAAGTGAGCGTATACAGAACCAAGTATAATGTTTGAGGGGAATTCAGCTCTGTGAGTGCCAGGCTGACCCGAAGGATCCTTTATGGGCAGTCCATGAGAGACTTCTGGTGTATTCATTAACTGTTACCCATCTCCTGTGGTCTTTTTCCTTCCTTAGCCAATGCCATCCTGGTAAATGTGGAGCCCTACACTAGACAGCTGTATCCCTGTTTTTGTGAGAGTGGCAGGAGAATTGCAGAACCTGCTCTGCCATCTCCAGTGTCTAGCCCAGGAACCCAGTTAGAGGTGATTACTGATATTTGCTGAGTCTGATACTCAGGTAAGCAAAAAACAAAAAGGTAGTATCTGAGTGACATCTGAAATTCCAGCTATATGATTCCAGAACCAAAAACTCTCTTGTTCTGATCCAGTCAGAAGAAGGGGCTTTGCATTTAAATGTTGAATGTTAAATTAAATATTAAGGACCTGATTCTTACTCATTCCAGAATCAGTATTCAGACTGCATCTTTAAATATTAAATTTCTCCTGACAGGGTGAAAGCTGATATGCAACCTCTGCCACTGGACTCCCATGCTGTTTCTTGTGTCACAGGTGATGACAATTGCTAGAAACAGTGAATAGCAGCAAGAGACTGGAATATCCACCTTAATTGCATTCTATATTTTCAGACATAATTTGCAGTTTTAAAGTGTTGAAAAATGAGTATCCTGACATGAGTGCTCAGTATCCTGTAGCAAGCCACTGGGAACAGGAAAGTTTTCTTTTCAAGATTCAACAAAAATAGTCCCTTACTGTGTGACAGAAACAAGCTTTCCCAAACCTGCCAACGATTCAGCGTGCTTTTCTCAATTCAAACTGGGCTGCAGCCTAAAGTTTGCAGTAGAGATTTAAACTCTGCAGGGAACCACCAGAGGCTCAGGCCTTTCTCCCAGCATCCATCATGGTGCCAGGAAGGAAACCAAATGAGTAGCAAAACACTCTCTGTACTAAAATAGCACAACAATGGCTCCAGGGCACACAGAGAGGGGCCAATACACAGCATTAATTAGCTTAAAACTAATTAGCAAAATATTGCTAAAAAATCTTAAGTGGCACAATTGAGAGCTGGATGAGTGTTTGAACTCAGGAATATTGAAATACTTGTACAGCAGCTGTGAACTTGATGCACACTGGGAGGTTTCAGTGACAAGGAGACCAGTTTGGACTGCAAGAGAGGAATACAGTATAAAATATATCTTGCTGTGGAATTAAACTTTTTGAATGAAATGTAAATTTTTCCAGTAAATTCTGACCTAGGCAAGACAGGGAAGAAACAGACATTACCCTTTACTAGAATTAATCCCATTAATTGCAGTGACCTTTTTTTCTGAATTTAGCTGTGGTTTTTTTTAGATGGAAACTGTCTTGAAGTGAATAACACATTTTTTGAATATTTTCATTATTCAAAAGTTTTGGACAAATATTTATTACATTAGATTTCAGCATATGGATCATGCATGAACTAGTCTTAGTTTTACTTACCGCATTCAGTATTTAGTATGACATCTTTGAGCTATGTGATACTTCCCATAATCTTAAGCTTTAAAATATTTTTCCATTTTTCACTGTACTTCTGCTCTTGACCAGTCGGAAATGAAGAATATATTTATCATACCTGTCTAAACACAAGAGTCTGTTTAGTCTTCTCTGTTTAGTCTGAGCACTAAATAGAAATTGCATGCGCCAGAAATGAAACCAGGTTGAAAATCACAGAACAACCTGGGGAAGGATACGTTTGTATGGCTTAAAATTGCTTAGGCAGCACATAGAAGAGTTTATTACCAATAGAAATTATGTGGAAATTCAATTATAGTGATTGTGTAGACATAAGTAATTGGAGTGTGTCTGTATCAATCATTGCAAAAGTTCTTTAAGAAGGAGACAGTACAAAAGTTTCAAGATGGACACAAACAATATCCAGTGGAGATACCTAATCTAGGTCCTGGAAGTGGGAATAGTGGGTAAACAGAGCCTTCTGCTCAGCCAGCCCTGCCCACTGCCTCTGGAACCACACAGTGGGTTGAGAATGTTTGGTTCAGGGCAGTTTTTATCATGGGCTGGCTGCCATGGAGTCTGCTAAATCAGGTAGCCCTGGAACTTCTGGAACACCCTTATAAATTAAATTATGAATCAATATGTCTTTTAACATAAAATGATGCATTTATGTAAAAATTAATGAAACAATCTTCTGCCCCCCCAATACCAGCCACTTTTCTCAGATATCCTTATTGCCATAAGAGTGGTCATATACCTTCAACCAAGCAATAGAAGTGGTAGTTGCTGTCCAGTGTTGATGGGTCTTCCTGAAAGCACTTTTATTTACACATTTTTTGTTTTTTCTGGGAAGTAGTGGAATTCTTCAAGGAGCAACAGTTTCCTTTCTATGCAAAATCTGGAAAGCTATGAGCTACTAAAGTGCTTTGATTCTGTGCATGTTATAAATGCCCAAACGATGAGATCTGAAACTGTATTTACAGTGGAATATACTGAGAGCCAGGATATTTAGATTCAAGAGCTTCATTTTATTTGTGTTGAAACACAGAGAGCAACGGCTATTTATGCTGTTTGTATGTAGGGTAACACTTGGATTTAAATTACCTTCATTATTTGTATATTGAGTTTTCAGTTTACACTTAATCCTAAAAATTCCAAATAAATATTTTTCTGTTCAAGTGCTATTTATTTACACTTGAGATTTAGCAAGTCTTCTGAGATAATGATAGCATTTTTTTGGTATTTGGTAATTTTTAAGTAACATGATTTAAAATATATAGGTTAGTAATTGTATCCAATTTAATTTTAACCCTTAGGCAACATTTGGGATGAATTAAATCCCCCAGTGTGTTGTTTATGAAAGCAAGCAAATCATCTACCTAGCTCTACCACTGCATGTCCCCTGTGACCTAAAGCATTTTCTGAAAAAGATACAGCGAAAAAGAATGCAAAGATAAACAAAATAGTTGGCATTGACAAAGGCTGGGCTTTGCTTTTCTCCGAAGACTGTAAAGTTCTTAACAAATAATCCTGAAAATCTTGACCTCAAAGCATCTCTCCTTCAGAAGCCAAGCAGAGGTGTTTTTTTCCATTTGGAAAACATTAGATGTATCATCAAATTACTGGAAAAAGTGAATAGATTGTATTAATTGATGTTGATTCGTGTTTGCCTCCACAGACTTTCCAGATCTCTATGACAAAAGCTACTGGACAAGTCTGAAGTCTCATCCTTCTTTTTGAAGACCTTTGATGGTCTGATCCCAGTTGTATTCAAGACCAAAACCATCTGTAGGAGCTCGGGACTTCTGATTAATGAACCAATATGATTTTGCAGAAGCCGTTTATTGTTTACATTGTGCACTTATTTATAGATTCTAAAACTGCTGTTCACACGATCTCGCGCTACTTGATTGGTGCCCCCATACTGTCCACGCACTGAGCGCGTGCTCTTGAGGTTTTGTGAAGGGCCACTGTCTAGGTGTTCAACTATCCTCTGTTATCAGGGTCTTGTGGTCTCGTTCTCTTGCTTCTCAGCTTCTTCTTTCTTATTTTAGAACAGTTTATGTCTCAGCAACCTTGAGCAATTCTAGAGGGTCTGATAAGAAATTGTACAGACAGTTTGGTTGGGGCACACTATGCCCTAAATTGTTCAGATGCATTGCTACAACCATCTGTCATTTAAAGATCTGAGATAAAGACAGGAGTAGGTGATTCTGCTCCTCCTGTAGAATTGTCTTTTCATTTTTGTGATAAGGTTCTTTCTGCTCACTTTAGACATCTCAAGTGTCAGAAAAGTGACCATCTTTACTAGGGAAAAATACTTGTCTCTAGCATTATTTAAGCAGAACCTGGTGTTTAAGGGACTAGTAAGAGTATAGTAACCTCCTTGGAACTTTGGCAATCCCCTGAACAAATGTGGCATTAACACCCTGATAAATCATAAATGGCAAAATGGGATTGGTTGAACTTTCTTAAAATATCCCATGAAGTTCATTTCAAACAGTGATTGAAGTAAATTTGAAAAGTGTATATGTGGTCCTGCTTCAAGTCATAAGGGACTAAAAAAGGAAGGGGATGCTACTAAAGTCATCTCATGAGGACTTCTTCATGTGAGACTGAGCTGGAGGTGGGTGTCCAGCTAAAATTAAGCCAATTCCAAGGGTTAGGTTTAGGATTAGGGATGGCAGAGAAACAAAGCCTAGCATTCCAATTGGGGTGGGACTGCAATAAATCTGCCAAAGGGAAGAACAGTCTGCAGAAAGACTTCTCCCTGCAGAAATTCATCATCAGAGGCAGAGATAGGGACCTTGGGCTGAGACCCAGACTGTACCCTGAGCCCTTAAATCAAGAATTATGTTCAGGATTGTGGATGGCAGAGAGACTAAGTTCTGGGATCATTTGGAATAGGGATGCCAAAACCATTGTCTGCCAAGGACTTCATGTGGAACTAGACCTACATGTGGCTTGACCTAAGGTTTAGTCTACGCAAATGCCTAGGATTAGGGTGGTGAACTGAGGAGAGAGAAGGTTTAGGGCTGCAGGTAGACTCAGTCTGGCTGTAAATGGGTTGATAAAGAAGGGGACAAGCTGCCAAAAAAGTTACCCTCGGGGAACTTCTTCATGCAGGACTACATTGTGGAACTTGGGCTAAGGCCCAGCACCTGCACATGCCTAAGGCTGGAATTGGGTGAAAGACCAAGTGTAGAGCTGTAGATGAAGTGGGAATGGAAAGGTGCTGCCAAAGAAATAGGCAGTCTACAAGCAGACTTTTCTCTATGGGAATTTTTCTTACAGAGGAGGGCTGTGGGGCTTTCCATGTGGCTCAGTCAATGCCTGGGGCTGCAGGCAGAGGCAGAGCCTAGAGCTGCAGTGAATTGGGACTGCAAAGGGTCTGTCAAAGGAAGGAGCATTCTGGAGAAGGATTATTCCTGCAAGAACTTCATATGGGGTTGGGTTTGTGTGGGTTTAACATCTAGACTTCCGTTCCAACCTATATTATTCTGTGATTATGTATTGACTCTGGGAAACAATGCAAAATGAAAACCAAAAAATCTCTGTGGCTTTAAGTTTCAACACCAGAAAATTCAGGATTATTCTCCCATGGTGTTCTCAACATGAAAGAGTCAGATGCAGCGCTGCATTGGCTACTCTCCAGTCTAGTTGGGAGGTAAATTGTAATCCTTCTCCTGGAATCCAGCCGTCACCGCCAATGCCCCCGACCCCTCTTCTCCTGAGAGCTGAAGTCAGCCAAGAGGAACCACAAATCCTGCAAGAGACTGACATTCACAAACCAGCTCTCCCACTTCTCTACCTCAACATTTCCCTCGTTTGTTGAATTTCCTTCTCATCCCAGACAACTCCAGGCTAGACAAGTCTTTGCTGTGGCCAACCCTTGAACCCCTTTGGGTGCTGAGAAGACAAAGAGTATTTCCTGGCTCCAGCTTGCAAACAGCTGGGACTTCATCACACCAAAAATTCAGCTGTTGATGCTGAACATGTGATGCTTCCAGCACATGTCGGAGAGACTGCCTGGGAACTGGGAATGCCGTGTTTTGAGCGGCTGAGCCACCCCTCCTTTTGAAGGCCTTTTGGGAGTCAGCTGACAGGTAGTTTTGTGAGGCCATTCAAGAAGTCAGTCTGGTGTGTCAGGCCTGTAAAACATCGATTTTTCAGCCAAATTTACTGCTCTCTTTCTGCAAGAATGCTATGTTAGCCCTTAGAAAACATATCTCATCAGTTTCAGCTCTCTATATAAATCAAGGAGGTTGTAGAGATAAGGTCCATAGAATAAAATATTGCATTAAGTACTAAAATATTGCATTAAGTACTAAGTGCTAAATTTTTAAGTGTTGACCATTTCAAGGGCCAATTTAAACAAGACAGGATTAAGCTGAGCTGTTTACCTTCCTAACACTGCTCACTATAGTGTAATAAATGATGGGGCTGTAAGCCAAGGAAGGCGACTACAAGAATGTTTTGTTTAGACTACTACAATAGCCAGTTCAACATCATGAGAGGAATGCAGGACATTAGGAGTGATCTGAACTAGCAGAGCTACCATAAAAGTGATGAGTTACTGAAATGTCTGAAGACATTGAAGTTATGCTTCAGATTTACCCAGAATCTCTATATTATTTAAAAGGTTTAGAACTGGGGAAGAGATTATCTTTGTCTCTATTTTACTCTAGTTTTTACAACATTTGTTTTACATGTGTATTTGCTTCACAGTTTCCAATTTTACCACTGGCTAAGTGCTTTTTGGGAAGCTTCACTCTCCATACCACTGTTTTTCTTTCTGTAAAATAGCAACAGAGCTTCCTTCTTTGTCCCTGGAGCTCCTAGCTCTCTAACATCTCTAGAGAGCTTTCATTATATTCTTGTTTTATTGGCAGCAGGACCAGCAACTTCAGAAGTCCAGAGAAAAAAAGCAACTTTAGCTTATGAAAAGAGTTGTATCCAATACAGTGAGAAAAGTTCTCTGAGATTCATTTTGCTGCAGGCCTAAAGAGGCCTGTGACTGGGGAGATGGGATGAGAAAAGGAGAAACAACCTTTTGCTGCACAAACAAGTGCACCCTTCTACCAGAACCTGCCTACCTCCTTTATCATGTGAGGAGATCACTTTCATACTATGTTTCTTCCTCTTTGAAATTATTAATAACAATTTACAAAACTGAATTTTCTTCCTGTTTCTGTTTTTTCCTTACTTTAAACTCCTACTCTGAAAGCAGGAATGTGGGGAGAAGGGCTGGGGGAGAAATTAGAACTATGCAACTTAACTGAGGTTTGATAAAACTCTTTATATTAAACATTGTAAGTATTTGATCACAGCCTGTAAAAAACAAACCTAGTTCAAATAATCTGTGTTCAAAAGAAGGAGAAGAAATTTTAAATACTTGCATTAGGAATACTGAGGCAATTTGTGGATGAGGATTTACCAAGATAAAGTATTAGAAAAGACTTTATTCTGATTACTATTAAGTATAAACTTCACCCAGGTTATGTGTTTATACTGTATGCATTCAGCACTGTCTTCACTAATTCTGGCTAATAACTAATGATGGTAGGTTTGGCTAAAATGAGTATAAAAAGTTTGCTTTTTACACAGAACAGCTTTGAAGACCAAAGTAGTTTAAGTATAATCGTTAAAAATCTATTATTTCTTTAGAATATCACCAAGTGTCTCAGCTAAATGTACGGAAATTTGGGGTTTTTTGTTGTTTTTTTGGGGGGGGAGGAAATACCAGAGGCACTGAAGACTTTCAGTGAGACTGAGATTCTGAAGAAAATAAAGGCCAGATCTTTAAGAACATTTAGTACTTTCTATTAATTTCTCGAAGAATGGGGGCTAGAAGAATTCTTTTAATTGAGATCTAAGGATAATCAAAAGTTTTATTCATGGTGTTAAAATCTTCCTCTGAACGTATTTTTTGGGGGATCACAGCAGTCATAGCAGAGAAAACCAGTGAATTCACAAATCTGGTGAAAAATCTGCAATTAAGTTCTCGTTGCATATTCTTATTGGTGATAATGCAGGAGAGACCTGCCCAGTGGTAATTTTTACTCTGCTTCATTTAGGATTTCTTGTAAAGCTTGTTTTCAGTCATGCCTACAAATGGAAAATAAAATTGTTATTGTGGTAAAGATTTACTTAGAGGATAAAAAGTTAGTTTAATGGTATTTTAGTATTTTGGTAACATTTTCTCATGTTTCACTTTTTCACCACAGATATAACCAATTTCTGCTTCTCAGACTAAAACCCAACCAATCAGCCAAAAAAAAAATAAATTAAAAAATCTACACCTTTAAACAGTGTCACTGATTACTTGCATCTTGTTAAGTAAAATAAAATTAGAATAACTTTTTTTTATGGTATGATTGTTTTTTATGTCCATGGAAACTATGGAACCATGAGGAGTTTCACCCTTGGCTGAGAGCTTCATCTTTTCATCTTTACAAAGAGCCATTTTCTGCCTTTGTGAGGACGTGTGTGTTGGTAGATCTCTGAGAAGGTCATACAAGCAATATATATCACCTTAAGTGTTTAAAAAATGAGACAAATTTGCATAACTTTTGGAAGTATTGTTTAAAAACCTACTGTGATCTCTGTTGTGGCTAAATTCTAAGTGTTCTGTTTTGGTTTTAGAAGGCTTTCTATATGGCATTAATTGTCATTCAACTTCCTAAAATGTTCCAGTGTTTATCTTCTGTACTCATGACAGAAATCTGACATTTCATACAAAGCTGGGCTAATGAGCAGCTTATGAAATTATTAGATGAAGCAGTACCACTGCAAGTACTGAACAATTTAAAATGGTGACTCAAATCAGTTTGCTCTGAGCCCTTTGAAATGAACAAGCACAGTGTTTCATCAGGTCTCCTACGGAGTTCTCTGTCCTTTTCATAAATATTCATCTGTTCTAAGAGGCGTTGTTTGAAGTGCTTTTAAACAATGTTTAGTATTCTAATAAAGGATACTCAGATTAGGTTCACACTGTGTTCTGCTGCTGCTGCTGTATGAACCCATTGGAAGAGTGGGAGCCATTGCAAAGGAGAGTTCACAGTTCAAATAGGCAAGAATAAAATAGGAAGATAAAAAAGTGGGTACATGGGGACAGTATTTTGATTCATCTCCATCAGACATAGCTGGGAATACAGTTCAGGCCAGGACTTGCTCTGATATAAGACCATGTGTTTCTGAACAATAAGAATCTGAAATTAGGAAGGAACACAGTTCTCTGAGACATATCTTGACTTATTACATTAGTTTGAGTGAATATAAATGGTTACTTGCAGTTCTTTTATTCCTTTAGTGTTTGAAAGGCAAAAGGTTTAGTTGGTGAAGTTTAGTGCTTTCTCAAAGCCTGAAATCCCAGTATGCTTTTCTATCCTAAAAATATTATCCTAGTCTTTTAATCTTTTTGGTGTCTGTGAAGAACACTTTGCTAGCACCACTTATTTGTGGAAATAGTGAGGAACCTGCCCCCATATACTGGTTTAATGTCTTTGCTACTTTGATGTAGCAAATGTGCTATTTTAAAGAAATTTAAATTTGGTTACATGTGTAGTACCTGTATATAAGACAAAGAAAATATTGCAGTCCTATTTTTCTCAGCCTAGTGGATTAGTATCACTTAGGAATACCTCATCCTACAATAGCCTTCTCCCTCTGAGCTGAAATTGCTGGGACTGCTTCAGCCTGGAATGGTAACTTTGCCCACTGAAGAACTTAAAACACACAAAAAGAGCTGCACTATTTATGTGAGGAAGAGTCTGGGCCAGAATGTCCAGGAAGTTTTGATACCATGAAGGTCTCTAAATTTGTACATGTCCATAGGTAATGTTCATTCCTGTCCTGTAAGCTGGCATACCGATGTGGACTCATAGCAGATCAGGTATGCAGCAATTCCAGTCTTTCTTGGAAACAGCAGAAGTATTTTGACTTCAAAAGAAAGTTCAAGTGCTGTGCAGGATCTTACACAATACTGGTGATTCTAAGCTTGCAACCTAAGATAGGAACCCAGTGCAAATAACATATCCAACTCTGCTCCTGCTGTTGATTCATACTCGGTTACAAGTCAGACACAAATATGGATTTTATTTCAGAATCAAGAAAATGGAACAGGGAAGGCATTGTTCAGGAAATAATTACAAACAAAAGGAGGCCTGGCTTGTACAGAAGAAAAACACATTTGTGTTTGAATGAATGATTTCTTTAGTTAAGAGTGTGTTTCTTATGGCCAAGATATAGAAGACCTGAAAGTGTTTGCTATTTAAGTGCCAATTCCTGAGGATGGCTGTAAGCTGCTGTAACTTGCACAGCTAACTTTTAGTAAATGATGTCTTTGTTCTCATAAATCAATGCACTTTTTTATCTTTTGCACATCTTGTTATCCCTCTCTTCCTTATCTTGTGGTTTTCTCATTTACCACCCATGACTTTTGCAATTCAACAGTTTTCAGTGTGTCACATTAATATAAATATGTAGAGTGTTTAGTGGATTCCTAATTCTACTGCAGCTGCATCTGGTTTTATGCTGTGATTGCATACTTTGTTACCTGTGTCCATATCTATCCCAATCAATGATCTTGCAGAAGTATAAAAACCTTTACCTCTACTCATTAAAGTCTACAGTTTGCCTTTTTTTGTTTGTCTTCTGGTTTCAAACTTCAGTTTGCTGAAGATGACTTTAATTTCAAATGAAAGAGGATGCTCCTGGGTCTTCATTTGACTGTGAGAGCTGTGGTGTTTGTGGGAGGAATTTTATAAATCTGGATGAAAATGTGAGATTTGGCAGCTCTGATCACAGGAAGAAAGGATCCCTAAATAAAGAACCAAATGCTGGTTAGCTGTGTCTCCACTCCCTCTACTTTTATTTTGCTTTTCTGAAACTGTCTAGACACTTACTGGAAGAAACTTTAATGGGGAAAATAAACTGTAAGTTCAGTGAACTATGGTGGGAAATTAATTTGGAATTCATCAGTAGAAATGCTGGTGTATTTCCATGAGAAACCTGGCTGTAGTAATTTAATGAGTAAATCATCACATTACCATGTGGTTTGCATTAATCTAACCAATGTAGCACTAATTTGAAAGCCTCTAGTTTAGTTGTTGATAAATTATAAATCAATTTTTGGTAGACATCATTGTGAAAGTAATTGTTAAGGAATTAAGAAAATCAATGGTTTATGCTACTCACAGGATAAAAGGCTGCTTTTGCTGAATCAATTACTGTATATCATTTGCTATTCTCATGTATGGAACTATTTTAAAATACAGATGCTTAACACAACAAAAACCTCTATGTCCAATTGCCATATTTACTTCTTGAAAGAGAAGAGAGCTGGAAAATTGCATAAGCTAGAGCTGGTTTCTGTATTCATGGGGTTACTTTCATTGATGCCAAATATTGATTGGATAATAGAAAGCAGAATTCTTCCTGCAGCCCTAAGGGACCCCTGGGACTTCTCTTTGTATTGTTTTAGGCGTCTTTTCTTTCACATCAGCCATGAATGTGGACATTGAACCTTTTATTGCCTTCTCTTCCTTGTATCCTACCTGATGGTCCAGAAGTGGCTGGCTGCTTTTCTACCATCCACTCACACTGTTCTTTGCCTGTGGTGGTTCTTTGGTTTTATGCTTTTAGATATTGACTATAAATGGATCCATTATTGATTTCAAGTAACTGTGCTTTTACAGCATGATGTGCACGTTAGCATAGGGGAAAGAAGAATGCACTGCAGGAAAAAAGGTGTTTTGTTGAACAAATCAGAAGGTATTTCTAGGATAGGATAAAAATGTTGAAGATTGTAAGGCCTCATGAATATATAGTCTCATGAAGCACATGAAATTACATGAAACACTGCCAATTTTGAGAACACAATAAATGTGCTTTTTTTGTTTGTCCTCATGTAAGAATGATTTGATATTGCTTTGATGAAAAAAAGGAAAGAAACAGAAGAAGATGGTGTAACATGACTCCTTCCAGGTGCTGGAGTCATGAGGTAACAAATTACATTTCTGGATGATACTGTGTGATTTATACCTTTGAAATTTCCATTAAAATGGATTATCAGTTTGCCATGAACATTGTAGTCTTTCTAACTTATTCTTACTGAGTGATAAATCTGCTCATAAATTTCTGAGAGAGATTTTTGCTTGACACTTTCTATGCCTGACATCAGTTACAATGTCCAATCTTCAGAAACCTTAGGCAAATAACATTCAGCTGTTTTGAAGGCAAAATTTGAGGCAAAGTTAGAGATTTCATGTACTCCCAGTGACACTTCTGTGCTTTTGTGACTCGCACAGCTGCTGTTATAAATCTTGAAGTAGGATTGTTTCATTGTTTTCAAACTGGAGTGAAAAACAAGCTGAAATTCAGAAATATGGGTTCTTTATTTCAAAAGCTGACATTTACAAATGCACAATAGAATGTCCTTTCTCTTTTTTTCTTTCTGGTTAACAGAATAATTTAAAGTCTTACACATCAACAAATAGTGTAGTAATTAAGACCATCTGAGGTATACAGGCAGATTCAAGTAGTATTTTTTCATACCTTAATTCAACATTCTCAGAGTATGTGCTTTAACTTGGGGTATGTTGATTGAAAATGCATTGTTCAAAGGACAGTTTATTTTAAAATTCACATTTTTTTCTAAGACAAATATCTTCTTCCTGTGTTAGAACTCAACCAAATGCAATTATAGGGATTAATGCTGTGACACTGAAGTACAGCATACATATTCAGAAATAAAATACATATATTCAGTTTATCATAATACACTTCTGCAGTAAATTAGGATAAAGACATGTGTTGGGCTGTTTAAAGTCATTCTACAAAGGTGTTTCAGAAGTTTATTGAGATTGCTTATTGAGATGATTTTCCAGAGTGTATATATACAAATATATCTTAATTTGAAAAGAGCTAGATACGAAGCAATTAAACTATTTTGAGCTTTCATTGTTTTGTCTATGTGGTAACATGAAGTTTAATTGGTGTACCTGCTTCTTTGTTCAACCTTATTGCTTTTCTTGGTAATGTATATCGTACCAGTATCAGAAGAAGAAAATTTTTCTAAAACTACAAAAATCAGAAAAGAGCACTATATTTATTTATTTATGCTTTGCAAAAAACAAAGTTGTCTTATCTTTCATTATAGATAAAATACATATTGCTTATGTGTCCTTAGGTTTTATTTCTCAAATAGTTCAGGAGCATGAAGGTGCTTTGTGTGGGTCTTATATTTTTCTTAAAAGTTAGAGAACATAGCTTTCAAAACTACTTTTTTTAGAAGATACAGCCAACAGTTGAACACTCTGGAATCAGCTCTGTCTATCTGAAAAGTCTTCTGCCATTCATCTCCATACACATTTTTATATAAACATTTTCACTAACAAATCTGAGCCTTAGCTGCTTTTAGATACTTATAAAAATAGTGTGGAGTTTGGTAATACTAATTTTCCTCTTCTCCATGTAGATTGGAGGCACTATGACATTTGGAATCCCCCTTGAGTCCATGGTTTGACACTGCTTGATATTAATGTTTTGTTTCAGCACAGTAAGATTATAAAACTGAAGCCAAGCCAAGACTAGTAATAACATCTCTCCAGATCTCTTTGTAAATCAACTGTATTTGGGATTATTTTTCTTTCATACAAATGTTTTACAATAATTTTGCTTTCCTGTCTTCTGTGGCACTCTACATGCATGCCCAGGATACATGCCAGTCTTCTGCTGTGAAAGATGGAAAATCTAAGATAGATCAGGTGGTGTATAAGAAGGGAATTTTTCCTTTTAAGTTTACCACTATCACTAAGAAAGACAATATCATTATGGAGACAGCTGCAGGGAAAGCTGACAACAGGGATCACTCTCTTAGGTTTGGCAATACTGTGGGTGAAAATATATTCTCGCCATCAGCCAGCCTTGATTCAAAGCACTCTAGCTAAACATCAATCATTTATCTGTCCTTGTAAGGACATTGTAGCAGCCTCACCCATGGTGCTTATTCCTCTTTTGGTTCCATTTAGGATCATGGTGGTTTTATGTGGTTCATGTACACATGAAAGCTGAACTAATCAGTGCTAGTAGTCCACCCTTCACTGGTGCAACAGAGCATGAACGAGACTGATCCTTTATCCAAACCTATTGTACTCCTGCTTGGAATGTCCTAGAAAAGTTGGATGCAAAATTCACTCATTTAAGAAAAAAATGGGATGCATGAAATATGTCCAGCTCAAAACAGGGCCCCCACTAAACAGGAGCATTAAAGTGCAGTGTTTGCTTCATTTGACATTGATAATTTTATTTGAAATGTTTTTGTCAATTTTATTATTTTTACTGTTCTGGAGGGGTAATTTTTGGGTCTTCGAAATTTTCTTTATTTGTTTTGTGTCACCACCATTTTTTTTTTTACTTTTGGGGGTTTCACTGAAAATTTGTATTAATAGAGACATGCTAATCACTTCTAGCCCTCACTGAAAGAAATGGCAAATAGCACATGCTCGATACCTACCTGATACCTACCTCAGTTTGAGCAAGGAAGAGGGGAACAACTGCTGGTGGCCATGAGTTAAAACTCTCCCAAGGAAAAGCATGTTTTGGTTGCTGGTTTTACAGGGCATAAACTGTTTCTCATGCTTCCTTTTATCTTCCTCTTGCAGACTCAGTTGTGTGTATGTCAAATGCTGCTCTTGGCCTCGTGTCTGAGAAATCTGCTGCTTCTGACGTATTTTCCCCAGGGAGTTGCAACTGTTTGTGCTTGTCCTTTGGCAGCCCATGATCAGAATATTTTAATTGCCTCCTAACAGCTTTAAAACGGGCCTGACTAGAGATGCCCTTTGCCTTTGATTGGCTTCCTACTTCTGGAAGACAGTCTAAGTATTTTTGAGGTGCATTGGAACTGACTTCCCAAGTCCTGCAGAGCTCTGTGTTTTGCTCTTTGCTAAGGGCTATCCAAAGATGAATTCAAGTATAGTAATTCCCTTTTGGAGATGTTATTGAGAGTCAAAAAATAAAATAATAATTATTCTCTAATAATGCTGTATTAGTTTGAGTCTGGGCAGGGAGTCTCAGCAGATAAAACAAGGTGAGAAGCGCAAGCAACCCTGTCAGAATTTCATGCCTGGATATTTGTATCCAGTGATTATACAAATTAGACTACTACCACCATTCAGAGACTGGAAACTTTTACTCAATGGGGGAAAAACAAGAATGCTATTTAGAACGACTATGACCATTCTCCTCTTTGCCTAGTAAACCTTAATTTGAAAGACAGCATCAACATTGTTGTTACCTGCTCTGGTTGCACATCAAGCAATTCTGACAGGAGAATTCATTGCAATTGGCAGTCAGTTTATTAGTTTAGAGTTTCTCAGTGATTAGATTTTTTTTTTAATTATTTAACAGGGTTACTAAGATAAAGTTCTGTGGTTGAGAAGGCTGTTTTATCATCCAGAAAAGATTTCAATAGTTACAGGCTGCACCAGGGGTGGAAAGGTCTTTATTACACTGCTTGTCTAGCCAAACTTGAAAACGAGACATATTTGCTCGCAGACTGCGTTTATCAGGCAGAAAGAGTAATTAAATTTGAATTGTGTCAGGCAACTACCTTGAAGTGAAGTCAATGTATGTTGCTCCAAGGAGAAACAAGGAAATGATTAGTTATAATTATACTCAATGTCCAAGAGAATTGCTTCACACCCCTTGCTTGAATCTGTTGCTAAGGGAGGAAGAAAAACTAAACAAAGGATCTTTAATCCTTCTCTTAAGGAGAAGATTTTTGTCTAAAATTTCATGAGTTCAGGATTCCCTTTGGGAGTTAAAAGAAACCAGATACTACTGAACCATGGTATTTTAAGAATTGTCAGAAGAACTGTTAGGTGGGTGAGGAATTGTTGGATTGTTGCATCCAGAGGGACAGCCACTCACAGTCCTGACCAGGGACATCAGTGACAAGGGCTGTCCCTCAGGGCTCCATAATGGGACCAGCTATTTATGTCTTCATTAATGACACAGACAGAGGGATTGAGTGCAATCTCAGCAAATTTCTTATGAAGACAGGCTCAGAGAAATGGGATTGTCAGCCTGGAGAAGGAAAGGTTCCAGAGAGACCTTGTAGGGGCCTTTCAGTACTTAAAGGGGCCTTATAAGAAAGATGGGGAGAACCATTTAGTAGGGCCTGTTGCAGTGGGACAAAGGGGAAATTGCTTTAAAATAAAGATTTAGACTAGATGTAAGGAAGAAGTGTTTTACAATGAATATAGTAAAATACTGGCACATGTTGCCTAGGGGGGTGGCAGATGCTCCATCCCTGGAAACATGCAAGGTCAGGTTGGATGGGGTTCTGAACAATCATATCTGTTTGAAGATCTCCCTGTTCATTGCAGGGGCTTGTACTTCATGACCTTTAAAGGTTTGTTCCAACCCAAACCACTCTTGATTCCATAGGCTTTCACTAACTGAGGGCAACCAATGAGACTCAGTTAAAATACACTTACAACAAACTTGCTGATTATATTTTAATTTAAACACTACTTAACAAGAGGAGATCACAAAAGATTTGCTTTGAAACCTTGGCTTGCAGTTTAATCTGGAAGTCCCTGCATGAATCATTTGTAGAATGTCACACAGCACGAAGTAGGTGGCCCTTTGCTGAGAAAGCAAAAGATAAAATATTTTACTGTTAAAATTTGGTTTAGGTGAAACTGGCAAAGGTGGCTGTTATTGAAGTTATGTAGTACATTCCTTTATGAGAACTTTTCTATGCTAGTGCATAATTTGAAAAGCATGGACCTGATTTTTCATTGGTTATCATCAGTCTTAGGTTGATTTTCTGGTGAGAAAGTTTCAGCAGACAATGAACAAATTCAAGGCAAAAAACAGTCTACACAATGGTAAAAAAAAAAAAAAATAACCACCTTCAGGTGGTTAAAGAAACTGGAGAGCCTGGAGTCAGGAATCTCTGTAAATCCGACTGCATCAGCATCCCTTCTGAAAATTTCCTATGTAGTCTCTACTAGAGCTTGGCAACAACAGTCCCTGAAGATTCCATCTGTGCTGGCCATGTTGTGAGCCCAGGGGATCTGGGCTGAATAGGAGTTTTCTTTATGTTTGACATCCAGATCTCCCTGTGGCTCCTGTGGTTTATCTGTTCTCCCTTTCTAGCATCTTTGTGGCTCTATTTTATTTGTACTGGACCATGCATCACTGATGTTAAGAAAGGCAGACATGAGGGATTTACATCAGTGGAGCTGGATATTCATGGTATTCATGGCACTCTGAATATCAGGTTTTACAGTGATACAGGGGTAGAGGTCTGGAGTTTTTTGGAGGTAAAGCCAGCAGGATTTTTAAATGACCCAAATGTGGGATTTAGGGAAAAGAAGAAAGAAAAAGAAAAAAGCAACTACAAAGCTTAACGACAAAAGTGAATTTTTAAGTGTTTTGTAATGAGAGTGAAGAGGATGGGCTGGGCTGGATTAATTTTTTGTTGAGTTTGAAGGTGTGGTGTCACAACAGAGCAAAAGGATGGGAGAACACAATTGCAATGGGACAAATGGGCCTGAAAGAAGGAACAAATTTTTAAGTCATTGATGTTTACAAGGTGAAGACACTTGTCAGTTTGTTGACCTTCTATCCCCAGAGATAAGGTACTATATTGAGCCCCACTTTAAAGAGATTACTGTGCTTTGTACAAATGTTTGGCTAGATGAAATATGCAGCTTGCAGACCTGTGGGATTCGTTGTCAAAAACTGTGTTCCTTTTATTTCCACAACATGGATTTAAAGGGCAACTGAACAGGTAATTGGAAGAGATACCTGTTGGGGTAACTGAGAAGGAAAGCCACAGGAAGCTTGGAAAATGCCCTAAATTGCTTCTGCTTGGAGGCTGAGAAGTTATATGGGGTGAGGTGGGCTCTTCTGCCCTTCATATACCCTTAGCATGTCATTTATTGGAGCCCATGCTTTGTCCTTGCACAGGGTAAAGGTTCAGGAGCTTTAAGGAGAAAGGGAGAAGGACATTTTAAAGTCTCCCAAGCTGCAGACAGAGCTCAGGTGAGATATTTAACAGGACCGAAAGGGCTTCCAGGGAGCTGTTTGCTGACTCCTGGGTTACCTTCCCGTACTGCCTGGCACCTCTCTGTTGCACTGATATTTGCTGAGTGCAACTGGTTGGATTGCTTATTTATTCCCCTATATAACCTTCCATGTAGCATAGAAATCACCCTACATCATATTATCTTACAAGTCATGTCCCCAAAAATATACATTAACTATTTCATTTTATAAGATAAGTTTTCTCTCTGAAAATTAGAGTGTTTTTCCACCTATTTCCTTGACTCAGAACAAAAAAATCTGTCTATTGTTTAGATTTAATTAGCTGCAATAAATTACAGAAAAATAGCACAGTTTGCAGATTTGTTTTGTAAAAAGACTGTTGTAATTTGATGTTAGATGGTAATACTGATAGTTTGGGAAATAATTTATAGTTATTCTCTCTTTTTGTAACAGTGTCTCACTTTAAAATTATTTTTATATTTCTAATTTTTTGTTATGTTTTTACTTCTTGGCAGTGTGGTAGGAGGGAGAAAGAGATAAACTCAAATTTTTGCAGGACAAATTACAAATGTTCATTTTGCCTTTTAAATTATAAGTTTCCTTATGTCACTTGTAGACTTAAAATTGTTTCCAGTATTAATTTAGATTTCAACTATTTGCTTACATACCTGCAATTCAGAATGCTATTTGAAGTGGAATTATTATGATTGATTTTCAAATTGTTATGAAGGGAGAAATTGTAAGGGATGTGTTCAGTTAAATATCCATTTATTTTTCTTAGCTGAAATTTGAAACATGAGATAGCCCCAGAAAATATTTTTCCCTGGATTCCTTTTGGCTGTGAACTACAGATGAACCAGAATTCATGGTGACAATTCATGGAACAAAACGTTCTTAAGTAGTTTAGTTATTTTCTCCACTTTCACTTATTTAGATTATGTCTGAGAAATTAATTCCTCAGAGATAACAGTCCATGTAATTTTATTTAAAATATGCAAGCTACTGCAATTTCCAGGCCAGCAGAGTAAGCACAATAAGTATTTTACAGCTTTCACTTTAAAGGCTATTGAAGTATATACAAGTATTTCAAAGAGAATCCATTTGGCAAACGTTAAACTCTCCAAGCAAAATTTTCCTAGATGGCAATTTCATAATGTCCCCTCAACCCCTTTTTACTTTTCCTCACTGAAAACCATTTGATTTACTATCAGATTCTTTCTTCTGCCTTCCCCAGCTCAGCGGAAGGCACTGCCTGGGAGGTAACTGCTGTCACCTGGGATCAGGATGCACCACAGAAAAACACTTAATTTCCCTCCCTTCCTGCAAGGATAGAAACAACAAGGTGCAACCTCTTTCTTCAGCCATCTGATTTTTCTCCATGGTATTTATTAATATTTATAATTTTGTTTGGTTTGTTTGGGTTTTTTTTTGTTTTTGATGTTTTTCTTAAAATCTGGGTTTAATTCTTCAATTTCTTGGTCTTTTCTGCCTGTGCTTGTTTTGGCGGGCAATGCATTAAAAGGAAATAGAAGTTTTACTGAGTGTGAAATGGTCTGCCCAAATCCCACCATGTTGTTGGCCTCCAGGAAAATAAAAATCTCTTTGCACTTTATGCAGCTTGATTTTACTGCTGGTGTGTTTAAAAGTGTTCTTGAAATTAGACACAGGAGAACTTTCTGGATGGGATAATGTTCAGCACTCTAAACAATGTCAACCTTCTGCTAGAACCTGGGAATTTAGAATACAGGATTAGAATGAATCTCATTTTCAGTGCTGTTGCCACAGTTGGGGTAAGAAACTTGCTATTTTTAATTGGAAAGTAGAGAAAATAGGCTCTAGAGCCTAAGAGTGAAAGGAGTAGTAGAAAAATAAATTTAGAGTGAATTTTCTTTCAAGACTTTCTAAATAAAGTGAGCTTTCTTGTACATGCAAATAGAGAAATGTATTTGTGTTGGATGATGATGGAGGGATTTATAAGAGTACTGTTTCTGCAATTGATTTTCCATCAGAAACGTGGAGGTGTGTTGTGTTAATTGGTAATTTAGTGCTTTGAGGACAAAAAAATTAATTAGCTAATTTAATTAGCTAAAAAGTAAAGTGCTGGTTTTCATGTATACTGAGTATGGATTTGCTCCATGTAAATGGACACACTCATGTGTTTTTCATATGTCAGCTCTGGCCTTCATCATCTTACAAATATGTTTGAAAATGTTGCTAAGTTTCATGCAATTGGAAAGAACAAAGAATTAAGGACAATAATTTCATGCTTTGTACAGAATAAACAAAAAACCCCAGAACTTTCCAGGCAAGGGAAGGGAGTGTGTCAAATTAATCTACAAAAGTCAGACAAAAGGACTTTGCTTGGAAAAGAAATGCAGAACGGTTTTAATTAACATTTTGCTTCAGGTCATGCCATGTTCTTTCAATTAGGACTTTGGTGTAAGAAAGACTGTCTCGTCCTGAAATGCCTTTAATTTTAAAGGGAAAGGCTCGGTCATTTTCCAGAGATGGGGGAATGGGATCCTTCCAGTTGTCTTTCATTTGGGGCAAGTATGGATTGTAATTCTTTTTCAATTTTGAAAATAATTCAGAAGAGTTGGGATCAAGCATGTTTAAGTGTCATTCTAAACTCTTAATTTTTTCTTTCAGTTCAGGTCTCTTTCTTCTGTTTATTTTTCCATTGTGAAACTCTGACATAAATAATTTCCCTTCATGCTGTAGTCACTGTTTTTCTCTAATGCTCTATGTATCTATTTCATAGTTTGTTTGCTGCAGTTAGCTACAATGGGAATAGGTTTCTGTGTGTTTCATTTGGTGTTATGTGTAAAAGCATCTGTATATTAGAGTTTTAGGGTTTGTAAAGGCATTGCTCCTTTTTCATTATAACAACTCCTTTTTCTGACAATCATGTGTTTCCTCTGTCTGTGCATGTGCCCTGCAATGGGCCCCTTTTGTTTGCCACCTCCTAGTTCTGCCTGGAATGAGGTAAACAGGATGGTTTGCTGAGGGAAGAGTTTTGTGCTAATTTTCCATTTCATCCAAGGTATATCCCACTTCCAGCTGATACACACAGAACGTGCACCACAGTTCTCATTGTTCCTGGTGAATCCAAAGCTAAACAAGCAAGAAGGATAAACTAATGTGTTTCTGTATCTAAAGCAGGCTGGCAAAAGAACTGTAGTAATCTTATTTGTGAATATTCCCCACGTCAAACACTGTTAACAAAAGATGCCCCACACTGCCAGCCATTGGGCATTGCCATCCATTGTTTAAGTAGTAAGACCCATTTTTGGGGAAAATGGCATCTACATCAGGATAATGCTACAGGAGTTCAGTCATGAGGTCATATAAATATCAACCTAGGTCTTTAATTATGTTAGGTACAATTAATAGTCATGCCTTCCGTTGCACGGAATTTTGCACTAATGGAATAGCACAGATGTTACTACAATACTATAAACTGTAGATTAGCAGCAGTGTGGGACATGGTTTGCAAACCAAATAGTAATAAAAACAATGTCCTCAAAAGCTCAGGAATTCGAGATTCAGAATTGCCCTTGCTATGTCATTGTGCCACTCTACACAGTTCCTCTCCCCTTATGAAACAAATATGTTGCAGATAAAATTTATGTATGGTCCTCTAATCAGAAAGGATCATAGCATCTTAATGTAATGACATATAGGTAATTGTAAATCTGCTATTTCCCAGTGTCTGATTTAACCCACTAGGCAGCAAAAATTGCTTTTAGAAATTTTCTTAGAGCTACTTTTTATTTTAGAATAGGAAGAAAAAAAATAGGGAAAAGAAAATTTCCTTGGCATTCTTAAGTGCAGCATGCTGCAGCTGCTGCCCCAGAAGTAGTGTGAGTCAAACTCCTTCCCTTCCCATAATTAGGGCTATCATTTTCTTTTGAGATATTACCAGTATTTTTCTGTGGAATGGATGTGGCAGGGGAAAGTTTCTTGGGAACCTCACTCACTTCCAAGAAGAGGGACTTCTGTGTATCCTTTACAGACAATTTCAAATGATTAATGAAAATAATGTTAGACATTCTCAGGCAAAGGTCAGAGGAAGTTTTAAGACTGAAAAATTTAGCTTAAATATAGGACTGTGCTATGAGATCCCAAAATAAGTGAAAAAAAGGAAATACTAGTGTTATACAATAGAATGTGCTTTTGAATGCACTGGTTTGGGGTTTGGTGCTGGCCAAAAGCTTGCTAAATACTTTAACTTATTAACAATAGAAAGTGAAGAAAGTTTGGGTTTGGTGGAAAGGGTATTATATACAAGAATATAAACAACATTAGCTCTTGCAGCCAATCAGCATCAGCTGTCGGGGTCTGACATAATCTAATAGGCATGTCCTAACACTTCACACTGTTATATTTACAGACCAACATACTTAGGGCAAAAGAGTTCAGGTTTTTTGGAAATTGTGTCTGGAGATGCCCCTGTTATTCACATTATTGAAGAGGAATGTTCAGAGCCTGCTCAACAGTTACGTAGCTGTGTTTCCTTCACCTGTGTTTATTTCATTTAAATAGTAATAGACATAATCACTATGTTGTTTTTCTCTGAGTACTCAGCCATTTAGAGGCATTTGCACTTCTAAGATGGATTCTATTTCTTTTTTAGCATTCAGCTATAGAGTACTCAATTGTAAATGAGACTCAGAGATTAAATCAAGTTGTTGAAAATATTTTGTATTTTCTAGCTGTTAGGAAACACAGTATATTTTTGGTGTCATGTTTTAGCTTATAGGCAGAGACAAGTGTATTGAATTAATTTAAAAGATGAGGATGACTATTAACAATGCACAGTTTCATGGCTTCAAGTCTGTATGGATTTGCTTCCATTTTGCAGACGCCTTGCAACCCACTGCATGTGCATGACTGAGTTTTCCAGTGCTGGAGGAGCTATCATGAGGTGCACAAAGCTTTGAGTATTTATGTGTGCTTTTCGAAACAGGCTGGGTACATTAGAGTCCCTGTGTCTCTAGGGGGAACCTGTTAGACTTCCTTTAACTCTCCTGTTAAGAAACACCTGGGGGGGTGGGAATTGCATGCAGATCTCTGGCATTATTGTGGCTGGAAAAGGAGAAGGTAGAAGACAAGTGTGTGGTTAATTGCAGATACAAACACACCCAAGGTAGTGGAGCTGCAGGGTCCCGTCAGGAGAGGAGTGAGGAGAGCTGCCAAGGGGGTGTTTTCCTGGTGCTCTGCAGGAGCCTCGAGATCCAGCCCAAAGGGTGGGAGACAACATAGCTGAAATTGCTGGAAAGAGGTGGAATCAGGCCCCTCTCTGAGAACCAGCGCTCTGCAGAGAGCTGAGGGGAGAGATGGCAAGCAGAGCTTGACCCAAACAAATCTCAGTCCCAGCACTGGGACAGCTTGGCCTGCAGGGAGGCTGATCCCTGGAGATGCTGGCATTGCATAAGAACACTTTGAACTGAACTCAGCACAGAGAATCTGCTCAGCTCTAATTGAAACAGCCTTTTGTAGTAATGAAAAGAAAGCTGCATAAGGGATGGTAAATGATGAATCCTTCCTTTTATTTGGAGCCCACAATTGGCCTGCTAGTATTATACAGAGAATGCTCTACACTCCAAGTTCTTTTGAAATTTAGTCAAGTATTGCAGTAAATGATGTAACTCACTGCTGGGAGCTTCTCCAGACCTCTACTGTTTTACTTGCCTGTTAGTAAGGCATGTTTAACTGTGCAAATCCTTTTTTTTCTCTCTTTTTTTTTGTCTTTCTCTTTCTTTTATTTTTACATTTACAGATTCTACATTTTGTTTTCTTAAATATTTCCTACTTAGGCTTTTGTTTAAAGCAATTCTAATCAAGTTATTGATTTAATTTATAGCCTTTAAATCATGGACTAGGATCTTTTTGACAAGTAATAATGTTCCACGTTCATTAAACCCACAGCTCTTCAGCCTTAATAATTACTTCCAGGGTCTTTGGAAATAAATAAAGGCTGGACTCTTTAATTTGATGCATTAGTATATCCTTTATCATGAGTTGTAACTCTGACTATTCTTTCTATTCTTCTGCTTATATACTTTTAAATACTTTTTGATCTCAAGTTTTACAACACAGTAAATTAGCTCAAGGGTACACAACTAAACTTTGACCTTGAGAAGACATTCAGTGAGATTTGTTTACAAAGAAATTTAGGATCATTTGTGGCTTTTGAAAGCAATTAGGGAGCTATGAATTCCTTTTCTCCTTCAAGTTACATATAAGCATTCATACACATATGCTTGTTTCCCCTTGTTGCTTGTGTGTAAGGGATGTGCTTACTGGTTTTATGAGAGAAAAGGTTGGATGCATTAGAAGCACTTGAGATAATCTGTTCCAAATTTCTTCTCTGTTGCTGCAGTTTTCTACAATACCAGTTAGAGGGTTTTGTTTTGCTGAGCCAAACCCATGGTTTGAGTTAACTGCAATTTAGGGGCAGATTTAACTGGTTCTTTTCTCTACCAGCTACATGCAGTTTAACCAAGAGGCTTGTGAACTCCAAAGGCGACACTCCATGGCCTATTTACGTTTACAGGAGATCAGCCTCTAAGTTCTAGCTTTTCTTGAATGCTGTGTGAATATAAAGCTAGTTGGGCCCTTAAGTCACTGCTGATCATGTTTTGTTTGTGTACAAACAGGTCCCAGTAGCCAAACTTACATAAATTATCTGCTATGAGAATGTTGGTCTCCCTTAGCCAGTCTCCCACGTCCAGAGATTTTCCAGAGCTTTGCTGATCCTTTTCAGCCTCCCTGTGTCTTTTGAAGACACCAAACGAGATAATGGGGCTGCAGCAGGCAAATGTGGAGATAAGAAGCCAAGGGTTATATAGTCAAGGTGCAATATTTTGCAGTGTATTGAGATCTGCAAAGTGTTGGCATCCCTGTAGATCCTCTTGAGCATAACATAACCCAGTCCTTGTGTGATACACTGTCTGCCTGCAAGCTTCCTAGATGCCATGACTATTATGACAGAGACACAGATATTGGCAGTAGGGAGAATTTTCAGGAATATCTTTAATTTCTATTAGAGTTCAGGTTTTAATGTTTAATATGCTCTTTACAGAATTATGTAATCCGTTTGGATTTTTTTTTTAAATAATCTGATAAGAGTTTTTAAAAATACACCTAGAACTCAGAGATTTCAAATGTAGAATGTTGAGTTGACCCATAAATATATGATCATGCAAAAGATGTGTTATGCCCCAAAATGTTGGCTTCCATATGCAAGAAGTCCTTGTTGTAATGCCACGTGGTTTTACATTATTTGGGCTGCTAAGAGAATAGATTGAATCAGACCCCATGGGGGGATCCTTGCAGCTGGCTGATAGATGTGATTTGTGATTTCTGGGAAAACTTGTGTCAGAAAAGGGAAGATTCTTGCTACAGGTAGTCTCTTGGTGGTATAATAATGCAGTACCTATGTTTGTAGACAGACAGCTGTCTGAGTTCCTATGCTGATCCTTTTGTCTGAAAAGGACTGGTTTATGTGAATATTATTTTGTTGTGGCAAAAGGGGACTTTTCCTGCTGGGCCACAACAGCAAGAGTAGACCACACAAGACAGGAGAGCAATCCCAGTTGTGCTAAGCGTGGTATCATCTTGACTAGAATAATGTCTCAGGGTTGTGGGTTTGCAACTCAAGCAGAAGTTGGCTCATTGAAGGGGTTCCAGATGAGGACAACAAAAACAGTCCCAAGTCTAGAAACCGTGAGCTGTAAAAAAAAAAGTCAAAGACTATTTATTGCTTAGTCTAGAGAATTCTGAGGCCACCACCATTGTCATTGTCTAATAAAAGGCTGCTGCAATCACAGACGGCAACTTTCCCCCCACATTTGGGTGGGGTAGGAGGACAGTAAATTCTGTGGGCTGAAACTGCAACAAAGACAGCCTGGATTAGGCTTGAGGAAACCTAACAGGAAGTTGACTCACCAGAGCCCTGCAAATTCTCTGTCATGAGAACGGCTTCTGAGAACAAATTAAGCAACTGTTGGTCAGGAAAGACATAGGTATAACTGTTGTTCCCTATGGTGTAATTGTCTCAAAGAAACATGACAGATGACTGTTTAGAGGCTCTTTTTAACTCCATAGTTTCTCTGAGGACCTGATTTTACTAAATGACAAGATTCTCTTTCTCTGAAGATCTTCAAAAGCCGTCTGGACATATTCCAGAGTAAAGTGCTCTAGGAAAGCCTGCTTGAGCATGGAGGTTGGACCAGGTGACCTCCAGTGGTCCCTTCCAACCTTGCCCATGGCAGGTAGTTTTCCAACATGGCACAGACTAGACACTGACACTTGTCACTGGCAATTTGGTGTGTTTTACAGCCTTGGAGCTTTCCAAGAAAATGTATCTGCTTTTTAACCAGCAGCTGGCACTGCCTCCTTCCTGGCTTCTGAGGGAGATGCTGCTGACCAAAGGCAACAGGAGGTTCTCTGATTCCCTGCTTTGAGCAGTCATAGCACTCCAGGCTTCAAAGGGAAAGGAAACTGGAACACTCTGTATTCAGATATTAAATATTGCTGTCTAATAGAAATTGACTGGAAACACATTTCAGAGAGCCAAACTCTTCCATTGGAAGAAGTTGTTATCAGACCATCAGTTTGATGCTTACCCAGTTAATATATGCCTGCTTTAGCTTATCTGAATTTAAGTCTTCTCAGAGAATACTGCTTCTCTCTCAACCTTTTTAGTATTACTGCTCTTTTCTTCCCAAATAAGGAAGCTTTAACCACAGTCTGTGCCTGCCAAACTTTAGCTTTTTGGAGCTGGAAATCTGAAGCAGGATGCTATCTGGTTTTATGAGGTCTTTCTGTTATTTGTATAATCCTCAGCCAGCCAAGAACCCCTCATTTATCCTCCTGTTCTAATCCTCCTGTGTAAACAAAGGGCAAACACAGTCTTGGTTCCAACTCAGCTAAAAATCAAGGCAACTCAATGTGTAAATATAACTTATAGAGAGACCTATTTTCCAGAAATATATATGTTATTTCAAAGAAAGTGTATTAAGGTCCTCTGCTGTTTGAGAAACACCTGAAAATGTTACTTTCTCAAATGCATTTTAATTTGAGTTAAAGGAGAGTCCAGAGGCCTCACTTACAATTAGGGTTTCTTTCTGCCAGATGTTGCTGAGCAGTGCCTATGCTGAAGAATTTGTTTGCTTTTTAAACAAAGGTGATGGTATTTCAATGAAGCTCAGAGTATGATAGTGCAATAAGGTGATTATGTACATAAACACTCACTTGAAATGAAATGAAGTCATATTGCTTAATTCTGTAAGATTTTAAATGAAGAAACAAAAATAAACAAAACCTTCACATAAAAATGTTGGTATTATTAAAACTCTGATTTGTTTGTTGTGGCCTAACCTAAAAGGCATCCCAGCATTAATCCCTGCTAAGTGAATGAGCACATAGGCAGTTTTAAATTTATTTTCAAGCAAAAACCTTTGTGTGATATTCTAGAAGCTGATGCTTTCCATAGTTTATCAGCTTGTTTAAATGCAGGGCTTTTAAAAATGTGTTTAGTGACTTTATGGTGAAAATTATAAAGCCTTTATAGTTTCTTCAAGATTATTTTTAAGTCCAAAATACTTGGTTATTCCTCCAACCCTTAAATGTTACAGATACTGGGGTGAAAATCTGACCAAGTCAGAAGTTAAATTTCCATTAATTTCATGGAGGATTTTCCTCAACAGAGTTACCAAAGTCACACTGAGATTTTTGTTCTTCTGTGAGAAAATAAGGCTTCCTTTTTTGCAATTAACCTATCCATGAAGTACCAAGGGAATGACAAAGCCCACAGTGATGTAAGTCATTTTTTGTTTGTTGTCCATTTGATTTGGTTATGAACTGTGTTAAGAACGTGACAGAATTATTCTTTTATCTTGGTTACACAGAGACAGTGCAGTGTAGTGGTTTCCCCAGTTCCCTGGGTGTATTTAAAGTAACATATCCTTTTCTGTGCATTTAATATAGTAGAAGGGTACAGTTGTTGGTTTTTTTTGCTTTAATCTACAAGTGACAAATCATTGTTATTGGAAGGCACCTTGTTACCATGGATTTGTAAATGAACAGTAGGTTTAACATCATAAAACTAAACAGCAAGGTTGTATGAAAAATGGAAAGCAATGCAGCACATGAAGTAGCATCTTGGGAAAAGAGCATAAAAATAACTGAAAATAAGTCTTATAAATTATATTATTCTTATATAGAGAAAACAACTTGGAGATAAATGATATCTTAATTCTTTCAAAGCAGGCCAAATAGAACATCATCTCAATTGTAAAAATCTTGAAAAATTACACAAAATCAAGTGAAATAATCAACATATGAGAAACTTGGAAAATTTGGTGGCATAATATTTGTCAGCAATCAGTAAACCCACTTAGTACTCTGTCGTTTGAAGAGCTTCCAGAAGCTGCACAATTTCCATAGTCCCTGAAATCTTAGGGACAAATATTTTCATTGGATCTGTTTTCTACTCTACAGTAAGACTTAAATGAGTAACAGCTCAGACTTGAATACATTTGTTTACTAGCCTTTCTTCTTAAAGGCAAAGAAACAAATTTTTGTCTGAAGTAAAGCACTGCTATCTTGCAACAACATTCATCCTATGCCAGTTAATACCAGTGAAGGATTTCAAAATTTATGGATGTTAAAATGTATTACAAATATAAAAATTCTTTTAAAACATGGTCTGACAATAATGGCAGACTGGGGTCCACAAAAAAGATTTAAAATTGATTTGGAGATTGTTTGCATTTATAAAACAGCAGATAATACACAGATCTTACCTAAATACATGAACCAAAACAAAATGAGAGCCAGAAAACCTCAAAACAAAGAAACAGTAGAAAAGGCAAAGAAATGGGTAGACAAATCCGCTGAATAAATCATTAGTGAAAGAATGTGCCTTTTAAAAGCTAGATTAATTGCATACATTCCTCAAGCAAAATGGAACCTGACTGTGAAAATGTGAAGATTGACAAAAATCAGGACAAAATGAATCCAAAATATCAATAAACCTATTAAAAGCCATGTGAGAAACTAATCAATAGGGCAGGCAGTAGGGCACAGCTGCTGAACAGTCCACTTTAATGCCATCAATAGCCCATGGGGACAACTCAGCCAGTTGGTTTGGGAGCATGAAAGAAAAAGATTAGGAAGAAAGAAAAGAAAAAAGAAAGTAAATCCAGTGTTTTGGGGAGAAAGCATACTCCTTGCAATAATTTAATTTATGTATGTTTTAAGGGAAGTATCTGGTGTTGATTTGAGAGATGTTTATCATCTGCACTGGAATTGAGAAGGGAACGATGATAATCTTAAGGTAGGTTGCTCAGAAGTCAAATGGCTGAGATCTGGTCCTCTTCAGTTTCAGTGGCAAAAATCCAAAACCTGCAGTTAAAGAAGAAATGGATCAACGCTTGGCTCTGCAATCCTCCTTAGAATTTTTTTTTAATTTTTTTTATTGTTTGTTAATTTGTCATGCAGCAACATTGCGGGTTTCTTTGCCAAAACACTCCTGGCAAATTCAGTTTGTCAGAACTTGCATTTATTTTAAAATCTTTGTGGAAATATTTTTGAGGCAAACACACTGATGGAGATGGGAAGGAGCTCGTCAAATAATACTAAAGTAGTTAATAAAATGGGCTTAACAAACATAGTATGCTTCAAATGTGTCTTCCTCTATCCTGGTAGTTTCTGTCAGTGTCAGATGTTTTGCTCCAGAAGCATCTTTTTTGTAGCTTCATAGGAGCACAACCCAAACCTTCCCTCTGCCTTTGAGTTCTGGCAATCCTGAACAGCAATTCCACTACTGTTCCAAGATGCAAAACCTTCTTTGTGCAAACTGTAGATTTTGGAGTGGCTGCCATACATCCTTACAACTTCCTTTAATTCTGAGTTGAACATCTTCCAAAATCAAAATCAGGAAAGGATAGAGTTTTTAGCTCTTTGTGAAGTAAGGAGGGAGGTCAACAAACCATCTTGGACTTAGAGGATAGAATTTGGCCTGTTTAGGTCACTGGTTTGAAGAGTCCCTCGGGAAGCAGTCCTTAATAACAAAAAGCTGGACACATTTTAAGAAAGAAATCTTAAAGGTGCAGAAGCAGGACATCCCTATGTGCTGAAAGAGGAGCTGGTGGGTAAGACCAGCCTGGCTGAACAGGGTTAAAAAAGAGGCTTTAAAAACTTTGGAAGAGGCAGGGAACTCAGGAAGAGTACAAGTTAAGTCATGTAGAAAGAGAATCAGAAAACCTCCATCTGACCATCACAGTGAAATCTAATAAAAAGTGTCTTTATAAATACAGCAACAACAAAAGGAAGGCCAAGGAAAATCTCCATCCTATTTTAGAGGCAGATGGGAACATTGTCACCAAGGGTGAAGGACAGGGTGAGGCACCTGATGCCTTCTTTGCCTCAGTCTTCAACAGAAAGAATGGTTATCCTGAGGGTAGCTGGCCTCCTGAGCTGGTACACAGGGACAGGGATCAGAATAGATCCCCTGCAATCCCAGAGGAATTAGCCAGCAATTTGCTGGCACTTGGACATTCACAAGTCTATGGGGCTGCATGGAATTCATCCAAGGAGCTGGTGAGAGAGCTGGTGGGAGAGGTCACCAAGCCACTCCATCATTTGTCATCAGTCCTGGCTCACCAGAAAGGTCCCAGAAAACTAGAGGTTGGCCAATGTGAAACCCATCCACAATAAAGGCTGGAAGGAGGATCCAGGGAGTTACAGACTTGTCAGCCTGACCTCAGTGCTAGGGAAGGTTATGGAGCAGATTACCAGGACAACCAAGGGGTCTGACCCCAACATGGGTTTAGGAAAGGCAGGTCCTGCTTGACCAACCTGATCTCCATTTATGACCAGGTCCCCTGCCTGGTGGATGAAGAAAAAGCTTTGTCTACCTTGCTGTTTGCTTTAGTTCTGTATCTCTTCTGCTGACTCTCACACCCTTCCACTATAAATGCCACATCCTTGGCCTTATTGGCTTACCTGGGATATTGGATTTTGACCTGCCATGACTCTGCTGTCTTCTTGGGCAAAGTCCCACAGGTGCTAATTTGAGTAGTGCAACTTTGCTGTCACAAAATTTTAAATTTGTTTTTACTGGTGACTTTTTCTCCATCTTGCTGAAAAGATGCTTGGGACACACCTTCTTGCATCACCATTTTCCCCATAATATTCAATTGTCTTCTGACACCTCCAGGGGAGCCCTTCTGCTAACTTGGTGGGCAACTTTTTCTTAAAACTTAATGGAGGATAAAGGATATTTGAGACCATCTTAATCTACATCTGCATCTTCTCCACCATTCATGATTCAGGTTTAAGTCTTTGATTCCCTCTGAGCAGCCCTAAATACCACTGTTGAATTTATTCAGAATTTTGATTTAAATACTAAAATTTCTTATTCATATACCAGTGGCAATCAACTTAATTGGCACTGTATTTTGTTTTTTCAACAACAGAAAGAATGATAATATTTGAAAGCTAATGGTTTATTGTCCCTTCACTTATTCTTGCTAATTTATTCTCTCCCTCAGATGAAATTCCCAAGTTCTTAGGTTTCTTTATACTTCCCAGTATTTAGAAGCTAATCTCTGCAGAGAAAGTTTTTCAGGTTTTTTTTCCAAAGTTTTGGAAGCAGAATCCGGAGGTAAAAGGTTTCAGATCACTTTATACTTGTTCAGTATACTGAACACTACCAAATTATTATTTTTTTTTTCATTTAATAGGGTTTATTTCAAATTTTAAAAATCTAATCTCTATGAGTATCAGAACAAAGTATCAGAACTCTGAAAATTAATCTAGGTCATAAACATAGTATCTTATTTAAATTTATTTTTAAACACTGCAGTTCTTCCAACAAAAGAAATAAACCAAAAAAGTAACTGCAGCTCTATCTTAGTTCCTACTGTGGAGATATATAAAAATGTGTGTGTATGTATATATTTTTTAAAAAATTAAATATTTGATCTTGATAACAGCTAACACATCTAGAGGTATGAACATTTCTGAGTGTGAATCATCCTGACTTTCAGATCATTTCCCAATTATGCTTTTGTATCAGACCATACAGCTTTAAAGGAAATGTGTTTTGGATATCTCAGGGCACTTTTCTTTCAAATGGCTTTGTTTCTGTGAATATCAGTGAAAAATTTACTCTTCTAGGACATCTTTGCTGAAGAGAAAACTGTGTTTGTCTTGTTTTGTCTTTTAAATTTGGTTTCCAGGGTTCCCTGTTCTGATAAGTTTGTTTCCCACAGCTGGAAGCTGCGAGTCCCATAGGACTTTACAGCAACATCAGCAAAAGCTCAGACTCAATTTCTCATTACCAAGGTACTGCAGTGAGATCTATATGTCTCAACTCTCCCAAACAAATTCCTTGTTTAATTCACAGTGGTTTTTGACCCACCTCCCCACCCAGATTTATGTGTGTCTCTAACATTAGGAGTATGTGCAAGACCAGCTGAAGGTTAAAGCACTTTGTGCTGACAGGACACCCGGTGTGTCAAACAGCAGCTCTGGCTGCTCCCATCGACAACCTGCTGGCCAGAACTGACATAACTAAACATAGCTGGGTTTATCACAGTCCCAGTGAGGAGAAGTGTGGCATTCCTGGGGCAGGGAGCCAGCAGTGGGCACTTCAGACGTGCCTTTCATCACTCTCCTTCACTGGGATAGGAGTGGTATTCCTGTGTCTATCAACCAACATCAACTTTTGACAAGCACTTGCTATGCAGAGCCCTCACAGTTGTTTGGCCTGATAGCAGCTGAATTTATTGTGTGCTAATCAGTTTTGTTATGACACTCTGCAGTGAAAGAGGCAAAACAGGGCTGGAATAATGCAGAACTAACTGGAACTAGTGTGTGTGCAGATGGACAGCTCTAGCACTGCATGTCACTGTGACCCGTTTCCACTTGGTGAAGCCAAAATGACCTTGAAACAGAAGGTCCTGCAGCATGTTAAAACCAAAAACAAACCTGTGGAGAGCCTGGAGATTTGAAAGATGGTCATTGTCTCTCTCTCTCTTAATTAAAAAGTGAATTTGAAGATGATTAGGGTTGTAACAGAATTGGTGCCCTGTGGGTGATACAGACTCTGAATGCCAAACCAAAAGTGTAACTAACGTATGATTATTTTATGTTTTTTGGTTTTTTTTTTTTAGCTTTAGGAAACTTGGACACACAAGAAATTTTACATCTCCCTTTCCATTTGTGCAGTGCTGAATTTGCACTTTCTAAAGCCACAGATGTTGTAAGTGTCAATGGCCATTCTTGTCTGGGGCAGTACTGAGGCCCTGCAAGGGCCAGTGAACACCCAGCCCGAGTGCTTCAGATGCAAATGCCATTCACAAGGGGTGATGTGTAACTTGTGGGGCAGGGGAATCAGTGCAGGATTGTGACAGGAGTTTCACAAATAGTTTGAACAAAACCTATACAAGTCACACATGACCTCCTTAAATTTTAATATTGAAACTTAACGACAAGAAAAATTATCCCATTACATATAAATATATATTTAGTTAGGGTGCTTCCTGCTTTTCCTGGGTTTATAAATAGCATAAGGACAAGCTAGCTGAAAAGCAGAAACATGCCTGTTGGAACCTCTGTTCTCTGAAAGCAGCACATCATCCACCAAGTACTATTTTCAAGAAATTAACTTCCCATCTGTACTATTGTGGTACTTCTAATACATCTCTGCTGAAACCCAGATACTTCAAATGAAAAAAACTTGCAAATTTTTTTTTTTAATCTGATAAGCAGAAATCTATATGGCTTTCTTTTAGAAGTAGTTTGTACTTAGGGATAAAAATGTGGAAAAAGCTCCCTCTATTATAGCTACCACATTCTCCTGAGAGAATTTAGGCCATAGAAGAAAATAGAAAAACAGATGATTAATCAATATCTAAATTTGACTTGACTCTGTTCTGCTCCAGAGGAGAGAGCAGAGAGGAACTGCTGTGGGGAGGTGACAGTCCTCTCCTGGGAAAGGGACTTGGCTGCCTCTCCAGCCGAGGCTGGCTCCTCTCTAGCCACAGGAGAGGTCCTGGTGCCAGCTACAGAGGTCACTGCTCATTTGCCCTCTGTCTTGAAATGGAAAAAAAGAAACATTGCCAAAGAAGCAGGAAAAATGCGAGGGAGAGGAGGCAGTGTAAGGCCAAAGGCAGAAGTGTGGGTTGTTGTGGATATGCTGGAGAGGAAACAGCTAGAAAAGAAATGTGGCAAATTGAGACATGGACTGAACGTCCTGGGGCAGGATTGATGGTCCTGGCAGGATGTTGACAAATCACCCTTTTAAAGGGAAAGATCAGACAGGGCAGAGAGCAGGAAAAGGGAGGGAGTACAAGGGCAATGAAAGGGAATACAAGGGCAATGGAATATTCTTTAATTATTGTCCCTTATTGTATCACAATGTAAACAGCGCTGGCAGAGAGGAAATACAACGTTGTTTCTGTGTCTCTCAGTACAATATTGTATCTTTAGGCACTGTTAAAGCCAGGGCAGGAGAAGCTAAATTTAAATTTAAAATTTAAGATGAAATAAAGTTGAAAAATGTCTATTGTTGTTTAATGGGAAAAAAAAAAAAAAAAAAGTAACCTAAATGTATATTCATTATTTAATGAATCTCAAGGAATAGGTTGTTGAGGCAGTAAGACTCTTCCCTGGGAAAGCTGTTAGCAAAGCTTCTGGTGTCTGGCTTTGACAAGGAAATATGAGTTGCTCTGCAGGAGCAAAGTGGATTAGAAAGAAGTTGGAGAGATAATAACAAGTGGAGTGAGATGGACAGGTGAATATTTGGGTGCCTGGGGACCTTACCAAATACCATTACCAAGTTCTGTTCTGTAAGACTGCTCTTTGCCACCCCTACTCTGAATATGAAGAGTAAAATCCCAGCATGCTGCTATTGTCTGTGGCCAGCCCCTGAAATCCTGTGGATGGACAAGTTCTACGAGCATCAGTGCTGTGAGCAGGATAAGCTTGTTAGTATGGGCTGGGTGTTGTTTTGGGATGGATTGAATCCCCATGTTAACACTGCCTGTCCCTTCTGTTGGGTCTGGAATAAATCAAGGTGTCTGGCTTGGATATGAGCTTCTTACACTGCACGTACCTGGGACCTGTTCATATGTCCCAAATCCTATCTGTAGTATATATGAAGTATATATGACTGGACTCAAATCTTCTGGCATGCAGCTGAACCATTAGCAATACCCATAGATATCAATACAAATGGCATGGTTGGAGGGAAAACTTGCATGATTTTAATTCAGTCTTTATTGACTCTTGATAAAGTGTCTTCCCATGGCACAAAAATTAACAATTTTGAGCTAATATCTGTGAAATAGTTTTCACTGAAATGAAACCTCTAGAGAGACTTCAGGTCTCACTAGATTTATTCTGGGTTTATGAGAGTGAGGAAATACTTGTAGACTGGAGTGCTAAGATTTTTTCCAGAGCTATGTGGAAGAACTGAGCAATTAATTGAGGAAAACCACAAGGTTTTACTATGCCATTCTGAAGTTAAAGCAATGAACTTAAGGGGGAGCAGCTATTGTCAAGCTGATTGTTTTTCCTATCTTTCTATATCTTGTCAGTTCTGCCAGTGTGAGTGTGCTGTGAACCAAGTCAGGGAAGAGAACTTGTTTTAAAGTAAGACCTCTGGGGGAGTGGAAAGGAGGATGTTATATATTTTTACTGAGCCAGCTCTCCAAGCTGGTTGATAAAATGCCCACCTTAAAGATACCTAGTTTTGACTGGTGGTTTTGGAAGACAGCTGGGAGGAGAAAGTGGGATGGACAGGGCAAGAGCTTCTCCAGCTGATATTGCTGGCTAGGAAATGTCTCATTGAACTTAGCCTCAACTCAAATTCATTTCTATCAAGGCAAGAGTGGCTTATGAAGTCCATCTGGTTCCCAGCTCTCCTTCCTGCTCCCAGACTGCCCCTGGCATCAATGTTTGTATAGCCACATGATAAACAGATGTGAACCGAGTGAGAAATACTCTTTCTGTTAGGATGAATCTGTGTGAGTTCTAGACAATGGAGAGAAATACAAACTTACCTTCCTCAGGGCTCAAACAGACACATCTCTACTAGAGTCAGCTAAAAATTGATAATATAAACTCTCCCTACTGCTTCTGTCACCCAGCCTGGAGGGTCACGCTTGCTCTGTGAATGTACCCAGAGGGATACAGAAGGAAGAATTGCAGAATAAGTAGTAGAAGTGGAGGTTTCCTGTATCATAGAAATCTCTCAAAATTGTAAGTGAAAAGGTTAGTCAATCCTTGCTGTTGTATGTATCAGAAAGATGATCTCTGAGAGAGCCCTGAAGATAAGAGATAGAATACAAGATGTCTGAGATATGAGATGAGCAGGAACACAGCTGGTTTTTTATCTTGTGTAGATGGATTCTAGTGACAATATTCACTATAGAAATGTTCCATAGCAAGGATGATTCAAGAATTTGCTTTCTGTAACAACTTGTCACTGCAGCACAGGCCTCAGAAAATGATCACATTAAATTAACCTTCAGGGTGAAAAATGAATGAGTCCAGACTGTGTATTTTGAAATCCAATATTAGTAGGATGTGCTCCTTAAACCAGAAATCATAATTTAATGGATGAGAGAGAATTTTCATCTCTGCTCTCGTGTGCTGGCTTGTGTTAATAATTTTAAAGAATTTGACATAAAATCAAATCTATGTGTAGAAGGACTGTTCTTTGGAGAGACCCAAAGATTGAAACATGGATGGTTCTCCAAGCCTAGAGGTGCAGATTTATCGGCTGTGATGTGATGTTTACTTGCTGTATTGCTACATGGTACTGCTAACCAACCATTGTGTGCTGGAAATTTAGACCATTATCAGCACTACTGGATAAATATCAGCCATATGAATGGGTGGGAATGTATTGTATTGAAAGTTGGTCATGAAGCCTTGATGATGTCTGTCTGCAGGGGAAAGAAAAGGAAAGGAAGGCGCTCTCCCTCCCTAGGAAGCAAGTGCTTGGCATGGCTTATTAACTTGACTGTAAAAGGGTGTCACTTGCTTTTTAGTGCTCCTGAGACTCACCATGGGATCTTAAGAAGCCAGCAGGCTTTTTGTCCCACTTCCCATTTCTGTCTTTTGAAGGAGTTTATTGATTCCTCCTAATTAAAAAAAAAGTTTTCTTTTTCTTGCCCTTCCTAGAAGCGTAGGTGACTGAAAATAGGTAGATGTTTGTTTGTTTTTTTATCAGAGTTCCAAAACCATACCAAGACTGAGCTTTTTCATGCATTCATAGCTGAAACACAGAACCTGAAACACATTTTGCCTTCCAGCCTGCTTAGACCTGTTTTTCTCTGACATTCCCAATTTTCTATACCTTCACAGCTCCAGACAGAATCATTATATTTTTGATCAATGATAACATTAGAACATGAATTTCCATTGCTATTCCTTAAACAGACTTCTACTGACTTCCACTCTTACAGTACTGAAGTGTTGAGGTGGGAGGTAACAAGGCTGTTTCTGGGACAGAGGAAGAAGCTGTCTATACTTTGAGCAACCCAGAAATGTTGTGGATGAAGTTAGCACAGTACTGAGCCCAAGCAAGCAGCTTCTAGGGGCAAGCTGAGAATATATGAACTTGTAGCAGGTTCGTGTAATCTCAAAAATTTTTTCAGAGATGGGAGCAGGAACAATATACACAAAGTTTTTCTTCTGAAATGTAGCTGTGAAGTGTAGAAGTAACACACTGGTAATTTTTTTTATGCATCCTTATGGTTTCTTCCATGACTAGAATGGATTTTATTTGCTGGTGGCTAAATCTGGACACTCCTTCCTGTTCAGGCTTTAATGGAACTAATCATGCCATACTAAGTGTTTTCATGCAATGAGCTTAAAATATCCGAAACTACAAATTGAGTACAGGTGTCCACAAAAAAATAAATTCTGTCAGAATTTTATACCAATATCTTTCTCTCAGACATACCCTAATATTCACTCATTAACTTCACAACAGATGAGAAGAAGTTGGATTATATATTCTGTGAATTGTTTTGTTTGCTTGCTTGGTTTTTGCCTGGCCTGTATTAGATTTGATGGTTGACAAATATGAGCTTTTATCTGTGTTCCATGTTTCCACTTTATATCTGCTTAGGAGAAGTCAACACTATTTCTCTAGAGACGATCAACTCTTCAGTTTTTGGAGAGTGTGTTTGCCTATTACCATAATAAGTTAACTAACACCTGGCAAAATATATTGTGTTTTGGGGAGTAAAACTGGGTAAAGATGTCTTTAAAAGCTTGATATTCACACCCAGTTCCTACTATTTGATAACTGACATCATAATGCTTAAGTGATTTTTGAGGAGGTTTTTCAAAAAACAGGACAAAGCAAAGAACAAAATTAATTCTGTGCTTTTCCGTATTCCCAGAGACACGGTTGTGCAAAAAATGTGTGACTTAAGGTAAGGAATGAGAGGGCCAGGGAATGTTCAAAAGCAGTATGAATGGAAAGGCAAAACTTGGTCTAGAGACCTGGAACAAAATCAGAGGATAATTTTGACAGAATCGCATAGTCAAGATCACTATTCATAGGAAGGCATGTAGGGCTTTCTCTTTTATAGTAGTAAGAATGAGTACAGCCTTCTATGAACATCTTAGAGACATCTTCAGAGATGAAAGCAACAAAGAAAAGAGAATCTCTTCTGAAAGAATAAAATCTTAAAAATCAGAAAATGTCAGGACAGGAGAGCTGTTCACATACAATGGTTTTGTTCATGGCAGAAACCTCATAGCGACCTTTAGAGTTTCAGGGCAAAATTTCCCTGTGTGATTGACTTGGGCACCTTTTCTCTGATTTCCAACATTCCTAATAGTTTACAATACCAAACTGAATTGAAAACAGAGTTTTGTCTTAACTGTGGAGATTCCAGTGTCTAGTTCTAGTCTAAGTATTCAAAGACGATAAATAACTTCACAATTTCTGAAGGACATATTTTCCTGACTTTAAGCAGACATAAAATTTGCCCCCCGCTGCACTTCCATTATTTCTATTTCAAAGAGGCTATGAGTAGATGCAAACTGAGTTTGAGTTTTACCTTGCTTACAAAGATGCAGCTTCTTTTTGGATAAGGATATTAAATATTTAAATGGATCTTATAATGCTCTAAATGGTAAATGTTTCTTTGGCATAGGTGTTGAAATTCTTAGAAATAACATCTCAGCTAATGTTAGAGGATGTTTCCTGTATGTCCCTCCTACTGCTTACTCATCCCAAAACAGACTTTGCTGTCAGCACAGACATTGCTGTCTTACAGTTCTCCTCTTTACACTGACAAAGATCCCTTTCCATGGAAAAATCTCTCCAAAACACAGCCCAAACATTTCTGTGACTTCACTGAAACTTACTTTGAACCCCGAAGACAATGTGCTGCAGTTCCTAAGGTCTTAATGAAACATTTGAAGTATTTTCCTATCTCAGACATGAGAGTTAAATCTTACAGCTTCACAAGGACACTCCCTTGATTAAAGTTAGGCAGTGGGCTTTAAATATCCTTACTGAGCTGTGTCTCTAGTAAACCACGTTCCAGCTGCTGCCTCTCACTTATGAGGCTCAGTAACATTCTTCTGCCTTTAGGAGCATACTTAAGCAAGAAAAATGAACGGTTTAAAAAAGGCTTTAAATTAGGATGTGAGGTGGGTTGATTTTTTGGTGTTTTTTGGGGGTTTCTTTTTAAGATAAGGTAGCATCATCCTTTATCTGATCTGGCTAGACATGAACTTCAAAGCTGTGTCAAGATAAGGAACATGATACCCAGATTATACCAAACAAATGTTTGCAATAAACCAAATTATTCATGTCTGCTAACAAACCCTCTGCACAGCACTGTGCTGGTTCTCATCTCTATAGCATTTGCTGTTACTGCTTGACCATGATAACTTGCTTTTTTCCAGTTAATGAAACAATTGGTGACTCTGACAAGCTAAGTTAATTCCAGCAGCTTTGCGTTGCTGTTTCTATTTTGGAACACATTTAGAGTTTTCCTTTATACTTTGAGAAGAAACCCTTTCATGTATTCTAGGGGATGGGGCCAATGGTGCCCCTTGCTGTCTTCTGCTACCTAATGAGGAGCTACAGACAAGGCAGAGCAGGCTCTTGCTGATGTTCACAGAAAAGACCAATCAGAATTAAATGTCACATCAAGAAAAACTCTCATTGTGCTCTCTTTCTTTACTGATTTAGCAGTCTTTACTGTCAAATGAGTTCCTCTGCTTTCAGAAGGGTTTGCTTTGTAACTGTAATTTGTAGTCTAGAATATATGAATACATGTTGGAATACATAAACTTAACTGCTGTTTATCAGAATCTAAGTCTGATTTTTAATCTAACCTGCATGAACAACAGCGAAGGGAGAGCAGTGTGTCTAAAGGAAACCATACAGTTAAATCTTGAATGTCCTGTGTGTGACTGATTAATTTAAAATTGTTTTCATCACCCTGAAAACTGGCCTGGTCTGTTCTGGCATGAAGAGGGAAAACAGCTCAAATTCAAAAGATAAGTCAGTTGTTAAATGGTCGGCGTGGGGACTGTGGCTTTGACTCTGAACATAAACAAGCTTTTTCCTCATTGCTTATTGCTGAAAGGGCAGTGTAGCTGTTCTAAATAGGAACCATGTGGATGAGGTTAAGGAGGGGACTTCTAATCTGACAGACTGATTTGTAGATACGTGGTGATGTCTGATGTCAGCCAGAATTGCCCACAGGTATTGCAGGGTGAGGGTGGTTGGGTTTCCTTTTTTCTCCCCCTTTCTCCAGGCCTGAGAATGCCGCTTGTGTTCCTTTTTGTACAAAATTATGGGGAACAAGAGGGTTCTTTTTATTATTCTGTGTAAGAATACCTGGGAAAATCTTGCTGTACTCTTTGCTTTATGCTAGCAATAGAGTTCTGTGAAGTTCTTTGGCATCAAAAAAATTAGGACTGGCAGTTTTGGCTCAGGGCTTAGAAGATAAATTCCTGAAGTTGCATACCTAGATTTCCCTTGTGTTTGCCTTGATTAACAGGCTATACATAGCACAAACCAGAGCTACTAACCAATACAAAGAGATCTGAAACTTGCCTAAAACTTGCTTCCTGAAAGTGTCTTATTTATAACTTTAAAAAGTCTCCTAATCAAAAACCAAAATGGGTAGGTTAGTTGGTGACTCACAGATTTCAGCAGTGCTGCACTTAAGCGGGGATCAGCAGAACACTCCTGCATGTAAGAGACAAAACATGAGAAGTGTGGTTATTCCTCCTTGCATTTTCAGGACATTAAAGGGAATAAAATTGATTTCTAGGTGAAATGTAATCTGGAAGTATTTATTTTCACTGGCTCTCAAGTCATTTTGACTGCAAACTATAGAAGGTCGATTGATTTCCCTTCAAAATTTATAGCCAACTTCTTGAAAGGAGAAGTTTTGAAAATCATAACAGTACCAAAGGGGATTCACTTCCTGGCTCCTCGAGAAGAAAATATCAGCAGTGATAGAAGCATTATTGTGGAACTGCAGTTTTCCTAGGCAGACTTCCTGGTAAGATGGTGGCCTTAACCCATAGGGTAACCCATGAGAATTCCTAGCAGTGCTCCACTGCACAAATGCAGTGTTGGCTTTCTATCATCCTGCTTGCTATGATGGGTGGGTTAAAGGACACCGTTCTGGAAGTTTGAGTCCACACAACTGTACATATAATATTGTCCTAAATCTGCATGTGTACCCAGTGACCAGGTAGGTTGTTAGGTTACTAATGGCCACTTAGGCATCTGACTGTACCACAGATCACCTGGAAAACCAGAAGCATAACCTTGGAATGCCCAAACTGCAGGGTTTAGTGGAATCTTTTTCAGCACGTGTTTTGAACTTGGAGGTTTCCAATATCCCTCTTGAAATGGCTACATTCATGTAGTGGTGTGGGGGGAACCAATCACAGAAAAACATAGTTGGCTGATTGTTAAAATCACAGTTGTCTGAAATCATGAACAGGTCAGCAACATTCATTACATCTCTCAAGCATTTCTAGTGAAAAGAGAATGAGTTATTTACCCCAAAAGTAAAACACAGAGATTTCAAAGACCAACTCAAGATCTCCACACTCTAAAGGCTTGTTTTCTTAGTAAAAAGTATTGTGAGAGGCCTGTGCAGGTGGAAGTGATATATTAACACTCAGAGCTATGAGTAATGTAACACTTCTTACTTTCAACAGTGTTTGCTGCGCTCATTGGTTGTTTATGTTGTGATAAGGCCTAGAGACAGCGTGTATTAGACACATGAAAGTGTGTCCCCACCCTAAGGCTGGGGAAGGAATTAGGATTAGGAAGGAATGAGAAACAGCAGGATGTCCAAGACAAATATTTGTGTCAGCATAGAGGAAGTCAGAATAAGAAAATTACCGTGATATACAGCGTCTTACCTGTCAGGCTGAAACACCATGGCTTGTCCCTTGTCATTTAATGGTTTTGCTTAATTTCTGTCCCTGATGGAAGCTACAAGATGGCATTTGAGAGAAAATACAAGCAACTTTGCAACACTGGCTCCCCTAGAAGAGCCATGAGAGAAGTCATGATCCTGCTTCTTAGGTGAATGTAGAAATTTGTGAACACTCGTGATAAGCCCCTGGCAGGTGTCACGGCAGAGCTTGTCACCTGGGGCTTAAAGGAAAATGTCCTTGTTGTGTCGGTCTAGACTGCCTCTAGTAATGGATAAGCCAAGCAGGCTTTCAAAGAAAGGTTTTATTAATGACATTTTCTACCCACTTGAAGTAGATGTCCCCTGAGTACAGTTTATCTTCCCAGCTTAGTTCAGTACAGATACACAAAAAGAGAGAAAACAGGCCAAAAGGGTCATAATCAATTCTTGCTCTACTCATGTAAGAGGAAAATACAAAAGAATGCCTACAGAGCAAGATGAAGGAAAAATTATCTCTTGATGAAGTTTTTTTGTGGTTGCATTGTGGTTTGCTTCTTGCTGGAGTTAACAGATCTTTTCCTCACATAGCTCTGCTAACCATCTAGAAATTGTACTTTCAAAGCCTATTTTCTCCCTTTTAAATTCAGTTTCTTCTATTTAAATGAGATACTGACACAACCCTCTTTTGTCCTTTGAATATATCAAGTGATGATATTGAGGAAAGGAAAAAGTGTTCTATATTTTTATTCCTAAAAGGGAGTGCCATAAGTGAAATTCAAGCTGAAAAGAAAAATAAATAAGTCTCCCAGCTTCTCCTCTTCAATGAGACCAAGATATGTGAGCTCTCAAAGGGCTGAGATAGGCATGTGTCATGCATTATGTCCTGCAGGATATGTTGCAAATTTAAATACAGAATGGGCTTACTTGGGATTTTATGCTTTGTTTGAACAGTGGAGGCTTACTCCTTCTTCAAGTCTCCAGATAAACATCTCTCTACAAGTGTGGTATTTGGTTGTTCAGTCCATCAGAGAAGACTGAGTTTATGTTGCCTTTTTTTCCCCATTATGTTGAAATTAGAATAGTACTATGGGGAAAATAGCAAACTGAAAAGTACAGGAATAGAATATTTATATATTCATTGCAGTGGTGTTTCCCTGAGGGCTGATTAAGGTAGGTGGTCTAATAGATGTACTAATGTGGCTGGTTAGCCTGCATTAAATGCATACTTAACTGTGTGATTAAAGAAGGGCTTCAGTTTAGTTTCATTTTCAAAAAAATAAAAGAATAACAACAGAAAGAAAAAAGAGATAATGGTGATACCTTACTACTTTTGCCCATTTCTTTACTTAGGGCTCTTTCCAATAATAGTCCTTTTCTGTCAAAGTAAATAGGAACTATCAAATAAGAACTTTGATAGTAGTTGTGATAAGAGGTAAGATCAGCTACAAACTGAGCTGAATTTAGGATGGCCAGAGAATAACACTGAGTGTTTTCCTTGCTCCCCAGGTTAAAGCCACTCTTACAGACAGTGTGGTGTGATGTTTGCTTGACATCCATGTCAGAATAAGCACAAGACTATTGGTGCCACATGTGTCTTCTATCCTCTATGACTGATCTCCAGAGGCACTTTCTAGAAAGTGGATTTGAACTCCTTTGGACTGAGAGCAACACTGGCTTTGCATCTCCAGCTTTTGGGGGAGATTTCTCACCACCCACATGTTCTCTGAGTGATGCTCTGGCCCTTCACAGGATTAATGTGATCATGCTGGCATCTATTTTAGCTGTGGCCTGTGCACAGTGAGTGGTACAGCCTGTTGGGGATTCAAGCACCATTCTGCCTGATCTCCACATCCGACTGCTGCGTGCACCAAACTTTTTTTGGTTGGGTATTACTGGGATTGTGCACGTGTGGGTGGAAACAGAAATTGTCTGCTGCTGTCAAGCTCTCATAGGGACAATAATCAATCTCCTCCCTGTTTATGCCTGTGTACTGACTACTGCCAGCCCAGTGGGGATGTCCAGAGCAAACCAAGGTGAGTTTGGTCCCAAGTACACAGCACAAACCATTTGGGTAAATTGTTTGTGTATGATATGAATTTATTGACTTAGCTAATGTTATTAGCTGAGTATTATACAGTTAGATTTTCCTGGCTAATAACTGGCAAGTGACTAAGTGGTTTTCATTAGCATAAATGCCCAGATTTTTGCATTTGTGCCAGAGACCTGCTAACCACTTTGAAACAGCTTATATGGTAGCTCAGACTCTCTCACAAATTACTTATTCCCTTTTCCCACCTCTCCAATATGCTTTTAAATTACAATATTTTAATGCAATTGCTCCATGTGCTTGCTTTCTCTGATTGTCTCCATCAGTAGTTTTAGTTTTTGAAATTATGATCATTTTCTGTGTGATAAAGTTTCAGAAGTGAGCCTCAAGGAACTGAGAAAATAGTTTTGGGTTTATTTCTGTTAGCTGGAAGCTGCTTAGTGTTTTCTTAAAGTGCAATGTACCTATTTATATAAATAACATCAGGGACTGAGTGGGGGAACAGCTCACAATTTGTATCGTACCTATTGTGTTTCATTTTATATTACTATAACAAGGATTTCTGTTGGTATAAACAACACATTTCCCTGAAAACATTGTTGGTGGAGTCTGAGCTATAAATTATTTCTGAATATTATTCCTGGCAAAATACACAGGAAATCATATGGGATGCTGCATCAGGAACAAGATACCAAATTTTATGCAGTAGGTAGGGCAGTGAAGATTACAGTGTAAAGAAAACATGACTTCACAATGTACTTCTGTTATATTTGTCAATATTAAACAAGTCAACTAAACTGGAAGATCTTTGTGGTGGATAGTCATAGGAAAGTATTGCTGAAATACAAAATACTATTAGGAAAAGTACTAAGAAAGTACAAAAAAGACAATGTTGTTTAGTCTGTCCAAGGAATAGTCCATCCTCAGAGTATTTGTTTCATGGAGATTCACACCCTCTCTGCAGATTAGCCAGAGAGAGAAATAAACTTTTTGTGACACACATTTAAGCCAGACCCCTCAACAACTTACCCAGTAGAAATGTGTTTGTCTTTGCTCTCCACCCCATGGAGCTCCTAGCTCACTGCAAACATTCCATGTGCAGCCCCATAACCTCCTGCTGACATAAACAAAAATGCTGCCTTTGAGCAAAAATGCCAAAGTATTCCCTCACTGACTGAATATTTATAGAAAGATGCTATCAAAAGATGAAATAAAGAAATTTAGAAAGAGAAATATGAATGTTTTTGGAGGAATTTTTAGTAATATGCCTTGATATTTGGCAACAATTTGGAAAACATACCATGCAAGACCTTAGAGGGGCTGCTCACAGAAGTAAAAATATTAATGTAGTGCCCCAAAATTGCCAGTGGGCCTGTTCATGTGGGCACCCACCCACTTCTGTTTCACTGAAATCCTGGCAAGAATGGGGGCCTTTATTTCAGACAGCATTTTTTTAGCAGCAGAAGTTGGTAGGGTACATTCCCATGTTGGTGTACACTGGGAATGATGACAGATGCAATCTGTATCACGTTATTCTATTTATTCTTCCTTTCAAACCAGAAAAGTGAATGTCTGTCTGCTAGTGCTGCTGCTCACATCTGGGCTACAGGCAGAGCCCTTCTGAAGGTGAAGAGGAAACATAAATTCTGAAAACTGTTACTGAACTTACATTTTTTAAAGGGAGACATGTCAGGTTCCCTTTCTTTGTATACATTTGTATACAAGTATTAATATATAATACTTTTCACTACTGAGGATGTAATTTGCATATTGAAAATTTCAGCCTAAATTGATCTACAAATGTAGTAGCTGAACTTTTTAGCCTGTTAAAGGGACTTCATGAGAGCATTTGAAAGTGGGATCAGGAATAAAACACCACTTGTCAAAATGAACAAAAATACATATTTTGTCTGTTTGGTTAGCTTGTTGGGGTTTTTTCCTAGTGTATTTGCTCACTTAAGCATTGATTTACAAAATTTCTGTGGCTCACAACAAGACATAAAAGCTGTGTCCAGTACAGGGTTTTCTGAAATAATATACTGTTTGGAAGAGTTTAGAAGGGAGACATCTGTTTCTAATCTCCAGAAGTAATTACAGAATGACCCAGGGCTTTCAAACATTAATTTTCAATACATTAATTCAATACATTAGTTTCAAACATTAATTTTCAGCAGGTTGTATTTTTTTCCCTTTTATTGATTCTTAAGTGATGGACCCATGCATAAATTAAAATGCATGTATGAAAACATGCTTGCACTGTATAATATGTGTATTAGTGCTTTTGGAAACAAGGCATTCTTCTCCTGGAGTCAGATTTCTGAGGCTTGCCCCTTGACATGAGCAGTTCACTTCCTGCTCTCCAATTCTCAGACAGCATAAAGCTGGGGATGGATTTTTTTTTCTATTATTTCAAATGAACCATAAGAAAATTGATACCATGTGATATGAAAACTTCTCAGCATGGTAAATATACTTCTTTCTTTTGAGCTGAAAAGGATTGAAGTTAACATTTGTTTCAGATTTCCTGCAATACCATCACTGCTGTGTAATAGCTGAAATGGTTCCATCCATCCCATTATGAAGATACTTTACTTCTTGACAAGAAGACATTAAGTGCAAGGCAAACTGGGGGTAGGGAGAATCAAAACTGTGTGAATTGTTTAACCTTCCACCACGGTTCAACAAAGTTTTTTTTAAAAAAAAAAGAGCCTTTGGCACACTGCCTAGAATTTGTAAGGCCACTCATGCTTTGTAAGCCCCCAAAGATCACAGTGTTTCTGGCTCAAGGCTGAAATCCCATTGAGCCAGGGCTGAAAAAAGCCTTTCAACCGTGTTGAGTAAACACTTCAAGAAACAGCTATTTGTCATGATGCTCTTAAGTGTTGGATGTGAGCTGACTGCCACATCTTGGACAAAGATGAACAGTAATCATGAATACGTTGTTTGACATCAAACACTTTCAGAAGGCATGGTTGCACTTGGTGCTAGGTGGAACAGGCTGTCTGTTGTTTCTTTTGAAACTGTGGCTGGAAAAAGGAGAAAAATTATTTTGCTAACTGAACACCAATGCTCCTTGAAACTCAACTGCACAAATCATCTTGAAAAAAATTGAAGCAAAAGCTTCTCCCTATAAAAAAAGTCCTGATTTCTAATGCCAAATTTTCTAATTGGGCATTACAATTTTCTACTTGGGCATTCCAATTTTCTACTAGAAGAAATCGTGTCTCCAAGAAAAATATTTCATTTTGAAAAATCGTGACTACTGATGAATTCAAGTGGGGATCGGCTAAGAATGCAATCGGTGGTCTTATAACCATTTGTGTGTGTATGTTTCTGGTTTTATTTTGGTTTTGGTTTTATTTGCTTGGGTTTTCTTCTGGTGGGAGTGTTTGGGGATTTTTTTGGTTTGTTGAAGAAATGCGGGGAAACTCAGGAGTAAGCACTTTCAGAGTACCCAGTCCTGTGGGCTCAGGCACCATCCACAAAGATCTTTGCAACCTATGCAAGAGTCTCCAGAGCTAAGATAATATCCTTTTACTCACAGTGATGTCTTCAGACCACTGAAGTTCTTTTTAGCTGATTAATTTATAAACTAGAAAAAGAGCTTATGCCATATTCAGTGCTTGAGGGTAACCAGGGATGATGAAGACTGCTCAAAATTTCATCATCAGATGTCTCTTTTGATATCTGTGCAATTAATTTACCTAATACAGTTCAAAATATGAGAAATGGGTGTTCATCAAGTTACCCAAGCTGCAGTGACACCTCAGACTCGTGTGCAGTAGCATAAATAACAGCAAGCTTAAAACTGCTGCTATTTTTTCCTGTTGTAGAGGGTATTTGACTGCTTACATGAACAGAACTTGCCATCTCCTTATATTTCCATGACACTCAAAATTAGTCCAGCATACTTAATAAATACATAACCATGGATCACATTTAGTAGTGAGCCTTACCTCACATTTAGTGGCATCCCTATCCTGGCTTTACTTTTTATACGGTTATTTTATAAATGGTTTGATTCTCTGTACTCTGGAAATCTCTGTCAATCTCTCTTTAATTAGAAATGCACCACCTTTTCCAGATAAGAACTTTGTGTTTTATTAAAATCAAGAAGAATGGGGAGTTGTTACCTTTATGAATTTCAAAAAAGTTTGTTTAGTTTGCATTTCAGTTTAATATTTGAGATAGGGTTGAACATAAGCTAACATTAATATTATGGACACATTCCTTTTTGTCGGGCCCAAGGAATACAAAGTTGTAACACTGTGGCATATAGTAAAGAACAAAGAGAGAAGGGATGAGAGTATTCTGCTTGGAAATGGAAGTACCTCCTTAAATGTTTGATTAACATCATGACTTCAGTTTTATTCTAAGCTCAGACTTATTGTAAGTGGGAATAAAATTGTCAGATTTGTTCCTGCAGCACCAGCAAAAGGTATTTAGTTACGCTGCCAGGCAGTTTCAAAACCAATTTGGCCAGTTTTGTGTTCAAACAGCCAGCATATTAAAGCAAATGGTATGAACATTCAAGAAAAAACAAAAACAATTTAATGAACATTAGAAGCTTACAAAACTTTGAATTTTATTTGTGACATTGAAATGATGCTGTTAATATATATATATAGTGGAGTGTGGTATTTGATGGTGTAACATCTACATGGCTACAATACTACCACAAGTATCTGGTCTTCAGACTCACTCAGCAAAACATTCCTGAATCCTGCTGCTGTAACACTGCAAGATACACCTTGTCACATGTTTCTACTTAGAATCTGTGTCACTGGACAAATGTTTTTTATTAGCAAAAGTTTCTACAGTTGAGTTTCACCATACATTTTCTGGTTCATTTCAATTTAACAACAGTTTTATATTTTGCCCAAAGGCTAAAAAGCTAAGTTTGTGTCAGACTTCTACTTAACTATCATAGTCTGAAATGAACACTTGGTTTTAAAAAGAACTTGGAAGAATTATTGTAAAAAGGGAAAAGTAATTTATTTTGACATTTAAAAAATGACTCACAAACAAATATTTGCTTTATACTATACAATAATTATTCAGCTTCACGGCAAATAGCTGAAGATGGGCTTAATAAAGCACATTGTTTTTATAGTAAGTTGTTATGGTGGTCATAGCAACATCAAACATATTTTTTTTTTTTTTTTGTGGACTGCAACCCAAGGTTTTTTGTTGTTTTGTTTTTTGGTTTTTTTTTTCCCATGGATAAGCTCTGTATCTGTTGTGATTGCAGGGAATAATTCTGACACCCAACAGCATCACAGGAAAATACTAAGTGTATGAAAACTGGTCGTACATTAGAAGTGTTGTCAAATATGTGCTGAATCAGACACTTTTACGTAGGGTTTGCAGTTAGATTAAATGTTTTGTCTGTAAACAAATACTGGAGTGTCTCAACTTCAAACTCAAGTAGTGACAAAACTGATTTAGGGCAGTTTCCTGGTTTCAGTGGTATGGATTAAAACTCCTGATAGATGTGCACAAAGGACACAACCAGTTTACCACGTCACCAGTTTTTGATCACCAGGGATTTAACATATGTTCATAGTTAAAGTTCAGGGCAGGTAAGGTAATTAATTTGTGGATGTTAATGTAGTTGATGCACTCTAGAAGGCCTTTGTCCTCATTCCCATTACAATCTCTGACACTCTTTGAGATTTTCTGCTTTTGGACTAAAGCTTCTCATATTTCATTTGAACTCTGTTTGATTTTTGGATGGAGAAAATGGAGCAAAGGGAATGTAAATGGGATAAGATGTTGATGTTCCTCCCACACAACCCTTCTTTTTAATGCATGTGTAGGAGGGATGAAGAAAAAACTATGATTTCCTTTACTGTTACAGCTTTCATTTCCTTTCCCAATGTGGAGGCAGAGACTGTAAGAAATTAGAAATACTCTGCGCTGTTTGTTGGGATTTCTTGAAGTTTTAGTGTTTGAGTTTTGCTTCCACAAGAGATTTTGCAAACTCACCTTATAAAAAACACATGCCTAAGTCAATTCATGCTTAGTCATCAGTCTCATTCAAAGATGTGTGTTTAACTCTAGGAACATACTTAAACATTTTGCTGAAACTTTGTTGAATTGCAAGTTGTGTGAATTTTTACTCAAGCCTCAATCTGTGCTTGGGCAGGCAGACAATTTTATTAAGACTTCATTTGCTTAAAGACAGAGCAAAAAAAGAAAATATTTACTGAAAAATAGACTAAAAGTAGACCTCATGAGATCACAGACAAGGCAGGCTGTGCTGTGGCATTCCTGCAAACACTTCCCTCATCATTTCTGGAAGGCTTTTTATGCCAGAAATTTTATGACTTTTTAGGTAATCTTTTCCAGGCCTTCACTAATCATGCCATTAAAAAGGTGATTTTTTTTTCCCCTATATGCCTGTGTAAGTTCACTATTTCTTTCCTGTCTGCCATAGGCACAGTCAACAAATTAATCATTTTATTCCTTGCAGCAGCTTGTCTGCTGTTGAAGATTGTTATCCTGTCTTTGCTAAGATACAGGATCATTATTCAAAGATTTTCCAGGTGGGACTTTCAGCTGTTCCCAGAGTTTTACAATCTCCTCTTAACTTCCATCTTTGGTCCTTCAGGAAGGGTGATGGCCCTTTTCCAAAGAAGCAAATATGGGAAATAGATCAAAAAGTACTTTCAACAACAGAGTAGAGCAATCTAAGAAGACACATGCCATGAAAATAGGTATGACTGCCTGCCAGCGGGCAGCCATGTATGCCAGCGTAGGAATTTCAGCTCCTAACCCTAGGATTAGACCACTGAGAGGCCTCAGAGAGCAAAAGTAAGGTCTATAACCAATGTCAGTCAGGTCAGAATTGAGTTGTATGGAAAATCTTGTAAGATTTCAGTAATTAAAGCTATTTATTTCAGAAAATAAGTAAACTATATGACAGAAAAATTAGCCTGAACCTGTTTTTTTCTTCAGAGTAGAGGGGACTCAAAACACACAAACCAATTCAGGACCCTGAATTTTTGGCAGGTAAAGTCATGTATGTGCAAGTGAGTTGTAGTTAAAACAACCCCCTTCAGTTGAACTTTTAGTAGAGTGTTAAATTCTTCAGGATATTAACACTTCTTTTACTCACCTGGCACGATACTGAAGCACATACATAATTCCAACCTTGTGGCTAGTCCAGTTAAGTCAGTAAATCTGTTCATGGTCTGTTTTCTATCAAACAAACAAAGTAAAACCCAAATCTAGAAGGTTTCTTCTTAGGAAGGAAAAATAATTTTAAAAGATGATAACCTTCTTTAAATACACGTCCCCATCATCTTTGTGAAGAAAAAGCCCCCATCAGTCAGGAGTCCTTCTAGAGGGCCCTGTAGGAGCTTATTCTTGTTCCTTAATTATTTAATATTTTAAAGTAACTAAAAGATAACAATTAAAATAATGGGAACTTATAAGTAAGAAAACAGATGGAAATGGATCTGGAAATGGGAACAGGAAATGATTGGGGTTGCCTTGGTCTGAGCAACCAAAAGATAATTCATACAACAAAACAGATATTTAGGAGCTAAGATTGTTGGCTGAATTTCTGTGTGAAATTTCTCCTCAGAAGCAGTGATTTTATGTATCATAAATCCCAGGCCTTCCTCAGTCAGCTTTACTAAAGTTCCAGGAGGACTTAGAACAAATGTGCATAATAAGCAGTAGAAATTCTTGTAAGAACAAAGTGATAAACATTACTGTGTTTGGTGCTAGTTCAACCACTATTGGAACACTGTGTAATGTGCTAGAAGCCAAACACCAAGAAATGTTTCCATAAACTGAAAATGGCTCAGGGTGAAAACACAAAGGTAACTTGACAGACTCTTGTGGCTTGTAAAAGATGTTGGATGGTAAGTGGTCACATTTACTCCAGTTCTGTGAAACAGGACTAGACAGTCAGAGGCTGTGTAATTTATATAGTATATTTCTCCTGTCAATTTTTTCTCTCACTGGTTGAGCTAGATTTGATCCAACAAAAGGTGGTTTGGTTACTTTTTCAAGGAATTCTGAGAAAGGCTGTCCTTCAAAGGTAGTTCCTCCTCTTCATGAGCTATTTCCAGTTGTGGAACATCCCCAAGCTTACCTTTGACACCAGTCCTTTGTCATTTGATCTTGGCTGTTTTGTCCTGCCTTCATGCTCCTTTTGGAGAACTGAAAAATATCCACAGAAAATTGTCTTAGCCTTCCCTGGCTTGCATGTATTCTTCATCTGCTTTCATTGCTTTGTTCCATTATCCCACCCAGATTTTTCCCTTAAAGTGGTTAGGGATTTTTGCTTCAGTTCATCTTTGTTTTCATTATTAAAAGCTTTTTATTTCTTAATTTCCAGCTTTGCATCTTTTTTTGGATAACTTGTCTCTGTCCTTGTGCCACCCTATTCCTTTAGCACGTATAGTTCTTATGTGTTCCTAGAATTTACTAGTTATGTTCTGTCATAGAAGTTCGGTTTATTAGGATAAACAAATTAATTTAATCTCCTTCATTAGGCTTATCTTGGTAGGAGGGATGAAATGGGTTTTTCAGATCACTTATCAAAGACTTACTTGTGCAGAAACATTCCACTGCCACATATAAAAACAGTAGTCCTAAGAGAAAGCGTAAAATATATCTAGGGTTATTCCACACTGGAAATCCAGTGTGTTCATTGACAATATTACTGGCAAGCAGCTTGCTGTTAGGGGAAGAAAAATTCCTTGCCTACAGTTAATCTGTGCAACATATGAAATCCGTGGTCCTATGTTAACACATGATCTCTGCAAATTTATTGGAGAGGGATTAAGCAACACTTTTAAAAAAATAATAAATTTGCCTTCAAAAAGGCCATTTTTTAACTAATGGTAAATGGTTGCAGCTGTTAAGTTCCTCCTAATTGTGGGAAGAATAGTAAAAGAAGCAGTATTTCTCATTAGACTACCCTTTATTTCTCTTTAAATTCTCAGGCTCATTGGGGGGAAATTCATGTTTTCATTTCCAGGAATTCTTGCTTCAGATTTCTCTTGTGTATTTGGAGCTGACTTAAGACCAATAGAAGTCAGAAACAACAGCCCAGTGCAAGTCTGTCATTCTTCAAGTAAAATTATTTTTGAATGTATATTATCTGGGGCTCTAATTGATTAGGCAGCTGGAAGAAGGAACAGTGCAAAAAGTGGAGTGGAGCAAAAAATTAATTATTGCTGTAGACAACATTAGACCTGTCTCACTGCAAGAGCAGGTCAGCCCAGCTGGGGAAGGAATTATTGCTTGGTTCAATTCCCTTGACCACGTGGTAATCCATTAAGCCACTGTTGACCATTTCCTTTCCATACTTGAGCCATTCCTTGGCAATGTCCATGTTCACTGGGGCTGTTCCCATGCTGATGTTTTAAAACTTTCACTCTCATGCACATCCATGAAAGTGTGGGGTCTTTTTACATGAGGGTGTAAATCCTAGAATAAACTGTGATGCAGAAGGGAGTATTATTGAATGCATAGCTAGAATTAAACTCTTTCTGTAATTTAAAGAAAAATAAGGCTTATGCCCTTCTTTTCCTCTTTACTGAGATGTACACACAGCCTCATAAAGCATGTGAGACAGTTTCAGTTCAATCAGTAGTTTCCACTGCAATCTGTAGGAACTTTTGTTGATTTACTCAAAATAAAAATGCTTATTTAACCTTAAAAATATCAAGAACATCAACTCATGACTTGTCTGTTTTTACTGGAGATTCCTCTGGATGACTGGAAAAAGTTGTTCTGAGTTAAAAAAAGAATAACATGGAGAGAAAGCCAAACTAATGCCAGAGGACAGTTTAAAACTGTTGAGGACAGATGTTTTGAGTGTTCTCTGGGTCATTTTGGGGAAAAATGTGCTGCTGTGACTCCTCAGAAACTGAGTTGATACTGACAATCTGGTTTGTTTCTTTATAAATAGAAAAGCATCATATCAGTTACAAGTAGTAGTGTATTTAAAATTTATCTGTTTAGTTATGATTAGTTACATCATTACTTTAGACAAGATTTAGTTAAACTGTGAGCAATCAGAAATACAACAGACAAAAATGGAAAGCAAAAATAATCCCTGTAAAATGGGCCTAATTAAACTGGATGAAAGAAAATCAGTGTTCTTAGAAGTTTTTCACCAGGACAGACAAGTGCATGTGAAAACATTCAAAATATCACCTTTAAGGTTGTTTGGTTAGGCTCTGCTTTGCATGGGCTGGGTTGGGATTAAGAAATGAGAGTGAGGATTATGACTGGAACAGAGAGAATATTGAGGCTACCCCACAAAGAGCCCTGTATCTTAATCATGTACTGAAATGGGTAATTGTCAGACTCCAGGGCAGTGTAGGTTTAGGAAAGTGCAGCAAAGTGTGCTGCCTTCAAGGACCACAAGCACTGTAATGTCCCAATATGCTGTTCAATATAATTCCCAATACCTTCCTTCCAAGACCTTCCCAAGACCTTCCGGGTCTTTCTGGGTTCCAATGGATCATCTATGAATGACATGAAGGTGGCAAATCAACTAAGTGATGGCAGAGTAATGAAAGTGTCATAGCACTAGGAAGGAATCAACAAGATATTTGTGTGGAAAGCGAGGAAACAGTTCTCCTTAAATCTGGCGCTACACACTGGGCAAAGGAAGGGGTCTGTCACTGAAGGTTTCAGGGTTTTTACCAGCTCAGAGGACAATTGGCCTGAGTTCCTCAAGGGGCACCCTGTGGAGAACCAAAAATATTTTTGGCTGAAGTTATGGTGCCTGCAGAGCACTGGTGGGTTGTCTCATGTAGGAAATGAGGCTTGGAGCTGGGCAAAGAGGAGAGCCTTCAGAAAGGTTTCTCTTATCCCACAGATGTGCTGGGGACCTGTACCCATTGGGAATTGGGATCTACTGGAGCTCAGTAGCTCAGTCCCTGAGCTGAGAGTGGATTCTGTCTGCCCTGTAGTGTCTGTCTAGGTTATACACTAATGGGGACATTGCCTCCCGCTGTATGTGGAACTGTATGGGTTCAGTGTGTGGAAGAAGCATGTAGTGCTGGGCAGGGCTATCCTGAGGAAACTCTTTAATGCTCAGGAACTGTCCGGTATGTGGCCTGAAAAGTGGTGTCTTTGGTGCCTAGAAAGCAAGTATCTAGCCCCAAAACCTAACCAAAGATTCATCACAGTGGGCTACTGATCTTTCAAGATAGCATCAGCTCTTCTGAATCCTACTGCTACGTCCTGAAACATTCAATCTTTCTAAAACTCTTCCTTTTATGGAAAGATGTTTCCATACCTGTGTGAAAACAAGCTCTTGCTAGCAGTTTTTGGAAGGCAGAATTAATGGAGGAATGAGCTAAATGTTTTCTGACTGTTCTTCTGGCGATGTGGATGTGCATCTGCTGCAATCGCACCTTTCAGGCCAAGTGCACATCTGATCAAAACTCAGAAGGGAAACAAAGGTACAGCTCTTCTTCTAAGGTAATGGGTATCCCATTCACCTGTGGGGGGCAGACAGAGACACTGAAGCAAGAGTTTTCTTGTTATTGATGCTAATTTGACACCTTGAACAACAATGCAAGAAGACAGAAGAACCCAAACAAACTCAAAGTAACCGTGTCAGACCAGAATGTGTAACTCATTCCCTACGATTAAATGTATTGTTTAATGATTTACTGAAGCTTCAAGATTTCCTCTTTAGGCTGAAAAGTCCTGATCTCCTATGTAATGGTAGAGTATAACCTAAACGTTGTGGCTGCAAAAAGCACCAGCACCATCTTTAGGGCTGCCTACCTTGACTTAACCAATTCTTTCAGTTTCCCTCAGAGAAATGACTCTTTTATGATCATGTCACCTTCAAACTGAGGCAAAGCACTTTCCAGACTGCTGTTGACTCCTGCAGTATGAACTTCACAGTTAAATATCTTCTACTGTAGACAAGAGTACAGACAATACAGACTTTGCCTTAGAATAAAAGATCCAAAGAGAGTTGTTGACTTATTGATTTTACAGTATAGGGCACAGTTACTACATTTGTTCTTTGATCTGACACTCCAGATATCAGCCACTACCAAGAAGATAAATAACTGTAAGGAGCTGATATTTATAGTGATGCTCTTCCCTGTCCAAGCAACAGACTGCTTTGTTGTGTAACAATGGCCCCCAGTAAAGAAAATCATTAATTTCTACTATGTGACATAGTAGCTTCCTCTGAAATAAGCAGTTCCAAGTGCTAGATAAACAGTATTGAGATGAGTTAGCAGGCAATGCCATACATGAAAGAATACCCTTCTTTCTCCATGCAGTGGCTGTGATGTGGGGATGCCCTTTGGAAAGCCTAATAGGAGTTTCCTGCTGACACTGTGCGAAGCAGCTTTCCCACTGGCTGATATTTGAATACTGCCAAAATTTGCAGCTGTGGGAATGCTGTAGATTTCCCTTAAGCTCTAGAAAAACACCTTGAAAATAGTTTATTTGTGTCACTTGAGAATGTAATTTCTAGGGGGAAAGACAGCTCACAGCTGTGTATTCTTACCCTCACCTGTGCTTAGTACAGAGTGCTTGGTCTGTGCACCAGTGCATATAAATAGTCCTGTTATCCTAGAGCATGGCAAACACTCCTGTGATATCAGTACTGCTGTGGCTTTACCCCTTAGCATGCAGCTCTGTTCCTTTTATTAATAACCAGACATCGTGTTTAACCATTTCACTTGCAGTGTTTCAGAGCTCTCCTTTAAGGGCCATCTACGTGTTTTCATAGCAGTTTTACAGCCTTAATTCAGAGATGGTGATAAATAAAGCCGTTCCCAAACTTAGAAATGTCAAGAGCCAAGAATCACAGTTTCTCAAATCTCCAAAATAAATAAGTCATGTGTCAAACTTGCCTATCCATTGGCAAGGGAGTGCCATGAGCACTAATGTCTGATTGTTGATAAGGGAATGTGGATGTTGTGAAGTGTTGACTGATACAGCACTCAAGGGAATGGAAAAGAGAAAGTGGTGGAAGATGCAAAAATGTGTCAGCTGATATCTCAGTTGGGCTTTTTTTTTCTGGTTCAGTGAAGATACTGTCATGATGGGTTGCAGAAGAGAATAACTTCCAGCAAAATCAGTTCTAGTAGTTTTATTCTAGCAGTTTTGTGGTGATGCAGACAGAGTAAGGTGAACAAGGTTTTTTTAAGTGCATATCAGGGCTGGTACCCTTGGCTTTTGTTTTTGTAGTTATGGATGCTTTTCATCTATGATGAATTACAACCTTTGTTATCTTGATTAGAACATCCAAAAGCTCATGTAACAGAAATGACACTTTGCCTTCTTTACTCCATTTACTTGTCTGTAAATGGGGGCAATTGAATTAAAAAGAAGACTTTTCTATCTTTTTTGTTTTGAGTGCCTTTCCATGCATCTCAAGGCTTCTCTTTCCTTTATTGTACTTCCTCTCTAGAATTGTACTTCTTGTTCTGATAGGATGTGTCAGTCACTCATCATGTTGCCTGTAAATCGGCCAGGATCATTTCCAGTAAAAGAAGCCAATGTCATGATGCACTAGCACTGGTATCCCACAACTATAAATAGATTCTTCCACAGACCTCAGAAGGATAAATAGATATTCTGAGTTGCTGCAGTCATATAGGAAAAGAATAACAGCTCTAAAAACTAATGCCAGGACCCAATGTTTGGTTATTCAGAGGGCTGCTTTTTCTCTCAAAGGGCTTGGGTTGTATAACTCTTTAGATATTTTTTAATTCCTTTTTTTTTATTATTTGTTTTATTTTATTTTCTTTCTCCTGGCACGTGGGCAAACTGCTGCTACCCAGCATGTGCTGTAGTGTTGTTATTAGTTTTTAGTGGGGAAAGGAAAGGTTTTGCTGTCGTGGTCATTTCTGATTTTCATGGTTTTTTATGGTTTTCACAGCTTCTGTCTCCACATCTGCACAGATCTGTGATGTGTGTGTAAGAAGGTTCCCCCTGTATGCTGTGTATCAGGAATCTGCTACTTGAATCAAGCAAGAAAAATTTCAGTCAGGGGGACCCAGCAAGTATTTGTAAATGCTTCATGTGGGCCTCCTTGGGTGCAGGAGTTTTTGGCAGCACATTAAGGATATATGTACTCTTCTCAAGAAAAGCAGTTGTGTAGTCAGAAAACTACTATTTGCTGTGATATGCATGCTAAGCCTAAACCCCCTCATTGCCATCTTCTAGGATCCAGCAAGTCAGGTGCATATCTGTAAAAAATTCACTGAGTTTTTATTTATTTGGAGATTTAACAGACAACTTTTAGTGAATCTTGATGTGGTACCTTAAACTGTCTCCTCAATCTGCACATCTCCACTGTCTCTTTGCTGGAGGTTTCTGCCTTTAAGCTGAGCCAAGGAAGTGCTTGGAGTCTCAGCTATTGTAATGTGAAGCATTTTAGCTTTAAACAGTAATGAGAAAATGTGTATTCCCTTCTTGTATATCAGATTTGGGAATAGTAGGTTTAGAAAGCAAGCTGGGGCTGGTAGAGATGTGTGGCTATGGCTTAAACCATCACAGTTCTATTTGCCTTTTGCTGAAGCCTGTGACAGGATAAGTGTCCTAACTTTTGTTCTGATACAAAACAAAAAAGAAACAGAAACCTCATTGGCTGTGTTGATGACAAATAAACACAGGGTTCACAGAAGCTTAGTTTTGACTAAAAAAACTTCCTGTGTCACAGTTCCAGAGGAATTGATCCCATGTGCTCATAGAGGCATTATATTGAATGAATCCTCAAAAGGTTTTTTGTCATGTACTTCACATTTCCTATTTTTCAAGAACAGTTCCAGAACTGAAATTTAATTCCTTTTTAGAATTTTTAGGTCGATTTACATGGGTGTAATAAAACACCTGGACTGAAAAATAGATCATATTTAATTTGATCTCCTTGTGTAGCCTGTATAAATTCTGGACTGGAACAAAAAGTGAGCACATTTTGCCTGTGTTTGTTCAGCACTCCTATTTGTAAGGCTCTTGTTTCAGCTGATTATTATGTGCCAGCTTTAAACCATTTGGCCTTGGCATTTCCATGGCATGTTTTCCCAGTAAGTGTCACTATTAGGCTGAATGAAGCTTTCCAGAAGCAGCAAAAATGATTCCACTTTCTAATATAGAAAGGTGGAAAAATAAATTTTGCCAATGTGCCCAGAGACGAACTCATAGCCTCTTCAGTAAGTGGTTCTTGATATTTATTTATGTATTTATATTTTGTTTGTTTGTCTATTTATTTATTTGACATGCAAGGTGTACTGAGGATTTTTTTTTTCTTTTTTCTTTTTTTTTTTTTTCTGAAAAAGCAACTATCCTGACTGAATAGATCCTGACTGAAGCCTTTTTAGAGTTTGTCATGTTAAATTGGCATCTATTTACTCTATTTATTATCTATTACTTTGAAATGCCTGAGGGATGAGATGTTATCCAGAGGGCAAGCTCAAGAAGAGAACCCATGAGAACCTCGTGAGGTTCAACAAGGTCAAGTGCAAGCTGCTGCACCTGAGTTGGGACAACCCCTGGTATTTATACCGGCTGGGGGAGGAAGGGATTGAGAACATCCCTGCAGAAAAGGACTTGGAGATGCTGGTGGATGAGAAGCTGGACGTGAGCCAGGAACATGAACCGCAGCCCAGAAAGCCAACAGTAACATAAAGGAAAAAAAAAACAAAACAAAACCCAAAACCAAAAAGCCAAAACCAAGACCAAAAAGCAGCATGGCCAGCAGGTCAAGGGAGGTAATTCTGCCCCTCTGCTCTGGTGAGACCCTACCTGTGGTGTTGCACCCAGCTCTGAGGTCCTCAGCACAGGAAGGACATGGACCTGTTAGAATGGGTGCGGAGGAGACCATGAGGATGATAAGAGAACTGGAGCACCTTTCCTATGAAGACAGCTGAGAGAGCTGGAGATGTTCAGCATAGAGAAGACTCCAGGGAGACCTTATAGCACCTACAATACCTAAAGGATCTACAAGAGAGCTGGGGATGCACTGTTTAGCAGGGCCTGCTGGGGTAGGACGGGGGACAATACTTGTGAATTGAAGGAGGATCGATTTAGACTTGATATGAGGGGCAGGGGTGATGAAATTCTGTAACATTTTGCCATGAGAGGCAATAGATGCCCCAGCCCTGGAAACATTCAAGGCCAGATGGGATGGGGCTCTGAGCAGCCTGATCTAATTGAGGATGTCCCTGCTCATTGCAGGGGGTTGGACTGGATGAGCTTCCAAAGTATTTTCTGACCCAGCAATCCATTCTGTGCCTCTGACTCTGTGACATCCCTGCTGTCCGTGCAGGCCCGTGAGGCACGGCGCTGTTCCCGGGGAAACACGGATCTCCTTGGGGGGACATGGATCTCCTTGGGGAGACACAGATCTCCTTGGGGAGACACGGATCTCCTTGGGGAGACACGGATCTCCTTGGAGACACGGATCCCCTTGGGGAGACACAGATGTCCCTGGGGACACAGATCTCCTTGGGAACACGGATCTCCTTGGGGAGACACAGATCTCCATGGGGACATGGATCTCCCTGGGGACACGGATCTCCTTGGGAGACACAGATCTCCTTGGGGAGATACGGATCTCCTTGGGGGCACACAGATCTCATTGGGGAGACACAGATCCCCCTGGGGAGACACGGATCTCCCTGGCACAGAGATCTCCCCGGGACACGGATGGATCTCCCCGGGACACGGATGGATCTCCCCGGGACACAGATGGATCTTTCTGGCACACAGATCTCCCCGGCACACGGATGGATCTCCCCGGCACACGGATGGATCTCCCCGGCACACGGATGGATCTCCCCGGCACACGGATGGATCTCCCCGGGACACGGATGGATCTCCCGGGATCGCCGCTTCCCGCGGTGGGCCCGGCCTGTGAGGCGCCCTGTCCCGCCGCTAGATGTCGCTGTTGCTCTTCGCCGGATTATCGGCCCTCACAACAGCGAATTTCCTAGGAGCGGGGTATTCCATGGAATCACAGGGTCTTCAGGGCTGGGAAAGGACCTGTGAGACCACCGAGTCCAACTGTTCACCCAGCACAGCCAGGTCTATCACTGAACCGTTACGAAGGTATTTAAAAGACATGTAGATGCGGCAGTGGTGACCCAAACACTGCCCTGGGCAGCCTGTCCCAATGCCTGACCCCTTCACTGAAGGATATTTTTCCAAATATCCAAACTTAGACCTCCCCGTGTGCATCTTGAGGCCATTTCCTCATCTTGTTATCTCAGAGAGAAAGCCGCTGCCTCCTGGCTGCAGCCTCGCCTCAGGGAGCTGTAGAGAGCAGGAAGGTCTCCTAAGCCTCCTTTTCTCCAGGCTGAACACCCCCAGCTCCCTCAGCCACCCTTCACAGGATTTACTCTCCAGCCCCTTCCCCAGCTCAGTCACCCTTCTCTGGACTCACTCCAGCACCTCCGTGTCCTTCCTGTACCGAGGGGCCCAGAAGTGAAGTCGGCATTTGAGGCGCAGCCTCACCTGCTCCAAGCACAAGAGATGACCATGGCCCTGATCCTGCTGGCCACAGAACACACCCGAGGAGAGAAGGCTCCAGGCATGTCTGACACAAGCACCTGTGTGGGGTTAGTTTTCCCAGAAGTGCAGTTTTAGTTGGTTTTATCTAGAATTGTAATGGTTTGGAGGGTGTGCTTCTTCCTATGGATAAAACATCCAAAATCCATGTCTTCTACTGAGTTCACTATGCCTGAAAAACACAAGTGGAAATAGTGGACTTGGTTGATTCTGTTCTTACTGGAGCAACTTATGATTGTCTCAGTGCCAGAAAATTAGTCAATGTCACGTAATTAAGTTTATCTTTGACAGAACTTTATGCTGCCATTTGTTCTAAAGTAACACCTCAGGTTACAGTTCCCAAACTGGCACAGAATTGTAGGTGTGGGCTGGAAGCAATTTTTAAAGATGTTCTAATCCACACCCCCTGCCATAAGCAGGACAAATGGGTTACATGTTGATACAAATTTTGAGCCTCCGTCTCTCCTATGAATTCTGAATACTATGTAGATGAGTTTAGAATACATTGCAGTGTTCGAAAAATCTGGATTAACAAAGCATTATTAAAGCTGAAAAATCAAGCACAATTGTTGAATTTAAGATTGTCCATGCACCCCATGTTTTTCCCTTTCTACAGAAATAGAAATTACAGTGTCTGTGTATGCAAACAGACACTGTTTATTTTTGCCATGTCAGTGTGTTTTTATCTTCACCAAGGATGGTCTTTACCTCACCAGCACTCATGCTGGTTTGTTTTATCCTTGTTGAAAAAGATTAAATATGAGATTCATATTCTGTGATGCTGACTGAATTAGTAATTTCTTGTGGACACTTCTGTAATACTTCACAATATCCAAACAAAATCAAGCCATGTTACTGGGCAACTGGTGATCATAGTGAGACATCTTGAAAAAGCTTTTCAAAGCATTCTGCCTTTTTATGCTATATTAGGTATTCAGAAAACTACTATAATAATTTAAACTTTGGCTGAAACTGTGAGTACTCAGAAAACCTGGCCAGATTTTTCACGTGGGATGTGTAAGAACGTTTGTGGTTATCGTGTTAGTTAAAGTTTCTGATTAGTTCTGCATTGTGTTATATACAGAAGCAGATATGCAATCTCATTTTTTAGGAGGCACTCACCTGTCTTGACCCTAAGAATATACTTTTTATTTTTGATATAGTGATCTCCTGATTTGCCACCTATCTTCTGCATTATTAAAAAACAAACAAAGAAATAACAACAGCAAAAACAACAGAAAAAGGAAGGAGAAAAAATTATAAGGACGGTAGCATTTGTTATCCCTGTGGAGCAATGTGCATCACATGGAGCATGCACAGAAGAGAGCACATTAAAAAAAAGAACAGGCATTTTCTAATCTTGATACTGCTTATCTTAATATTTTCTTTACTTGCAAGCATAATATTGTTTTTAATACTTTGTGTAATTTCCTAGGTTTTTAGAAAAGCAACATGAGAACATTGAACTGGATTTTGTGGAATCATAACACCCCCCACAGTGGTCATCAGCAAGATGGCAATCTCTGGATGCATCTGACAGCCATCTGCTACTTGAGCTAACAGTGTCACTGACAGCAGTAGCTGGGAGTTATTTTTTATGATGCCTGTCAGTAGAAATGAAGGAATGGTGTGCATCCTGTGGATGCCCTAACCTCTTGCCAGGTGTGGAGAAATTTTCCATCCAAATATCTGGGAAGGAAGTCTTGGCTGGTTGACTGGATCCTCAAAGACTGAACCTTTATGTCTGACTACTCTTCCTTTCCCTGTTTCAGCCTTGCATCTCAGCCTCTTGCCTGCAACTGTATTTTGTCACAGTATTCTTCCCTGAATCCTTCCTCTCATTTCTCTTTATCATCTGTAGCTAACTCAGTGCTCTCGCCAGGTTCCTGGCTCACTTTTGGCTCAGCTCTCCCCGGGTTGCTGTCTTCTGAGCCCAGCACTCTCCAGCATTAATATTAGACTAGCTGATATCCCTCCCAAACCTACAAGTTTCCTGTTACCTCCTGATTACTCCTGATGTCAGGCTCTTAACCCAGCTAGTAGCAGACTTGCCCCTCTGCTTGCCATTTTCATTTTGTTTCCTCGAGCTCCAGTACCAGTTCCTCACACCCCATCCTGCGTAACAGGGTCCATTTCTAAGTCTTGGATCATAGGACATTTTCCTGAATAGGGCCTTCCCTGCAAGCCAAGTTATTTTCCAGCCTGCATTTAAGATTTGATCTTCAGATCTGCTAAATTTTACATCCATTCTTCAGTGTATTCTTTCCTAAAAGCAGTTCTCACAGAAGACACCTTCAGAGCTGTTTGAGTGAGAAGGGAGCATAGTCAAAGATTGTTTTAGATTCTGTCTCAAATTTTGTAGTTAAATCAGCTTGGTCATATGAAAAGGAGACAGAAAGGGGACAGCACATCTTCCAGCTCCTTCCCTTCAGTGCTAGGTGTCACATTAAGGCCAGAGGGGACAATCAGATCATCTTGTTTAATTCTCACATGCCTCTATATTTCATTCCCTTCATATATATTGGAGCTGATAAATTGAATTTTGACACTCAAATGATCATAGTTCCTTAAACAAGGATTGGAAAGCCTGAGGATAAACACACAGGCTTGTCTGAGAAACAGTGTGAATCACTGCCTTTGTCAATATGATGGTGTTTTTCTGGGAGCTGACATGATGGCAGCATGTAATACAGTCATGAATAGATTAAATAGGTGATGTCATAGCATTTATGTGATGCTTTCTGTCACATTTCTTGTTGCAGGGCTTTTTCCCACTACTTTCTTCTGTTTTCTTCCAGTTCATCAAAAATATAAAACATGAAAATTCTACTGATACTTTGAGTAGTCATGCAGTTTTCTTTTTTTATACAGAGCAGAAGTGAGGAGCAAACTTTTTCTCATTTAAGTTGAATTTTATTTGATCCTCTCCTAAGTACAGTGACATTCCATTATAAACCTGCAGAAAGCAAATAATGTCACTGAGGACATTCCCTGAAAATACATGAAAGTTAAGGATTGTGATTTGGTTAAACCTAAGTTACTCAGTTTATCTCAACTTATCTCAACAATGAGAGCAATGAGAATTTTACTTGGAAAAGCCTTACAATACTTAGATATTGATGAATGAGGAAAGTTAATCTAAAGAAGTCTGATTGTTATAGTTTTATGCACCATGCCCAGGCAGTCTTAACAGATTTCCAGAATTTATCTTTCTTAAAGCTGTATCATGCTTAATTTAGAAACAATTTCATAAGTTTTGAGTGCATTAGTACACACCATTATCAGTTCAGGCTCTGAGCTGTTAAATTTTTTTTTTGCCTTCGAAATACCCTTAAATTTATGAACTCGTTCAGAAAATTCCATTTTGAAAAATGCTCTGAAACGTCTTTCAAATAAATCAGAAACACACAGAAGTTTGCTGGCTTTGTAAGAACAACAGAATTTTCATCCAAATTCTAAACAGGCTCAGCACGTTAGATGGACAAAGGAAGGTGATGACTGTGTTTGAGTTAGTACTATTATTTCTCTTTTGAAAGAGCACCTGGAGACCCCATTTGTGATCAGCTGCCCACTGAGTATTACATCCCCACAGAATAGTGGATCTGCACAAGGTCAGAGAAGAAGGTTCTAGTCCTGCTTGGCCTCTGCCTGTGAATAATAAAAGAATTTTGCTGCCCAGTGTTTGCAGTGAAAATAGACCTGGCAGATGGTGAGGAAACAGGGAGGTGCCCTGAATTGCCGCTTTATACCTGGATAATGGACACTGATAGGTGACTTGCCTGTTGTCACATAGGAATTTGAGTTAATACCAAGATTTAGATTGAGCTTGGCCATAAGCCTGGCCTTTCTCTTGCAGTGTCTCATAGTTAACAGACTGATCTGTGTGAAGGCTGGACATGACTGCCAGCTTCTCTTTAGTTCTTTTTAAGGAAGTTATACTGCTATGAAGCAATCTTTGTTGTCTTCACCAGTAAAGGATGCCCCAAGCCTCAGCCTTTGGACTCATGCAAATGTGCTGGAGCAGGACTTTGCAACTAACTTCTTCTCTAAGCCCTTAAAGAGGGCAGGAAACAACTTCATGATGAGCAACTATATTCATAAGTGCATTTAGCAAACGGAATAAGCAAACTTCAGCAGTGATGGTTTCAAGTGTAAATTCTCATCAGGGACTCACTCTTCACAGAGGTACCTGCCCTTTGGACTGCCTCTGTCCAGATTTTAAATCTTTGCAGCATCCCTAAGTATTCTCATTACACATGAAGCTGGGGTTTCTCTACCCATCCCAGCTCCTGTGCTCCGCTTTCTGTTCTTGGAGTGGACTCTGCAAAATATATGAGAGAGCGCAGAAAATGCTGCTTCAGCTGCTCAGGGGTTCTGATACTTGCCTGGGAAAGCTGGGGTGTGGTTTGACAAAATATGTCTTGTGTCCCAGAAGAATACGCTAGTTGCCAAGCTCTCACTCTCTGGGTTAGGACTGTGCTCACTTGCCTTTATTTGCCACAAAATGCAATGGGGTTCCTGTTTCTTATGCTGGGCTGTTTTTTGAATCTCCATTCAGAGAATTTACATTTCTCTCCACACATTAATTTTAGGAGCACAGCAACACTTCATAGGGAGGACTATGTAACCCAGTATTTGTGTCTTGCACAGAGAATTTTCCATGCCTCAGGTTCCAAAATGTGAACTGAAAACAATGCACCTTATGCAGGGGAAGGCAAAGAAGAGGAATGTTTATTATTCTCCCACACATATGCAAATCTAGAAAAAAATAGTCTGGAGAAATGAGTGCTGTTAAAATAACTGTACTAACACAAAATGGTTTTATTTATTTCATATTCTTTTTCTGTTGCAGAGGAAAAGAGTTGCTGTTTTTTCCTTGTTTCAAACCCTAATCTTATGCGATGCAAATCTAATTCAGGCTTTACAGCAAAGATTTCTGATGTAGTGAGAAGTGAAAATGATGGTGAAGTTTTCCAATATTTACTCATTTGCTTTTTCTGGATCTCATTGCATTTGTTACTGCTTGAGTTGTGTGCAGACTCTACAGCTGTTTTTCCTTCTGTGTAATCGTGATCTCTTTAATGTTTATTTTTGAAGTCCCTGGGAATACTGCAAAAGGGACAAAAGCTGAGATGCAGTTACAAAGGTCTGTTTAAGGCTAAAATTTCTTGTCAAAACTCTGCATGTCCCAGACCACAGAAGTAATCAGGGTAAAAACTTCCACAGTTTTTCTTGAAATGTATTTTCTCTCACATTTAAACCATGGAATAATGTCTTTGTGTCACAGTTGCAATGAGGTCACTAGTAGGAAGTCAAATGACCAAATGCCCTAATTCTCACATTTGAGTATTCTGGGTTTGGGTTCTTTTTGTAGGGTTTTCTGTTTTGTTTTGGGTTTTTTCTGGTTTGCTCTCAGCCAAAATGCAGGACATGGACAAAGCTGAAGTAAAATGAAACCTTTTTGTTTGAGAAAAGTTTGAAGAGTTGTTTTCCACAAACAAAAATGGCTTTGTTTTCTCTGCCTGTGTTCTCAACAGACATTGGTCTTAATGGATAATAGAGTTTGGGATTTCTTACTTGCTAAGAAAGTTTTGAATTGTTCATGTAATCAGAGGCAAATAAGCATTGATTCCAGATGTGTTTTCCTGTTGGCTTCAGTGGAGGCACTGAGGTTGCTTTATGTTGTTATTGTGGAGGTTTGCACCCAAAACTGGTTGCATGCTGCATTAGGGATGTAGCTAAAAACAAGAGTAGTTTGAAGACAAAGATACAGCTGCATTATGTAGAGGCACATATATGTGCTTTAAAGGTTTGATATGTTAGCTCACGCTCAAAATATGTGTGAGTCAATCATTGCAAAGCTGGCATTAGTTTTGGAGCAGCAATTTAAGGCTCACAGACTGCTGCTCTTAACTCCTCTGGAGTGCCTTTGAGAAAATACTGTGTATAATTCAACTGGTTTTTGTGTAGTTTCAGTTGGGTTTAGTCTGTGCACAGTTTATCCATGTGCTTGCATGTCAGAGAAATGCAGGTGGGAGATTAGCATTCAATTAACACATTAAAAAAAAAAAAACAAAAAATAAAACTTCTTCATCTAAATAATGCTTTATTTATTTTGACTGCATAATTTTGCTTCTAAAACCTTGTATGAAATTCGGTTTGAGGGGTATCAATAGTTTTTAAAGTTGTGTGACGGTTTTCAAGATTGCCTGGTTCTTAAAATCTTTTTTTAAAAAAGGGTACAGAAACATTATTGAAGATGTATTCCATTTCCAGGAGAGGGAAAAAAAAAAAAAAAAAAAAAGAGGAAATCTATTATTTAAGGAAGAAATACAGCCAGTGTGATAAAAGTGCCTTCCCATGTCTTGTGGCCAGGTGCTACGTGCATATAAATGTTTCACGTTAAGCTTTAAGATCAAGGAAGAGTCTGTGGGGAGCCTTGTTTCCTGGAGATTTGCTTGCTGGAGTAGCTCCCAAGTACTGACTTCCCATTTTTTATTTGGTTATTAAGGATGAAAGGCTACATCGTTTTCTGGAACAGCGTTCCTTGCATGCCATTATCTTTGTCCACAGCTATGAAACATGCATTTCTATAGGTTCATGTGGATGCTTAGCCTCACTCAGCTTAGCCACCGTGACTCCTGCTTTATGTAAGTTTAATTCAAGGATCACCTTTATGTCGTTCTGTAGACTGAACAAAAGATAGATGGTTTCATTAGTTGAGAAACTGTCTTTTTTACATACAGCTGAGTATCATGGGTCTCCAGCCTATGTAATGCAGGGCACTCTCTGGTACTGCTGGAAAGGAAACTTTGAAAGTCTAATTTTCTGCCATGATGCACTCTGGGCAATGTGTGTGTATGTGCAGGTTTACATGTGCAAATTGCCAGTATGAAGTTTTGCCTGCTCCAAATATGTACAGAACCAGGAGGAAAAATGATTGCAACCCATTTGTACTCAGTTTGCACCAGCAAATCATCCCTAGGATTGGAAATTCCAGCACTTACCTATTTACCACAGCTGCTCTGCATAAATATCTCTTCCAAAAAGACTTTTTTTAAAAAAAGCCTGGCTTGATTAACAGTATTTAAAATATAACAAGCTTAGCAATTTTGGCATTTTTGCTTGGATAAAAAACCTGGTTTAACTACTATATTTTTTTAAGTTTAGCTGATGTATCTCTAGTCAATGCTATCAACATGAATGTTTCTGAAGTTATAACCAGGCACTTGCCTGGCATTTGCCTCTTTAAAAAAATGCAATAAAAGTTTAAAGCTAAGAAATTACTTCAAAATATTATTACCCATATAAATCACAGAATCACTCTCAATCAAATGTAGCATGCTGCTGTAAGATGGGAAATGAGAATCATTATACAGAGGTAGCAAGGAAAGCATAATCAGTGCAGAAATTCAGAGTGAAACAAAACCCTTCAAAATAAGCAAAACTTGGTAGTTTACCAAGAGTAAGAATAAGTTATTTGAGAGTTTTCAGGGATGGAGGATCCAAACTATAGATTTTTCTTTTACTCTGACCTGTGTGCTTCTGTCTTACTCTTTAATGTAATTGAAGGTACTGAAAAACAGGTGTCAGGGAATTACTTGGGGAAAAGCTAATAATGGCAATCTACTGTCAGGAGAGTTTATGCTTGTGCATTTTCTCTAACATGACACTCATATCAAATATAAACTTAACAAGGACTGATCTATATTCTGTACTCTTCAGACGTTGTTACTGAATCCCTTTCCTGATGGCTCTGGGGAAGAGTAATTGTGTTGCTCAAAACCAGGCACGTGGTTGGTTTTGTATAGCAAGGGAAACATATTCTTTGTGGAACCAAGAAGCCTATATATATTTATGTGTATGTCTGAGTGCATCTATATATATATAAAACTCTTACTTCTTAACCCTTCTGACACAGACATCCAAGTGCTGCCAACTTTGAGATTAGTTTAGAGGATAAACAGAGATAAAAACACAGTAAGCAGGGACCTGCTATCCTTGGCAGAGGAAGGAGACAGACACTTGGCGTGGTCCATTGCCAGCAGCTTTTCATTGCAATAAGTATTTCAGTTTGAATACTGTTTTTAGAATAGTTCAGTCAAGTTTCTGAAAACAGTGTAGGAGTTGAGCTCAAAGATTTCTCACAGATTTCTCAGACCTGGAAGGGAATATAAGCTATCTGACATGAACAGAAATGAGTACTCCTGCTAATGCTCCTAATTTGAAAGCACATTTTTTACCCCTAAGGATGTGTTTGAATATATGGGAGAATACCTATAATTTTGTGAATGCCTTCACTGAGAGAAATGTTGCATCCTAAGGGTTGTGTTATCAAAGGAGTTTGAATTGAAGTCTCCAGTACCCTCAGATGGCAGGTCAGTATCAGTAAAGGTAGCAGGAAAAAATGTTCTCCTAACTTTCCTGTAAAACATGGCAGTACAGTTTCTGAGCATTTTAAACTAAAACACTTCTTTTGTGGGGCCCTATGATACACATTCTACTTTGCTCTCTGCTTCAGATGTTGTATTTTGGTGCAGTGAGCACTTTTGTTTATTTAAATACTTGTTATGTGGTTCATGGCCTGACATAAACTGAATATTTGGTGGGCAATTCCGATCTTGGGTTCCACAATATGGCTCTCTGTGACTGCAGGGTGGCTGAATTGGGGTACAATGCGAAGAAGGCCTATGTCCTCTTTTTACACTTTTTTATTTGTCCTTCCCTCCATGCACTCTCATTCTAATCTCCTATATTTCTTCTGGTTTTTTTGGGGGGCTTTTTGGTTGTTTAGTTGGGGTTTTTTTACTTCAGGAAGCTTTTAGATTCACTGTGGGTATTTAACATTTTCCTTTTTTCCCGAGACATATGTTAAACTTAACAGATGCATGAAAGTAAATATTTTTATTTCTAGTATTTCCTTTTTATTACTGTACACTTCCCTCTTTTTATTGTTTCTAATCCTGTACTTTTTATTCTATCTTCTTGTCTATCTCATATTCTGTCATCTAACTTTTATTTTCCTTCTCTGCTTCTTCTCTTTCTTAATTTATCTTTAATTGTTCCCATAGTAGGGTGTGATTTGTTACTCCTTCAAAATATAGAACAATTCTATTTCTGTTTCTTATTAATTCAAGCCTGAAAAATAATTTTGTTTTGCTTATTTTATTTTTTAATAAATTCATAGGCTTCTCAACTTTTGCATTATAGAGGGACACAGTGGAGCTTGTACTTCTGTGAAAGGATGTACAGTTTCTGGAATTTGCTCACTATGAGGAGTAAGGACCTGCACTCAAACAATAAGTAAAGAAAAATCCAAAGTGAAGGATCCTGGAGGAGCCCCTTGAGAGCTGAAAATCAGTCTTCCCTGATGTGAAAGACTCATCATTTATGCTACTTCTAGCAGGTCAGCAGTGCTGTAAGGTAAACCTTTTTTATTGATAATGCTTGTTTGGTTGTTGTTATTTTTCAATTCTTTGGTCTGTTTGTAACTAAGAATTTCAAAGATGTGTGCTGGAAGGAAAAGGGAAGTTTGAAAAGTAGGATTCCTGCTTGGAAAATGTACCCTGACACAGCCAGAGCTTGGATTCACCCTTGTGCTTTCCCTGCAAATGGAAGTGCCTGGTCATTAACACAGCGAGTCACAGTAATGTGTTATGATCTGATCTGGCATTTATAAGGAAATAGAGTGGCTGGCCTTGGATACCTCTCCTCCAGGTCATTTGTCCTAGTGATAAAGAGAGTGCTTGGTCCCCAGAGGAAGCAAAGCTGCCCATTATGTCAGCTCACACCCTGGAAAAGGCTACAGATTCTGGTGCCTCTGTTTGAGATGTGCTCTCTAAACGGGGTCAGTGTTATAACTGGGAGGGGGGAGCAGCTTCAGCTGTGAGTGAGTGCTCAGAGAAATGCTATAACTGACTCTGTCAGAGATGAATAAAGAATGTAGACAAGTAGGCTTGTTTTATATTCACTTTAAAAAAAATACATATATAATGATTTGTTTTTTGGATCATTGATTTATATGTCAGACAGATGAAAAGCAAAATTTCTATGATGCCTTTATCATTATTCTGACAACGACTTTTAAGTTAAAGAGTGATAAAGAATGCCAACTTTTGACATTACTAGAACAGCCCTATCAGCTTTAATTTTCTTTTGTTTTCCTCTTGTCAAAGAAAGGCCATTATAGATAAATTATGATCTCAAACTGGCTAATCTAGTGCATTTTTTTCCCCATAAATTACCCCAGCCACCTTTTAAAGAATTATATAAACTCAGTGAGAAGCGAGGTACAGAGTGTAGAAATTGCAAATACCCAGGGGTTTAGGCCAGGGGTTCTGAAGCTCTGGGAGAGCTGCCCACGGCTGGGGCTTTGTGTCACTTTGCACGGATGGATGTGTGGAGCTGTTCTTTCTGCCTGCCCGTGCTCCTGTGTGCCAGGGACCGCTAGAGTGTGCTCGGTTACAGCTCTGGTCGGGAGCGCACACCGTGCAGCACGGGGAGGGCTCAGGGTTGCTGGAAGTTTATTTCTACCACTGAATTAGGGAGCTAGTGCTCTTGTCATTATAGATCAAAGTTAATTGACCTCATGGCATTAGCATCAGTGTACTTAAAGCACAGAGTATATACATAAAGCTGGAGAGTTTAATTTTGACCAGTCTGTGTGTCTACACTGGTTTCATATTTCAGGTGAGGAGTGGCTGTGCAGATTGTGATTTCATGCAGAAGTTTATTTCTTTGCATCACACTTAGGCTTTGTTTTTGCTGTTCCAAACCTGTAGTTTCTCCTTCTCTATTTATTTTTCTCTATTTTTCTTCATTTTACTAATTTACCAATTTGATAAGTGTTCAGCCCTGGTGTTTTCTATAAAACATTATTGACAGCTAATAATAATTTGCACCTCTTTAGCCAGGCATAGTCTGTGTTTTCAAAGCCTTTATAAGCATTACCTGAATCAAGCATTACCCAATAAAGAAGGCCAATATTTTTCATGTATTTTGACAAGTAAACCAAGCTAGAAAACAAAATCAGATTGTTACCTTGACACCACAAGACTGTGCAAAAGCCAAGACAACAACATGTGTCTTTTGACATCTATTCCTATGCTCAACCATAAAATGCTTGGATTTTTCCAAATATGTATATGATTAGCATTCTGATTAAAGGGTTATAATTAACATTCTTTTGAGAATTGATAATATGACTTCTTTATATCTGTACTAGAAGTTTTCAAGTGTAATTTATCATCCTGAGTGTGTTATAATAGGACTGACATGAACAGAGAGTACACTAAAAAAAACTCCTTCCTGCAGCTCAGCTGGATACTAGCACAGATATCTAAGGCAGTATGTGGAGTGTAAGACAGAAACAAAGACTTGGCTAGAGAAGACGCTGGGAAAATGAGAAGAAAATACAGAAAATGACATGGGGGAAAAAAAGGAAGAAAAAATGTGAAGAAAGATGAGTCAGGTTGAATTTATTTATAATCAGGGCTAAATTATATATTATAGATACTATACGCAGCATATAATAATTAGATTTTATTTAGTAAAATAAGGACATAGTGTGTAGAATCACCCAAATTTGAAACAGAAATAAAAATCATGTTTTCTATCATGGTATGTAGACTCTGCTGTCAGTCTACCCTGTTTTTAATGCATAATGGTAATGGAATGGAAATATTCTGTATGTTTCACTATCATGATGTGATATGATACATCAGTGTGTGTCATAGCATATCACATTATATATACCTGATAAGAACTGAAATATTTGAAGAGAAAATTAATTGAGCCATGAGTAGCAGCATACCTGTGGAAGGGCAGAGGCCCAGAATAACAATACCATGCAGAGAGTTATTATAGATATCAGCACCCTATATTTTAGCTTGTAGACTGTGTTTGCAGTACCCTCATTCTAGACTTTGGGATCACAGAATAACTTTCAGTGTTTAGTCACTTTCTGCACCAGTGATTCCATCTGATGGGGATTCAATTGATTTTTCACATCTCGGCATAAGAAGGCCCAGACTGTGCCCTCTTGCCTGTGAGTGTTTGGTGGCACCAGCAATAAGCCATGTCAGGAAAAATGCTTTTAGGACAAGAGCAATGAAGATTGAAATACCACAGAGAGCTTTCAGGTTTCATGGAACTGCAGACATTTTTTATCTGAGCAGTTAAAAATGTGGATTTTACACAGAAAGAAGCTTTGCCCAGTAAAAATCTTGACTTTTTATTTAAAACATTAAGAGAAAGGGTGTTACTGTTTAGTTGAAGCTGCATTCATTTCCTTTTACAGCTGCATTCAATACTCAACTCTTAAGCATGAAATTAATTCATGTTAATTTCTTAATCTTGTTAAAAGATAGTCCTGAGAAGGATATCTCTCTTGGGAAGAGCAAAAGGTTAGGGACAGATCTGGGAGGAAAGCAGCTGATGCTGTGCTGGGTAGGATTTTATTTTCTGAATGTACTGTACCACCAGGCAGTATATTTGTATTAACTGCATTTAGTTGCTGTCAGGACACTTAAAATTTCTGGACAATGTGAGAAGGATAATATATTCTCCCTGTGTCCTTGCTGCTCTCCTTTGCACCTCTCTGATCTCAGTTTCCTAAAGTGAAATGCAAACAGGCAGAGGCCAGTGGGGCTGTAGTGGCATTGTCTGTTAGTGAAATGAAAAATGGGACCATCAGGAACAGGCATGTTCAGAAAAATTCAGAGTTTGGAACTGGATAATGTCTATTTTGTGAAGTGGGGTGGGGATTAAAGGCAGAAAGTAGTAGGGGAATTTATGTGATCATGGAAGACTTGAACTTACACAAGGAACAAAAAATGTCCATTGAAAAACCAGACATACGAATACCGTAAATTCTTTTCCCAAATTTATTTTCCAATAAAGTCAGGTCTTGGATACTCTCTGATGTAAACTGAGGTAGATTTTATTTTTACCAAATGATCAGTGAATTAGCAAAAAATAATCATGTGTTATGCATAGTTTCACTGCACATCAAGACCTAAAAAGTCTGGATATAAAAACTATACTTGAGCAGGTTCCATTTTGTCCAAATCTCTCTCTGAAAAATGTGAAAGATAAATCCCCGGTTCTGGGGCCTTAGAAAGGCAAACTGAAAAGCTGAGGCTATTTAGTGAGTTCTGGGAAGCTTACATATTTGAATGGGGAGAGGCATATAATAACTCTGAATCAAAAAAAGTTTTAGCAGCAACCATTATACTATTAGGAAGGAGTATAGATCTCCCTGGAATGACAGTCATCCTAAGCTGTGTGTTAAAAGAAGAGAAGGAATGCAAAAGGAGATTGATTAGGAGGAAGAATTATGCCCTGGAGGTTAAAAGATACAGAACTGAAACAAGAATGGACAAAAGCTGTGTTAAACCAGCCTTTACTGTTCATTTTAGTTCCCTGCAGAGCTCTTCAGCTTTGCTAACCAAAATTGAAGGAGAGGGGAAAAATTCTCATCCTATCTCTTTTCCAAGGAGCATGCTAACACTGAATAGAGAGACGTGTTGGTGGCTTTAAACAACACCTCACACACCTGAAAGCACATTCCTTGGTATTAAGAAGAAGTGCTAAAAAAGGGCTACTGTCCCAGTACTTCCTTGCACTTTCTCCCTTTGCCAAAATCTTCACCACCGAATATTTTGGAAGAACCTCTTCTGGGAGCTTGTTTTATTTGCTGGAGTATCAATAAACAAATCTTAACACAAGCCCTCTGGCTTGCCATTCAGAGAGTTAGGCTGTGCAGGACTTGCATGTGGTCTTGCTGTTTCAAGGAGAGAATTTGGGAGTGAAATATTGTTTTATATGTGTGCCAGGTGACACACTGACTTAATATCCATAGGGGCTCTCTCAGAATGAATCTATGGGTATGGGCAGAATTAAATATTATTGCAATTACTCTAAGACACTAATAAAAGCTTTTCCACTGAAAGTATTTATTTAAAATTTTATCCTTTATTTTTAAGAGTTTTCAGATTATATTGTAAATCCTAGTTAAAGGAAAACAGGTTAATAGACTGCAAGCATTGATAAGCCATGAGCAAAAAGAGAAGCTACCACCATTGATATTGCATATTATTTCTATAACACTGTGCAACAATATTTTCTTCTTGCTCTTGTTCACTCTGCTGGGTGTGTCCCTAAGTTTCCAGCCTGATTGTAAATATTCCTAAGGAAGGACCAGCACCTCAGCAGCTCCCTGACTTCTGTGGTATAAGCACAGTTTCTTCTGCCCTAGTTCTTGTCTGTAATGTGCTTTTGCTCCATGTCTGAAAGAATAGTGGATTGAAGAGAACTAGAACTCTAAAACATGCTTTGTAAACAGCATCATTTCAGCAATGCTTCTCATAACGCAGATTTATTTTTCTTTGTTTTGTTTGGGTGTTTTGGGGGGTGGTTTTTTGTGAAAAGGATGAGCTTCTGAAATGATCATGCAAATATCATAGATATTCCAGCACATCTGCCCTTCCTGAGCTCCTGTTTCTCTGAAATCTGTATAAAATTTGACTGGTTTTTTCCCCCCTTTATTTTCTCCCGTTAAATATCGTAAATCAAACACTCAACACATTCAAAACATATCAGTCCTTTGAATCTTCCTGGAAGACTCCCTACTGTGCTCTCTGAATTTTTAAGCCTTTCAGCCTCTCATATGACAAGTGTGTTTTCTTCCAATGGACCCGTGCACAGCACAGTCTGTCGGATTTTCCCCCATGCTGTCGCTCACAACGAACTTCAGCTTTGCTCACATCAACTTCTTTTTGAATGCTGGGAGTGTTCAGGTCTTTCTCAATGAATCTTGGAACCATAATTTTTGTGCTGGAAGAATAAATGCCAATTCCTGTAGCCCCTCAGTTAATCTTTGCTCACATCCATTTGCTAGCAGGCTGGAGTCACCAAGGCAGGCGGTGTGTTTTTTGTTTCAGCCTAGCTCTGTGTGCTTTCTCTAGTGATCCAGGCACGTCAAACACTTCCTTCTGAGGGGGAAGAGCTGGAATTTCCCAGGTGCCTCACAAAACGTTTAATGAAGTGTGTAGCACAACCATTTCATTACAACATATTGTGTACTTTTGTCTTTAATAACTGCATTCCTCATCTAGGATGTCTCTATAGCTTTCAAAAATGAATTACAGTGGTATTATTTTTCTCAGAATATATTTTTCCATGACAAGAATAGCACTTTCCTAAACTATTGTATTTATTAGCAACCTGTTACCCTCTGACACTACTGTCATTTTCATCCTCTTGATAAAGTGAGTATCATTTAAAATCTCTTTAAAAATTATTAAACCAGTTTTAGTGGTTTCCTTTTTTTTTTTTATTTCTCTCTCTTTTTTTAAAATTCTGATTGGATGGCAGTCAAAAAATCAGATTAGCTTGAGGGTGAAATAATTTCCTGTGGTGGTACAGAGGAATGGTGAAGAACAGGCTGAATTAAAAAATGTTGTCCATCTCCAAGCCAAAGTATGAAACTCTGTGCTGCTCTACTTCAGCCTCAGGAAGAGCTGCTGGTTTTACCTCTTTGCTCCTTCACTGTCTTTGCACTTTCCTTTCATCTACTGCATCTTTCTGGCCACTGAAGATGTGAAGTTATGGATAAAGATTGCATATAGATGGGGAAGAAAAACTTGTTAATAAAATAACTTTGTTCATGGAAGATGAATTTTACCCTGTTAGAGGAATATCACTGAATCACAGAATGGTTTGGGTTGGATCAGACCTTAGAGATCATCCAGTTCCAACCCCCTGCCATTGGAAGGGACATCTTTCACTAGCTCAGAGCCCTGTCCAGCCTGGTTTTGAACACTTCCTGGACTGGGCATCCACAGTTTCTCTGGGCAGCCTGTGCCTGTGCCTCACCACCCTCACATTACAGAATTTCTTCCTAATATTTAATCTTTCTTCAGTGAAGCCAATACCTCCTGTCCTGCCACTACCTGCTCTTGTGAATAGTCTGTCTCTATCTTTCTTCTAGGCTTCTAATGATGGCATCAGGGAATTTATCCTTTAAAAGAGAAAAGAAAACATTAAAAACATGATAAACACATTGTCCCTCTGTACCTTACAGTGTCTCTGCCATAAGTAATCATTCCTAATTTAATAAGTAAGTTTTTAACAACAGTTAAATAGTTACTGGAGGACAGAGATGTGAATTAGTTACCACTGGCACCTCTTAGTAAGGCTGTGGAATTAAAAGCAAAGAGATTGAGCTGCCTTTTGATCCAAAAGTCATCCTTCTGAAATATGCTCTTACATCTTTGGAGAAATCATGTGTGACCTAGTTGCAGTGGACAGGGGTAGGATGCAAACTACTTCCAAAGAGGTTCTTTCAGTTCAGTCTCCTGTAATAAGTGTCATTATGAAAAGCCTCACCCACTGTGCAATTCAAAGGAACTAGAAGAGTTGTGATCAAAATAATTTCATTTCTCTTATAATTGCACAAAATTCTCAGAACAGACTATTTATTTTTGAAACTCTGGCTTTGCTGCCCATATCTTAATTCTGTCCTTGGAGCAGCAACCATAAATTCTACATTGAAAACAATCTATGGTAAAAGCAATCTGCAATTAGCCTGGTAGCAAATTTTATCCATTGCTATTGTACCTCAATATTTTCATACTTTCTGCCGATGTCTCTCTCTCAATTGATTCCTGAAACTGAAGAAAAGAAAGAAAGAAAGAAAGAAAGAAAGAAAGAAAGAAAGAAAGAAAGAAAGAAAGAAAGAAAGAAAGAAAGAAAGAAAGAAAGAAAGAAAGAAAGAAAGAAAGAAAGAAAGAAAGAAAGAAAGAAAGAAAGAAAGAAAGAAAGAAAGAAAGAAAGAAAGAAAGAAAGAAAGAAAGAAAGAAAGAAAGAAAGAAAGAAAAAGAAAAAGAGAAAAAGAGAAAAAGAAAGAAATCTAGTGTATAGACTGGTTTACTCATGCAAGTCAGAGACAAGGGGGATGTGAAAGCACTGGAGCATTCCAGGTCTACCAAAAAATGTGAACTTGCTGAGTGGATGGTGCACGTCAGCTAGAAATGAACATCTCTAGAGACAAATAGGCAGGAACTGCAGGAAACAGAAACTTTTTCTCTTGCAGGGATGGAGGTAACAAAGCTGAAATAGACTGTTATAAACCAAAAATAAAGATGATAATTCTGTGAGCATATTAGGTTTTTCTAACCATTTGTTTGAATGCTCCATAAAAACTGAAACCAAACAAAAAAACAAAAACAACAACAACAAAAAAACCCACCAAAAAATAGACAAACAAAAACTCCAACAGTTTCTGGATATCAAACAAGACCAGGCCAGCAAACAAGAAAATTGCTGAAATCCATCTGAAGGTTGTGGGCTTCAGCAAGGGGGTGATGGAAGGAAAATCTGATCCAGAAGGAAGGCTTAGAAGTATCAAAATGGATCTGAGCACTTTTTTCTCTATAATCATGACTCAGGTATTCAAAGATGCTTTCTTTTTGTTTAATTTTTTCTTTACAAAATGGAGTTGTATATTTTTCCTTTCCCTATATTAAATTCCTTCCTTTCCCTAATTGAAGCACTTCTTTCACTCTGCTTTTGATCCAGGCAGAACCTCAGTGGTTTTTAATCTGTATTTAGCATCCTGAATGATTTGGTAAAAGTGCTTGACATTCCTCTGCAAATCATAATTCTAATACTGAATCTTTCCCCCTCATTTGTGACCTGAGTCCAGAGAATCTCTAGTGGAACCTAGAGGATGTGAAGCCATTGTTTCCTAGTATTTCAAATAAGATAAAGGTAAATTTCCATTTTAATGTGAATGTAACTTTGCCCTCCACCCCTTCCCCCAAACCCCGAAACCAGCAAAGAATAAAATAACAGAGGAGTTAATCTGAAGAGTTACATCAGTCAAATTGTTCTCCAAAGCAAGGGAGCAGCTCAAATACAATTTTAGCACCTCTGCCTTTCAGAACTCAGTTGGATGTAATGTCTACATCAAGGAACTGACAGAATGAAGCTAACTGGTGTGAAAAAAATCCACTCCTTCTGAAGAAGCTTCTAAATACCAGTTGTCTAAATCTATTGATAAGCAGGGATGCATTATTAATGAAGCCTGCAGCCTGCCTAGTGCTGCTCAGATGGTTCAAGCATTTAGTAGGAAATATTTCTGTGAAGTGCTGCACAGAATAATGACAGTGTCTGTCTTAAATCGAACAAATGACTGTAGCAAGCTCTGGGGAGGCTCAGAGCAAGCAGATGCTTTCCAAGTGAAAGGCAGTGAGGTACCACCTGCTGTAGGCAGGCAGGCAGGAACAGTCCACTAAATATTGACTTGTTAATAATTCAAGACAAAAGGAACCCCTAGCTCTTCATCCATGGCACTGCCCCTTCATCATGTGGCTTTTCATCACCCTAATGAGCTACTTGAAGAATCAGACACTGAAATGTCTTGTAGATATTCCCCAAAGACTGGGACTCAAGCTGCCATAATTCTGAATAAGAAGTTTTTGGCAGTACATAAAATCAAGAGGATTTTTAAAAATGGCAGGATTTAGTGCTTTAGCTAAATATTGCTGCTTGCTGTGTAGTGACTCAGTCTGCAGCTTGCACAGATCCTGGGGCAGAATGTCTGCCTTTTGTGACATTTCTGTGGCTAAGAATAATTGACATTCCAGTTTATTAATGGTGTATTGATAGTTTTAGCTGCAACAAGGAAAATCTACAAGAGGTTACTTGCAACAGGGATTCTCAGTTAATACTCTCTAAAACTGTATTAGCACGTGTTCGAGACCCTCCACAATTCCTACCTTCATCACAGATGCAAAAGCAGCATTTTCAAATGAAGACCTTTCAACTGAAATGTTTGAAATTGAGTAACCCCTTAAAAATTAATAACCCCTCAAAAGTCAGCAAAGCTTCAATGCAGAATTTGTGGGCTTATTGGTTTAGTATCAACAGCGGTTTGTCCTGCTGCAGCAGTGCAGTTTATGATGAAATACAGGAGCTCCTGTGTTTGTATCCTGGTGATTGGTGTTGCTGCTTCTCTTCAAGATGCAACATTAAAAGAACCTTCCCATTCAGTCACTGATTTTGAGTAAAGACATTTTTCTCCCCCAATATATAATTTATTTTAATTTTTAATTTTGAAATTGTGTTTCTTATCTGCACAATTTTCCCAGCTGTCAAGCTACCTGACTTCTTTGCAAACCTCACTGGATGTTTTGCTGCACTTAATCAAAATGACTCATCTTCACTTCATGAACAGTCTTAATAATTTCAAGTGAGACAGGGTAAGCTCTTTCATAAAGCAAGTGATTATTTAGGAGGAACTTAACCCTGAGGAACTTTAAATTATATCAAATTCACTGGTGTTGCTATGGAGTGCCTCCTGTGTGTCACAGTCAGTGAAAATATCTTGTGGCTTTCGAGCACTGAGCACAAAGCTTTACTTGGAAGAGCCAGGAGTGTATGTGACTTTCTCTGCTGCACTGCTGAGCTTCTGCTTATGGCTTCCCAATTTTTTGGTCATCTATATGTGTTCATAAAGTACAGATTTGCCAGGGCTTAGAAAATTATCTCCTTATGCAGCTGTAATTGCTACACTGAGGCAAATATCACCCTTCATTCTGCCCCAAATATACAATTGCTTCTGCTACTTAAAACTCTTGCTCTTTGTATGGAAAGGAGAAGCAATATGAGCTTTTACTGAAGTTTTTTTCTTTTGTTCCTTAGACAAAAACCTGTTTTACAATAGATCAGTTACCTGGTCAGACATTATTGCTAGAAAGTATCATTTTTTCTCCAGCTTAAAAATCTCTTTATCCTGCTTGCTAGTTCTGGGATAAACTTGAAATGCCAGAGCATTGGCCTGTGGGAGTGTCCTGGATGTCTCTTTCTGAATTTTGCTAAGTGGAGATTACTGGTACATCTAAAAATGATGCATGTTCCCTGCGACTTGAGATAACATAAAGACTAAAGTATATCAAACCTTCTCATGAACACATACATGTAAAACCAGAAGCAGATGTGTATTTGTATTATATAGGTATCTGCAAATCTTGAAGATACTGGCAAGATGAGAATGCTGGTTCTTTTATATTTACTTGCATGTTCATTTTGCCTGCAGAATATGAGAGTGAGAGATATGAGGTGAGTCTGATTCAAATATTTTGGAGGTAGCCACAGGTGCTAATATTTTGTGATTTTATTTATTTATTTAGTTAGTTAGTTAGTTAGTTTTAATTTGAGAAAACCAGCTATTTAAAAGCCAAGGTCAGGGTTTAGACTACAAGAGAATAGAACCAGGTAGCAGTAGGTCACAGACCCATGTAAGAAAGGGAGTTAGCTGGTGTCTTTCTCAGAGCTCATTTTGATTTGTGGGAAGAGTTTCCTATCCTTTCTGCTCAAACTTGAGCCTACAGACAGGAATTAAAGCCCATTAGTAGGCTGCAATATACCTAATTTTTGTCCCAACCCCTTTCTCCCCTCCTGGCAAGAGGAGAATTTGTGTTTGTCATAATGGCAAGGATAAGTAATCATGTAGGTTTCATGGACAATTTGAACATTTAGTGATATTCAGCTATGTTGTTCAAACAGAGCAAGAAAATAGTTTAGAACTGAATGTTTTTGCTTTATGCTAATAAATCCAGATGGATAAAACACAGGTGAGGAGCTGTATGGCCAACCATCATTTATGGTGAACCACCTGGGACCTGCTCACAGCTATCTGGCTACATCCTGCCTTTGCAGACAGGAAAGCAAAGGAAAAAATGGCAGGAAATTTTCAAGTCAGAGACTTGAAAATTTTGTCCCCAATTTTATTTTCAAATAGATGTTACTTTCAAGATGTATGACTACAAAGTGGCACCTACATGTTTTTCTTGCCGACAATGGTATTACTAAACATTGATCACTTTTCCGCTTTCTAAATTAAGTGGTGGGATAAACAGCAATCTGGTTTTCTCAAAATATTGCTATGTGTTGTCACATCCTGAGATGTCAACAGAATATGTTACACTGCGGAGGAGCTCTGTGCATGCAGTTTGCATGTTTCAATATGCTTCACGAGAAGGAGCAATAAATTGCCGAATTCCTCACCAACACTGCCAAGCAGACAGGATTTAAGGAGGAGAACATAATAGTGTGATTCAGGAGCGCCTTTGATCATGGGAAGCTTAAGCTTTTGAAATATCTTGCGACTGGCTAGTTTAGAATGAAATTTTTAAAGGCTGCAAGCATCTTAAAGCCTTCAAAGGTGTGCTTTCTGTCAAAAATGGCTGTGATTGCTCTGCTGTGTGAGGCTTTGCTAACAGGAGAAATGCTTGCCTGGTACGTCAACATTAGCATCTCTGAATGCCAGAGAAGTGCTGTCAGTAAGTGAGTTTAAATGGCTATTGAGCTCTGTAGCCCCACAGTGCAGCCACCACACAATATGTTGGGGTAGGTGCTGCAAGGGTCTGGGAGAAAGCACAGTTGGCAGACAAGACTCTGTCCAACCCTAAATATCTGTTTGGCATCAGAAATTCCATAGGCTGTGCCATAACTAAGTCTGAACTGGGCATTTCTTAAAATGTTTCCCTATTTTTTTAAACAAACTGAAAGTAAAGCTTTCATTTTCCAATTGTTTTAGAATGATCAGAAACAACACTCAAAAATCTCTACCTAAACATCAGAAGAATCCCAACACACTCTTTGCAAAAGGCTGAAAAGGGAACAGAGTAAAATATGCCTTTTTATTAATTCAAACGTCTTCTGTGATTAAAATTGTAACTAGTTTTCCTCTACAAAATCAATTTTGCTTCATCTGCAGTTACTCATGTGAGTGCTCCTTTGACAGAGGAGAAAAAAATTGGTGGGAATTCTGCATTGTGGCAGTGCATGAGATTGCATCTCCTTGGCAACACTTGCTGCCCTGTTGCAGACTACAGCTGCTGTTCCATTTTTAAAGTCTCTATCCTGCCCTTCCTCACATCCCTGCTGATTTTATTACTTTTGTTTCTCTCTGAAGGGAGAATAGTGCTACGGAATGCAGTAGTAGATTAAGAATGCATATATTCAGTGCCACCCCTTAATTTGATCTCATTTTTCTTTAATTATCTGGACTCTCCAACTCCAAAACCAAAAATATTCTCAGAATTTATGCTATTAGACATACAAACACTTGTGCTGATTTTGCAAATAGGCTGAGGGGCTCTTAAATGGAAAAGGAATGAGCTGTTCGACTACAATAGCTGGAAGTACAGCTCAACCTGTTGCTAAACTGCCTGTGTCCTGATCCTACTGGTGCCTTGTTCTTATGGGCTTGGGCATGTCCCTTCCTCTCTTCCTCTCTTAGCCTTCCAGGTTTAGGGTCTCATTTAAATTATTTCCACAGACTGAATTGTATAAGCAGAACTGTAAGATGAGAATCTGATTTGCTGGCTGAAGAAATTTGTCACTAAGAGTGTTATGCAGTCCTGCTGTAAGAACTCATTGGGAGGGTGTTTTGAAAGTATACTCTGGAAGAACTACCTACTCTTGTATCGTGATACCTGACCAATGCAGATAAAACCACGTAGATGGAAAGTCTCAATTAAGTTAGAATATTTATGTTCAAATTCACTTTATTTCCATATTTGTTAAACAGTAAGAGTTCTTGGATTCTATTCAAGTAAGCAAAATGAAGCAGGAAAAGTTACGTGCACTAAAATTCTTGGTACCTAGATGTTCTGTGTAAGAACTTTTATAGGATTAAGACTCTTACCTTGTGCAGTTTTGCAAGAGCATAACGTGAGGAAGACATGCCAGACACTACTGTACCCACAAGGAAACAGACCTTCAGAGCCTTTCAGCTGTGATTTGCTGACTGGCAGAAGTATATGGATGTAAAGAGAGCAGGAAGCCATTTCCACACAGGTTTCTGTTAAGGAAGCAAGAGTGGAGAGCATGATAAGCTTTTCACTTATATATGTATATAAGCAGTATAAGCATCATACAGAATACTTTAGCTCTGACTATAGATAAATGGATTTTATCATCAGTGGTGGTACAGCTGTAATGGTCTAAAGACAGAAATGAGGCAATGTTTTAGCAAAAAGAAATATCTTCCATTAGGTGCCCATACAGAGCAGCTTTCAGGTGCATGGATCTCTTCCTCATAATTCTGTACCAAGGCAGAACCATTACTCACTGCACCAAGGGATGGAGCCCTGAGAGCTACTGGCTAGTGAGGAGCATCCTCCTCTAGTGAGGCCTTTCCTCCACAAAGAGCAAATGGACAGGATCCAGAGTCTTCCATGCAAAAGGAAACTAAAAATCTTCACTTGGACATCTGATAGAAGCCAGGATGTATGCTTTGTTATAAATCATTTACATTTAAAACATTTTTACAATCTTAGGATATTTTTGTTTATATTGACTATGTAGTTTAGTGTAATTGGTTAAACATTCTATCACCTCAAAGTCATGTTTAGATTTGAGAAATCTAAAATTAAAATTATTGTTCTCTTTTCCAATCATTAGCAAATCACTGCCTTACTGGCACCTTCCCCCTCTGGCTTTTCACCAACTGATTGTTTGCAAACTACCTTATAATGCAGTGGGAAACTTGCTGGCACACAAAAACATGTGAAGTACTCTTTTCATGATACAGGAGGGGAAATACTCTGAACTCATCATCAATCTTGTTAAACTAGACCTGAGATCACATTATGTTAATTCTCCTTAATTTTTTTTAGTTTTATTTTTTTCAGCTTTTGCTCAGGGCTGTCACTTGATTGCAACTTTCAGAAGTGAGCGGATGCTTCTTTCAATGAACCAATCTTTCCAAATCATCTATTTTCATACTATTCTTCCTTTTCTGACCAATATTCACTGTTTGATACTACCATTAATAATATGCTGAGAAAGAAAGTTTTAATAATAAAGGCAGTTGGTCGGTGAGAAAGTGGCCATGGTATTTAACCTGGTTCCATGTTCTGTTATAAAATATTCTCACCAGAAGAAGAAACCTTATTCCTTTTTTCCTGATTTTCCTTTTAAAGAACTAGTGCATTTTTAAGTACATCTTAAATAAGTTTGTAATTTTTGGCATCTTAAGGTGCCATAGCAGAGAAATGAACCATAAATGAGAAACATCAAAAGTAGCTTAGAATTTTTTTTTAATATTAAAGCGATGAATCACAGGCCAAATTAACAAGTAAAGGAATCCAGCTGTAATGAAATCTTTTTTTCTAACATAACACTTCATTATAAAGGGAGTTTTTCTATAATAGTAGCAAGTGTAATTACATTTTTATATATAATTAGGACATTATTATCATTTCACCATATCAAAGTTCATTATAAGACATCTCCAATGCATTTTTCATAGAGCAAAAATAAAAAGAGAACAGGGGTCCTTCAATTAAAGTGGTATAAGGACATCCACAGAGACTGAGGGAAGCTGATCAAACAGCTTAGCCCAAAAGGGACCAGGTAGAAACTCAATGCTGCAAGTTGTGTTTTTATATATCCTACTTGTTATTAATTATACTCTTCACCCTTCTCATCTATCACTACATTGTTTGAGAGACAAAAATGTTTTTGAAATTGTAAAGCAACTGAACTGAATATGGATGATATTAAATACCTGTATTCTATGAATATGAGTCTTGAGATTTCCTCTGCCTTCTTGTGCATGTGGCTCTTTTGCCCAGGAAGATACATCTCTGCCACGAGAAGGACATGCAGCTGGAATGCATGGGAGGTGATCCAGATTAATTTTAAAGTGTTTAGGTTTTCTTTATTTTTTAGTTAGAAAAATAATTGGGCCCTTTTCTCTTTCAAAAATCCCTTTCTTCCTGAGTAAGGTGAGGATTAAGGAGCTACTGAGAACTGGCACAAGAACAGTAAAATATAATGTTGATTATTAGTTTGTATATTCCTTGAACACTGACAAAACTGTACATATTTTGGTTATGCCCTGCTTACTTCCCTACTTCTGTAGGATTTTGTTTGCTGATCCCCCACATAAGTCCCTGTATGTTTTTCTAATCAGCATAAGAGGTGTGTTCTCTTCCACCTTCAAAATGCATGTTAAATTTCTCTGGCAGAGCTATGGGCTGGACAGTGCTTAATTTTGAATTAGCATTAGGCTGAGGGTGTTACATGCCATTTATCTATTGGTCTAGAAGCAGGAGATGGGTAGGGTTTGTTAAATAACAAACAGAGTAGGAAATTGAATATTTCTAGTCTTGTTTCAAGCAATACATTTCAGACCTGTATTTTGGAGAATACTTTCTATTCATTTCTGGCAGAAGCTGGAGGTGAAACCCCATCTCACACTGTCAACAGCTCTGACTGCTCACAGCTCTTCTGCTCACCTACCCCAAGCTGACAGGGAAATGCACCAGTCCTGCAGGGCTGATAACAATCTCAATTCTTCTTTAGAGCAACACTATGACATAGGTATGGCATCCCTAAATTAAATCAGATGGATCATCTTATGTTTAATTTCTTCACTTTTCGACTTTCTTTTCTCTCCTAGCAACTTCCATTAATTGTTTCCATTTAGTTTGGGATTATCTCGTGTTAGCTTGTTTTCCATTTCTCAGTTCCTCTGGACTTAAAACCCCTCTACACAACCATCTATATTATCCCTATGACTTTGCCTAATATCACCAGGATTTTTGTCCTGTCAGGGCAAAAGTTAATTTAGTTCAGTTGTTAAAAAATGGGATGGCATTTTTAGGGATCTGACGGTTCTCTCCCAAAAAGAGAAAGGATTGAGACAACAAGAAAGGAATGACAAAGACAGCACACCACCTATCTACACATGTAGACAACTTCTATAAGTAATCACTTATAGATGATTACTTATAGACTTAAAGGTCTCCACTAACCTCACAGTTGTCTTTCAGGCTCTCTGTGACAGCATAAATAACTTTTGAAACAGGTCTAGAAGGAAAAGAATGTGGGGGTCTCAGCTTCCAGTTATGTTGAGTCTTTTAGTTTCAGACACAAGAGCCACTGTAAAGCTTTTAATTCCTGCTGCTATTTCAAAAACACAGAGAGACTCCCTTCCTTATCTACCAAATCAGCAAAAACAAAATAATGAAAGTATTGCCTGCTATGTAGTGCCATGCCGGTGGGGTTTGGATGATTTAAGAAATTAAAAACAGTGAACTAAATAGACTGCATTTACTGAGGCACTTCTTTTAACTGCTCAAAAGAAGGAAAGCTGTCACTTCATGTTAGCAGTACCTAGTAAAAATCAGGTGAATTACCATTTTTAATGTATCATAGCATATAGTCAGACATTATGTAAATTTCCAATTTTATTAATTACACAGAGCTTAATTACTTCATTGCACTCACAGCCAGAAAAAAAGGTGGTGTGGAAAACACCCAAGCTTCCTAAACTGCTGCTCTGCCTTCTCTCCACAACACTCTTTGTAGGGTGGCTTCATTCTTTGAAAAAATAAAACAATTTTTAGGAAAAAAAATACATAAATATGATTTTGTAAGGAGCAAAAGTGTGTGAAACCAGCCATGAGAGGAGGAAGAAGAAACGTCTGTATCATTATATTCCTTTATTTCCAAGAGAGTAAGGCAATAGATGATGTTTATGGTAAGTCTTTGAAGTGTTTGTAAATGGATGTCGTGAGGCTTGGCTGCAGCCTGGGCAGCTGAAGCCAGATAATCCCATTTTTGTAATGCTGGTCCTCACTGCAGGGCCCGCTGCCCCAGGTTCATCAAAGCACTGACCATGGCTGCAGGATTTTAGCTTGGAGTGATCCATGCCTGGAAAGCCCAGAGAATGAACAAAGTAGGCTCTTGTCTGTTTGAGAGACTGTAGATGTCCCCATAACCACTCAACACCGCAGAGCCTGACTTTCAAAGCATTTATGCAGCAGCTGTTTGGCCTTTGGCCTTTTCTATAAAAATTTTTTTTTTTCACTCACACAGATACCTGCTGGCAGCACTGTGAATTTCTGCTGCAGGAGTGCTGAGCTAGAGGAAATCAAATCTCAAAGACCTCAGTAAGATGCTGAGAGTTTCTTGCTCTGAAACTTTTTAATACTTGGACTTCTACCTGATATAGTTTGGGTTTAGTTTTCTGTGACAATAAGCATTGACAGAATTCTTCTGAGCTGCAGTTGGCAGAGGCCAATATCTTTTAGACAAAGAAGGAGCACAGGAGGAGACCAGAAAGAGAAAATATTGACCCAAAATGCAAGGGCCCTAAAATCAAGACCAATAAAAATGTTTGGGCAAAACTTCTGTCTTGTTTTTTTTTTTTTTTTTTTCTCTGTAAAGTAAGGATGTTAACTGCTACATCTCTCAAAAACTGATTTTAGGAATTTTAGTGTTTGTTCAAGTCCTGAAGAAATCTTGTCTCTTTAATTAGGTCCTTGGGAACAAAATTAGTTTAGTGTTAGCATGGTTCTGTCTGCCCTTCCTTTTTCTAGAGAGATATTCCTGTCCCTAGTAAAAGGTCCATATTGAACTTGAAATGTGGCAGGTAGGAAAACAACATGAAATGTTGCCTATGGGAGCTTCTGACACACAAATAGTAACAAAGCTCTCTGCAAGTGTAGGCAGGTATCCGTGACTTTATTCGTACATATTCATATAATATTCTGGAATTTTTCTTTATGACCAGGAGTGTTGGAAGAATTTTATTTCAGCAAAAGTGTGATTTTGTTGAGCTTGATGAACTTTTCATGAACCTTAACTGGGAGGTACAGGCCTCTAGTTGCTTCTATAGCCACAATTCCTGGTGTATCCATCCTCCAGAGCTACTCTGCGGAGGGAGGGTAAGATGGATATGGGAAAGGAGCAGCATAGAGCACCCACCATCGTCCACTAGTTAAACCTTACTTCTAACATCAGTTTCAGTCAATTAAATTTCCATTGCATTCTCTCTTTTACTGGTCTTGATCTTTAGACAGTCTCAAGGTCACAGTAAGTGACTTCTGTTTTTTGGAGAAGGTACCTTTTTTAATCATTATGGCCAGATATCCCTACTGTTGGCATTCTCCTTTCCTAGGAACACATTTCAGTATGAACTGATTCTTTTAAATTTGACAATAATGTGTTTCTAGTGATTGCATATCTTGGCGTGCCCTCTTCTTTCTCTTGCTGCCTAGTACAGCCAATCCACCAATGCCCAGCCAGTGAGGCATTTCTCAAAAGATTCCCAAACATGCTACAAATGCACTGGCAATGAACCCTCATGCTGGTTTTGACCAGCTGAATCACTATTCAAGTGCAGGGTATGCATTACCTCTATTATTATAATACAACATTTCCTCAATTATTATATACGACAAACAATGCATAAAACAAATACAGAAGAAGAAATACAGCTGGTCAAAGTGAAATACTCACCTTGGAACAAAACTGAGAGATTACTGAGAGGTAGTTCAAGGACTGTATTGTCCATCAGATACATGCTAGAACTAAATAAAATTATTCACTTGATGCATTACATTTTATCAGTATAAGCAAGTGGAAAATGTCAGTGAAGAGATACAGCCCTTGATTTCTATAAGCAGAATGATAAGCAGTATCTGGTGAGAAAAATGACAAAATCCATTTGCATAAAGCAATTCAATTATATAGGATGATACTGAGATAAGCTGAGTAACAAATGCCTGCAACTGAGGAAATCATATCTGAATTGACTGGAAAAGCACAGTCTCACAAACAGGCAATTTTGTATTAAACAAGGAGTTCTTTACCTTAATCTCCACACATCAGAGTATAAATGGAAGGCTGAGAGACAATGTGGATTAAATTTTCTGTAGAAGAATATTAATGCTACCAGCCAAATGTGCTAAGAAGGCTCCTTGTGATAAATATCCTGGTGATCAGCATGCTCAGGTCTAGTAATTTGAAGTTAGCAGAAACTCAAGGTAGATCATGTCTGCAACATCCTTTTGTTTCTACAAGCAAGCTTAGGAAGCATAACTAAAATAAAGGAAAAACAAGGGAAGTAATGATTGCCAGCAGTGTTATGCAGGGGTCACTTGCTCTTTGTTATGAGTATTCCCTAAACCTGGAAAGGCTGAAGGAACATGACAGCCTCCCATACCTGAAGTATGCCTTCCTCCTATGATGAAGGGCAGGCTGAGAGGCTTTTAACATCCCTAAGTTTTCTGAACTAAATTGCTCCCAAGCATTTAAGGAGTCAGTGGAACAAAGATGCGATGGAGACACAACTGCTTCATCTTGGCGCATGCTGTGTGTCACCCTGGAGCAGGTGACTGGCTCATGCACAAATTCAGGATGTTCCATGCACAAATGCAGGATTCAGAAGGCAGGGACAGACAAAAGACGTGATGCCAATGAGAAGGTGTCTGCAGCATTGCTGCTCCAAAAAGGACACCAGGCAGCTTTCATATAAAAACAGCTGTTATCAACAGAATGCAAATAATTAAAGAAATGAATTGGCTTTTTTAATACAAAATTTGGTCAGTTCAATTTTGCCATTTGACAATTGCAATTCTGTTTGAAAATAAGTGTGACTAGTCAGAATTTTCTTAAAACCAGTAGGAGGTGACATCAAAATATTTTCAACGCATACAGCTGAAATATCTATGTTACCTTTATGTCACAGTTTAGATTAATCCAACAAGGTAAATACTATGGTTGAACCTTGAAAACAACAGAGTTACAATATTGTAGTGAAATGTGTCAAAAATGTTCAATTTGCAAGAAATACAAAAAATGTGTAAAGTCTACAAATCTACCAGCAGACATTTTTAAAAGCAGCTGGAAACATCCAAAGATGAGAACAAGAAACAACTAAATGTTTGTTGATTTGTCAGTCTGGCCAAACATCAGTAGCAAAGGACCCCATGCACACAGTGAGTTCAAAGAATAAGAATTATCCTGGCAGCTCCTTCTAACACCCAGGCCATTGAAAACCTGATCTCTGAAAAACAAAAACAGCTCTCAGAATTGTGAGTGCTCTGGAGTCAGCACATGCTGGCCAGACATCACCCAGGTTGGCAGTGACCTGAGAAGGGAGTTTTCCCATTACCAAAAAAAGCTGCCAAATCTGTGTTCCTTTCTTATGCCTTATGCGTAAGACAAATATCAGAGTGGAAAAAAAAGAAATCAGGCATAAAGTACTTGAGATGTTTTATCCTAAAAGGAAGTCTGGACAGATTCTTCCACTGTCTCTTTGCAGCCTTGCCTTCCATAGAAATGTTTGGTTCTCCACTGTAAAACTGTTTGTGTGTATTTTATTGTAACTGTAGATTTGTAATTATCATCATCCATGGAGCCAAGCTGACATCTCCTAATTACATTTTTCCCCCAGTTATCTGAACAAGTGTGGCAGTGCTGTTTAGATTAGGTTTGCTCTGTTTCACCAGGATATTTTAGAACAATGTGATTATGCATAGTTGCACCTAGCTACTACTATCATGACAAGTACAGAAGTTAAATTATGAAGCAAACGTAAGCTTTGAAGAAATTTTTATTTAATCTGTATTCCCCTGTTTCATCTGCTCATCCATCCAGCACAATCTGCATCATTATTAACCACACCATATTTCTAAAAAAGGAGTATAAAAAGTAAGACATCTGTGTTATAGCATTAATATATTCAAAGGTTTTTACTTTCATCTTCCAGGCATTAACACTATGTAAGTGCAATGTAGGCGCAACTTACAGCATCGATGAGATACCAAGAGAAAAACATGCTAACTGTCAAAAAAGAAGGAAAAGAAGATACAAGTAGACCAAGTATTATGTAAAAAGAGGACTTTTATTCATAAATAGAGCACTTTTGCCTATTGCTCCTATATACATTTATTTCTAATTGCTACCACAATTTTTAAGGCACTGAGGCAAGCCTCCAGCAGTGTGCTGAAGGTGTGTTTGTGCTGTTATGCCCTCTGGCTTTGCTGCCAGCCTATTCCCTTAGATCAGAGCCAGAAGGCAGACTGTTTTCGAATACCGATCACCTCACCCGGACCTAATCCTTTGAGTTCTCTTTGGCATCTATTCCTTCTGCCAGTTTCCTCTTCTGTTCCTCTCTTTTCTTCTGAAGTTGACAACAAAGACATCCTCAGGGCCCTCCTTGATGTAAGACCACTCTTGATGTTGTTACAGTGTGGTTTTTTTTTTTTGTACCCTAAAGTTGTGCTACTTTTATATTCAGCTAGCACAATATTTGCACACCAGAAGATAAAGAAAATGAGAATATGTTACACAGAATGATAGTTTCTTTTTTATTTGTACACCTTGGTCCTTTCAGTGGAAACCTTTTTTTTCTTTTTCTGTCATTCATCTACATACCTGATCAAGAACCTAAAGGTATCTTTTTACAAGCTGTGCTGCTTATATACCTTAAATTGGCCTGACCTGCCACTTTTAATTTTAAAAAGATGGCTGTATGGGATGTGGATGAATATGGAATTTCTATGAAGCACAAAACTTTTGAACGGTTCCTGTCCTCTGTGATAGTGAGTTTTAAAAGGGAAATCTCCAAAGAGCTAATTAGTAGACAAGTAGAGCTCAGGCTGAACAAAGCTGAAAAGATAGCAGATAACTAAAAGGACCTGGCCATAGCTGACAAAAATCAAAGCACTGACAGAGAGCTGGCAGTAACCTTGGGCTGCTAACTGACAGGGACAATAAAAAAAGCCTCTGAGTGTGGCAGAGAGTGACAGCCACAACCAGAGGCTCTCTGAAGAGCCTGAAACCTCCACCAAAACAAAGATATAATCTTCTGCCTGGCAGCACCATATATTCTCCCTCCCATTCCAAAGTGGAGAAATTGGAGCTTGTCTAAATAATTCTGCTCCGTGAATGTGAGCCAAGAATGGAAACGCTCAAGACTGGTGTGCAAAGTTTAGTGGAAAACCTGTGGTCTGAGGGGACAAGTCTGCAAAAAATGTAAGTTTGACTGGGGGACAGTGAAGGTTTCTTTGCTTACTCTGACACTTGGAACAGCCACAGAGTTGCTTGTTTCTTATTCTTTGTAAACCTTCATGAGATAAACATTTAGCACAAGCTATGAAAGAAATTTAGTCACCACATGCTCCCTGAAATGTAATATAAAATGGAAAACAAAATTAGCTTCTCTGCAGTTGGTGGGACAGGGCAAATGCTTGCTGCAGCATCACGTTCATAGAGGAAAATGTGCTTGATCTTGTTCTAGAAGTCACTTAATAAATGGTGGCAATTCTTTGTATGCCCTCACTGATTGTAAATATTTGCACACAGCCTCTGAAACCCTGTTCAGTAAATGATCCCTCGCAAACTAAGATACTGATGAAGGGCACACATTGGACCAGCAACTGTGTAAATGAGTGTACAAAAAAAAGGCATGGGGGTCATTTCAAGAGACAGAAGAGATAGTAACTGCAGGGAAACTAAGGCTGCAGAGGGCATAGAGCATTTATTGCTTCTGGGCATACTAATTTTTAAGACAGAGATTTAACTTTATTTTCATATCTTGGTGTTCTACCTAAAACCAATTGGTCTTTCATAGAGTAAAACAGTGACAGACCATTTTAAAAAGTGGCCAGTTCCTTTTATCCTAAAAGCAATAGTGAGCCTACTACGTATCAACAATCCCTCTGAGTCATAGAAAACTGCAACACAACTTGGAAATGTCTTTTGTTTTTTGAAAGGAATAGTGATTATTTTGACGTTAAAGAAGCACTGAACTTTTCTTTATAGACTCCAGAAAATCTTGACAGCTCTTAAAAGTCCTTGGTTTACCCAATCCTAAACCTATCACTGTGGTCCACTCTCTTGGATATGTGTGTTTAACTTGATCTTTCAGCTAAAGGCTCAGTTACGAAATGTCATGCGGGTATTTGAAGCATTAAATAAGGCTTAGAAGTATCTAAGTATCTATCTGCCCCAGATATGCAAGAAAAACTCCTACACCTCAGTATTATTATTTCAATTTGCTTAAAAGCTTGGAAACATCTAAGTAATTTTTTTCAAAATTAAGACTGCAGTTTAGTAGTTTCCAGCTGTCTGCAAACCAAGGGAAATTCAAAATCTTATAGAAACTGGCTTGCAACTTCTCAGCCTCATAAAAGAGAAAACCTTTTGCTTAATTTATACCTGTAATTTCCCAGCTTCAAGACCTGGAAATTCTTTTATTTAAAATTGCTGAATATTAATATTTTTATAAATTTCACTCACCCTCCACATCATCTATTTTCATTCTTGATTACATTAGACCAAAATAGCCTTTGACTATGCTTCATTTCTCCTTATTCTTAACTATGTTCCTCCCTCTTGGTCTTTGGCCTGACCTGTCCCTGTAAGATTTCTTTTCCCCTTCTTTCATGCTACATGTCTTACAGTCTCTTTTCAAGACTCTGAGTTTTACTTCATGGCTCCCACTTTCTTCTCTGTAGGTGTTCCTCATTCCTTGCCTACATATATTTCGCTTGCACCTCCTGCACAGGATACATTTTCCTTGCCTTTCCCTCAGAAAGTGACTTCACTCTTCCAAGTATTTATTCATTTCTTAATAACTTAAAAAAACTAATAATTTTTTAACAACTCTGTTAACACATATGAACCAGAATGGCAAGGAAAGGCCAGCAGCAATATGGCCATCTCCTTCCTTTATCAAACTGTAGTGTTTTCCTCTGTTTTACTGCATTGTCTTGGCTACTCCCTTCCCCTTTACAAAAAGGTTCACAGATTCATTCTCTCTTCTTACACTGATACAGCTGAGAAGCTTTTACAGTCTGGTTTTGTTAATCTTTGTGCTTTAATTCCTCACTGGCTAAAGGGCTGGTACAGGTTAATGTGCTAACACATATATATACTAAAACCCTTGTAAATTGGTTTTGGAAGGTAACACTGTACTTCATTATACTCAATGCATTCAAAATGAATACAGTTTGTAAGGGTGACATTGATTTCTGGTAGCAACTGAAATGAAATTGGGCCAGTTTAACTGAGATTGACATTAATATATCACTGAGCAGTTAGTTATATCACATAAATTAGATATTACAAATTCAAGAATCATTTGTTATGCTTTTAATACAAATTTTCCTGACATAAGTGAGATAGAGACAAATAGCCACTCACAAAGATGTCATATGGTCTCTTGGGTCTATATAGATGATTCCTGCTGAGAAACTGTAGCAATAAATTGCAATAAAATGAGGAACAGGCATCCATGGTTTTTTTAGGGATCTTTTATGATTGGTTCCTCTCTTTTTAGTATTCATTTGTTTTAGTAGTACGTGTGTGTGTTTGTGTATGGGCAGAAGAAACTCCATTGAGAAACTTTGGAGTCTCCTCCATTTAACTGACATTAAAAGAAATGTCATACTGCAATGATGAACTCTACTTTGTTCCTTCATCCAGCGGCAGGAGAACAGCTCTAAGTAATGAGGTTTTATTTTGGGTGTTAACTCAGATAAATCTCTACTTCTCTTTTCTCAGGATTATCTTGCACAGCCCTTCTGGATGTCAGTATGTTCACAATTCCAGTAATTACCTTTAAACTCTTGATACCTAAAAAAAAGTTAATGTTTATTATTTGCATGTCACCTTTTATTTTTGTAGATAGCTTCATGTATTGCTATGTATTATTACATTCAGTTGAACTGTTCAAAATCTTTTCTCCCTGAGGTTTGTGGGAACTTAGGAGGAAATTCAGAAATGCTGCCTCCTTGGTCTTCTTTGAGGCAGAAATTCAGAAATGACAGAATTTTCTCTTGGGTAAACATTCAAGTATAAGTGTCTTCTCATTCACTAAATGCTGACATTAACCTGTGCTCAAGCTGCGTAATCTTTCTCAAGTACAGCTTGGTGGCTCTGGGTCTTGTGGGTAGCATTTGTGTCCAGGGAGCATTCCTGGTACTTGGAGGCAGCAGGCAGGGGCTGTTTGTCCACAGGTGTAGATAACACCAGCAGTTGTTCCTGCAGGGCGCGGGCTTCATGTCCCTAAACAAAAGTACCCACTGCTCAAAAGATGCTCTCTGAACATCGTGCCCATTTAGGAACATCCAAGCGGAGATGTGGATTGGAGATCAGCTCTTTTTATTTCTTGTATCCTTCCTGGCATGATGTGAGTCCTCCTGTCAGGATGAGTTCTGTCAGGCTGCCTTTTCCCTGGGCCTGCAGAGTGGCAGTGTGGCCTCTCCAAGGCTCTCTGTGCACACAGAACCCGTTGCATTGATGAATAACTCGATGCTGCTGTGAGCCTTCGAGAGCTTGAGGCCTCATGGGCCTCATCTGACTATTCTGAAACTACTTCTACATTCCAGTGATGTAAATGAAAGCGAGATGCTTGAAGTGTCTTTCCTTTTCATATGCACATTCCTTGAATGCTGCCTGAAATGACCAACAGCAGAATGTAAAAGAAATGAAAGCTGGAGCTCCTTCTGCCAATGCAATCCCAGATCATCTGTTACAGCAGGACTGAATATTTACTAAAGAAACAGAGTTATAAAATTGAATTAATATGAGTGCCGCCAACACAGCCTCACAGAGAAAATGTGGAGAAATCTAAAAATCTCTTTTCTCCCAGTCATATCACACTGCACATCCTTCTGTAGTTTTTTCTTTATGCATCTAATAAAGCTATCAGACACTGCATGCATACTTTGGTCCACCATACAGAGATTTTCCAGGGATATCTTTAAGCAGCACTGACAAGGGATTATTTTGTGTGTATCTGGTTTGTGAGAACTGTGTCTAAAAAATTAATAAAAAAATTCTCTTGTTGTTATAATTTTGAATTAGTCATTGTGGCATTAGTCAAATAGGATCTTTTTCAGTCTTTTCACTGAAAGAATTTCCTTTCTTCTTTATCAAAAACTTTATTTAAATAAAAATATTTTATTTAAATGAAAATCAATAAAACCCATGTTGCAGCTATTGCTGTTAAGTGCATTTTAAGGAGACTCTAATGGTTGTTAGAGTTTTGCTTTTTATTATGACGAAACAGCTTCGAGTAAAATACACCTGATGGAAAAGACATATTTTTGTTTGAAACATGTGCAAATTATTATTTTCCCTATTTTTTATGGACAAATAGTAATATTTGGAGCCAAGGGTGGTTTCTTCATTCATTTGGGAAAGAGATTCTCTTTTTGGAGATTCATCTCCATGCTGTTTTGCATTCAAACCAAACTAAATCTGGTATCTCTTCATGTCACACAGGATGTGCCTGCCTGCTTGCTGTGGTGGGATTGCTCACAGGGAAGCTTGCAATTGCTTCCAGACTGTTTCCATACACAGGAGTTTTATAGTTCAAGTTACTGATTAAAGGTCACTTCTCTATTTGTATTCTACTTTGACACTTCAGATGAGATGAAATTCTTGAATTATAAAGATATTTAGGCTATTATGAATTGTGCTGAGCAGTGAGAGCTCAGAGTTCAGCTCCCTGGCGACTGAAAAAGCCCCAGATCGTTCCCCTAGAAGCTTCAAGGGCTGATTTTTAGAAGAGACTTTGTTGAGACCAAAACCTGCAGCTTTGGAGCAGTCTTTTAATTGACAGTGGCTCCATTAGTCTAATGTATTTTAATATCATACATTATTTTAATCTCATAAACATATTTTATAAATCAAAAGGGAGATGTTCTGTTGTATTTAAAGCTGTTAAAAAGAATATTAACATTATTTAAAAGAACCAAACAGCATATGGGGATAAGTATGAAATAAAAATAGGATTAAAAATTAACTTCTTCACATTAAAAATGTTATTCATGTGAAAAAATGTTAATTGCAATTAAATGTAAACTACAATTAATATCAATATTCAGTGTTCTTGTCTGTTCACTGGCTGCAGTAAAATGATTCCTGAACTGGATCTGGCCTAGTGACTCACCTACCTGTGATTTGAAATCGTGATGATTTCAATCCTGAGAATTTGAAATTATGCTTCTCATCTCAGGTCACCACAGTCTCATGGGGAACTGGGCTGAATTACTCTGGGACGATCGGACCTCTCACGTTGCAGGATTGATAGCTCCTTCCTTCTTGCCTTCCCCCAGGATCCATCAGATGAAAATTGATGGGAGGGTGACATGTTACTTAGGCAAAATGATCTTCAAATAATATAATTTATATTCATTTTGTGAGTTCTCATTTTCATTTTTCGTTTTCATTCAATTTCTTAAATATTATCACAAATTTCTACATTTCGTTTGAGGGGGTTCGGGGGGAAGCTGTGTGCGCACATCCAATTAGCTGTCAGAAAGATATTTGCCAGAATTCCCGTGAACACATTGATTGTCAATAGAACTATTTAACAGCAAAGCTGCAGTTTAGCTTAACTGAAGTCCCAGTTGTCTTCCCTTTCGCTTCCCAAATCACCTTACATGCATAAAAAAAACCCATGGGAGGAGTCTCACACACTAATTCAAGGAAATGCTTGCTTTACTCAAGTGCAAGGGACACAAAAATATGCTCTGAAATGTCTAACTCTGCACTTGGCTGGTATTATGGCTTTTGGATGCACAAACCAGGTGTGTTAACTTGACTCTGTTGCTGTGTAATTCTAAAACATTGTGTTGATTCTGCATAGAAATTCTCAGCAAGCTCAGAATTCTGGCACTGAGCACCAGTAAAATCTGTAAGTACCTCATAAATCAGATAGAAAAAGCACACAGTTAAGTTCCAAAGCTGCACAGCAGTATACACGGCTTTTAAAAGTTATTTATTGTCTCTCTTTCTAACTGTAAAGAGCATGCTAATGGCATTTGATTTTAGTAACCTGTTGCTAACTGCTCCAATTTAGTGGGAAAGGAAACCTGCTGCAGCTTTTTAATAATTTTGCAGGTCAACAGACAAGAAAACAATGTATTTAGATTGACCAGAAGCAGTAGGGAGCACAGGAGCTGCAGTTCACTTTTTTACAATGTTTTTATTAACATTTATTATAAGAGTGATATATTTTTATATTCTGATCCTCATGATCTTCAAAGTCAAGCTTTCAATAGTTATAAGCCTATGAAGATTTTTTTTTAGAAAGACACATATCAGGGTGGGTGGTTTGGGTTTTTTTTAATTTTCAAAGTGGCTGTTCTGTTTCAATTAGGCTAACTCAAAGAGTAACGTGAATTAAATCTGGAAAGGAACCCCAACTAGGTAGAACACTTCTCAATCTTTAGGAGTGTATGAATTATGATAGCCTTTGGCTAATCATTTTGCAAGATTTATAGCCATTGCATATTCAGTTGCTGACTGTCAACCTTGTCAGGGGATGGAAAGACCAAATTGATGAAAGAATCTGCTGCTTCCAGTGGCTTTTTCCCACTACTCTCAAAAACATATCTCACAGTGAGAAGTCAGAAGAACACAGAAGAGCTCAGGTGCCAAAAATGCTTTGAGTGGAAGTTCTTTGCATCTTTCTAGGAACCAGCCCAAAGATCTACTCCAAATGACCTTGTCTAACAATTCAAACATCTTGTATGATATAGAAATCAAACAATATAAAATCCAGACCACCAAGGGTCGATGGGTTGGTTCTCATCACAGGTGTGTTAAAGTGCTCCTCTACCTCTCAGTAGAGATAGTTTACCACAGGCAGCACATCAGCAGTTTAATGGTCAAAAGGAAAACCTGGATTATAATTTGAAAAATTGAGTCAAAAACGTGTTTCTTACCCAAAAAAAATGAAAAATTTGCCTGGGACGACAAACATGCCAGTGAACTAATAAAAGAAATGTAGAAACAAGAAAATATTATTGTAATCTGTAATGATTAATTGCCTAAAATTATTACTTTGTAGTCAGGCTATGCTTGTGTAGACTTAGCTTGCTTATTTTGTTTGGTTTTTAATGACTACTTGTTTGGTATTTTAATTACTCACCATCTCCACTAGTGATTCACTAACAGCACTAGACAAGAGAAGCTTCTTTATATCCACAAACAATCCAATAAAAATTGCTTCACAGCCACCAAGCATTATTTATACATCTCCATCCTTCCAACAGATCTACAAACCCTTAGTGATAGTTGCAAACAGGCTATAAAAGCAGAGACACAATGGCACCTGCTACTTTCAAAGCTGTTGAGTTAAAAATTTCTCTTCCATCAGTCCCTACATATTCCCTAGAAACAGTCTCCTAAAAAATTAACCCAATAAAGACACACAAAAACATGAAATTTGAGGAAGACTTTTAAGACATAAACCAAGTGTAATATTAAAAAAAAGACAGATTGTTATTTTCATCTTCATAATGGTAGAAGCATTATTAATTCCACAGCCAAGTTTATCTCTTTTTAGTCAATAATTTTGTGTGATATGTTGTTTAAAAGACAGATTGTTATTTTCATCTTCATAATGGTAGAAGCATTATTAATTCCACAGCCAAGTTTATCTCTTTTTGGTCAATAATTTTGTGTGATATGTTGTTTAAACCCTTCCTCAAGATTGGGGAGTACAACTTTTCTCATAGTCCTATTATAACTCCTCAGTATCAGGTGGAGTAAATTGTCTTTTACTTAAATTCTTTATCAAAAAATGGGAATAATGTTCATTTCACAGCAAACAGATGTCAGTGAAAATGTATTGGTAAGCCTGATAGAAGCTCAAAGCATGTGCTTTAAAAAACATCTCACATCTTTGCTGGTGTTGATCATTCTGGGAAAGGGTGACTAACAAATGGTTTATTTTGGTTTTTTAAACTTTTTGAGAGAGTTTTAGGAAAATGTGAACTGGGGGATGGGGAATTTCTAAACTGCAAGTAAGACTTATGAAAACATTAAAGACTGAATGGTAAATATAATTACTTAAAGGAAACTGAGGCCAGCTGCTTTCCTAAAATTAATCTGTGCTTTTTAATATCAACTACACATTGGTCTAACCTATCTGAATTCAGATTAGCTTAGCTATAAGAGAAGGTTTCAATTACTAGAAGGCTGTTGTAATTAAACCTGCAATGGATAAGCAATTTTTAAAGATGGTAAATGACACCCTCTCCTTGATACTCCTGCAAGCAATTCCTGCTGGTGAAAAGCGATGTCTGGTCCTTGGAATTATTTTCTGAGAAATCATTTGTTCTTATGCAACAGTGAAAATAAATAAAGTCTCCTACAGCCGGGCGTACTGAGCATCGGGCAATTGTATCCCAAAGACTGCAGATAGAAACACTGACAGTAAGTTTTGAAGATAAAACAACTGCTTTTAAAGACTGATAAAAAGTTGTTAAAAGTAAAAGGGCACATCTAAATAACACAGTCGATGCAACTAAAGATTACAAACACAGCTAAAGTCACTCTTGGGACCTCTTTATTAGCAGTACCTGAACAAGAAAAAGGAAAATATTATAGGCTTTTGGAAGAAGATCAGTTCAGTAAAATGGACACTAATAGAAGTATCAGAGTTTCAGAGCTATTTTCAGAAAGGAAGACTATTAAAACTGTTTTCACCAACAGCATCAGATGATGTACTCTCTTGTAAACCAGACAGGTTACTTGCATATGTGCCAAGAAAGTGCTGAGACTAGGAAGTGACCAAAACAGAATGAGGGAAGTTGGATATTTCTTGTCTCAGATACTTCAGAGATGTTTGTGTGTATGTTATTTATAAATAAATATATTCAACATAGTAACTTCAAATGGCCAAACCTAGATTTTTTCAAGCACAACAGGGCCAGGCATACCAACACAGATGGAATAAAAAAAAGATAAAAAATAAGTAGATTAAATTAATTGTTCCATTCACACAGATTCATGTGTTCTGTCTAACCTGGTAACCTTTCTCATCCACTGAAAGGTGTTGCCTGGACTTGGGATACCTTGCAATTCAGGCATAACTGATTCAAGTTAGAATAGTAATATCTATTTCCCTGAAGTATTCTTAAGTATTTACAAATAAAATGGAAGTTCTTATCCAAGTCCTCCAGATGAGGAAACTAAGACACTGAATGTTATGTGATTAGAGTAAGCTTGTCCTGCAAGCTAAGGGACAGGGTCCACCAAACTTGGTGCTATTGCCCTTGGCTCATGTTGATGTCCCTTAGGCAAGGACTGCATATACGAGGTGACAAATGCCATATTTTTTTAATGTATGGCATTAGTTGTTTAACAAATTTATGTTTTGGACACATAGAACAAAAGTGAGCACAAGGACTCACTGACTCAAGCGAGTCAAGGTCAAGCTACATATTAATAAAGAACTTATCTATCACATACTGAAAACTGTCTGGACCTCAGATCTCAGAAATTTGCTACAGGGAAAGATATTTGAGATTATCAGTTGCCTCTTGCTTGGTTATGTGCCTTCACTTCTCATCCCCCATCTCAACTCAAGTTCCATCTAAAACCTTCTGCCTGTGCTTTTATATACTTCTCCCTGCACCAGACTCACAATTCTGAAGCTCCACAGCACTCTTCTACTGAAGGAAGAAGAAGCTCAGTGGTACAAAGGAAGCATTGTTGGGAAACGGGGATGGGAGGCATAGAGCTTAATCCAGCTTCCAGACTCTCTCTCTGTTCACCCACGCTACAACATCAACCCACAGCTCTGCCCTTGCATGGGGTTTGGAAAGGCAGTCACGATGCCACAAGGGCTGCCATGGCTGCTCATTCTCTTTTCCTCACCCTTAAACGTTCATCAATGCCAGAATTAAGGAAGACTTAGATAGAACTGGTTATACTCTTGTTCTCTTCCCATGCACCCTAGCGGGAAAAGAAATCGTTTGTGCAAATGTTTTGCTTAAAACGTGAAGGTTCCCTGTGTTTTCCAGTCTCTTCTCTACAAGTATTCCATTTGTGTTCAGTGATGTACTCATCTCAGGTCTGATTAAACAAACTTTGGAATTGTTGGGCAGGAAGAGATATCCTTATGTAGGACTGAAGGCCCCACTGAAGTCAGCAGCTGTCACATGTGCAGTGCTGAGCTGAGCACAACAGCCAACCTGAGAACAACAAATGTATTTAGAGCGCTTGGACACACGTAATTTGACTGTACTGAGCTGCTGATTTATTAACCATACTTTCAGCTGAAGACATACATACACCTTTCCAGAAAATGCTCATACAAATTTAGCTAATGTACTGTATGCAGCTTGTGTTAACTTTGTTTGCTGACTTCACTCATCTTCATAAACAGAAACAGCCCCTCATACTGAAGCAAAAGCATTTTGTTTCTCCTTTTCAATTAATTGCTGCTATTACTCCAAATAATTAACTTCCACTCACTTATTCCTAGCAATTAACCAATGGAAAGCAGGAAATAAGAGCTATAAAATAACAATGAAACACAACATATTTAAGAAATGAAGCCTAGGAGCTGGAATTTTAGTCAAGCTGGGGTCTGATGCTTCAGTCTACAGCATTATAGAAATGGCTAACTGCAAATTTAGACCCGGTATTAAAACCTGGCACAGTGGGGTTCACATGATGGGAAAGATGTAACAATCTGCTCCTCTGCATGTAGATGTATTTCATGGAATTTATCCAAATGCCAAGAATTTACAAGAATGGAAATACTGGGTTTTCCTCTTTTTTGTTTATATACTTGCTCTGTAAATTCAGATATGGAGATTACATTCAGAACTTTGAAAGAAACAGTTTTCCCAATCACTCGTCCAAATTTATCAGTTACGTATCATCTGCTGAGACACTGAATTCTTTTAAGGAAGAAAGCAAACTCTTCCCCACCCATTTTTTCATTCTAGAAAGGCTGCCCCTTCAGAAGGAAGTATTTCTACAGATTGCAGTCAATATTTTGCTTATACACTTTTATTTAAATTGACACCAACTCAGAGATGAATATGGTGAAAGTGTCATTAAGTTTGTAGGATAAAGCAGCTCCACTGCACTTGAAACTCAGAAAATCTGCAATTATATCTCTTGTCTTACGATCCAAATTTTCAGCTTCTTGATAAAGAAATTATTCCCTTTCTTACCCAAAGCATGTATATAGAGTTTTCACAATCATTTTTGTTTTGCAGGCAGTTTGTTACAATATTTTACTGGGTTTTGTGAACATTGAGTGAGATAATATTCTTTCTATTTCTTCACTGGCTGAGAATTATTTGTAGCCAAGTTTCTGGCATAAATACCAATATTTAGGAGTCTGCTGCCTCTGTGAAAGTTCCCAGCAGTACACCTGTGGAACTGAATTTCTCACCTGAGGAGGGTGGGAGAAACAGCTGAAACAGATTTTATTTTTTACAAGCATAGATGTCTTTTCAAAGTTACTTACACTTACTTTTCTAACCAACTTGGTAAAGCCTTCTTATTTCTTTAACCAACTGGATAACTGGAAGAAAATGAACATGTCCTGTGACAGATTAGATTAGGTTCCTGATGGAATGCAGCATTTCAAGGAGCCTACACGGGCTGGAACATTCTGATTTCATTTCACTGCATCTGAAGGCGTACTTGAATATAATCCAGCAAAGAGTCTTCAGCAATCTCGGGCTAGTCAAAATATTGCCAAGTAATTGTTGATCATAAGTGACCAGATAAAGAACTCCTATATTTGACAAGTTTGTGTGGTTATCACCTGAAAAAATGTACTGAGGAGAAAGAGCTTCGGGAATTCAGCAGCAGGGTGGATGAAATTGGAAATTCCTCTAAGATTTTTATTGTTTTCAAACTAAGCAGCTCTTTGAGCAGACATAAAATTATTCATTTGCAGTCCCCAAATTCCCATAAAATGATCCCCTTTCTCCTCTCCATTTAGATGACAGTGCAGTGCAGAAGGAAAAAGACTGTTTGCCTGATGGGCTGTATGTTTTTATTCACACATATCCAGAAATAATGGAACGAGTCCCTCAAACTTTCAAAAAATAATTTTTCATCCAACAGAGACCTAAACTATGAAAAATTTCACCCAGCAGCCAGAAGTTTTCAGAAAGTTATGAGCTGCTGAAAATGGGGATAGCATGGCAAACGTCACACAGCCTGAGCAGTAGTAGTCATTTTCTCTCTCACTGTAATATGTAGCCGTATAATTTATTCATGTTCCAAAATACATTAGGTAAAAGGAATGAATTCCTAGTGCTGGTAGACTTAACTCAAATCCTCTAAAAGTCAATAAGTTTCTAATGTGTAGGATTAAAATGGGGGAGTTTCCTCAATTAATTGTTTTCCAGTTGCACTAAATGAGCAAAATTCCATTTTGGTTGGAAATACAAAGTGCTTGTCAAAATGCCACTTCCCACTGAATTTTAGCTTCCTGCCCTGGGAAAACAATCCTTAATAGCTTCCCCCTCCCTCCATTGACTACCTCTCTTCATATTTTTGAAAAAATTACAGCAATCCCTAAGAATTAAAATGCTTGCCCACAAACTATTTCGTTTTAATTTAATTCTTCAGAGAGGAGAGCTCTTCAGAAATTAAATCATACTCTTTTCTAGCTACTGAGCTACAGTGCCTCCTTCTGCTTTTTTTTGTGATCATCTCCACTTTTCATACTTAAGCGAGTTACTTTTGTTATTCATTTCACAGAATTCCATGGCTTGAATTTTTGTTGGTTTATTTTTTTACATAGAAATTAGATTTATTTTTCCCCCCTATATAAAAATCTGTATACATAGGATCAGAGTCAGGGCAGGGTATGTATTTAATTATCCATTGATGTCTTATCCTTGGAGCATTAATGGGTAAAGACAAAGTTTATTTTCACCAGGAATAAAGTCAAGTCCCTAACGTATTTAAATTGTTTTAAGTTAATAGGCAGCATTCACTGCAAAGTTTGTTTTTGTATTACCTTTTTTTTCTTGAAACCATCAGAAATTTCTGTTTTACAGTAAGGATTGCAGTGTGTTCTAAGCAGGCCAAAACTTCCAAAGCATTATTTAAATGCCTCAGCTGAATACCAGCATTCTTTCATCCTGTTTCACACACTGAAGTACCAAAAGGGTAAATAACTTGCAATATCATTTTTGACTGACTTGACTTTGAAAAAGGCACAACCTACAGAAACAACTGAGCAGTTGTTAGGTGCTTAACTGGATCTCTAAATGATCCCATATGCTGGTCAGCTAATGCTGATAATGATTATAAACACCTCAGTTCATCATATTAATGAGTTATAGCCAATAGAAAAGGACAAAATATATAACTTTTCCACAAACTTAGTTAAATGTCAAGGTTTTTAAAGGCCTAGTTAGCAAGTATATTAGATGAGATATGTCAGTTTCCCAATTTACGACTCTGACTTGTCTCTTGTGATTCCTTATAGCCTCTAGCCATTCTCCTCTTACCTGAGGCATTCTCTGGCAAAAACCTGATGCTTCCAGTCATTCTGCATTCTTGTGTTCCTTCAAAAATAATTGGACAGGCACCTCTCCATAAACAATCATCATTAGTCACATAAGGTACAGAGATAAGAATACCATACAAATAAGTTTCAATAGAATGTCTTGAGCTAAATAATAATAATAATTTGGCCAGCATGCTAAAAATGTGATTGACAGGGGGTTAATGCACTTAACACTTTTTCCAGCAGGCTGTTTAAATTAGTTCCTTGATGCTCAGAAAGTCCTGCTCCCAGAAAAGTGACACCGACATTGACCAGTGAGTTTGTTGCTGTTCAGTAACCTGCTCCATTTCCAGACTATATGATTAAAGTCATTATGGGAACTGTCAGGAGGAGGGAAAGAAATGAAAACTGTCATAAGAAGTAACTGTTGGAAATCTTGGGGTTTTTTTTATAATGCTAAACTATTTTAAAATATTATCTGTAATTTTAATATCACAATATCTAGCCTTATAATAAGGATCCATGTAATGAAATAAATCCTTTGAGGTTATACATAAATTCGTGTATATGAGCATCTTTATTACATACATATGTAATATATGTAGTAGGAAGAAGATAAATCATAAATTTCCTTCTACAGGAAAAGAGTGAAAGGAGTGAATTAGCTTACCAAAAAAAAAAAAAAAAGAGGATTCCTATTTTAAAATTTACTATCAGAATTAAATCCTCTAAATTAAATAAATGAAATAGAGAGTGAAGGAGAAAAGAAAGGATTCATAATTGAAAGAATTTTGGTTTTTAAAAAGAAGCCTGTCAACAATGTAATGCTTTCTAACATCTATTCTACAAAGCCAATAAGATGCCTGATGAGGATGTACTAAATTAGAAAGTTAAAAATGTCCTAATCTCAACTTTCAACTCTTGTAAATTTATTCTAATATTTGATGCAATTAGATATGAATAATTTTACAGAATATTTTACACTCCTAAATACTCATTAAGTTCTGTTTTTGCCGACCTGCAAATTGCGCTGTAAATTGTTGTTAGTTATATAGAGATTTCTATGCTTGTCATGTGTTGCTCAGACACAAATTACAGTATTTGTTTTGGATTGAAAATTGGTTTAACAAATTCACAAATACTTAAAATGTTTAAAGATCAGGAGGTTTTACATTTCAACATAAAGATCTCACCCTTACCTTACATTTAAAATATTTTTGTAGATCCAAGAGGGTGCTTAAGATGATAGTATCTTTTATACAATAATACCAACACTATAATTATCTTATATTTATTTTTCTTTTCTCACCTGCTATGCCTAGGTTTTGACATTAAGAATATTGCTTTTGATATTTTCAGCATTAAAAACCATTTTATGCTTTGGTTCCATTTTACTCCCAGTCAGAAAGATCAGAAAAAGCTCAAGTCACACAGTGAGAAACTTTATCCACTGAATGAGACATTATCCATTCCACCAGACTACAAATCAAAGAGTATCTCTTAGACTGCTTAAAAATTCATTTTAAAATCTGATCCTGATTGTACTTTTATGGTAATTTCATACCATCAATCATCCTTTTACCTTTAGTCTCTAGGTCCACTGCTTTCCCCATAGATCTCATTCTCTCTACCTCATTATAATTCTTTAGGTGAGAAAACAGGGTAAGAAACCTTAACAGAAAATGAGAGAAAGATGTAAATTTCTTGAGAAAAGTCAGGTTCACTAAGAAGCAAAACTAATGATATGTTCTGATCTAGGATTTTTTTTTTTTTTTAAATTAAAAGATGGAGGGGGATAGAATAGAGTGAAAAACACTTTTGCCATGCAAATGATGTGTTTGTAATATGTGTTCTAACTCAACAATATCGTTTGTACAACCAAGCTGTCAAAATATCTTCTTAGATGGAGTTCCTTAAAAAAAAAGAATAATAATAAAATAAAGATTTTTTGGATCTCCACAGAACTTTTTCTAATTAAGTGCTGAACTTCCTAGAATTCTGAACTTTCCGTTACCAATAAGGCTGAGCCATCTTTGCTAATACTACAGATTATGGGAATTGCAGTAATTAGGAAATAGAACTAACTGTGGAGTGCTAGAAACATACTGATCGAAAGCCCTTTCTTGCACTTAAAATTTATGTAAAATGAAAATAAAACCTTGTTGGTGTGTTCAGCAGTGGTAGTGTTTCATCAGCCTGATCACAGAAAGGGAAAGCTGTTCTGTGTTGTTCCACCCGTTCTTTGTGGCAGCTACAATTCTTGGAAATTGTCAAAATCTGGCCTACTTGTGGTGGCTTCTACAGGAGCTGTACTTTCCCAGAAGTCAGTATTATAGTTTCACTCTTTTCATTTGAATCCTGGCCATAATGAAAAGCCTTTTTTACAGCATTGGGAGATATGAAAAATAATGAAACCACTGTTTGAGATATCTGGGCTGGAAGAAAAACCATTGTTAATCACAAGGGAAAAGAAGGATTTTTCCAGTACTGTGGGCTCAACCATGTTACAGTTCCTAATGTCTTTAACAAAATGTAGCCATAAACCACTGAATTCTGGTAATAGCAATAATCCCTCCAAAATGGTTTGTTACCAGCAGTTAGTGACCAGTTTCTTAGTTAATGGCCTGAGGGGAAAGGCTTTAAAAAAGCTGTATGCACTGTTTCCTCTCAGGCAATTTAACTGGCTGCATTAAACTGTATTTTCATTGAGCTTCCTAACATTTGTACTCTAATAAAATTCTAGTCAGGGAAGGGAATGAGGTGGTGGTGGAGTATGTCATCATTCTACTTTGTAAGAGAAACACTTGAAATATAAAGCTATCTAGTGTCTTCCTAATCTGAATAATGATAGGACTTGGTTCTGATGGTAATAATAAATGCTAAAGTCTTTAAATACCATGTAAAATTAAGAGTAATTAGCAACTTTATCTGAAGAAAGATTAAAGAGTCTTCAGCTTTATGGTAGGATACAATGCCCTTGAAACAACCAGAGAATACAAGAAAAAACATTATGTGTTTTCATGCAAAATAAAAATGCTAATCTGCAATGCTCATTTATTTTCATAAACTGAGTAAAAACAGTGCCTTATTTGGAGGAGTACCACATTCTAGCATGATACTTGATAATATTAAAAAGTTAATAAAACATGAGTATAGGAGGACACATAAAGCAATTAATATACAGTTTTCATTCGTATTTTACTGAGTTAATACATTGGTTCATAAAGTGTTTTCAACTATGTCACTGATGTACTGACTTACACAAGTGAGAATTTTTTTTTTAAATATATATGCTTTATCCATACTTTATAAAAAACCTTTTCAATAGATGAAAATATTGTACAGCACAGTGCTCTATTAAAAGGTAAAATAAGAATATTCCTTCACTCTTTTAGCTGTGTAACAAGCTGTAAGTCAGGCAAATCCATAAACAACCCTATGCTGATTCCTCTGCCTGCTCCTAAACTCACTGGGCTTAAATGGCATCTCTTCATTTTTTGCTCACATGGGTAAAAAAACTCATTAATCAGGAAGTTTTTCCCAAGTATGGCAGTAAAGTCAAAGGAATGATTGGCATTACACAGAACACTCTGTAACATTCACACAGGAATATAGGCTCTCATTAGGCACAGCATATTAAAAAAAATCCAAAACAAAATACTGTACATCTTGGCTTGTGCTATATCGGATGCAGGAATGACAGGGAAAAGAACACATGTAGGGAAGCTGGGGAGAATGGAGAGAATTTGAGAGTTCTGGAATCCCAGCAGGAATAGAAGGAACCAGTTCTGGGGAACTCTGACAATCTGCCTTCCTGATTTGGGGAAGAGCTGTAGAAGGCAGAATCCCAAGGGAAGCTCCTTTTGTGCAGGACACTAAAGCAAGTGTTTGTTGAGACAGAATTACTGTGCACAGCCTTTGTGAGGCCCTTGAGCAGCTGGTGCCATTACCCAGCCACATCACATGTCGTAAGACATAGTGAAACTGGCTTTTTCATTAATCTTTCTTTTATAAAAGTGATATTGGAGCATTTTTTTGCTGTCTGGTCCCAGTTAAAGTCTCTCTACCATCCACCACAGAAAGAATCCTTGTAGTGGTTTAGATTTGCTAATTTTGTTTTCCCGGCTAATGCACTAAATAAATGTCGTGGTTTTAAGGCAGTAATTAAAAAAATTACTAGAAAACTTACTTATTCCTTGCTGTGTGATATGGATTAGAACAAGATCAAAACAGGCTTAAAACTTAAAAGGAATAAAGAAAGTTTATTAACAAAACTACAAGAATAAGAACACCAGAATAAACCTCCAGAAAACCCTTTTATCCCCCACTACCCACCATTCCCTTGTTCACATGACAACATAGAGACAAAACACTTTGGAACTTTGGTGTTTAAAACAGTCCCAATTCCTGCTAGAGTCTTTTCATCAGTCTTTGTAGAGAAACAGAATTCTTCTTCTGCTAATCTATGGAGTTTTTCACAAGAAAACTATTTCTGTTATAGTTTTCTATTTCTCTGATGCCAGCTGCCCGGAAATCTGTCATCAGTTCACTCCTCCCATTTCACATCACTCTGAGGTGTGTATGGGCCATGAGTCTAGGGATATTATTTTTTAAGGATGAGTTATTCAAAGGCAAAAGTTCTCTTCATCTGTCTCTGTGAGCTTCACTGGAAACAGTTTTCTCATTGCCCTCAAGGCCTCAAATCTTTGCTTCACTCTGTTCCAGCACCTCACTGTATCACAATTACTCTCTCTTTTGCTCAAAATCCACACTTTAAACACTCCATTCCTCCCAATATACTCTGTCATGAATTAAAGGAGTTTTTTTTTCAGAACCATTGTCCATCTCCATAGCTTTAACAGAAAAATATTTCAGCTTATAAAGCATCTTCTTATTCTCTCTTCCCCATCTAAAACTTAACTCTTTTCTTCACTGTCTTCTTCATGTTGATTGTCTCTCTCTCTCTGTCTCTCTGGGAAAAAGGAGTAATCTGTACGTTTTATCCAGGTAGTAAAAGAATTAAAGTCTTGGAAAAGAGGCAGATGTTCATAGTGTCAGGTTTCAGTCCAGCAGCAGAAACTAAAAACTAAGCCAAGCTGGCTGGCTCTGTTTCTCCCCCACTGCCCTCTGCGGCCTTGTCCGGCCTGGAGAGGGGGAGGAGGCAAAGACAGAGCCTTGTTACTCTGCCAGGAGCCGGAAACCCAAAGAGAACAAGAGAGCTCTGGCTTTACATCTTAAGGTGGTGCTCACAAGTTGATCTCACTTTTCAATGATCAAAACTGCTGTCAATTCTTAGAAATGACTGATAATTGGTCAGGAGAAAAGACTCTCATCAGTCACCAGCAGCTTCAACTTCCTTAGCTCCCAAAGCTATCTTAAAGGTAAAGTCACCCCATGACAATCCTATTCCCACTAATTTGGGATCTACCATTGCTATTATAAGGACTAGACTAATTTCACAAAATTAGCAGTGGTTTGAAGCAGCATTGTTGTGGTGAGGGGGCTCATTCTAACTGTGTCACCCAACTATAAAGTCAACTGAATTATGGAGAGTAGAATGAACTATAACACAGTCAAATATTTAGAAATAAACAGACATGGTGCTCGTTGGAAACACACCACTCGTGCAGTTCTATCACTCATAGAATGTCTTAAGTAAATTAATAGTGGTAATGAACAGCACTAAAAATTACCAAAATGGAACAATTAGGTAGCAACCCTGGAATTTTGGGATAGTTATGTGGCAACGGGAAAGGGACAAAGAAAACTAGCAAGAAGTGGAGAGAAGGGCTTATGATTTGAGAGCAGAGACAAAGGCTGTCTTGGGAAGGAAAGGCTGAATACACTTGGGAAAGGCCCTAATCAAGAAGAATACTTATTTTAACGAGTGGACCTTACGTCACATTTACAATTTACAATTACAAGCTGAAACATTGTTCTTTAATAACAGAATAGTAACTGCCCTTTTTTTTTTGTTTTCTGTGATATATAAAGGAAGCTTGAAAGTCTTTTGTTTTTTGGGGTTTTCATGGCCTTCTTAATCCTCAAAATATCAGATGTTAATTCCAGTTTTGCTGGAGGACGTTTTTGCAGATGTACCTTCTGTACCTTAATTGATCTGATAAGAGAGAAGGGACTGAACATTTAATAATACATTCTTCCTTCAAAAAATTAATGAAACAAGAGTATGAAACATTAATGGAATTACTTCATATTAAACTATCCAGAGAAAGTGCTAAACATAAAGGGCCTCATCATTGAGGTGACGGTACAGGTTAAGTGCTCTGTTTGCATGGAAGGGGATTGGAGGAATCTGGGCTCCCCTGGACATTGTTTCATCTCTCGCCCCTACAAGGGGCCGAGCTGTTCCATCCACTTGTCTGAGGCCAGGCAAGGTTTCAAAACATCAAACTGCAGACTAGCTCCTTTGAGCTGAGGGACACCTCAGTTCAAAAGCTGAGCAGAGGAAGGAAAAAAGTGGACTAGAAACAAGAGAAAGAGATGAGAGAGAAGAAAGGGACTTGGCATCAGAGCTGGTTTGGCACTGTCTGATTTGAATATTTTGAAAGCAGAATTACTTCAATTTGGATCATCTCTGTTAAAAACAGAACAGTTGGTGTTCATGTTGAGTTCAAAGACACCCAGAAGCTGGGGCATTTCTCTTTTGGCTGTAGAAATCTTAGAGCCATTGTTAAATCCTGATTCTGCTATGACTTTGAATGCAGCTGCATTTATTTCACACTGAGCTGACAACAGAAGATATCTGATGTAGGAAAAGTTCCTACCTCTGAGAGCCTCCACAGAAAGAGTTGGACTGGCAATAGTAACTTGATTTCTAGACAATTTTCTTCCACTGATGATGAAGCAAAAGCTGATGACTGAAGTTGGAATTTGAAGAAATTGCAGCTGGTGCCTTTTGTGTTTAACAGTTTTGTGGTAATTTACAAACTGCCAGATACAAAACTAACCATTTTAAGGTTACTTCTTCACAGTATTTTGTTATTAGGATGACTGTATTCCCTACCAGCTGTTTTGCAGGAAGCTGTTAACTCAGGAGGACTGGCAGTGCCCTGCTGGTGTCAAAGCAGTGATTCTTTGCTTACTTGGTTTGTTCTTGTCATTCTCCAAAGTCTCAACTTGTTTCACTTCCCAATGTTTTATTTAAATCTCAGTGAGATAATGGAGCATGGGAAAAGACCTCCTATTTCATGGCTGAGCCTGCTTTCAAATCTGCGGGCTCAAACAGAATTGCATAGTGTTATGTGACCCTTTGCACTGCCTGTTCTGTCAAAGCTTTGGACACATCCTGCCCAAGTGGTCAGTGATGAAGAGATCTCTGCCATGATTTCTGGATTAGAAATGGTGTGAAAATGCAGCTTTCCATTAAAAGAAAAAAAAACAAAACCAAAAAAAGAAACAGAAACACACAACAAGTTGGTTTTGTTTAAAATCTTTTTCTACTTTACTCCTTATGCTAATACATTTCTGACAAATATTATTTTCCCCGATGACATTTTTACAGTTGGTCTATAGGAAATGTCAGCCAGAAAAAAAAATAATCCTGCATTAATCTGCATTCTGAAAGACTTCTCATTATTTCTCATCCAAACCAGGAGCTTAATAAATAACAAAATAGAATGCAAATAATTAAATAATGCAATTAAGCTCATATAAAGTTAGAGCTGTCCAGAAATAGCAGGGAAAAATTTCACACCATAATTTATAGGTGTATATAAGATGTATAAGTGTATATAAAATTGCATTAAGAAAGATGGGGGTATGGTTTTTATGCACACTTTATATTCTTATCACTCAAATCATGTGGTTAAAAAAAAAAAAAGGTAAATTAAGATGATCCTGTGCTATGGAACAATGTATAGTGATGAGTCCAATGGAATCTGACAGGGATCATCTTTATGGAATTTTTCAAAACAAATTTCTGTATGGGAACTCCAGTGGTGGACAAAAAAGAAAGTTCAAAAATATCTCGTGTATGAGATTTTAAGAATGAGTGAGGGTGACTTAATTTTTTGAGCAGACTAGATTACACCTAATGTTTACAAGAAATTATTTCCCAAATGTTTGTTCTGAAAAGGGAAGCAATGAGCAATCATTCCTTGACGACTTTCCTCATACTAGTAATGATCATAGCAGCCTCCAGTTACTCCTCTTTTATCAACCCTTTCTTTATGTTTATTTCAGCCTTTCTCTTAGAGAAACTCTTCCCTACCCTCAGTTGTCTTAATGATTATGCACAGATCCAAGGATGGAGCCTTGGGGGAATGGAGAACAGGGCGACTCTATACATAGTCCTAGTCCCCTAAAAACTGAGGAATGCCCACTATGCCTATCCAGTTCAGCCTTGTCTTAGGGATATAAACCTGTGCAGTTTCATAAACTGAGGCACAATCCGATACATTACAGAGTCTCTGTACAATTTTCTTTAACAAGACAAATTACTGTAATTAAAGTGATTTTTCTTCATATTCTGTTTTAACAAGGAAGGTTCAGAAGGTTCCTGATACCAAAATCAAAAATGGTTCTAGGGCAAGAATAAACATTCTTTTGGCTATCTTAAAAACAATTCAATTCAAGCTTAGAGCAGAGAACAGAAGATACCCAGTTTAAGAGGTTAAACTCATCCCCCAGGGGACAAGGACATGTGTGACCTGCATGGCCATGTAGAGGGAAGAGTCCTTATAGTTTGGAAACTAGAAAAAAGTAATGGCACAGCAGCTATTGACGTAACATAATAAGTTATAACTTTGTGTAAATAATTTCAAATAGATTAGAAAACACCTGCACATGGACAAGTGGCATTTATCTAAATATTAGAGGCCCTTTCTTAAGTCAAGTTGTGAAATTCATGCCGTCATAAAACACCAAGAAATGAGTCTGGGACAAAAGCCTTTCTTATAGCTGAGAATTTAAAATTAATTATTTTTAGGTTAATAAAATTTCGAACTTAAAATTCAGATAAATTGAATCCTCAGTCTGTTGAACAAGAAAACATAAATGAAACTCAATACAATTGCAGGAATTAGTAACAGAGAAAGTATCTAAGGAAGGAGAAATGAGCTCTTTTGCTAACATGTTACAGACAAGAAATAGTTTCAATTTTAAATAATTTGAAGAGTGTTTGACACTATGGTAGGGAGAAATCAAGTAATACGACACAATTTTCTCTGCCTTCCAAAGGGTCCCTGTTTATCGTCAGTATCCTGCTCAGATTCACTAGTCAGATCTGACTACTGCATCCTATTTTCAACCAATCCCTTATACCCTGGTGGTCTTCAGCCTCCTGAGAGTATTTTTATTATGTCTTTGTATTAAGGACTTTAGAGAGAGCATTTGTGAAGTTGTATTAAACCGCAATTTGTTTCTTCTTAATTTGTTATATTGTTGGCATGCCGAAAGGACGTTGGAAGTTACTTACAGGTATTTATAAAGTGATTTATCTTTTCGACATACAAATAGGAACCGCTAGCAATGAAAACCTCTCCCTTACATACCAAATCATGAGCAACACACCCAGGACATTTTAGACATCTCAGCAAAGTGCTTTGAAAGTCCCTACTCTACAAAGACTATGGCAGTCTGACAAAGAGTGATCTCTGCTGAGAAGGGCAGCAAAAGTGCTGCTTGTAATCATGAGGGCAACTTTGCTCATAAAAACAAGTAAAGCAGAAGGCACTGAAGTTACTCACATGTAGTTGCAAAGGTCCAGGTGTGCGTGTGATGCACACCCCCAGTAGCTCCTCTGCTCCACAGCCATGGCAGTAATGTCAATAACAGACAGCCCATCCTACGTGTCTGAGAATCCACAGAAGAGAATGCTCTGAAGAGTCTTGACAAGCAGTGCCCTGGGAGTTACTTTGCTTTCAAGAGACTGACTGCATTATTTGTGCTTTTGGCAGCAGCATCAAAAATATATATATTTAAAAAAAAAAAAAAAAAAAGGCATTCTTCATCTCAATTTTATTTTCTATTGTTGAAAATTATTTCTGAAACCAAAAGGATATGGCCTTGCATCTGCTAGACAAGAACTACAATGTTAAAAAGATCAAAAAATTATTTGGGCTGGTAAACTGAGCAAACACAATATGGAACTTCAAGAGAAAACATCTATAGAAACTATGCTTTTAGACATCAGATTTTTGAGAGAGGACATGTCTTAATGTAAAAGAAATTTAACATACTTTTCCATCAGGTTTTTTAAAATAAATTTTAAATTATCTGTGCATATTTTGGGGTAAATTCAAAATTTAACTCAAATTTGAAAAGCATAGATAGCTTGTTTCTGTGATATGCCTCCCCCTCTCCTTGTTTTTCTTTTTATCTGTGTCTTCTGTTGACAAAAAGTCAACAACTTTCAGTGTAGTATTTTTCTAATGTCACAAATGTGACCTTGATCACCCTTTCTTCTGTTAAGTCTTCAGAACCTCCTTGTCACAGCCAGCCATACTTTTCCAGAATAATACTAAACAGCTTGAGAATTTATTCAGTCTTCAGTTCTAACTATATCTTTTTCTGCTCTCTCTGATCAATCTGTCTTGAGCGCTGCTTTACCCTTGTGTATTGTTTTCTTTCCTGCCCATATTTCTGAACAAGTCTATTTAGATAGTCTGTTTCATCAATTTTAACATCAAACTCTATCATTACCTGTTTTGCCTTAAAAAAAATAAACTTTGTGGAATCCCATAACATCCTAACTTCAGAGCAGCTGTCTACCTAGTAAAATAAAGACACAAATTCATTATCATGTGTCAACATTCCTGGTTAGCTAAACCCATCTAGCTCTGGAAACAATAGCCCAACAAAGGAGGGTGCAGCACAAGCTATGCAAGGCAGAAGTGCACAGGATCCTTTTCCCAGGATCCTTGGAAACACTGCACTTGGCTGTGCAAAGCCAGCACGGCCCTTGATCTGACTACAGAAAATAAGGAACTGCTCTTTCATGAGGGCTTTATTTGTTCTAGACTGGAAACTTATTTCTTCCTAATTTAATTCATGCACTGTCTCTGCCACTGCAGAACCTACCTGTCCTGAAACAAAAGCACGAGCTGTAAGTGTGGTCAAATAATTTTGTTAACGATTTTTTTTATCCCAAAATAACACAGTGCAGTATCATAATTTTTACTAAAACATTTTCTGCACTGCTTAAGTAATATTACTTATTTATCCTCATAAGAGGATAAATACACTTGCCAAATCAGGCAGAAACAAATGTTCTGTCTTTATGATAACTTTTCTCTCACCTACACAATACAAAGGCATATGACATCTCAGCGCAGAATTATGACACAGTCTTTCCTGTCTGGATGTTTCCTTCTCACTCTTCTGCCTATTGGTTTACACCTGGAAATAGTTCTATATAGTCTTTACCCCTTTTCAAAGCCTGACACAGTTCTACAGTTGAGTTTTTTCCTTTATTTCTTTTTTTTTTTTTTTAGTTCAATATTTGTTGCTGCATTTTAAAGTGCTATTCAAATCTGGAGCACAATACATTGATGAGCTGCTAGACTTAATATGTGCATATAAAACCACATATATATTTATACATGCTAATCCATTTAGAAAACCCCTTATTTAAGAAATGTATTATTAATTATGATCTCAATAATGGCAAAACAACTAAAAATCAATGCACTGTGAATAATTCTGAAAGTAAAGATATTGTATTTCCTCAAAAAAATTTTTAACAGGTATGAACTCTGAAATATCTGTTTTCCTGACTTGCCTTATTTATAGAATAATTCTATAAAACTCATTGGTTTAATTTTTTTTCTATTTCCATCCCATGATACAATAACTGAAAGGAGATGATAAGCAATGTTCTCAGCTTGTGAAAAATGGCATGGCTACATGAGAGATCCTTTATGCTAGCTGAGAATCTAGCACCACATTTCTAAACACTACTCAGCATTTAAAATGTATTTTAATTTAAAGAGTATAAGCCAATGAAATTTCGTATATATACACAGGAAGCTGTTAAGCATACTGCCTGTAATTATGAAAATGAAGGTCAGATTAATACCTAATATTATTTTTTGCTAAGATAATTTGTGTTCCTTCTAAATGAAAGAAACATAAACCATTTCTTATCTGCACTTTAGAATGGAGCTTGATACAATGTTATATGGGAGTTATTTTTTACAGTGGAATTTTCAAAAGAAAGTATGTAGGGAATTCACTGAAGAGGAGCTGCTGCCATAGTGTGTTAAAGGCTGAAATAGTCAAGCTAAGAAGAAGCTGTGTATAGGGTTCATAAAGTAGCAGTGAGGGGACAAATCACATGTAATATGTTCAAAAAATGTCTTGGCAATTGGGAATAAATGAGTCAAAGCTGAGAGGAAGATTTAAACACAGATATGATCCAAATATGCAAAGAAGAAAATCACACTGAAGGTTGGACTGATTTCAGTGACATGAAATGTAAAACTACAGAACATATTTAAAGACTAAATGTGGAAAATGTTAATGTAAGATCAAGTTAAACTTCTTTTTTTAAAAAAAAAAATATTTTAAAAACTTTTTAAAAGAAACTTCTTTTTAAAATTGAAAAGTTTTGATTTTCAGAAGTTGCAGTATATAGGAATGACAAGTTTTAGTGACAACTTTGGAGCCATGAAGTCCAGGGCATGTTATACGGGAGCACAAGTTCCTTCCACGCAGAACAGGATTCTAACTGGGATCTCATTCAAGACCTTGGACTAAAAGGATTCTATCCGTGTCACATTATTATACTTTTCAAAATCACTTTTAGTTTAGCTAATCTCATCCCTCGCAGGAAGAGACTATGTCTGCATTTGCTGTCTTGTCCCATTTCCTCTGATGCTCCTGCAGTTAATACCACACAAGATGTGGGATTTGTAGGGCTTGCTTTGACTTTATCCCTGGCAAAACAGATCTGAAGAACTGGGCTGAGCATCCACTGCTTTTCAGGTTCAAATCTGGCTACTGGGTTTGTGTGTTTCCTGGAATGTTTTTTGTAAGTGTCATAATTTTAAATTTTTACATCTAATTCCCCTACCAGCCATAATTGATCATATTCTATAGAAAATAACTTATATGGGGGCATGAAGTTTTTTGCCACACCAAAATCTTGTGGGGATTCTTAAACATAAATCCTCTGTTCTCCTATAAGTCTATCTGCTCTGCTGGAATTTCCTTTTTGGAAAAAATTCCTTTTTCCAGCAACAGTCACTTCTTTATCTCAGGTCTCATAGTGTTCTACAGAAAAGGTCATCTCCAAACAGCCGTACTGTGTGTCATTCTCTTGACCTAGTACTGGATCTCTCTTCTCATCTCTGCTGGATGCAGCAGTGCTGGTTCCTCTTCTTTCTGAAGTGGCTTAGGAAGAGCACTCTTCTCTATTTCAGAGTCTGCTGCTTTCCTCCCTTTTTATTTAGGAAAGAATAAAGCATAAACATCAGCACCTTCTTCTAACACGGCACCAATTCCCTGGCACCCAAACAAATAAATTAAAGCCACCACTATTAATGGCTCTTTTGCAACTGAGATGATATGCTAAAAGGATCCTTTGTGTTCCCCTCCCTTAAGAGAAATGCCAGATAAAACTGCTACTCTGTTTAAATGGTGCCTGACTGAAGATCTTTAACATGTGGAACGGAAAAAGCAGTAAGAAAATAGTTCCTTTATCAGGATATTCCCATCTGGCAGTTCAAACCTACCCTACCAAAACTAGCTGAGAATGAAAAGTCTGTTTACCTGTTATTTCGACCCTGGACATCTCACCTACTCTTCATAACTGCCAGGCACTGTACTTGGTAGCTCTGAGATCAGTTCACTGCATACTCAGTCGTATTTTCCTGATTTTTACTCTTTCGCACACAATACCCAACCTGACAGTGTTTTTCCTCTCTTTTCTCTCCAGAGGCTTATTCAACAGGTTTCTAATAACTTACCCTTTTCCACTAACATTAATTATTCTTCTTTTTCACATTCTAACTAGTATCTTTAAACCTTTCATCCTCCTCCACACTTCCTGATGTTTCTTCACTACCCATTCATATTTCTTGAAACTACTTCTTTCCTGTCAGAAGTTTATTCTCCTTCTCTTTCTATCTTTTTCTCAATGTCCATCTTTATTTCAATCTGTATCTTTCCCTTAAAAGTCATCCTCATTTTCACATAGATCCTTTTCCAAAGGATTTTTAATTCTTAAAGTTATATCCTTGCTCTTCCTAACGGTAAGTTTCAAGTCAGGTCAAAACACTAATGAACTAATGTCTACAAATTTGCTCTAGAAGTACAGTTTATTACAGCAGAGCTTTTCAGGCTTTTAAGTCCCTCCTTGCTTTAAAAGTTCCTTTACTGTATTTAATTGTATCACCATGGAGAAGCTTAGCATGAACTGACAACAGTAGATGTAAAGGCAAATTATGAAGCGCACCAGCAATGGTTTCATATCTTACACAGCCCTGTCCAAGATTATCTTACACAAAGCAATCTGGGAATTTTCTCCCCACCAATAACTAGGAGCATCTGACCTGTATAATTAGAGAACAATATAACCACTTTAAATTTCATCAGTTAACATTTCATTTACTAGACACGAATATCTATTTTGTTTTTTAAAATTAGATTAGTTAGTTTTATAGTTGGTGTTTTTGTAATACAACAAAATTCTAGTCAAAATAAGCACAGGACAAGGTGAAGACTGTATCACAGAAAAAGGAGCCTTCTACCTCAATGAATAATTAATTTCTTAGCCATGGAGGCCACAGAAATCTGAGAACAATAAATAAATATAATCTGCACCACAAAGCTTGGGAGTGTTGAGTGGTAGTTACTCACTCGAGCCCAGAGACTGTGATAACAGTTTGGTTCTGGCTGCCCTGCCGAAAGCTCCAGGACTATGTTTAATGTAATAAAAGCTGTCATCAGACCCCTCCAACCTCAGGTGCAAAGAAAATGCTGCAGCAGAAAAGCAGCTGTCAATTGTTTCTAAAAAACTGAAGAAAATAAGTAGAACACGTTGCTAATCCAAGCTGATGAGAAGAATGTAGAAAATTAAGAGACCTTTACTCCAAAAAGATCTTCAGTGGCTGGAGGCAATGAGTGCAGGAAATTTACTGTGGGCTATAATAATTGCTGCCTGCCCTGGGAAACGGCATCAAGGCCAGAGCAGTCATGGCTCCATGCAAGCACATCCTCTAATTATTGAAAAACCTGTGTAGAGTCTCAATGTTAATCAGTCTCTCAGAGACTTCAGCTTTATGTAGTTAGTGCAGATTTATGGCATTTTTCTTTTCTTGTTATTAAAACTGATATTTCACAAGGAAGAAACTATCTCCAGACAACTGTTAAAATGCAAAGTTTCAGCCATAAAAGAGAACTGCAGAATTATTCTGAGACTATTCCACAGAGAACCCAAACAAGAAGGGTAAGAAACAAAACATCAAAGACACACAGAAAAATGGAAAAAGATGAGACTTTAAAATATTAACTAAAGACGCAACAGTTGGCCTATAGATTCAAGAGGTTATAGTGTAATTAATTAAGTGCTTGTTACAATTAGGGAAATAAACAGCGCATATGCTAATGCAACATGAATAACACATAACTATAAAAAAGTAGAACAAATTGAGAGGTTTGCACAGTCACATTACTGGAGTCATTTGCATTATTGTATCAATGATGTAGTTAAAAAACAAACACAAAACTTCTATTGCAAGGCCAGAGTTTTCTTCCTTTTACCAGTGCTGCAATAATAGTATAATGTACAAATTCTGATTATTCCACTGAGATGATTTTATATTAGATTTTGGTTCCTAATGCTGGAGCAACTTTGAAACATCATACACAGTGGTCTTGAACAAATACTATGTTTAATCAATTTTTCAGATTTTCTACCCGCTGGGTCTGCAGATTTCTGGAAAATAAAGTGGGAAAAGTTGTGTGTTTCAAGATCTTTTCTCTTACTCTTACATATTACATCAATCCCTACTTTCCGAAGTACCTGCCACTTCATAAATAGATGAACTCTGGGAGAGTTCACAGAAATGAAACCATAAAAATTGCGAACTTCTATGTCACTGACAAGATTTCAGAAGGGTTTGAGGGTGGGGAGGGCAACAGATGTGTTATTCACACCTCATTTGGTTGTCATCATTCTGAAAAATATGAAATAATAGATCTGCTTTATCTACAGGTTTTAATTTACTGGTGATGGCTCACTGTGCTCTTCAGTGGCCTAAATTAGCGTCAAAATAATGTTTCTGGAAAGATATGCATAAATACAGCATAAAAACTGACTGGAGATTGTACTTATAACCCAAAAGAGGCACATTTATTCTGTCTAAAAAAGACTGTGCAAGATACCCAATTAACTATATGGTAACAGGAAGTTCAAAAGATGTAACTGGAATAAGCAGTGGGAATGCCTGAATCAGAGCACAAAACTAGAATCAAAAAAGGAGATGCAAACTGACACCTGACATCAGCTCTCTATTCCACTTAAGATGCTAATACTTGAAAAGAAAATAAGGACTAAAATACCACAGCCATATGTGCAGGAAAGATGCAGAATCATTTGAAGTACAAAAAATTGTATGCAAAAGCAAGCAATGTGTTCAAGAATTCTCTTGTCAACATAGAAAGCTCTTAGATGTAAAGACATCTGGGACATTATTTTAGACTAACTTGCAGCTGTACCCTTAACTATGATCGTGCGATAACTCAAATCCTGTTGTGAACTCAAATGTGAATCACAGCTGCAGATTTTACTGCCTGATGTACTCTGAAGGTGCCATCAGTTACAACAATGAAAATGCATTAAAGCATTCAAGTGTTTTATCTTCTGTAAAGATTTTGACCTAGTCCTACTCACCACCAGAATAAATATTTCTCGTTTCAAGACTGAACTTGACCAAACTCCAGCTAATCCTGGGAGGGAAAACATGCAGTGGGATCAGTATTTTATTCCCAGCATGACATTTGAAAAATGTATCCCCATGTGATGTTGGCTGTTACCAATGCAACAAATACTGCAATAACTGTGCCAATAGCAAATAGAAATAGCGGGGCACCGTGGAAATCTCTGTGTGCTGATGTGTTTGTGAGACTGGCTGTGCTGGCTTTGGCTGTGGCAGAGTTTATTTTCTTCCCAATGGCTGGTATAGATCTGTACTTTGGATTTGTTCTGAACATGAAGTTGATAATGTGGAGATGTTTTCTACTGCCATGCTGGAGAGGGGGTGTGGGAAGGTGGGAAGAAGCACAGCCAGGACATGTGACCCCAGCAGAGCCAAGGGATATTCCAGACCATGTCACATCATGCTCAGTATACAAACTGGGGAGGAAAAATGAGGAGGTGGGGGATGTTTGGAGTGATGATGTTTGTCTTCCCAAGTCACCTGCGACGGGTCCCTGCTCTCCTGGAGATGATTGAACCTGCCTATTCATGGAAAGTAGGAAATTAATATCTTGTTTTGATCTTTGCTTTCCCTGTCTAACTGTCTTAATCTCAACCCATGAGTTTTCCAGCTTTTACCTTTCCAATTCTCTCCCCAGTCCTGCTGGTGGGGCAGTGAGCAAGGGGCTGCCTGGGGCTGGGTTGCTGGCTGGGGATAAATGATGACACCAAAAGTAGTTAGACCAATGATTACTAATTACAAATTATAACTCATATGTCTATCAAAGAATAAAAGCACTCCGTTATACTCGATGTTTTGCATTTAGCACTTTAGATCCACATATTCTTACTGGTGTGAAGTTCTGTTTTACAGCATTAGCTACCACTTTCTGCCTTAGTAATAAGATCCACATCCATAAAAATCCGATGTCTTCCTCACCCTTTTATAATAACAACATGCTGAAATGCAACTGTATGCAGATTATATAAATATAGACAGGGAAGTCGAGATTTTCACACTTGTTTCTCTATTTGCATAATTGTATCTTTTCACTTTATTATTTACCTGTTTACCTCACAGCACATTAATTTTAAAACATGAATAACTGAGTTTTATTGGGTGAAATATGAAGTGCCACCTTTATAAAATACCATATTCTACAGTAATTACTGCAAACTGCAGTAATGCTCTTATTAGCTAGAGTGTCTGAAATCACTGCTACAGAAATCCTGTAGTATTATTTCTAAAGGAGGAAAAATGCTTCATTTGTGTAGATACATGTAATTTTCAATCCCAAAACTTTTTTAACCCAAAGGAAAATTAAAAATAGTTAATCAATTTTACTTTCAAATGATACATACAATTATCAGGTATATTTATTCTCTGCTTCAACTTTCATGCAAACATAAAAATGTATTGCTCGTCTATTTATTCAACAATACATTATTATCAATTACTGAAAATACAGCTGGCAGCTTCAAAGATATGAACAGAAAGTAAACTTTTTTGAAGACTTGCTTCACTGCTTTTCTAACCTGCAGTTATTTGCCTTATAATTATGAGAGATTATCTCACCTTTTAAAATCAGTGCAAGATTTTTGAACAGAATATTTTAAGACCGAGTGGCCGATTTGGTTAGAGCTTCTTCACTTACAAATGAAACAGATACTCACAAAGACTTAACAATTTTAAATCAAAATTGTTCCATTAAGCAATCTTATTTGGATTATACATTTATACAGTGACTGTATAAGAATAGATGTGTTATTTTTATTTTATTTTATAAACCATCCACAATTTTATGTTGATATCCTACCTTTGACACTGCTCATACTAGACATTGTATATGGTGTCATGATGTGTCTTCATGTGTGTAAATAAGTGATCTGAGATTAATGTTTCTTGACTATATCTTTCCAGGGAAGAACAACATATGTCATTTTTGCTTACCTTCCTCATGGATATCACTGTGTCATAAGCTGTATGACATGCTTTTCTGGGCGTGCCTGCCAGTGTTTCTGTGTGTTGTGCTGCCCTGTTTGCCTACTCCCTATCTGTATGGATACAGAATTATGTCCCTCTTCAAAAGACACTGTAAAAATACTGAGAAAAATATAGTAATTTAAAGACAGCAAAAACAAAGAGCTGATTTTTTAGGGAGAAGGTCCATGTTGCTATGAGTTCTAGAAAAACAAAAATTTAGTTATCTATGAGGGAAATAAACACCAATACTTGAAGAAAAATACAAAGCACAAGGAAGGAGAATCACCAGCTCTTCAGAAACAAGCCAGGCAGCTGCCTGTATCTCACACCATTTTTTTCAGCTCTTTATATTGTTAAAATCAAGGTAGGATCCCAATAATGCCTGTATTTTATTCACTTCAGTCACCACATTTCTCTGCTATGATACTTTTAGAACCTTTGCCAGTTAATTTGCAGCTGAGAAAAGAAAAAAAATCCTGATGGTTCCTGGGGAGCCTTATAAAGTCTTTCCTGGTTGGACAGGAAGGATACAGCTCTCAGGGGAGTGTGCAGGACAGGGAAACTGCACACTAAGGCTGGGCACAAAAGCCAAAAGGTAGTGCCTCAACTCTGCTCAGGTTGAAGAAAGCAAGGATTCACTATGAGGCCTTGAAGAGAGTTCAGAGGCAAAGTTCACAGGGTGGACAAGAAGACAGCTGTTAAAATTACAAAATTAGATGATTATAAGATTACAGTGTAGGTCCCTATAAACCTATACTATGCAAGATTCTTAACCCTGACTTTATTTAAATGGTTATGGCAGAGAAGACTGGTTCTGCAAAGCAGAAGCCTCTTGGCTGAATTGTCCGTACTGGGTTCTGGTGACAAGAAATTCCTCTCAACAAATGCAACATCAAAGACAGATGGGTGCTGACATTATGGTGTATCATCCAGGAAGAGGTAATGTTGAATTTCGTTATGGACATTAGTCTCCAATCTTTCTTGCAGTAAACTAAAGTTATTATCTTTACTATTGCCACGATCCATCTCCCAGCTGGGCCATGTTACTAAACTACAATTTCAGTTCAGCTTGTTCCCATGTACTTAGCCCAAACTGTTTAAATAACATTGTTCAAAAAAATTATCATTAATCACACTGTAAGAACATATATCTGGCAACACTTAAGACAAAGCTGAAACTGATGTTCTTACAGCATAATGGTAATGAGTTGCTACAGAATCATAGAACCATAGATAGAATGTTAAGGCCTGGAATGGACTCTAAACATCACCTAGCTCCACCCCACTCCCATGGGCTGGGACACCTCCCACTAGACCAGGCTGCTCAAGGCCTTATCCAGCCTTGTCTTGAACACTTCCAGGGATGGGGCATCCAGAGCTTCTCTGGGCACCCTGTGCCAGCATATCACTACCCTCACAGTAAAAAATTTCTTCATAAGATCAAACCTAAATTTCCTTAAATTTTCTAAATTTCCTACCACTGCAGCTGCTACCAGAGACCCTGTAGCCCTGCTGTAGCCTAGAAAGTTGCTACAAGGTCTCCCCACAACCTTCTCTTCTGCAGACTGAACAGCCCAAATTTTCTCAGCCTATCTTCATAGGAGAGGTGCTCCAGTCCTCCTATAAATTTTGAGTCCTTCCTCTGGACTCATTCCAACAGTTCCATGTCCTTCTTATGTTAGCAATAGCAGAACTGTACTCAGTACTCCAGGTTATAAAGGTTTTGAATCCATGGTCAAGTCCCAAGAAAAGCTGCCTTTAGCATCATCTTCTCTGGAGCTGAGTGAGAGATTTAAGATTCAGAGCACCTTTAAATTTGTGGGAAAAGATCATCAGGATAGAGCAAGATAGACAATATACCTCAATTCCCTGCATCTGAGGAAACTGTGGTATAAAAATGCTACTCAGATGTGTACTACAATCACAATAGCATAGAGTTTGTCCATGGAACATCTGTTTGTCCAGGAACATCTGTTTTCAACACACATGCTCTCCCAAAGCCTAATTCATGAGAAATTGACACAAACGCCTGTTTCACATTTAGGGGAGAATGTGACTCAACAGTTTGGGCCTTGCGGCCACCGCAAGACAAAGGCATTTACGTCAAAGCTTACTGCAACTGCACATAGATCCAAGTTCTGCTCTTAGCATAGTGTAAATGCTTTTTTTCGGGATTTATGGCCCTAAATTTTCATTTCCAGCTGCTGTCTTCTGCTTTACTCTCCAAAAGATTTTACTTTGACCAGATAAGGAAGCAAAATAAGAGTAAGGCTAGACTGGACCAGTATTAACTTGAGTTACACTTGGACATCCCTACAGACTGAGGGACAATAAATATCACCTTCATCTGTGAACACTTTGTTTTGAGGCAGGTCCCTAAAGAATGAGTGAAGCCAGTGGCTTTTGCTGGGAAACTCCTGCTTCCCTGTTCTGGACATCTTGCAGGCAGCTAAAAATCTTCCTCTTTTCATGGTAGTGAAGAAAATCAAGCAAATGTTTCTGATTCAAGTATCATTCCATAGCAGCATTTCACTGGATTCTCTGGCTTTATAGTTCAGTTACTATTTTTGTATTATCTGGTAATTTAGATACAGTTATTGTAGATTCTTCAGCCTGTGTTAGATATTCTCTGTACTCCCCAGAGTTTTGTATCCTGTTTTATACTTCTTCTCTTGTTTTTATCAGTTGTCACCTATTGTGCCTCAGTATTTTACTCTCGGGTACTTCAATTATATATGAATGTGATGTGCTTCACAGCAGCTACTTTCCATTTGCCATCTAAATATCTTTGTAGATGAATGTAGTAACCTACATTTAACTTCACAGGCAGCAGTGCAAATCTACTGCACTTCAGCTTTTGGGTTTTGGTGTAGTTATTTTGTCTGCTTGCTTTTATTTGATAATTGATTGCTAGATAGGTTTGGGTGGTTTTTATCCTCTGCTTTCCAAAAATAAAATGGGAAAAGAGAAAAAAAAACTATTCCTGAACCTGAAGGGAAAGAGGCTAGGTTGGGATATTAGATAGCTCATCTCTAAAGTTTAATCATATTGGCTCCCTTGGTGGTGCTCATTTACTTAAGTTTGGCAATTTTTTAAGAAAAGTCCTATTACAAGACAAGGTAGCTTGTCTGGTTTCAATGTTTTAGCAGAAGAAGTAATTATTTGCAAAGCATTGGTAATACCTCACTAGACTGATTTTTCAGAAGTGTTTTCATGCCACAATTAAGCAGAATCTGTTTTCTCTGTACTCCTATAAATACGACACTTTGAAAACAGAGAAGCAAGATCCCTGCTCTAGTATTGCCTACAGAGATAAAAGCCAGGTAAAGAAAGTGGCAGGCATATGAGCTAGCATTAACATTTATTGGAATATCCTTTGACTTATTTCCAGATAATATCTGCAATCTCTGAGACACAAATATTTGTTTGATACTTTTGTAATTTTTTTATGTAAATATAAACACACTGAAGGAAGATCAAGTACAGCTCACATCATGCTTCCCTATGCTCCTTATACACTACCACAGGATAGTGAAATACAATTTAGTATCAAGTTCTTATAACTTTGAGTTTGGGCTCTAAGTCTTATTCATTATATGAAATAAGAATCGGTGCACTACATTATATAAACTATTTTTATATTTATCAGGGTTTGGTTTTTTTCCCTCAGTCAGATATCTCTGCCTCAGTCTACAGTATTTAGAAAATTACCTGGGTAGAAGATATATGCTGAATAAAAAGGACCTTCCCACAAGGCTTATGGCTTAAGGGTCCTCTCAGCTCTTAAAGTTACTTCACAGAGCAGATAATGATCTTCTCAAAGTCATGGAAAATATGTGGCTTTTGTGCAAAACTGAATTTTAGACTAATATAACAGTTTCTTAAGCAGTCATCTTTCTGCTTGAATATAAAAATACATTCAGAAAAATATATATAACAATAGAAATATATTCCTGCAGGAAAAAAAAAAAAATCCCAGTGCTAGAAGAACAGAAAATATCTGTATTGGACAAAAATAATTCAAAAGAGAAGCCTTCAATTTATACCAATAATATATCAGATTTGTTTGGATTTTTGCTTTTCTGAATCTGAAATGAGCAACTAATATCTTTTAGATATGTTAATTGAAATAATTTTAAAATTATTTTGAAATAATGTTAAAAATAAATTATTTGGTGTGACTTTTATATCAATTGGTAACCCATGATTTGAGTGGCAGTCTGACTAATCAGGAAAACAGCATGAACAAATGGTAAGTAAATAGAAATCAAAACACATCAAGAAATAAATGTCTGAAAAAAAGACCCAGGAATGCTCTAGGGAATTCTCTGACTTCAAATCTGTGCAAATACAGATTGAACTTAAGATGTGTTGTTATTGGCTAAACAATTTTTAATGAAATATAGAGACCTATGTGCTCTTAAATGGATAATTTATGTGCAATGTTATTGTCTCACAAGGTTTAATTAAATGTTTGCCTTGTGGCTAATCAGCTACAATTAATAAATGAAGCCTATATTCATGTCACTGATAGGGAATGTTAAAATGGCCTCCATTGTAATTTCAGTATCTCTTTTGTGTCTGGTTAATAACAACAATCTAATGTATGAGAAACTTACACAAAATAATTTGGTAGGGACACTATGACAAAGTTCCAATAGTATAATGCATAGGCTTATCACAATGCCTAATTTCAAGTTTGGAGGTAAGTACCCAGCAGTACTGGATGTAGAAGTGTATGCTTACAAAGTGCTTTTCACCCCCAAAGTTTCCAAAATCCAATTGAAATACTCTACCAAAAAAGGAGCAACATTTCTTAGCCTTATGGATCGAAGAGAGTTTACACAGTGGAACATAAACATCCATTAATCACCAGACCTACTGAACCCAAAGGATTTGAACTGTCTCTGGCATGACACACCTAAGTGTTGCCTTAGACTATGTAAGAACAACACATTATTTTCCTAGACGTGACCTTTCCATGCTTTTTCACTCCTGCTACTTTAAGTTATAAACCTCTATAGGTAAGCCTTTAAAATATAGGTGAGCTTCTGCTAGCTACTCTCCCATCTGAACGTATCCTATAAATCATGGGCTAACAGAGAACAGGCCATAGGCAATGCTGGCTGTCACTGACAATGTTCCAGAAGTCATCTAGACAGATAATTTTAGATCTGCCAACCTCAAAAGACACCTGTTGTCCATAGTTATCATGTTCTTATTTGTTACTTATCATTTACACTGCATTAGTGCACACAGATCTCAGGGCTGGGCTCCATCACAAAAAGGGATGTGTAAATAATTGCTGGTGCATGTATCAGTGTTTTAGATGAGATGTAATCAATGGGTGTAACCAGAACTAGAAAATTATAATGAAAGAAGAGTTTAATAGAAATTAAGAGTAAAAAATCTTCAGGGACCAAGTGTAATCTTCAAGGTTCAGCTTATTGGGGAAAAAAACAATTTTTCTGCCAGCTGAATATGATCATCTCTTGCTGTAAGTCTTATTATCTCAAAGATTTTTTTTCACCAATTTAAGCATAATTTATTATACAAGGAACAGAACTGTACAGGATAATTCTACCATCATCACTTAAGTCATTCATTTTGATTGCACCTCCTCTGATTTAGTTAGATTCTCATTCAGCCACAAGCCATACCATGTGCGGAATCATGAAATTCACTCAGAGGAGACTGAAAGACTGTAAATACTGCTGTCTTCCATTAGGATAAAGAAAGGCATAATTAATTGCTGTACAGTAAGAATATTGGCTGCATATTTTGTCTCAGGAAATGAAAACTCATTTAAGAATAACTTATTTCTCTTGGGGTTGTAAAGACATCTTTATCTGTACATCACTATTCTTTTACCCAGGCTTCCATTTATTACAGAATGAAGACTAGACAAATTATTGTATTAGAACTCTTTATCTCAGTTGTCCATGGAACAGCTTGTCCCAACATACACCAGAATAAACAGATAATAACAGACTGAATACTGAAAATACAATAGAGTTTTCTAAATGTGATTACAGTGGTTTTTCTCTCAGTTACTAGTATCAGTTCTACACATAAAACGTTTTTTTAAATGCTCTATAGGATAAACATTCATAACCTAATTCTGATTACAGTTTCCCATTCAATCATGAAGGAGACCTTCAAACTCACTTGCCTGAGGCACTGAGAAGCTCCAGGTCTTTGACGCTCATGAAAGGAAGATAACAATCACTCTTCAGGGGAGAGAGATTTTTATTATACATACCCCGTGGGTTTTTTTTATCCTTTATCAAACTGCACCTTTGTGGGCCTTTAATTTCTTAATGGGTTGTTTATCCTTTCCCCCATAATTCATGATGAAAAGCTAGATGTCACAGAGATATTGTTATAGTGATGAAAAAGTTGTACTGATGAGCTGAGTCAGTGATGTAGTTTGATTAACTTTTTATATAAATCTTTCTAGACAGCTTTCAAAAGAAGGCCAAACAAGTCAGTTGACAATGTTACAAATGTTCAAGTAGGTGAAAATCCACCTGATGTAGATCTATAAAAATACCTGAAATAAGTAAACAGAACCAGGAAGAGATATTGATGGCATAAATTTCATTTTATTATAACATATAAAGTGCATGCTGGAGCACTTTTGTCTGTAATGCATGTAGAATATAGGGCTTACAATAGCATGATATATAAAGACTTAAAAGCAAGACTTTTGGAAAGCTGTATTACTTGTAATTCCAATATTCATAACTAAGTTTATTAGGTGCTCTCAGGCGAACACCAAGAAAATCTTTGTACAGTGATTGCTACCTGGTAGCATACTCAGTGTTGTCCCTCTCTAGTTCCCTGGTTTTGTGTTTTTAACAATTTGGCCTTTTCTCCTTTTTTTTTTATTCATACTTTTCATCATGATATTTTAGTTTTCACCAAGACTCTCCCCCTTTCCTCCCTTCTAAAACGAAGGAATGGGAACACTTCAGGTTCACAGCTTTTTTGTGTAGTGGACAGGTAGATAAGTAATAGGAAAATCAGAATTACCAGGGATCAAAGATGGACAGGTAGGCAGGAATCAAAACACTTATCTTCTAAATGAGCAGTATTCAGGAGTATCCAGATATGTCCTGGTGAGTTTTGGGCATTGCCACATTTAAGCACGGCAATTCCTTTTCCATGTAACCATTAAAGGTGCACAAACATATTTCCTAAGGGTACCAGCTACTCATAATGATCAATACATCGCATCAGTATAATACATTTTTTGCCTCTCTAGGTTACATTTTTGAATATGCCAATGTATGAAATCAATTTTTTTTTTCAAACAAATTGATTTTTCACACAATTTAATTTTTCAGTTTTTACAAAGAGCATTACAATATTGTCATTCCTTGGACATTATCATTGCTTAAAGAATTGGGAGAAAACCTACTCTAATGATAGGAACAAAAAAGTGCTAGCAACTGAATTTTTTTTCCATGGACAGCATCCTTCCCCTTCAGGACTTGCAGGCCAAACATTTCTAGGCAAATTAAATTGGTGCTGGAACACAACATTATAATAGGAGTTGGTTTCATCCTTAACCACAGAAAGGCTACTGCCTCTTCATATTACTATGGAGATGTAGACTGCCTTTGATTCTCTGCTAAAGAGTGTTCTCTCTAACTTACATATTGTTTGGCATGCAGGATCCTTTGAACACATCTCCATAAAAAAAAAAAATCTTACTTTGCTTCCAAGTCAAATGAATTATATATGTTTAACACACGAGATGTAGCTGTGGCATAAATGTCTGCTTGTGAAGTCCAGATATCATTCCAGAATATTAAGAGCAATCTTAAATCTGCTGGTTTATCTTTTTGGTTTTTGCAAGTTTTCTTTGTAAGTTTATGTACAGGATACAAATATTTATGTCAGTGAAGTGTTTAATCCAAAAAGCCAAATAATAGTAAAAATAGTAAAAAGTCAAATGCTTTATTGAAGTTTCATTAAATTACATCAATAAGCAAAACTTGCAGCCTCATTAAGACAGCAAAGTCTGATTGCCAGGCTCTATTTTTCTGCCAGAATATATAGATTTTTTAGCAGAAGCCCACGGTAATTGGAAATATCTTTCTTCTTTTAAATTACTTGTTAACTGAGTTAACAGTGTTGTCTATTCCATATTTTGCCTGATCAATGTAACACTGGTAAATTATTATTTTATGGCTTTAAGGTATTAGAACAATACTAGCTTCATCCTCCTTTAAAAAGTCTTAGTGTTTCAAAAACTTCTGAATATGAACATTGAGAGACATGTTAATTCCAAAAGCTTTAATGGCAGTTTTCTTTCAGTAACTGAACCACTCTCTCTCATCTTTGAATAGCAAACAACTCTTCGACACTAACAGCATAATTACATCAGCTGTCATCTCCCCAAAAGACAGAACAAATATGAATATCTTGAGCATTTGAAGTTTGTCATTGATTAAGGTTTAAGATCTCATCTTCAGGTCTTAATAGGGTATTCTTGCTATTCAGATTATTTCCTGTATTTTATACTTGCAAAACCCCTCCAGTTTCCTCATTCTAACTCAGTTGACCATATTTATATTTCCCTCATAACCTTTTACTTGCCACAGCAATTTTCTACAATTCCTACCTTTCAGTGTACATGAATGTCTCCACATTCTTCCTCCAGTTTTGCAGATGTTTGCCTTGTAAACCACCCTGGCTTTTCAGCAAACATATTCCTTAGCTGTGCCATTCTGGATGAGTGGATATCTGTTCTACCACCCATAAACCACTTCCAATTACTATTCTCCCACTTCAGATTAAATTTCTTCTCCCGACAGACTTACCTTATAAAAGTATTCATCTTTATACAATCAGCACTTCCAAAGGATTAAGTATATATATATTATTGGCTTGGACTTAATTCTATTTGCACATATCAAATGTGATCAAATCATTATCAGTTATACCTAAGCTATGGCTAATTTTTAGTTCTGTGATCAATTCCTTTTCATCTGACAAGATGAGGTCTAATATAGAATTCCTCTATGTTGGATGCAACATTTTTTGAGTCAGGAAATTGACATTTTAAATATTTTGAAATTCCAAGTACATTTTAACACTGGCAGCATGAGACCTTCAGCATATGTCACTCAGACTGAAATTCACTCAGTACAGCAGTACTTTCCCTATGCGTTGTATGTGGGTAAGGCATAGGTCATGCTGTTCTCTAGTGTGATTTGATATCAGCTAAGTACCCTGTCAGCTTCTGACTTATCCACTAGAACATTGACCCATAAACATTCAAGATCCTTTGTTTCCAATTGCCATCAACTCAGAAACAGGTAATGCCATTTTTTAAGTGCTTTCTGTCCACTTGATCCTTCCAAAATAGATTATAGCAATTGATTCTGACATTCCTGTTTTCCAAACAGTTGTAGCAATAAAAACTAGGTCAAATCTGTGCTAAAAAAATGATCTGCTGGTGTCAAGTTTCCAACACGAAAAGAAAAGTCACTGAAAAATCTCTGCTCTTTATATTCTATAACATCCCAGTTGGGTTTCTCTTACAGTTTTCATTTGCACTTAACAGAAGCTCATTGATTCCTTCTCAATGTTTCCATTTCTGACCAGCCCCCAGACACCCAAGCGGGCTAGCCCTTTAGAATAATTCCTTTGTGAGAGTAAATTAAGCAGCAAACTCTCCTCAACAGAAAGTGAGGATATTTTCCACAAACCAAATGCCTTCACGTTGTCACTCACTCAGAGATTCATTCTAATGTTTTTTCTACTTGGTCTTCCCCCTTGCTCAGAAGTCCTGAAGGACATCAGGGGGGTTCACAGGTCCTGGAAGGATGGAAGGAAACAAAGGTGATTCAGGGACTGAAACATTGGTCTTACAAGTAAAGCCTGAGGGAGCTGGACCTGTTCAGTCTTGAGACAACCGGGACCTCATGAAGGTCTGTCAGTATCTGTAGGAGGGATGTCAATAGGATGGATCCAGGCTCTGCTTGGTGGTGCTGAGCAATAGGACAGGAGGCAATGGCAGAAACTGATGCACAGCAATTTCCACCTGAATATGAGGAAGAACTTCTTTACTGTGCAGCGACCACACACTGAAACAGATAGTCCAGAGAGATTGTGGCCTCCCTCACTGAGATAGATATTCATGGACCATAGGCACAATCCTGTGCCATGTGCTCTGGGACAACTCAGCTTAAGCAGGGAGGTTGGACCAGATGACCCACTGTGGTCCCTTCCAACCCTACCCATTCTGTGATTCTGTGAAAGAAGAAAACCTGCTCACTGCAGGTACCCATTTATCATGAGAGATTGTCCACACTTCCTAAGGTGTCCCTACCATCCTGGCTCTTTGCCTGACAGCTTCAGAAACTCATTCAGCATTGAGAGACGCTCCCGTTTGAGGCAGCTCGTTCGGAGCTCCTGAAAAGCACACCAATACTTCGGGCCGTGACGATTTCCCACAGTCCCCGTATCCCCCAGGGTCTAACCCGGCCTCGGCACCTCCCCAAGCCCGCCGGGGAGGGCTGGGACGGTCCCTGAGGGTTCCGGGAGCCCGGCCCTCAGCGCCGCCCGGCCCCAGCGCCGCCCGCGCCCGTCGCCATGGCAAGGCGGCGGCGTCCCGTGAGGGGCCGGGCCGGCGGAGAGCTCGTCGTGTGGCTGCGCCATGGGCCCAGGTCTGTGCCCCGGGGAACTGCAGCTGGTGGGGCTGATTTTATCCGTACCGGAGCCGAGGGTCAGGGTGTGTAGCGGGACAGGTGAAGTGTCCCTGGGCGGTGGTTGGTGACAGCCAGGCAGCAGCGGAGGGCGGCTGTAATTCCCAGAGCCGCAGGGACGGAGGGCATTGAGGATAAGGGTCAGGCTGGGGCCGTGACCTCGTCCAGGTCACTTGGAACAAAGAGCATCTATCACGCTGGCTGTAGATTTCAACATTTTATTGTTAGTTTCTATTTTTTTATTTACTCCCTTACTTTCAGTGTAATAAAGCAGCGTGGCAGTCTGTCCTGTCACATTCTGATGTCCTTTTATCTTACGAGTTGCCAAGTAGCAGCAGATATGGCCACAAAGACAGCCGTGTGTTGTATCCATCCCTGCTTCCTCACCTCCTTCCCTCCCTGGGAAATCCTCAGCCTCCAGTTAATACCTCAGAAAATGTGTAGGAAGAGGCAGCCAACAGGTTTCCCAAAAGGTGCTGGGAAAGGCACCATTGCTATTAGCTGGTGTTTTACCCTCGCCTTCAGCGCACCTTGGAGCACTCACAGTCCGTGGGGAGAGTCTCTCCATTATGGGACTAAGTGAAGCACTTCTTTAGAAACAAACTGCACCACCTCATCTTTCGCTGAATTCTGTGGGTGTGTGGTTAAGTAAATGAGAAGTGGCTTGGACTTGATAATAAAGAAGCAAGATGTAAAGTGATCTTTAAATGACCAGCAGTGAAATTTACACGACTGGAATAGCATTGGTTTCAGAAGGATGTGTTGCTGGTGTCTTCTGTCATGTGTCTGTGGTTGTAATTTACCTGTAAGCATCAGTTGCCTTGGAAATGAGGGAAAGACACCCTCCATTTCACTCTGAAAACAATCTCCCACATCTAAAGTAAAAGTTCAACTGGCATTCTTATGAAGCAGTTTGGGTTTTCATTTTTTTTCCTCTCCCAAGCTTTGAGTTTGAAATAGGAGCCAGGGTTGTATTTTAGTCCTTGTGAGGCAGAAACATGCTAAGAAAAATGTCTGCATATTTGCCTTGATGTGAGATGTGTATGCCTGATACCCTCTTTTCCCATAGACTTGATTTCTGTGGATTGGGAACGTGGGGCATGTGAGCCAGCAAGGAGTTGTGTGCTCCAGCCAGGTGCTTTGTGGCAGTCCCCAAATCAATAGCTTTCCATGGCTGCAATGGCTATATGGGGGCTATGGCTATATGGGAGCAGCTCCTTTCAGCTGCTTCTCCTTTTCTGCCCCATAGCTGCAGTCAGCCCCCCTGCCTTGCCAAATTCATCAGCCTCCACTAAGGCAAGGCTATGTTCATTTTCCAACTTGATACCTCACAACAAAGAAGCTTGTAGAAAGCTTTGCATCTTCTCTGAGCTTCAGTATTGCTGTTTCAAAGTTTAATTACTATTTCTCACATAGCATCTTCCGAAAAAGGGGTTTTCCTTTGTATATAGTTTTTGTATACAAACCTGTCATTCTCTGTGAGAAGTGGTGGTGGCTCTTTTATAGTGGTGAATTACCCATATGTTTTTTGTTCTATTGATTTTTTATTTTCTAGGACACACATATGTTAAATTTTGCTGCCTGTAATTGCAGACCAGTTAATGTATAAATAATACCTCTTTTCTTTCTGTAAAAAATGTTATCATTAGTATGAGGCCCCAGAAAAATTACTTAGGAGAAATATCCTATCCTGTCATCTTTTCAAACTATAATTCTCCTTATTACTCAGTTCTAAGTAACACAATTTAAAAAATTACATCACTATAACCACAGCAAAATACTGCATCAATGAAATGGTTTTTGATCCCAGAAAGGCTAATATATAAAATATCTACTAGTCTGGTGCTGATCATTCAGTAACAAATTGATTCATATCTAATACTTGTTTCCCAAAAAATAAATTTCATTTCACTAAATGTAGCAAATAGTTAAATTCTTTGCCCCCCTTTTATTATATTCTGTTTTTCCATCCCTATTAAAAGTTTATGCCTTCAGGCCTACCAGCAGGGCATGCAATACCTACATTAAACCAAATTTAAAAGTAAGGGTGCTCCTGCTGCTAACGTCCTCAGATCACAGACATGCAAAATGAAGGAACTGGCAGCTGAAACTTTAATGGTAGGAAGTGTAGACTGAATACTTGGGGAAAAAACACAGTAGCTCTATATGACAAAAAAGTCCTATTAGCATTTATGTACTTCAAAATGACATGCTAGATGATTCTAAATAACTGTGGGGCTTTTGGCTTTTGTTTTAAGTAAAGCCCTATGTTGTAAGTATAGCAGGACTTACATTTTTTTCCTTCAAAAGCTTGTTTCTATTTTGATTATGTAGAATTTTGAACATTAACACAGTGCCTGTTGATGCTCTGCATCCTATTTGTCCACATTGTGTATTAACTTAAAATATTATCAATACTTGGACCTAGATAGCTTGAAAAAGCACAGGGAATCCCATGCAGGTATGGTTCCTGAATCAGCTGTCCCTATGGAAATCAAAAGCACCTCAGTGAAAGAGAGAAATCCCTGGAAAGTTAATTAATGACCATTCCTTTGTGTTACGTCCTACTGAAGCAATGCTGCGATTTGTGTGGAACAGGAGTTAGGCTTTAAAGCACTGGAAATAACAGAGAGTGGGCTGGGAAGCAGCACAAGAAGGAAAAGAAGCTACATTGCTGTGAAGGGATTATTTCAAGGAACATTGATTTTATTTGTTTGTTTTAGTTAAACTGAACGTGTTGCCTCAAGCAGTCCTCCAAAGCCCAGGGGAACATCCCAAGTTTATAGAGCAGCCTCTTTGCCCCCCATTAGAGTTTGCAAGGTAGGTACCTCTTCTCTTTCAAAGCTGTGAACAGTTTCAATCAGCTGTGCCAGGGTGACAGATTATGTTTGCTCTTTCACAATATTTAAAACTACAAACATCATAGGCAAGGAAATTCTCTCTTGGGAAAGTTCCACAATTAAAATAGAACAAAAAAGAAGGTGTCCATTTGATTAAAAAGCATTTCTTGTTAATATCTGAGTGATTTAAAATTAAATAGGAGCCAACTTACAGGTGAAGTAGACTCTTTCTGTACACTTTATGAAGTACTGTGAGTCATTACTGAAACACTAGAGAAATAAGGATAAAGAAGCTTGGAAAAGGCAAGTGACAACCTCTGGAACAAAAGAAACAGTGTCTTTTAGCAAATGCCATCCTCATCTCAATTCTGTAAAAAGAAACTGTCTGTTCTAAGTCACAGTCTCTTTTCTTCACATTGATTAATTAATTAATTAATTTTAATGTTTTTAATTCTCATTGCATATAGGAAGCTATAATGATTTTCTTGAGTTGATGGAATTTCCTACTGTATTTTTTCCTCAGTATAACCTGCCCATCTTCTCTGTGTTATTGCTACACTAGCATCATTGATAATAACAGTGTAAGATGAGTATTTGTTATTTCTATTAAGCTCAACCCTTTATGACCATGTCTGTAGTTGCATCAGCCTAATACAGGTCATTACAGAACTTATGTAAAAAGTTTTTGCTTATGTTTCTTTTTCCCCTTGGCTGTAGTTTTCTTTAAGTTTGAGGGTATTACCAATCAGAAGTCAGAAATTCATACTTGGCTATAAGGCTGGTGGCATTTAAAATTTTATGTGATTTCTAAGACTTTTGCCTCTGATTCTTTAAAAAAATTATTTATTAAGATACCTTTGTAAAGACAATGGAAAGGCATCAGGCTTTCTTTTGTTTCATTTTGAGATGCCTTTTAACTGCAGTTAAAAAGTGTGGATTAAATTGCAGCAAGCTGATAGTGATTTGCCTGTTGTAGTTCACTGTTTCAGTTTGGGGGTTTTGACTTTCTCTCCCTACTTCCAAAGATTTCCTAAATTTTGATTATTCTGGTGTGAAAATTTTAAATTGAATATGCTTTGGTGTTGATTATAAGTGAATTTTCATGGCAATATCCATAAGGTGTACATTTAGCCAGATCAGCAGCAACTCCTACAGATTGTGTTAAGTGCAGCCTCAAAGCACAAGCCTCCGCTGGTGCCACTCAGCAGCAGCAAATTCTGGAACAAATTTAAAGGCACTATTTGTGAGGGAAGTTTTCACTGTTACATTTTTTTAAATACAGATATGTCAAAATATCTCTGCTTTGCTTAGCTATTTTGTTTTCATTTAAATGAACTTGGTGAAGTGTCTTTGGTATTCTTAGAGCAATAAGGAGCATGACACTTATATTAGCTAACATTATGAAAAGAGTTTATTCTCATCACTGTATTGAAAGACAGAAGTGTAATACAGACATAGAAAGAGCAAAGTAATGGATTTATGTGGAACACTAATGCTGAATTTCTTTTATCTTTGAGTGATTAACCAGACAATCTTTGTGCTCTTTCTCAGAAGAATAAATTCACATTACTTTTAGAAAGATAACATCCTCTTCAGCTGGGATATCAGATTCTATTTACATACACCTTATGGTCAGTAAGTGCATAATAAATTTTCCAGGTATATTGTGTGTTTCACAGTGGAGATGCAAAGATATGGTGGCTGAAGTGAAAGGTGAATGGTGGACAGTTCAAATTTTAAACCTACATCCATGCATCCTGAAATTTGCTCTTTATTTTAATGACCTACAAATTATCCCCTCAGTGGAGCAGCTTTTGCACTATGCTGCTCAAACTGTGGAAAGCCAGGAGCAGTTTTAAAAGATTGCATTGCACCAAGGAAAACATTTTGAGTTGGATTTGGCAATTCTTTTCTTGATTTGCCTTTGTTTTTAATTTTGAAGAAGCTAAATATGAAATAGATTGGACCATTCTGGTCCAACAACACGAAAATGTAACGGTTCTGATTTAGGAAACAGTTTAAATATGGATAGCTTAATCAATTATTACTGATTTAGCTAATACACAATTTCTTCTAGTTTAGACAGAAATAGCAGATAACCAGATCCCTGAAAGCTAATATCACCTCTGTTTTCTTTCAGGAATAAAGATTTGAACTAGCTACAGACCAAAAAATTAAAAAGATATTTGTATGTGCTTACAGAATGTCTGATATATTACTTTGTCAATATTTCATTGTTCAGCTCTACTTGGCAATGATAATATATTATACATGCTGCAGAAGTCTATGTAAGCACCTTACAGTATTTCTTTTAATTTTTTTCATTTAAATTTAGGATTCATTTGATCAAAGACAAAGATGCCATAGATGATTATTTGGCGAAGAATATCAAAGGGGTGTCAAAACAAGAAGCTGCTGCGTAAGTTGGCTTTTTCAAGGCATTTTAACATCTATAAGTTTATTGTTTCCTTTGTTTCTAGTCATCATAGTAATTTAAATTTAAAGTTCCCTAGGCCCTACCCTTTTTAGTGGAACTTGGCATTTAAAAATTGAAGTTGATATTAAATAATGATGTTTCATTTCTCCTGATGTTAAATATATCAAAGCATTTATTGCCTTGGTTTTACTAATTTTTATGTTTACCAATTAGATCAGATTTGTAACATTATTGTTAAGGTTGTGTCAATAATTATTATATTATGCTGCCTTTTTTTTTTTCTTTCTCCTTCTCCTTTTTTTCTGAGCCTTTGTGAAATATCTCCTTTGGGGTGGGAGCTTAGTGTACCGACATACACGTTCTTGTAATTTTGAATGACTATTTAGCCAAGCCCAAGTGCTGACTTCTGTGGTAAAGCATTTAATACCCCATTAGTTATTTAAAAACCCACTGAATGAAAGAAATCTAGATAACTTTTGATTTCTTACAGCTGAGGTATTTACATTTAGAAGTTACAAGAGACTATGACTGACTTACTCTTCTGGAGTCTTTTAACAGATCTGGGGTTCAGCACCATCAAAATTAATGAAAGAATTCTAACAAACTGGGTTGCTGGTTGCTTAAGTGAGCTGATTTATTTATTTCAATATTTAAATAATAAAAAGATGCATATACAAGGGCTCTAGGCACCTTAACAATGAATATTGCAAGATCACCCTTGCAGCATAAAAACATTCTATCAGTCAGACAGGAATTCCACCAGCTAGTTTCTTGGAAAACATGCTTTTTTTTCTCCTTCCTAGTCTAAGAATGTGCCTGCAAACCTTCCCTAAAAACTTCCACGTTGAAATCTAGAAAATTCCTAGAAGGATCAGCTGTCAGGGAGCAAGCACAGAACTAAGCACCTTTCCCTTACTGTCCCTCTGGTTCCATGCCAGCTGTGGAACTGGCTACTCTGCTCATTACATTCCAACAATTGTCACAGGCTGAGCTGCCTTCCCAGGGAACTCTTTCAGTCCTCAGCCCCAGTGGATTTCCACGCACCATGCCGGGGACACAAGTGTTCCTTCTAAGGTGATTACACAGGAAATCACTATTTTAGGAGGGCCTTGGGGCTTCAAAGTGCCGTTTACAAACAAACAAGAAAACACAGTGCAAAAAATCCTCCTAAATGATGTTTTTATATCCAAACCCCGAGTCTGAATGTTGTGGAAAAGGAAACCAGCGAGGACATCCACAATGAAGTAAGAATTTTATCATCTGTTTTGCCATACCTACACAAAGTGGAGTTCCCTTACAGTTTTGTAAGAGTTCCAAAGGTAGCAAAGCCTCTTAGAAGATTAAACTGAAATATCAAATGTATTCTGCTTTATTTATATGGAGATTTTTAAAGTACCTACTTTAAAAAGTTACATTCATGTTCTGTGAATTTAATACTTCTTGGAATTTTAGCTTTTGATAATAAATTAGCAGTTACAAAATTTCTGTCTGTATATATAATTTACTAGTGCTATTTCGTAACCTTGATAAAATCATTTGAGAGCAAACAAAACGAAACAATCTTACTGTACAGTTGTATTAGTACTATGCTAATCTAATTAGAAAAAACAAAAAGCATAAAATGTAATCTAAAACCAATTTATTAACTAAGGTAATGCCATGTCTGTAAATGATCTTCCTGAAATCAGTGTAATGCTTGGTATGTCTCAGCAGGCAACGGGTGTTATTATTTTAAAAATGAGAGATGGCTTGTAATATGCTGCATAGTTTTTCAATATTGTTTCCATTCCAGAGGCAGATTATTAAACTTCTTGATAGAGGGATTGAATTGCCTTCCTCTGACATATAAATATCTGTACTTTTGTTTAATATGGAGGTTAACTTAATATGCCAGTGGTTATTTCATCAAGAAAAATTCTTGTAGCCACATTCCTGCTTAATATTAAACACCGATTTTTTTTAAAGTGTACATTAGGCAAACAACAAATTTATTATCTTCTAAATAAAGGAGTGTATAGGTGGTATCACATTTATGAAAAAAAAAATTCTTTAAAATTTTTTCCCTTAAATTCTGTCCTTCACAATATTCCTTAAAATTGAGATGAACTATTGAAGGAAAAAGATTGCAGTTATTCTTGTATTGTAAAATATTTTCCTGTGTTTCAGACTTCAGCAAAAGAGAATACCCTTAATTGTATTCATCATATAATCTTGTTTTTTCCTGTGAAAAAATGATTTTATTTTTTTTTTTAATAATTTTTTGTCCCAAGTTGATAAGCTAGATCATGGAGGAAAAAATAGTGCTTAAGAAAGGTAGTACTTTAATTATATTAAAACAGGATATTGCTTTGTTTTTTCATTGATTTTGTTTTGCTTCCTTCTCAAAGACTTTAACTTGAAATAAGAAGTGAATGTGGTGCAAGGATCTGGAAATGGAAAAAAAGTAGAAGTTCATTAATGCAGAATGTGAGTGCTTTCTTGCCACAGAATCAGGCTTTTATATGAGGAGGTTGGCTGACTCCCATGGCCTTCAGTGTGCTTTCCTTGATACTTTCTGTTCTTAGTCCCGAATCACCAAGTCATTAAAAGCTCAAAATCAGATTGCAGTAAAAATTAAAAATAGTTCATATGACTGAACGAAGAGTCAAGAAGTTCACGATGAACTGTGAAGTAAAGCATTTTTCAACAAGAGATTGATTCCAGGATTGACTCTTCAAATTATTTTAGAGCCTAAAATGGGCTAGAATTTGATATTGTCGTTCTTGTTTCCTGATCTTTTTTGTCAGGGCCAGAAAGATCAAGTAACAGTTCTCTCCGCTCCATAAAAATGAAGACTATTATTTGAGATCCTCCTCAAAAGAGGACCACGTCACCAAGAAAGAGTTGAAGACTAGAAAGAGAAGCTTTGAAATGTATTTGATGAGAGGAATAGCTTTGCTTAGCTGTAAACCAAAAAAATAATTACATTAGTGATGTTACTACATGTATTTTAAATACATTTGAGTTGAATGATGAAGTTCTACTGTCCTCAAGACTCTAGTGATCAAATGAAATCCAAATTATTATACAGAGATGGTAAAGGCTTACCTAGGTATGCAAAAAAATTGTATTTGTGTTTTGTGTCTCGTGTGTGGTGGAACAGCATATTATGGAAAGCTTGCTTGATAAATCTATGCCAGTAAAGACAGGCTCTAAGATTACTTTTTCAGGCAGGAGACAACATTCTCTTACATGCATTCTGTCAGATGTTTTTGAGATAGAGTGGGCTGTTCTGCTTAGAATTCTCCAATGGCTGGCCCACTTTAGGATTAGCTGAAACAGAAAAAGGCAAAAGCTTTAATTCTCAAGTGTGCTGTGTCCCCTACAGCAGTTGTTGGCCATCTCTGTCAATACTGGGAAGGTGGATCATTAAACTACTTTTCAGATTGTTGACTGCAAAATGGAACATAAAATTTCTGCTCTAGCAGCGATGAACAACAAATGTAGTGAAGTATAACTTCTGTAAACTCCCTGCAAGAAGAGCGGAGTGGCTTTCACCCAAGTTTAACTAATCCAGGTTAATAACCCCAGCTGTGTGATTAGTTGAGCCCCATCTTTCAGGATCCAGGCAAGTGCTTTAGAATAAGGTGAATCATACTTTTGAAGAACCAGTTTCCCTCCATCCCTTCTAGATAGATCATAGGGTGACGAGCTCAGATGTAGACATAATTTAGCACTCTATCCCACACTGCAGAACTATGGAATTTTGAAAGCTGTAAAAAGGCTGAGGGTAAAGACTGGTTCCTGAGATACCATCTTTACAGGAGGCTGTCAACTGTACAACAGAAGTGACCTGGCATCCATTTTAAAACTTCTGTTGGTGCCGTCTGATACAAGAGTATTTTTCCGTATTTCAGTCAGAAACAAATTATTTACTAGCCTCCCCAAGTTTCTCCTCTTTTCAGTATCAGCATCAGCTAGGTAGATTTAAGGGAAAATGATGTAGGAAAACTTATGAGAGATTAAGTATTAGAGGAGTTTGTGGAAATAAATTATTTCTTTCCTACATCCATACATCTTCTGCCAGTGATCTCTGAATATTCAGCCCTATCTGTCCTCCAGGACTAAAGAGGGAGAAACTTCCTCACCTGACTAGAGGCCAGGATGATCTGGAGAGTTCACTGAGGGAGAAAAGTGGGATTTGTGAGCTGATGGAGAGAAGACCTAGTTTAAGGTTTGCTTTGTGTTTTCATCATAGCCATGATGGACTAGATTTTTCTTGTCCTTTGTTTGTAAGTTATTTAAATAATGAGAGTTTCAGTACTCAGTTTCTGATTTATTTGCTTCTTTATCTGTCTGTATTCTGTTTTTTTTTGCTTTGAAAGACCAGTGCTTTAAGGAAGTGGAACTCAAATATCTGACTGGGGATTTGATTAACCCACACTTTTAGTATCTGTCACCTCTACCACAAAAATTAGTTAGGTGACTTCTTAGGCTACTCAAAAAATAGATGGGGACCTTTTTTTCACTGACATCATATTGACATGTTTTCTTTTTCACTACCTGAATTTTTTACTGTGGCTTCCCAATTTGAAGTGGTTTCATTTAGGCATGGGGATTTTGTGTTGTAGGGTGGATTTGACCATTTTTTACAATTTCTGTTAATAAGAGGCTCTCGAGGGACAGAAGAGGGGCACTACCAAGAAAATGGGTAAGGAAAAATACCTTGTTGGTATGGAATTAAGGCAAGGAAGGAGGAGGTGCATTCTATTACTAGCAAGCTTGCAAAAGGCAATTTGGGATGCAGACAGATAATGTGTAGATGCAGATTCTGCTTTTCCCTTGAGTGCACAGTATTTGGTTCCAGTGATGCACTGCTGTGAGCTGCCTCCATTTCTTCTGTGTACAACGCTGTGGAGACAGAAGAAGGGAGGCAAGCTCAAGGACATAGCAGTAAACAGAGAAAGAAGTAAACTTCTTTCCCTTTCATATTCAGTCCTAGGAAGACTTTGCTGTTCTTCCTGATGTCAGTCTTTGGACAGGACCTGTGAGCACCTTATGGCCCTCTTTGCTCACATTACTCTGGTTGAAAACTAGTGGAAAGTTGTGTAAATTCATTTGCATTTTATGAGGGTATTTCTTCACTTTTAGATACTAAAAACTATGGAAGAGGGTAAATCAGAACCAAAGAAATGTATCCTTTCATGGTAAAAGAAATTTTAAATTAAGGCACTCTGTCCCAAACTCCCTGCTGGTTGTGGAAAGGGAGATGGCACAAGTCACTTAGTGAGCTAGATGATAAATTTTAAATTCCTTTCACAATATTATTTAAATATGTATTTTTTTGCAGTCTGAATAATTCCTAACAATCTCGCTTGCCATGACCAGGATTCAATGTTTATTAAACAACTTTCAAAAAGAGATTTTAGAACTTAGAGGCACACATTCTTTTTGGTCAAATGAATGATCTATGTGAATTTTGGGGCTGATAAGCATATTATTTAGTGTAATTAGGCAGCGATCTGAAGAACAGAACTGTGTAGGAAGCGAATGGTTTGCCTTTCTTGAAGAAACTTCTCTGTGCATTTGTGTAATGTGAAAGATTTTTCTTGAAAAGGTTAAAAAAAGTTCTAATCAACTTCTGTACATTATGTAGAACTTCATTTTCTAAACTCTGCAAAAGAAAGTTTCATATTTAATGGGAAATCATGAATTATTCCATTTATTATCTACTTCCTCCTTTCAAAGACATGATCTGGATAAAAGGCGGGGTGAATAATTTCAAAAAATACAATACATTTTTAATGGGAAGGTGCAAACTACAGATTCTCATGACTATTAGCAAGTATAGAGGAAACAGAATTTTACTTGCAAAAACTCATCAAACTCTTGCAAAGATAAAATACATGACATACTTTAATAAAGAAGAACACAGTGAGCTGAAGTTTTTCTTTTTTATGTAACTTGTTGTTTTTACTAAGTTTGGTCTTACGGTTTTTTAGTGCTTTCATTTCACAATAGTTTAACAATATTTACTACTGAAGATAATGTACAAGCAGTACACAGCTGACTTCTATGTTTAAAACACTCCATAAAGGTGAAGCATCTCTAGCACAGAAAAAGAGGCTGAGATAAAAAAAGATTGTCTAATCTGCCTTGGTACAGTCATGACTTCCTAATAATTTTCACAGTAAATCCTGCATTGTGTAAAATCCTAGCTTTTCCTTTCTGCTCAAACTCTGTGTGGTCTATTTGTCCTTATCCTACTGAGTAAATTCAGCTGGGGACTTGAATAAGAGATCTCCTAAACAAAAGCAAAAATACTGTGGGAATTGTTCATATCAATCCTGCAATAAATGCAGAGCCTTGTATAGGGTTTTATGATATATCATAACAGCAGCTCAAAAGCTTACAGAAAGTAGACAATTATGTTTATCTGTCTTGCACCCAGAAAGAAACTTGCAGAGAAATTTAACATGTAAAAGAAACTTGCAGAAAAATTTAACAACTGCTTTGATATCATGCAAGTCAAATGGAAAGTATTCCAAACTCACATGTTTCTAGCTCTCAGTCCATCAGGTCAGCTCTCACATAAAAGAGGGAAGTTAAGAAATACTTCTTTTTGATAACTAGTAGTCCATAAAATAAGGTTGGAATTACTTTTGGTTAAGGAACATTATTAATTTAAAAAGAAAAGCTGAAAGATTAATCACGATAATGTTTTTTCTGATTATGCTGGAAATAATCACAGGTGTGTGTACTTTTGTAAGATGAACAATTTTATAAGGGTAGAACATTTATCTTTATTTTTAGTGTTTTCTTAGCATTTATGTTTAATGACATTAGAATGTTTTAAAAGTTAATTGCTAAATTTATATTTCCATTTTCTGGGTTAATGAGGATTCTTAATTATTACAGTGCTTACATTCATTTTAAAATACATTTTCTGTGTCACCCTTTGATGTTTATAATTGATTAATTTTTCATTTTATGTAGCTTTGAACAAAAGGAAGTGAGTTCAATATATGTGTTCTTTGTGGGATCCTACTGGCAGGGTGTGCATCCCCCTTTGATTGCATGATTTAGGTTAAAGTGTGGTTTGACAACAACCCAGTGACTGAGGCAGCAGATGAAAAACACTGCATTGCTAAAGCTGAAAGTTCTTTTACATATACATATATATTGTATAAAGTACCTACATCTCTTTTATATATATATATATGTGCTTTATTTTCATCTTTCTATTAATAGTTCTGGATACATAGCTCCACAAAGCTTTTCTTCTTTAAAAAATCTATATTGTTACAGGCCAATTCCAACTGACATTTTTCCCTCCCACAATGTGTACAAATTGTTGTGCAATTTCATTTAATTAATAATTAGAATAGGGAATCCTTTTTATAAAGTTTGGGGGTTTGTGGATTTTATTCTTATTTTGTAATAGGTTATTAGCTGTTTCAAGCTTGTAATTTGGAATTAAAAAGCAGGCTCCCCCACCCCAATTTAATTTAACACTCAGCCTTAGTAGTAAAATATTCTGAAGTGTAAGCTAACTGTCTATTACTGCTTAATGGCATTTACTGTACTGTCATATCTTTTTTTAATGAGATTACTATAGTCTACAATTTAACATATTACCATCCAGTAAATATTTCATTAAAAGAAAAGTATTTAAATGGACAGTCTTTAAAGCAGGATTAAAGAGGCTGTGCCCTGATGCAGTTAAATAGCTTTGTATCAGTAGCAGTACGTGGTACTGAAATGTGCTGAGTGCCTGGACCATCCAAGGGCTTAACTTACCAAAATACTCATGTGGATAAATTTTCACAGAGACCTGGGATAGCACAGGACTTGGATGTATTTTTAAGTTAGCTGTGTGCCTACCTTTGGTGGGTTCCAGCCCAGGGATGTGGCAGTGTAGACATCAGCAGTGTGAGTACAGGGGTTGACACCACTGGAACCTGGGTGCTAAGGGCAAATCCTCACCTTCCATATTTGCCAAGTGTTTGCATGAGCATTTTTGGCATTCAACAATTCCCTGCACAAACTTTAACTCGTTCTGGGTGTGAGTCACCAATGGTGTTGAAAAACTGTTCTTGTTTTTTGGCTGTCCAGCTATAATTAAATAATAATTCCTCTTTCAATTTTTAGGCAGAGCAGCCTGAACTTATAAATTCTTACAGCATATTTTGCTTTTTTGTGTTTTATGTAGTATATTTGTTTTTACTTAATGCATATATTTTTCAAATTTTTGGGAGGAAATTTTGATATTCCTGTGTTTATGATGTGGTTTTTTGCATCTCGGTTAAGCAAAAAGTAGCTAAGTATTCACATACTTTATGCACTTTGAATTTTCTTGTAGAATCATAGACAGGAAATGGGGAAGTAAAATAAATTTGTTTAAATAAACTTAAGCAAAAATATCTTTATTATTTTTTCATAATTTTGTGATGCTTATCTAAGACATTTTATATCAGTCATTGGCTTGCCAACTGCAGAAGGAAATCCCAAGTGAACGAAACCTATTTGAATACAGTTTTTAAACATTATAATAATTGGTAGAGTAATTATTTTACACTGGGAGTACATTTTAATATTTTATATACTATAGTTGTTTAATCCATGCCATTTTGTACTTTACAAAATGGGATTGCTACAGTAGAGTACAACTACTCGTATTGTAATCAGCAATCAGGAATTAGCTGGGAGTACTAATTAAGCCTTACAAAATCTAAATATATGAAACCTAATATTATATTTACATATTTATATATATAAATATATCTGCCATCTGAAAATAGTAGTCTTCTGGACTTATTTTGCATGCCTGTAATTGACCACATCAGACAGGAGGCATGGAGAATTAAGCTTCTGATAAATGATTCTGTTATGTTATACTGACTATTTTGATTATTTCTAACACCACTTCCTGCCTCTTGGCCTCTTAATCTCCTTTTTCTGTCTTCTCTTTCAGTATAAAGGGTAGAATGCAAATAGCCTTATTGTGGAGGGTTTTAAGTTGAAGGGAATGTTGCATGGTGCTGTGCTCATCTCCCAGCATTGCTTAAGGGTCTTGTAAAATTGCAATACCTTAGTATAGGAAAGTCCTTGAGACTGGAACAACAATGTAATTTCATTAATCTCACTGAACACTTACTATTTATTATTCTCGGACTGGTAAAGACAGTTTAGAATCCGGTTACCATGATTTCTCAGCATGACTCTAGATTGTTTTGTAATAGCAATGATAATGCAAAAAGAAATTCATATAAGAAAATTACATAAGTAGCTGTATAGCTTTGGAAAAAATTAAAATGTCTGTAGCTATATCTGGGTACACTTAAATTAAGCAGAATGTTAACAACAGCAGTGTCTTTTTAAGTTCACAGATCCATGTTCAAGAAGTAGCTCCTTCCACCTGTGTGATATTATATGGCACAAAATTGTCCCCTGTGCCAAGGTGCCACTAAAATGGCACTTTTGGTTATTTATTTCACTTTTGGTTATTTATTTTATTTATTTTATTTATTTGGTGCTGAAAACTCTTGTGACATGCAACCCTCATCATGACAGAGACTCTGAGAAGCTCACAGAATTTTTCAGCACTTTCTGATGGAGCAGTGCATTGGAGTAACTGCTGGTGTAGGACCAGATCCACCTGGAGCTCCCTGCCCAGCCTGTGTAAATAAACATAAAACAACACCACGGGGTAGCAGCAACAGCTGAAATGAGTACACAGGCAGAGGATCAGGGGATTCTTAGCGTCAGCTGGCTTTGTGGTGAGTGTTGAGGTTCTCATCTGTTGAGTTTCGTGGATGAAAAAACCCAAACCAATTCTGCTTTAAATTAAAATCAGATTAATTGGTATCTTTCTTTTAACCATAAATACATAAATACATAGCGCCAAATTTAATTTAAAAATAGTTTGCTTTAAAAAAATGCATCTGAAACCTTTTTCTTTGGCGCGATCTCATGATCGCCCTAGGGGTGGAAGGCCTTTAGGTTTGGAGTCACATCACATTCGGTTTTAAAATGAGACCTCGCAGAGCTGTCTGCTCGCTCTGCTCCGACACGTTCCACGGCTCGCAGGCACCCGGGCGAGCCAAGCGAGCGCCTCGGTGGCCCTGTGCCCTGTGCCCTGTGCCGGGCCAATGCCTTTGTTCTGCGCCGGGATCCGCGCATCCTGCCTGCAGTTTCCCACATTTCCAGTAGATGCCCCCAGAGACCATTAAACCCCGGGAACGGCTCCGCTCCGAGCAAAGCAAAGGGCGGTCAGTCTTCCCTCTTTTCGCTCCTGCAGGTAACGTAATTGTTCAAGGGAAACCTCAAGTCGGCGCGGACGAATGCAAGAAAACAAAGTCGTTTGTTTAACAATAAATCGTAATATATCAGGTAGCAAGGGTCAAAAGTGTTTAGTGTAAGGTATTAATGTAGAAACATACTACACTAATGCTAACAGTGGGATTTTATAAAATAAATCACAGAATCACAGAATATCCTGAGTTGGAAGGAATCTTAGGTATCTTATTTGATATTGATATTAGAAATCAAGTAATCTTTAGTTATCTAAAACATGAGTTGTTCTGCTTAACCTCAGATTTTACATGCTGCAGGACAGAAAAAGCAGGATGGAAAGTGTTTGGAGATTGAGGATTTATAGTTTATTTCAAGGTATAATGAAGAGTTTACTGCTCTCACCTACACCATGCCTCTGTTCAAAAGAAGTGTTTGATGGGGGAAAAAAAGGACCCTGGAATTTTCATCTGGAAACACTTTGATAACTGTAACTATTTTAGATTTCATTGCAGCGTCAGGCTCTTTTAGGTGATACAAATACCATTTATCCCCATAATATCATTAATCTCTTGCCCAATTTTATTGTTTGTATGTGGTCAGTCACTCATGGCTTATATATTACAGAAACTTGAGGAAAAAATAGTAGTATTATTGTGTGCTTTGTGCATTGTCACTGGTATTACATTTATTTTTATGCCACTAAATTTGAAGGGTTTTACAGTAGATAGCTTCATTGCTTGTGTGCCAAAATCAGTCTTCTTTGCCTCAGAAAAAATGTGCTCTGCACAGTAGTATTACCTCAGCATTATTTTAATTTCTTAATTAGTTAGGATGGGATTTATTAAAACACTCTTGACTCTGTTTTTTTAAAAATGACATGGTTTACTGTATGCTTTGTTTTCCTCTACTGGTTTGCTAATAATGATTTCTTATGGGGAAAACGTGCTTTGGCTTGAAGTAAAATACATCTGTCTATAGAAAATAAAATGTTACATGCACACAGTTTTTTTATTTGTATGAATATTGGTTCTGTGCTCAGTAAGTGTGCAGTGCATGTTAAAAATTACCTGAAGGATATTTTGGGTAGTGACTCCTGAGATCTTTTATCACCACTTCCTTGTTTACCATTACAAATAAACAGGCATGTGTGTGCCTGCTATGCAGAGTGTTATTCCACTTCTCTGAGTTATATTACAGTAGGATTCAGTCCTCGGCCTTTGGAAGTTGGGAGAAATTTTTTACCTGTGCTCTTCAGAGTTGTTTTTGGGTTTTTTTTATTGCATAGAATTTTCAAACAGGAACGAAAAAGGTACTCCATATAAAAAAATAGGGAATACATTGCATGGTATTAGCATAGTATCTTTACAGTATTTTGAGGCAATATACTGTACATTTGGTATATGTCAAATATAGCATACTCTAGCAAATTAAGATTTAAATGTTTAAACATATTTCTCATATACTTTTATAAGATAAATGTTGCAAATTTTTATGGAATAGAATAGAATAGAATAGAATAGAATAGAATAGAATAGAATAGAATAGAATAGAATATGTGTGAGCAATGTGTGATTTTCTATCTCAAAAACCATCTATTATATGTTAAACACAAATTCAATATTGTCTGGTCTAAATTGTGTCAGGATTATTTAATATTTTTATTCTCAGTTCTGCAACTGAAATGCGAAAAATACATGTGGAGGATTAATGTGCATCTGTGTAGTAAGAGATTTCATTTTAATTATGTCTATTATGAAATAATGCAGATTATTTGCTTCCTACATCATACATTGGTATCTATTTTATTGATGTCCAGCTAAGAATTTTTTTGCATCACTTCCATTTTTTGAACATTGTTAAAGAACTGCAGTAGGCCTTTTTAAGATCAAAGTATTAGTTTCATTGGGCTATTATTTATTACACCTGAATTTATTACCTACACTATAAATCACATTTTTCAGAATTCTGTATTTATTTTGAAGCTGAGATAATTTGAATTTAAATGGATTTTAATCTTAAAGGACAATCTTGAAAAGAGTTTGGGAACTTAATGGAATATACAAGATAAAGGTAACGCTTCTGGGTCCTTGCCATTTTACAGGGGTAAAGGTTGGTTTTCCCAGACTGGACAACCATCCCTGCAAGCCTTTCCATCTGTACTTTTGTGTTGCAGTCCCATTACACTCATGGTTTTCTCCAGAATAGGACACAGTGATTGTTTCATGTCATATAAAAGAAATATTTTGATTATTTCCATAAATAATACCCCCAAAGGTGTATTACCACTTGAGAATATTTGATTCCACAACTTTTTGCTATGTACATCTTATCAGAGTTTATGAAGGCGCTAACTTCAATAAAAATTCATCATAGCATCATTTGATTGTAAAATTAGGGAGAAATTACCAAACTTTTGCATCACTAAACCAGCTGAAGTTATATGCTAAATGGAAGGAAAATTGTATCTAACAATTATGTTTCTGGCATAGCGTTTGACATTTTTAAGCCAGGCCATCCTGTCCTACAGCAAAACTATTTAATGTGTGTATATATATATATATATATATATAACAACATAAACATATAACATACAGCAATATATATATAACATATAATAACAGTGTTACATATAGCGACATATATGTTGTTTTGACATGTGCCTCAGTGTTCCCTGTGCACTGTCTTAAAGCAAACTAAGGGTTCATTGTGTTTTCATGAACTAATGTAAACATGGGGGGAGGGGTTCCCATCAGTCAGCCTTTTTTACCAAATACCAGCTAAAGAATACCAGTGTAATTTTTTACTGTGTTTTCAATGTATGTAATATATTGGTATTTATTATTGCCGTGTTTGCTTCCCTAGGGTATGGCATTCGCAATCAGATTTTAGCAGATCTCTTTTTGAGCAGGGGAAATAATACCCACTCCCTGCTGCTGAACTGCAGAGGTCTCTTCCTGAAAGCTGTTGTAGTTATCTGCACTTATTTGGTAAGGTGGAGAACAGAATACAGGTTTAAAGGCTTAAAATCTCCCTTTCTTATTCCCAGTTACAGGAATTCATACAAGAAGAACATCTGCATAGACATGCTGCGCCAGGGTTATCACAAGTCCTTCTCTGAGCTCTTCACTCTGATCCAGAAGTGGAATGCCTTGAGGGAGGCTGCAGGGCCTGGGTCAGCCATATGGCATGAGAAGTCCCTGGAGGAGCAGCCTGATAAGCTGGATCAGCTTTACCACTTCCTGACCGGGGCTGAGGCAGCCCAGCGAGCAGGTAAATGGGGGGATTGTGGGTAGCGGAGCAGCGGGAGCCGCAGCCGCCAGTGCCTGGGGGAAGCTTCCAAATTGTTTCATGTATGAATTTGAAACGCTACTGCATCTTAGCACATTGCAGCCTTAGTCAACTGAGCTGTATTTATAGAATAAATGATTAGCAACTGCAGATATCAGGAGAGGTTTTGTGAAGGAAGAAAAAAGAAGGAAAAACATGTAGAGTGCATTTTGATATCATCAGAAATGTTTGATGTATTTATAGCTTTGATAACATCTCAATTATTTTCTCATAGTTTCATTATTTATTGTTTTTCTTCCTCTATAGACCTAAGTAGTTGGTTTTGTATTAAAAAAATTAATAGGTGAAATGTTGTTTCACACAGTAATAGTTTTATAAATCTGATTTTATTAAATACCGTCTGCTAACTGTGTTTGGATTTGTGACTGACTTAAAAAGGATTGTGAAGGTGTCAAATAAAATACAGCACACAGATGTAACATGCCACCTGTGAATTACTATATATTAGTGAACACATAACTCCAAATTACTGTATTTTCTCTATTGCCTACTATTTACTAAGCACTCATATTTATCGTTTCCTTTTACTATAAATAGTAACATAACTGACTTCATCTTTCTCCATTGGAATAATTTTAGGGATGGAGGCAGATAAAGCTCTGACTGCAATCCTGCTTCATAGCTGAGTTGATTCACAGTAGCTGTCTTGTTTCAGGTTGCATTTTGATCATTACAAATATAAAAACCTACAGTAAAGCCTGTGAGTTTGGAATCTAAGCATTTTGTCTAAAATTTAGAGACGGGCAGCTTCATTTCAAAAAAGGAACAGCAAAAGAAACCCTTTTGGCACTTCAAAAAAATGTTAATTTTAACTGTTTATTTTATGTTTGCCATGAAAGCAAAAACTTGAGGTTTTTTTTCATTTAATTCACTATAATTATTGACAGGAAGTCCAGCTAGCCATAATTGGAAAGAATCTTCAGCTTTTCCTGGAGTATGACTAAACCTGAATTGGCACCCCAGTATCTTGCAGAATATCAGAGAAGTTTGGGGGTTGGACTGCCCCGACAGAAGCATCCTGCCAATATTTGATGGTTAAAAAGTACTAGACATAGCTTAACTCAATGGACCTGCTCCCTGCATCCACTTGAGGAGAACAGTTTGCCTGCCTTCAGTACATTATATTTTTCAGTGTTACAGGCTGATGTATGACAACAGAGGTGGCAAACAAGCTCCCAGAGAGCCAAGGCATTGCTGAATGTGCAGTTCCTGCCCTTCTCTCACTGAATCTGGCATTTCTTGTGTGCTGGGCTCTGTAAGTTTTTCACCTTCCCCAGAGACAAGGTACCACCACCAGCTGCCTGATTGCACCTTGCCTCTAGGAGAGACTATCTCCCAACTTTGCCTGTTGATTAAAATGGAAGAAGAAAAAAAAGAATTAGGAGTTGGCAAGTATTGTTATTGAATTGCTAGATTAAAGCATAGTTTGTTTTGATTTTTTTTTTTTTTACCAGTTTCAATGCAAACCTTCGCACAAATAACTTGTTTGTGTAAAATGAGGTTTGAGTTGCCTGGCATATAAAAGGGTGGATGGTAATTCCTGCTGCCGGTCTGAGAGCCAGCAGTGCTGTGAAGATTCACATGAATTGTGCAGCTCATCAAACACTAATTCAGTAGTTCTGCTAATCCAGTTACTCTCTGATTCTAATCAAATTGCTTGGGGCTCTGGCTTATGATCTCCTGACAACTCCAGTTGACACCATTTAAGAATCATTTAGCAGTTCACCTCAGCTGGAACTTACCATGATGTAGCAGCCACAACAGCAGCTGACCTGCATTTGCTCTTCAGCTGCCACAGTTCAAGTTTAAAAGGGTGAAAGAAATAGTCGGGTCAGCAAATGGTGAGAGTTTCATGGCATGGTTGATGTTGCTAATATTAGGTTGGCTGAAATTTTACATACCTCAGGTAACAATTACGCTGAAAAAAAAAAATAGCAGTTATAAACAATGGCCATAAAAAATTCATGACTGGTAAGTTTCTTGATGAACTGAAACTTCTTGAAACATTGGAGTTTGAACCTGGAGTGGTATGTGGAAAACAAAACACTGACTTTGTCAGTAAATAATTTTATTACTTGTTATTTAATTTTTTTACCTGATATTTTTGGATCATAGAATATGGCTGTCTGTGCTGGTTTTGTGCTGAACCCATTAGACTGCCTTAATTTTGAATATAATTTAAAACTTCTAATTTTAGAGTTTTATGGTACTTACCATAGTGTACAGAGCAAGCTATGTACACATTCCGTTTTCATATTTATTGGTGGAAAATGTTAGTGTTGTAATGGTTTACACAGTTTATAGTTCTAGGACACTACAATGCTGGGTGTAAATTGTTTGCTTGAACTGAATCAGAGCCATCCACCACAATGTGCAGGCTATCAAAGAGCAATTACTTTCTTTACTGCTGGGTTTGAAAATAGTAACATTTTGTTTACCAGCGTTACACTGTACAGACTAATTGCCTTTACACGCATCAGTAAAGGTTCTCTTTTCATTTTTAATAGAGTATTTTGGCTGAACTTCAAATCATACAAGAGTTGTCTTTTTCTTTTTTTTTTTAATTGCCCATTACCAATATTTTACTGTGTGCAAAGAAAACATTTTTTTCCTGTCCAGCTTAAATTCATTTTTGTTGCATTTGAGTATCTCCCAAGTATTTAAAAAATAGAGAGGGAAACTTAATCCCTGTAGCTTCTCAGAAAAGTGACTGGTGGATTCATTTTTCCCTGAGTTCAGCATAATTCTAAAAGCACTAGCAGAGATAGGCAATGCTTGACTGTGTTTTTATGCCTTCTTTATGCAAGTAAAGTAAATATTTCTGACTTCAAAATTGAGGGAGTTTTAATTGTTTTCTGATGTTCCTTTATCCTAGACTAACCTTTTTTTTACTAGTTCCTGTTTCAGGAACTTAGAAGAAATAAAAAAGGAGGTAATTGAGCTGTTTAAATATGTATAGTTGTAGGGCTTTTTACAGAAGAATGCAGGATAAGTGCCAGAGTAATGGATCTGCACAGTTCAGCATTTGATGTATACAGTGATTTCTTGGCATGTATATGGAAATACTGGGGGTTCCTTCAAAAGGCAAGTTATATTTACTATTTATCAGTACTTTCTAGAGTGAGGTGGTTTGCTTGTAGATGTGTGAAGGAATGCAAAGCAAGTTCCAGCTCAAGAACAATTAAAGGAAGTGATGTCCCAGCTGTTAACTCTGCTTTGCCAGAGCAGGAATGCAAAACCAGGGAAAATGCCACAGTTCAGTGGCTGCAACATGTGTTGGGATCTCAGCACTGTAGTGGCAGATTACCGTGGCAAATCCAGAGGATGGAATCCTCAGGTATGAACAAGTTTTCAAAAGGTCAAGACACTGCTTATTAGCTGATCACTGGAGCAGCTGCTGGAAACCAGGAGTTAAAACCTGGGAGCTGCTGCCTTTCTAAGATTCCACCTGCTCCTGGTTCCTGACCCCACTCAACCTTTGTGCTGTGCTGTGTGCTAAATGCTGAATCTCTGTGCGTGTGCTGCAGGCTGCTGACCCTTGTTCTAGACAGTACCAGACACACACAAGTAGAAAGAAGAGACAACTTGGCTTTCTGTCCCTCACTTCAGTATGGAGAAAAATTTTGACAGTATGAGTTATCATTAGTTTTTGTTGTAAAAGATGTCTTTTTTTAAAGTCTATGAAGAAGGCACGTGTCTTTGTGTTTGCGTTGGAAAATCTTTGTTCAATATACTCAAGGTTGAAAACAGAGTTTAGCATTTTACAGTAGGCAGCTTTTCTGTAAGATTTTGCACTTCTGCCTTAGGCCTGTGCAAGAAGCATAGCAATAAACACATTGCCCATGCTATTTTAAAAAAAAAAAAATATGGAAAGGGGTTATGCATTAAAAGAAAAAAAAATACAACAAACCCTCTTTTAGTATTTTCTTGGATGAGGCATAGTTTTGTTTGCTTTTGAGGGGCTGGGCAAGGGAACACTGACTTTCTAAGGAGGTTTATCATTCCCTACTTAATATTTTATCACAGGAAAAAAATGCAGCAGTTGCTGGAGACCAGTGGAGAATTTTATTATTTTTGTAGTTACCTTACAAAAAGTTGAAGTGATCCAGGAAAGAAGCCAAGCCTCAAAGTACAGCCACTTGTAGAACTACCACTGAGAAGCAGCACTTTTTAGAAAATGTCTGTAGTATGTTTTCATTGTAATAGCTTGGAGTCCCCTTTTAGCATTCCAGATTACCAGTTAATTGCCTCATATTATTATCATTAGATGGCTTTATCCAGTAAAATTATACCCTGGCCATTTCTGTAGCATTTCTGTATAGACTGTACATTTGTTAAGCGTTTTTCTTTTAGGTTCCTGGAAATGTTGGGAGTGCTGTGCTGTGTGCACTCTAGGAAACAAACTCTGCCTGAAATTTGGTGTCATCATGCTCACAACTCATATTTTTACTTTCTTCATTTGTGGACTTAAGGCTAAACTTTTGGGAAAAAAAATTATCCATTTATAAATAAACTTTCTGGAATATTGAGGAGTCCTCTGCCTGTAGATGTAGAGGCATCCTTTTTCTGAACAAGCAAAAGGGACTGATTCTTTGCCATGTATAGATCTAGGTGGAAATAACTGATTGCAGAACCGTATTCGACTGCAGTTTATGCCTCTTCTTGATTCAATGACTTACAGCCTAGATGTTTTTGTGTGTGAATTCTTCACAGCATCAGCTGTCTACTAAATCACTGATTTTGATCTCTCTGGCAAAAGAAAAATGAAACTTCCAGCATTAATAGTGTCTCATTCTGACATAAAAAATTACTCCTAGTGACTTAATTGACCTTAGGCCACTCCTTTATGTGTCTTCAAGAGTGGAGTGTCAGTTATAATCCAGTCATACAAACTTTAAACAGATAACTGAAGTGGGGGATGAGTGTTAATGCCTGTCGAGAAGTTTCTGTATGGCCTTTGTGTGGCAGGAACAAAGGACTGACTGGTGACTTTTTGAGTGGAAAAGACTGAGTCATAACTGGATGTTGAAAAATTTCTTTCTGTTACCTATGGTTTAAAAATGAGTGTAAGTTCTTGTTAATACAAAATGGAACAGCTGCTCCTTTTATTCTTCAAGGGAAGCACCAAGCCAGGATCTCTTCATGAGGTTTTCATCTCTTCTCTAAAGACCATTCCTGTACTTCGTTTCCTTTCTTCCACTGCATCCTGTCAAGAAGGAGATCATAGAGATGTGGCAGCAAGTTGTGTTTGAGTTGCACTAGCATGGCTTGCTGGCCTTCTGTAGATTTCTTTTCTCTCATTTTAGCCATGTTGGAGTTCTCACACTCAAACTGCACCTCACTCCCCCTTGCATTGCACTACTTAGTAATTGTCTAGCTGAGTACAGCAAACATGAAGACATGGATTTGAGTGATCCTCTGTTCTGTACACAGCCTTGCTTGCCAAGGGGGCAGTTCCTGAGAAGAGCCCAGGAGCAAAGGTGTTCTTCTGTGGGCTGGTCAGGATCTACAGCTTGAGCACAGTGAAAGAAGACACTTCTTGGCAACTGAGGTGCACCTAAAGACATCCCGATACAGAGCATGAAACACCCCGTGTGTTTAATATATGGGGTTTAATGTTTAAGCTTAAGCTGAAGGTTGTTTTGGATTTTTTTAATCTCTGTTTAACAGAAAGATCTCAGGAAGGTTTGATAGGACAATTATGCTTTTGTAAATAAACACTGAATTAGGGAGTTTTTCATTGTTTTGATCAACAGATACCTAAAGATGACTTGTCTACATGTATTTTATAATCAGTTGTAGAGAACCTACTCTACAAAATCAGAGAGCTCAAAGTTTTAGTATATGAACTGCTTCTTGGAGGTCTTATACAAGAGAGTATTTTCCTATTCCTCTCCTGGGGATGTAAAAGTTCACTTTCACTAAGTCTGACACACGAGCTTTGCCACTGTCAAAATAATATCAATTAACTTTGAATCCAGAAGACAATATAACTTCAAAAATCTGTAGTTTGGGGGTTTGTTTTATGGCCAGCATATCTGGTCAGCCACTGTCCAAGACAATGCCAGAGAAGTGGTTGTCTTTGTGCACATCTCATTGTTATGCACCGGCAGGATTGCCATCAGAGGGTCACATTAAAGTTCATTCAATCAAAGCCGTGGCAGTAGCTGGAGTCCGCCTCAGGTCACTTCCATCCCTTGGGATTTGCAGGGCACTACTTGAAGTTATTTGCGTAATTTTATGTCACATAAGTGCCTTGATACTTTGCAGCAATGATTTCAGAGGAACAAGTCTGTATCCAGTGTGTCTGTAGCTAATGATGATCCATCCAATTATCTCTTCTCTTTCTGGGTTATTGCAACCATTTGTATGCATCCTCTGGTATCTTTTGAGTTCATTTTCACTCCACTGTGCTCTGTACGTAATGTGTATCATTATCTTTATGTTAGTGGTTATGATTATCTTGTATTTCACTGCTTATATGGTTGTGTGCTTGTGATTGTGGGAAGCTCTACCTCTACTTCTGAGATAATCTCTAAAAGCATTGCCTTGGCTGCAAGCATTGCTCAGGTTAGGATGAGATGATAAATCTCAGCCAAGAAATATCTGCTTTTCTTCAGTGAGAGGAAAGGGATCCTAGGTAACTCCTAGCCGTATCTAAATTGGTTCATTTGGATGGATCCCAACTGGGTCTTGATAGACGTATCTGTGTCTGTTGTCCTGGTTTTTGCTAGGAAAGAATTCATTTTCTTCTTGGTAGCTGGTAGACTGCAGTGTCTCAGGTTTAATATAATGTTGATATGTGTGATAGATAATGATGTATAGATGTATAAATATATCTGTTATATACAAACACAGGCATATATGTGTGTATGTGCATGCACACAGGCAAATATATTAAACCCAACCCAGTTTTGTTATTTTCACTCCAGAATCATTTGACGAGATTTTTATGAGGCTGTTGTACCAAAGTAGTCTTAATTTCTAATGTATAAATATGTTTTATATGATGTAGACTACAGGATATTCTGAAAAAGAGGCACCCAAGAGGTGCTTTTTCAGTCCTGAGAAGAACCACAAGGTATGAAATCTCACAGCCACGAAGGATATTCAGACTAGGAATACATAAAGTCTGTATATTGATTATTACTCCTCTCAAAGCTGAATTTTGAAACTTAAGCTTATGTTTTGGTTTAAAACCTTAGATCCAGAAGATGAGATGATAATCTGAATGTAATTTCTGAGCTGTTTCATTTTTGGTGATCTTAAAGAGGTTGTGAATCACTTGTTTCTTGGAAGGATGTTATCTCTTTTAAAATCCTAGAAATAGAAATTTATATAACACACATTGCTTCAAAATCATAATATTATATATTTTAGTGGGAATTATTAAAAAGGTAAAAATCTGAGGTTACAGCTTCATGGAAGGGAAAATTCTGAGAAAATAAAAAAGAAAGCAAAATAATAAATAAAATAACAAGCAATAAAAAAGTGTTGTTTATCATTAGAGGAATGAAATTTTAAATCAAAATATAAAATGCATGTTCAAGAATGGGGAGAAGGTTTCAGCTTGATTTCAAAAAACTTTAAGCAGGAAGAATTCAGACAATGTTCTCTGAAATGACCAAGATGAAGAAAAAGGGAGGAGAAACAAGGAGTAGATGAACATCATGAAGACTGCAGACATGATTAGGTGGTAGACCTTTTTCTCAAAAGACTAAAGTCCAGTGTGTTGTGCAACACACTGAAGAACTTTATCAAGATATTCTGAAGTCAAATAGAATCTCAACAGAGAGAATGAGAGATTTGTTTCTTCAATAAGGTCATATATCATTTGTAATTTTGAGACAGAACATGCTAGAGATAAGGCTGACAAAACCCTCATATGGTTTAGTGATGAATTTAAAGTACTTGTTTGAGTTATTGCGGCTGTGTGTTCCAAACAGTGCAAGTGACTTGCATAGGTGGTGCAATTTACAGTCATTAAACTCATTATTTTGGAAGTTGGATTTCCCCCAATTTGTCATGTAGGTAACAGAAGAGAATTTAATTGCATCTTTTGATTAAAGTGTTTTCATATGGTTATCACAGTTTCAAAACACTTAGGAAAGATCTGAACTTTGAGATCTTGCCTATGCTGAAAAGATTTTTTTTTTTCCCAGTTGATTTTCGTGTGGTGCTCCATACCCTAAATTTAAGAGGGGTTTTTCTTTTCTCCCTTTTCTCTCCTTTTTGAACAAAGCTTACAAACTGCAGAACTGCCAAAAACAAAGCAGTTCTGTTCACACATCCAGCTTAACCAAAGAGTTGTAACTCCTGTTCTTAACTCCTTTACTCAAATACATGGAAATTCCTTAACAGCCACAAACACACTAAGTAACCCACCAAAATTGCAATGAAGTTTTAGCTAATTATTGAATTTCACTTCTGGCATGAGTAGAGTTTGCACAGAAAATTAATTTCTATTGGCCATGAAATATATAGCTTCATACTGTACTTTATCATCTCAGATTTTTCAGCATCATATAAGAAATAGATCTTTCAAATTCACTTTAGGGAGGAACAGTATGATAAGATTTGTCAGGAATGTTTTAGATTTCTACTCCAAATTAGTCAAGTTTTGAAATAATTCAAGGATGATACCTTGTGGTTTTTGTTTTTTTTTTTTAAAGGTGCTTTTCCAAGGGAAATAAGCTGTTATTCTGTGACTTTAAATTGTGGATAATATATTTGTGGATAATTTTGTATTGCTACTTAGATTTAGGACTTGCAGGTTTTTTGCAAATTTTAGGGATAATGCGTGTTCATTCAGCTGTCTGAGATGATAAAGAGTAGGATTCAAACTTCAGGCCATAGAGAATATCTGTGACTTTGAGTCTCACCTGCTTTCCACATTTGTTCTGAGAACAATTCCTTGGTGAATTGGGGGGTGCAGGGGATGGAGGGTGGGTCCTAGGGAAATGGTTGCAATTTCAATTTGTCTTCCATTTCTAAGAGTGCTAAGGTACTAAACATGGGATACACATGAAAACTCAAAACCTTTCTTGTAAATCATACTTTGAACATTTAAAACTATATGAATTAATAGATTGTGTTTGCAGTGTTCTTTTTGGTTCTTAATCTCCATCAACACAGTTGCTACCTCTCAGGCCTTTTCAGGGCCCAGAGGAAAATGCTTCCCCAGTCTCACTCTGACTTTTCCTTTGACTAGCCAGTGTTTTATCCAGGTTCTCTGTGTTTTATTGAACAGAATTTTGGTTTTGCACACAGAAATGAGAACAAAAATATGTTTTTAATTGTGCCTGACTTGTAAGGTTTTAATTTTCCACTTATATTTCTCCAAATGAACAGGTAGCAGAACTTGATGGCATTTGAATGGTGGAAATATAAATAGCTCTTAAATTTCATTATGATTATTCATATTATTGCTATAACATGCAAAATTTCTGAACACTGATGATAATATAACGTTTTTATTGTGAATTTTGTTTTTAAAGGGCACTACGAGAAGGTGTATGATAACCAGCTTAGCTTGGCCTGCTTTTTCAATGACCCTGAGGACAAATGGTTAAGTAACTACTTTTATGAGCAATGCTATAACACTGCTCAGTTAGTAGAAATTGATGGTGGGAAGAGAAAGGCACAAGCATGTGTAAACATGGGCCTCATTGAAGAGGAAGAAGGTAAGGCACTGACATCACAAAGCTGCTTTGGATGGCATCTGTAGTTACTCTAACTGGGATGAATTAAAAGAGCTGTGGATGTGTAGTTCTGTAATGTTTAATCCTGCTTCCAACTTACACTTAGGTGAACAGTCTATATTTTTGTTCTTTTTAAAATGACATTCTGGTTTTCTTGACTGCAAGTGACACCCTCTTTGTTCGTACATGACTGCCACACTGGTGTTTGCATCAGACAAGCTCCATTTCTCCATCCACATCCTTAAACTGTGGGTCTCTGAAATTAGAAGATATTAATAGAAGTAACTAGAATCACAGAACAGCTGAGGCTCTAAGGGACCTTGACAGCTCATCTGATCCAGACTTTCATGGGAAGGGGAGGCTAAGTGAGGTTATTTTAGCACCCTGTCAATTGCATCTTAAAAACCTCCAGTGATGGGGACTCTACTACATCCCTGGGGAGCCTGTTGCAGTGAACAGTTGTTCTCACTGTAAGCAATACTGCTTTCTTATATCAAGGTGAACCTTGTTTCTGTATTTAAAAGCATATATTACCTTTCATGGCAGGGGGATTTGTGTGTGGACAGCAGTCTGAGTATAAAAATGGTGTTTTCCTCTGCATAAAATCCTTTTATGGTGTGGAAAGACATGCAATAAGTGAGCCTCAAGTAATCGAATAAAGCCTGTCTTCCAGTTCTAATTTGTAAGTGTACTGCATGCCTAACTATTGCTTAAAATATGTGATTTGTGTAGCCACTATGATTTTGTTTCTAAATTTGGCTGTGGGTTGAAACAATTCCAACTCTGAACTCAACTTGTGGCTGATTTCTCGTATAAAGTGGCTTCTCTGAAAACAAAAAAAAAAAAAAAGAGGACTGACAGAAGTTGAAATATTTTGTGGAAATAGTCTAATTCCATTAAATGTCTGACAGAAGGGTGTGTGTTTTGAAATGCCCAATTTCCCAGCAAAAGCCTGGACATAAGACAAAAACTCTCCAGCCTTTTTTCTTCTTTTTTATTTTTTTTAAATTAAAAGGATGTCCAATTTTTTCCTCTTGTTCTCTTACGGCTGACATGACACCTTTTTTTGTATTTCCTCACATCTTTCTAGGTTGATGGTCATTCACACTGTTTTCCTGTGAACTGTTGCCTTATCTTTCTTGCCTGCAGATTCAGTTTTAAAGAATCCAGACCTGGATTCAGTTTTAAAATTTGAGCACATACCAATAATTAATAAAGTGGAAAGATTACTTTCCTTACACATGGTATCATCCAGTTTCCCAGCTGATAAGATAGCAGTTGCTTAAAGCCCAGCCAGTCACAACCAAGTCATTTTAATTTTGAATGAAAAATGCTTAGGTAGGTTATCTATCTCTTACTCAGTAGATTAAAATTACATTAAAATTGATGGTTTTTAATTTTTTGTAGCCTTTTCACTTGGTCTTTTAGTTACTAAAAAATAAAATTTTAAGAAGGCGCAGACAAGCAAACATTTATATATACTTGTAACTTCAAAGGCTGTTACTGAATGTGACTCACTGCTGTTACCCAAGCACTGCCTAAAACAAAAATTTGATGTTTTCTACTTTTATGATGTCATAAGCAAAAGTTGTTGAATACTTAAATATCTTGAGGCCCATTACAAAAGCACATAAAAAGTTATGAAATAGCCTGAGATGATCAGAGGAGCAGAAACTTTCTTTTCCTGCTGAAGAAAATTAGAAACTTTAAGAAGAGAAGCTTCTTATTAACCTTAGTAAAGAGACATAAAGCAAAGTGGATTTTTACTGCCCAGGGTAAAGATCCACTGAATCTGTGGGCTCTGTCTGTTGCGAGTATTTTCTTTCCAGAAAGAGAGAGAGAGAGACAGGTAAAAAAAATTAAAGCTGAGAGAGTAAGCGCAGGATTTGCTTTGAGGGACCACAGAGTGAAAAAGACAGCAGATGTATTCCATGCACTGTGTATTTCCAAGGATGAAAAATTGATTCAAGGGAAAGTTCTGATTGGAGAAAAAATGTAAGAAGAGATTTTGGGGGGAGGCATTGTAGAATATTGCATCAGTTTTAATAGTGTTATAAGTAAAATTTTAATTCTGTTATTTTATATTTTTTTTTGTTCAGTTATTCATGATTGGGTAATCAATTTGTGAACCAAATTAGTTAGGTTCCCACTTCTCTGGGGGTGTATCTACAGGAATAAATGTAAACACCTGGTCCCAGTTATTTTCAGTTCTCTCATCCAATAGTGTATTTTTCATTACTTGGGAAAGGAAGCTGTCTATATATGCTTAGGACTGATTGCTTGGGGTATAAAGTTAAACACAGACTTGTAAAGATTGTTGTTTGCCTTGGAAGAAAATCAATAAATTTGCTGGGTAATTTTTGTGTAATCAAATTTAAAGTTCTTTGACTTTCAGCCTGGTCTCTGTCCTAAAGGCTGGATATAATCTGATGTTCATTAATCTTCAAAGCTAAATATTTGAGGTGTTGGTGGTGTAGACTTCAGTCATAATATTTGGATGCAGGCCACTGGTAGCTGCCAGTAAGGGAAAGAAAACAATGATAAGTGAGTAGCCTGCTACAGACACAAATGGAATGTTCTGCTTGGAGCAAACATGATTTTAATGGCATTTCTTCACAGAATGAGATTTTTAACCTCTTCCCTAGAATGCTCTACCTGTAAAATAAGGTCTGAAGCATTTATTGATTATTGTAGGACTGTTCACATTTTGATACTGTTCGATTAGCTGTGCTACCGTCCTATTTTGTCTTTCCTCAGAGGGCTGATAATGTCATTTTATTACTTTACTCATTATTTTACTTTAGTTACTAATTTATTACTTATTTTTTCATATAGCTCTTTAATGTGCTGATGTAACTTTACAGACACTGAAAATGTAATGATGTAACATGTTTTTATCACTTTAAATCCAGAATTACTTGTTGTCCAAGTAAGCACAGGCTTCATGATAGAATCTTTTGTAAGAAATGGGAGTTTTAAAAAGCTGAAATTCTTCCTGTGTTTTCGATGTGTTTCCAGAAGTAATAGCAGTCATTATAAATGTTTGCAATGTTCTCCTTATCAGAGAGTAAGATTATAATCATAGTTTATGATAGATTATATTAGTGTGCTTTCTGCTGAAGTTAATTGTGAACTTGAGGTTTACACTGTTGTATCTTGCAGAGGAAACAGTTGGAGTGCACTGAAGACGTGTAGTATTGCTTTCTGTAGGTTCTTACATCATTGCAATATTTGAATGCTTTCTGGTTTCTGCCAAATGCTTGCCACCTATCATGCATGAAGTGATATACACCTTAAATATATGCATCCCAAAATTTAAGATACCTTATATCAGTAATGCTCTTATATCAAGAGCAGTCTGGGGGAAAACAGGGAATTTGTACTTGTAGGAGCTCTTTGTTTCAAATATCTTGCAACAAAACCAGATAAATTCCTATATTATTTAGAAACACAGCACAACCAGACATCTGAAATTAAGGTACCTGTCAGTTGCGGTGCTTGGGAGCATTTCTGGATACATTTAAATAACTGTTTGAAAAAGCCTGTAAGTATCACAGTAGAGTCCAATGAATAAAACTTTCAAAATTAATTACAAATGTATATCAGTGCCATGTCAGAACCTGGATGTCCCCTGCTATGAGAGCTGTAAGATGTGTGCAAATGATGCCATTAGTCTCAAGGCAGTGGTGACTTTGAATTGGTCATCAGATTTATATTCTGCTAGCACATAAGGATTAACAAAAGTGGAAGTAATACTTTATCTGAAGTCTTTACTGGATGAAAAGATTAAAGGCAGGCAGAACCGGTGAGAGAAAAGGAGCAAGTGCAAAGCAAATAGCAATGTTGGGAATCTCAGTGCTGATTCCCACAACATACAGCTAATTCAGAAACCCAGTTTTGTCTATCTGTGTGTGGTTTTTTAGATTGTGAGTCTTAGGAGACCTTGATGAGGAATTCCTTTAGTCCTTTCTAAAACAGCTTAGGCATTTCAAAAATTTGCCATATTCTGCAAATTAATGGCTTGTAACTGTTCAGTCCTAATACAACTCTGCCTTGATTATAAGCAATATTAAGGTCTGATTGCTTTTCAGAGTGATGTTATGCCAGAGTTGATCACTTTGCACCTGCCCCAAAAATATTAATAAATTGCACTTGATTTATTTGAAAAGGTGTAATTGTTTTATCTGCAATCATGGTAAAAATACAGTCTATTTCATATGTTGGAATTTGACAGAAACTTTTCTGGTTGAAAGACCTACTGAACAGGAGGGACTTATAAGTTTAATTAATTTGTTGGGGAAAAAAAACAGCACAGAGTTCTTGCAGATTTTAACAATCTCAGTTGAGACTGTGTTGTAGGATTTTCCCTATTACTTTGCCATGGTATTGAAATTTAAGTTTTTATCAAGGCATTGTGGAAATTGATGGAAAATATTCTGATTGTGTTTAAGGGGAATTTCACAGAGTGGCTTTATTGGACGGAGCCTCTGAAGATCACCTAGTCCAATTGCCCTGCTAAAGCAGGTACACCTGAAACAGGTTGCACAGGATAGCTTTGAGTTATGAAGCTTAACTATTAATTAATGGATATATTTGCTGAACAACAGCTTAAAGATGGTTCATGACATCTTTTGGTTTTGGCACATAAATAATCCAAACTGTTTATTTTCTTGTTCTTAGTCAATAAATTCTTGCTAAGAATCCATTCTTACTAAGAAATTATTGATTTTGTATTTTGAATTGTTTATGGCAAGTGTTTTTTAATTGAAAACTGTAATGTATAAATAATTGAGAGAAACTCGGCATAAATTCATGAGTATCTATGCAGAGGAAATATGCACATTTAAGCAGAATTTCCCCAATTGGTTTGCCTTCAGGCAGAAATAATTTATATTCAGATATAAAAAAGAGAATGTTAATATTGCAAAATGAAGTACTAAAAAGGTTTAAAAAGGCAAAAGTTAAAATTGCTAATGAAATTTCATATGCTTTTGTGTGTGCGCAGTTTACAACTTTATTTTAATTACATAAAAATATAATTTCTTTTTAGGAGATTTCTAAGTATAGCCAGAATAAAATTCACCAGTGGGATGGGTGGCCCACATGCACCTTCTACATTAATAGAGATTTATGTTGTTATCTGTGCTGCAGGTCTGCCAAGCCCACTTAAATAGCAAATCCTCCATAGTATAGTGTAGAAACGTTCTGCTTTACAATGATTGCATAATTGCAAACAGCTGGTAAATAAAACAAACCAGGGGGACAGCATTTGTGAGAAGAGATTAATTTCTTCCTAGCTACCTGTGGAGTGCAGAGCTGTCTCTGATAACAGAATTGCTGCATTTGAACACTCCAGCCTGTCTATTTAACTGTGTTATGTTTCCACCATAAGGTGTATGCCCAGTATCTGAGATCTCCACACCGTTGTATCCACAAGTCTAGCACAGACACTGGAAGAAGGCAACCTAAAATGAATCCCACCTCTTTGTTCAGGAACAAACACAAGTCAAGTTATCAGCTAAAAGATAGATTTTGTCCATCCTTTTGTGTGTGTTGGAGATTCCTTTCTGTAAGCAGCTTGTTCTGGTTTAAAATGATACCCAGTTACATTTGTGATTTTTGATAAAACATCAAGCTCATCATTACCTTTATAATGAGATTTTTTTCATTGTGTGGACCAAAAAGAGGGAAAGTATTTAAAGATATAAATTCCTATGTAATTTTTTATAGGAAGCTTGTGTGCTAGTTGAAACATGACAGTGGCCTAAAGGAGAGTCACAGTTCTAGAGATTTAGAGATTTTCTATCCTTTCAGACGGGAACCACAGGTTTGTTCTGCATTTATACAATACCTTTTCCTCTGTGCTTCTACAGCACTTGTACTTGGTGAGTTTTAGTGATAAAACTAAACTGTGATAAACTAAAGCTAGATGAGAATGTGCTGCTCCCTGGCCAAGCAGAGTGCTGCTGTCTCAACACGTACAGCAAGTTCTGCCTTTCTGTCTGTCTGGTGTTTGGATCAATGTCTATCCTTAAGATACTAATTTTCTAAAAAAGTGGTGAGAACTTACTGTCCTGTTGACTTCTTACCAAATTTTGTTGAAACTCAATCCAAAAGTAATTGAAGAACAGGATGATCATATGGATTTGTTCCCTGCAGAGACTACCCTAAAAGTGTCTTTTTGTACTGTTCATTGTCTGGAGAGAAAATACATATTTATATAAAAGTAATAACCAAATACCATTGGTTTATCATGATATCCCTCTCTCCTTGCCTCAGGTTTCATATCTCAAACTACAAACTTCTCAGATTTATTCCTACTTATGATTATTTTTTTTTTCCAAACAGCTTATTCAGAAAGACATGTAGGAATAGTTTGGACCCAGGAACACACTTGCTTGGTTCCAAATCCCTTGTCTTTGATTACATAAACCTGTTGCTAAATTTTAAGTTCGTACACTTAGAGTCTCCACTTTAAAGACAGAAAGAAGCCTTCCATTAATAGGACATTAAATTCTCCATACCCAATTTGACCATTTAAGGTACTTCCAGTCATTGATTTTCACCATATCAACTGAAGCTAATTCTCCTTTGTTATTCTGCACTTCCTGTATCTCACAATGCAATTTTATTGTTTTCTGATTTCTTAAGAATTGAATATATGTTAGCTGGGAAAAACTTGATTGTAGAGCATAATTTAAAAAATTTAAGCAGCAAATTGCTAGGAGTTACTCTTTGGATATTCTGCTTTTTTCTATCAGTCAGAAGCAGCCATATTTCCTGCTGGATTCTTGGGAGGACAAATTGAACAGGTTTATTAAATAATTGAGCTCATCCTTCTGCAAGTGCACAAAGTAGTTTCCTAGTAAATAACGTCTTCTATTACAGGGTTGTTACTGTTATTGAACTGGTATTGACAAGTACTGTCTTGAATTGATGTTATAGAAATTAGGAATGTTTTCAGTTCAAATTAGCAGTCTTAAGAAAGTCTGAAAAAAGCTTCTGAACATGCAATGTGAAAGCAAAAGGGGTCTGCCTGTTAAGTTCATAAAAATATTCTTCATAAAATTATTTTTTATTCTTACTTTTAAAAGGTTTTGGTGGGTAATAAAGATATTTTGAATAAGAACTCAAGGAGAATTCTGTAGTGCTCCTGCTTCTGACACAAAATCCTGTGAAAATTTAATACTTTCTATGTTAGTTTAGTTGATTCAAATCAAGGTTTATTATTAAGCATGGGGAAATAATAATATTCCTTACACTAAGAAGTAAGGTTCCTTAATCCTTTCATGGTCACTCTGTTTCCTGGATTAACTCTTCAAATGGAGAATCTTTTAGTTCTGCTATAACACCTGGGGACAGGTCTGTATTCTTGCTTTCTAATAAACTCTTCAAAATATTCACAGCAGTGCTCAGGTGCTGATTCTAAACTCTGTCATTTGCATTGTCATTAAAAGTTTTGACATATGAAAAAGAGATCCTAAATTAGTTTCCTTTCCTAGGTGTTCAGTGATTGTAAAGTTCATTTTCAAGTCATGTAGAAAAGATATGGCTGTTTACTTGAACTATGAAAGATGTATCAGGAATATTTTAGAAAAAACATTTGATGCGTGCTTGAATATAATATGTTGCACTCAGGTGAGCTGTTTGTATAGATACTTCTGTCTGAATCATATTCTAAATATTTTTGGTATCCAATATTGCTCTGTTTGCTTTATGTGCATGTTCATAAGACCATGACATTTAATGAAGAGATCTTTTTAAAGTATTGATAGCCATGAGTAAATTATACTGTGTTTGATCTGTGTTAAAGATTCAAAGTCCAAGATATTTGAATAGAACTTAGAATAAAAATGTAATTAGGTTACATCCCTAAAGTCTGATATATCTTTAAACAAGACTGCAAATGAAACTTTATTAAAACTTCAAATGAATTATTTCTTTGCTTTTTTAAATTCTTTTTCCCTCTCTTCTCTTTCATGTCTATTACTGACATTGCTGCTTGTATTTTACCTGTCTTTTCCAGGGTACTTTAATTATTTACTGCTTAATGACTAGTACTGAGATGAAGCTGCCCGCTCACTCACAGGGTTTTTTTCCTTTGCTTCAAAGCTTTGAGAGGTCTTGGAATACTGTAGCTGGACCAGCAGTTGTCATCATAAACTTTCCTGGAGGCAGTTTTTCCTTTCAGTAATTGATAAAGGAAGCTGTTTCCAGAGGTGCCTTTCCAGTGTTACTGAGAGCTGACAGGGTTGCATGTCCTCAGCCTTTACCAATAAACTGGAGAAGCCATGGGTAAAGCAAGCATGAAGCTGCTAATAAAAATATATCTTACTCTTCAGAGAATCATTCAGGTTGGCTGGGATCTTAGCAGGTCATTAATCCAACTGCACTTCTGGAGTAAATCATTGCACCACAGAAGAGCTCCGATGCTGGAGCTCTGCATCTTATAATAAATCTGCTATTGGAAGCTATGAAAAATAAGGGAAACTGGGTGGAATCTGAATAAAATGTAAACACTGCCCAAAAAGTATTTAAACCAAGGCAAGTGTTTGACATGACTTAGCAAAAAACGTAATTTAGTGAAACTAATCTGCTTCAGTGTCACTTTCTTTAATGGATAATGATCATATTAATCTTTGAGGTTAAATGCTGATATAACTTGTTTTCATTATTTCTATTGAACTTTAAAAACTTTTGAGAACTGAAAAACAGAATTGCAAAGTATATGCCATTCATCCCTGAGTTTTCTGCTCCCTTCCCTTTCTGCATTTAGATATCCACCCATAGACATTGAAACATTTGTGAAACCTGAAAGGGAGCATCCCACTGATTGTGGACCTGCTCTTATCCAGAGCCTGGAGCCTTACAGTGTGAGCTTCCTGAATACATTTTGCATCTTTGGGTAGCCTTTGTATATTAAAAGCACTTTCATGCTCTGCAAGCATGAAAGAAGGCTTGAATAATACTGTGAAACAAGAATTCCATTCTCTCCAAATTGCATGTGTGATCATTCAGCTAATGTTCAACATCGTTTGCAATGTTCTTCTGCAGATTAAAATTGGTATATATCAAAAAGTGTTTATTTACATATAATCAGACAAATCTGACAAATGCTGCTTTCACAAAATGTGTTAACCTAAAAAGATAAAGGAATTTTAATTGTAAACCAGTATTTTGCATGCTAGTTCATTTGAATATGAATGTAAGACAGACAAGTTAGTGGAATTTTCATTTGGGACCTGTTTGGTTGTCATTTTTTTTCCACTTGCTGGTCCACACTACACCATTCCCAAAGCAGATGTCATTTCAGCTGCCTGTGGGAAAACCCTCCTGTTTGCAGCTCAGGAGTGCTGGCAGCAGAAGGGGAAGGGATTAGAGAGCAGCCAGGCAACCAGAAAAGCCAGCATTATGCCTGCCTTGTGAGGTGTCTCTTGGAGAACCCTTTAAGCAAGCCCATTTTAGAACAGGTTTGATATCCCAGTGTGCTGGTGGTGTGATGCAGCATCCTGCTGTGGGTTCTGCAGTCTGCACTGCCCTCTAGGTTTTTGTAGGTGTATTTTGAGTGCTTGAGCTTTAAGGCAAGTAATATAGGTCCTCAGAGGACAAGACTACATATGCTCTAATGCTTACTGGATTACTACAGTTATGATTTTCTTTTCAGAAAACACACATTTGTTTAAGTAATGTAAACAGAAATAATGTATCATCCTCTACAGTGCAGTACCTAGGATTAGCCTGGCAGTTTTTCACCCAGAGAAGGGAAGATAAAATACTGTCCTTTTGCACTGCAGTCAGTCCACCAATGCTACATCTTGGGTTGTGTTGAAACTTTCCTTTTCTCGCTTCCTTTCTCCTTTCTGTCCTCAAGTGCTCTACTTTTCAAACATGACTTAAGCTGGCCTTAGGGAACTTGGACTCCAGGTAAGATCCACTTGTGTATTGTCAAACTGGAGGAATGATCAGAATACCCCATGATGAGCCAGCATGGTCATTGCAATATTCTTATGAGCTGCCTACATCATTTTGCTAAAGTTCATGGTGGAATCTTTCTGAAAAAGAAAAAAAAAAATCAGCTTCTCTAAAGTAAATTAATATAAGGGTTTATTCATTTTCTTTAAAATAATCACTTTGATTGTTGGCTGATAATTGGTTATGTTTGAGATGAATGTTGGAGAGTTATGGAACCACAAAATTTTATCTTAAATCCCTTCCACGATTTTTGCTTGTTTTCTCAGCTGGCGCATGAGTTCAGGTTATTGTATGTGAGAGCTGTCCCAGTGACTTCTTTGCACCTCAGGAGTGCAAGGTGGTTTAACTGAATGAGAGGTGTTTGCTGAATGAGAACCTTGGTTTTGTGTTTCTTGTGAACACTTACGTTTCTCTGTTAAACACTTTGTAACAATCTCTGTGGCAGACTTAAGTATTTCAGCATGAGTAGTGCTGTCATGATTGAACATAGAAACTGAGCATAAAACAGGTAGTTCAAGCAGTTAGACTGAAATGTAAGCATATATCTTTTGAAAGATAATAGCATTTTTGGTTTTCATTACAATTAACTGATGCTTCAATCAGATTTTGTGTTCTCATTGTAGTGAAATAACTGATGGCAAAAGATGCTCTAGATTAAAATGCACTATAATATACTCAAAGTTTCTTTTTCCTTTAAGTTGTTTTAACCTACAGTGGAAAATTTTCTAAAGCCCTCAACAACTGTTTGCAATTTAGAATTAAATGTGTTTCCTGCTTCTAGTGGTGCTGCTGGGGCATGTTACCTAACAGACCTGTCACTTTTCTTGTGCAGTTGTTTCTGTGGCATTATTTTCATTGGCAAATATACGGCATGATAGAAAAGGAAATCATTAGGTGCTCTCACTATTGCTGAGGCATGGAGCTAGAGCAGGTCAGCCACTGCATTTTGCAGATTGTGACATTTTAAATTACCTGTACACTACTGGAAGCAATCTGTGGACCTAATTAACATCTCACCTAATTAAAGTCAGGAACATATGTAGAGAATTCTAGATAGTTTTGCACTGCCTTTATTTATTAAATACCACATTATTCAGATTTGAGTCTCTAATTTCAGTGTTGAAAACTTCAGGTTTGTGTGCTGTTTTCTTAAGTGGGAGTAACTTTTTTTTTCCTCCTTCAAGTAATCAATGCGCTGCTGAATGAGTTCATTTTAATGCACTCAATCATGCCTCTAATGTTTGTAGCTTACGGGCGCAAGCATCAGTAATGCAGGAATGTTATATGGCTTTAGTTTGGGCCATTTCATAAAATATTCATGGAATCAAAAATGTGCATCAAAATAGCGGCTGGGAGAATTACATTTATGTGCCTGCTTTTATGGCAGCTTCACATTTAAACCCATTTGTGTTAATATCTAGTCAATCTTTCTACTTAAAAAAAAAGGGCAAAATAGTGGTCTCCGTATTGGTTTTGGTTTGGTATCTACTTTGATATAGCAAATCTGTATTTTTGGATTGGGTTTTAAGGAGAATTAGATACAAACTTTTAGATGATCTAAAAACATTTCTCTTCCATATTTACAAAATTATATTGAATTGTTTTGCTTGAATGAATAGATTTATTTTTTTACTTTGAAGCAACGCAGTGAAAACTGTAGCAAAAATCTGTGTCAGTCTTATATTCATATATAATTGTTTAAAACTGATTTTCTACTCTCAAATTTCTATTGTGACAATGTTAGCCTCTCATATTTAAGATTAAGCTATTGCTGATGGGATCTCCTTTGTTATGCCCTGAGTTATATTAAACTATAAAAAACTATAGAAGTGTAAAATTTTATAGTGGTAGTACATATGTTGTAGGAGTTACCATTCTGGTTTTTGATTCCTTTTATAAGAGAGACATAGAGATTCTCCAACTCCATTTGGTATCCACTGAGATAAATTCTGCATGGTGGTGTGAGAATAAATATGCAATTGCTATTAATGTTGCCAACTGAAAATGGCTATACTGCTTTGTGTAATATTCTGCAGATATATTTTTCAAACATGGATTTCCTAGAAACACCTTGTTGATTTTATCTTTGAATTCCTAGACCTATAAAAATGCATTTCTGCAAACTGTTTCAAGAGATTTTCTTACTCCATTATTTTTCCTCTCTTTTTGCTTTTTTTGGTTGTTTTTTTTTCAGTTCATAATAAAAGTAGTTTAAAATTCTGGCTTGCCATTGCCTACGTGAGATAAAAATGCTCTTATTCTCAGAAATGTTCTGTAATTGGCTAATTGTTTTTTTTCAAGTGTTTTTCAAGATTTTCAGATGGTGTTCTATGTATGTCTGCAGCCAACACTTGCAGCAGTTTAGTATTTAAAAATTAGAATGCACGGGCCTGATCAGTTCCAGCTGAACTGACTCATGACAGGGACTAAACTCACCAGCCCCCTGAAAAGATGATTTTCCCATAACATTTGAGTTACACAGAAACATTATGGAAAAATAAATAGGCTGATGTGTCACTTGCCAATAGGAGCAAGGGATTTCAGTTTATTTTCATAGAAGAATAAATTCCAAAATCTAAAACATTTTACCTTCCCCAAATTTGAGAAGTCTCCAAATAGCTCATTTTATTTGAAAGAGTCTTCAGTAAGCAAATTCCCAGCCATGTAAGGGCTTTCATGTCAGGAATTCCACCTCTTCCTTGTCTAGGAAACTAGCAGGTATTTTGGCTTTCTGTACATCACTTTGTTTTTAGTATTTCTGTGAGCAGATTCTTTTACATTTTACTGCATAACCTTTCTTGGTAATTCAGTGAAGCCAAATGTAATATAGATCCATTTAAATATAACCAAAAAATAATCATATTACATTATAATTTTGAAGCTTGGTGTAGATGGATTGTTTCCAAAGAGGTTTCACTGAGATCTGGCAAAAGGAGTGTCAGGTCACAGCTCTTAGGGTTAGGTCAACTCTTGAGAACTGTGGGGTGTGTGCAATGTATGAGTTCCATTTCTAGTCTGATAGAAACTTTCACAAGGGGATTCTGCAAGAGAGAGAGCTGGGGTAAGAATCAGCACACCTACAGTTCTAACAACCTGAAGATAGTCCTTAAGATTGCAAGTTTTATTTACCTAAACAATGTGTCCTGTTAGGAGATCATGTTACAGTGTCAGGAGAAACTCAGATACTGTTCAGCTGAGTGGTGATACCACTTGTTTGCTGCTTCCCATTCTTACTAAAAGGTTTTGAGTAACACATGAATCAAATTCTATTAAAGAATCCATTACATATGTAGTGTATCCCAATGACTCAATTGTATTATAATACCCTTTCAAAATAACAAACTATTTATTAATGAACTTAGGGGAGAATTCCAAGGAGGAGTCTGTATGTGCTTATGAGAAACCAAGTGAACAAAATGCTGGCCTAGAGATTAACATTAAATTTTAACTCAACTTTCAATCATTTGTCACAAGCCAAACATGAGCCTCTTCAGTATCTTAAATCTGCCTTTAGCAACTTGGATAACTGGAATTCTGTTGACTTCTGCGTTGACTGTGCCCTAGGAAGTTAGCTGAACAGGATAGACAAAGACTCAGATTGGAAGCCTCTTGAGAATGGACGGTTCTTGAAGGGTTTTCATCTGACTTCAGCAAATATACATCTCTATTTTTTGTTAAATCTACTATCAGGGAACAGCTTGTAACTGGTTGTCATAATTTGCCTTTTCCTTTCTATTTGTGCAGTCTGATGTCAAGCGTGTGATATTTTGGAAAGAATGCGTAGAACTTTTCCTGTTTTCCCAGTGTCTTGGGCCATCTCTCCAATACCTGTCCCTAGCTGGAATGGAGCTGAATAAAGCCTGCTGTCTCCCCTTTCACCTGGCACTGCACTCTTCAGCACCTATTGTCTCCTCTGGGATTCCTACATGAATTGTAGGCTGTAGAGTCATAAAATTATTTATCTATGGCACTCATTTAATTCATTGCATCTTTGAAAGAGGAGTTTCTTGTGCTTGTCAGTTTTAGCTGAACTTGTTTTAATCATCAGAGAAACTTAATATGAAAATAAATTCAATTCTAATAAAGATGAGTTATGTTTTATATTGCAGAGTTGAAAGCATGGTTATAAAGGGGTAACATATGCAAAAGACAAATCTAAATTGAGTTAATAAGAGAAATCTGTCATAGCTGTTCTGCAGCCTCTAGGTTGGCTGCAGGCCTGGGAAGAAAACCTTGTTTTCTCTAGGAATGCTTGAAAAAGATTATTCTCCAAGCTTTTCTCCCTTCCTTTCCAATGACTGGGAAACAACTTTTATCCTCCCTGGTTCTTTTTGTATCTTGAATTCAACACTGTAAATAAAGACCCCAAAGCAGCAATAGTTCCTTGTAAATCACATCTCAGAAGAGGTATAAGCTACAAACATCTAAATTAACATACTTTGTGGTTTGTTTCAGCTGTTAATATCAGTACAGCTGATATACTGATGATCTAAGGGACAAGATTCCTCCATCATACACGCACAAACTTATGAAGGCAGGGTCACATTCACCATTCTCCCTGCTAAAGAAAAGTCTTTGCTAAACAAGATATTGTGACCAGCATGCTTTCTTTAAAATTATTTTTAATGTAAGTAGTCTTCTCTTACCTGCTTCCTAGCAATACCCATTATGTATGAAAGAAAGCTTATCTGTTCTTTCCAAGAGCTTTGAATTTTCATTGTCCAGCAGGTATGGAAATCTATATTAAATTTTATGCACAGAGGTAAATCCAGCTGAAGATAGAGGAAAAACTACTTGAATGTGAAAATGAATTGAATTCTATCTTCAAAGTTTCCTTTGCCTTAAAGATGTTTGAGTAACTGGCATTTGAAGACCTTGGAGTATATTACTTCAGGCTCAGTAATTAATCTATCAATGGTTAGTGCTCTTACAGTAAATTTACTAGATAAACTCATCAAAGTTGGCCTTGCAATAACTGTTGAATAAATGCTTTGCATGATAATTCTTTTTCTCATTGATTTAATTTGTTTGGATTAAGATTTTTGGTTTTCCCCCACAGTTTTGATACCTTTATCATCTACACTTCAAATCTTTCAGCACAGGTTTTCATTATGGAAAAATACACTTGAGGAATGGTCTCCATTGTGATTGTTTATGCATAGATGTGATTTTGGTATATGAGAACCACAAAGACTTTATGAATCTAGGATAAACTTATTTTTTAGAATATCCTGACTTTACATCCCTGGAATCACACCCCTTCAACATTAGGAATATACAAAAGAAAGCTAATTAAAAATGTGATAAATTTAAATTAGAGTGTTACTGTGTACTGTGAAATTTGACCATATTTTCCAGCGATCTGTGAGTTATGTGTTGGAGTCTTGAAAAATCTGTGGAATGTTTGTCTACAATTTACTTTTAATGATAAAATTATTATAGACTATGAACTTCAACAATTTTTGTTGATTGCACTGATTTTTAATTATGAATGACGTTTTTCAGGTCACGTCATGAAAGCTGCTGAGCATTTTGAAGCATTTTATCAGCTAACAGAGGGCTCATCATGGAAGGATGAGACAGGCCGCACTTATGCTTCACTGGCATGTCAGCATCTCTGGAGAATTTATACATTGCTAGCAGACAAAATGCTAGAAAATAAAGAACACAAAGAGGCCATCAAAACGCTAATAAAAGCTTTAAGGATGGCAAAAGAAGGTAGGTGGAAAATAATGCTTTCCCATACCTTCATTTGATGTGTAGGCTATGATTTTCCCAAGAGTAAAGTAGAAAGTGTCAACAATTTGACTGGATGATTATTTCCTATGAAACTCAAAGACAAATGCTATCAATACACTTGCAGATCTCACTAAAGCAGAAATGCCTTCTTGCCGACAACAAAGAAACTTTTAGGTTCCTCTCCAAAAAACCTGACAACCTTTTGGGAACAATAATATCAAACTGTGAACCCATAATCAGAAAGTGAGGTCACTGATGGAAGGTGAGGTCACTGATTTTGATTGGCTAGTCACTGTTGATTTGGCAGTTTTTGACTGATATTATCTGCTGGAAAAGTTACCTTTTCACTCTACATAATTACTTAATTATTGAAAAAAGCATGTTTTTGTCATAAGCAAACAAAATTTTCTATCTTAATATACATAAATACTTTTAAACCTAAAGTAAAAAATTACAGAATCACAGAAGAGCAGAGGAAATCATAAGGTTGTCCTGAGCAGGCAGTTCAGGACTACATCCAGTCAGGTTTTGATATTTCCACAGGTGCAGCCTCCATAACCACTCTGGAAAAGATTTACCACTGTTACCCTCACAAGGAAGAAGGTTTTTGTTTAAATACATATTAATCCAATATTTATCAACAGATCCATTAAGTTTTTTTAATTTAATAATGTATGCCGAACCTTTAGTCTGTGACCCAGTCCTTGATTAGTAGTTGGAATAGATAAACTGTCAAAAATGGCTAAAAATGAAAATATTTTCCAAATTTTAAAATGAGTTCTGTGACCAGTAACATTATAACTGTATAGGTCATAATACAAGCTTGCAGTGTTTTCTATAGCTATTGTCTATAATACATGCTTAAATTACAGCTACAGTTAAACTCCTCTTCTTAATATTATCTGTAGTAAGTAGAAGGACTGGTGATGAAATTCCCTATGGATGCCTTCTTATTACTAGTGAAATCTGCTGGATATTAGGTGATTGTCAAAATGAATCTGATGTCTTTCCAAAACTTATTTTGATCAAGTAGATACTCTGGTTACCTTATTTCAAATTTTAAATCAATCACTTTCACAGCTTCCTGAAGCAAATATCGCATATCACTATGCACAATGTATGTGCTAAATTTAAGCTTTAGGAACTTCTTTCTGAGGATTTCTTCACTCCTCATTCCAGACCCATACCGGCTAGTGGATGTTACCTGTAATGTCCATTCTGCCCTTCTGGACCATCATCTGTATTTATGTATTTTAGGAATTACAATTAGATATTACCCTCTTCAGACTGCCAAATCCTCTTAAGCAAGGAAGGAAGTTCTTTATGTCCCTAGAAACTTTTAACTTGCTATTCTTCTGTGAAACTGTATTTCTGTATCATTTTCTCTTATTATGCCTTTCAAGGGATATTGAATATTGGAAAAGACCATCAGGTTTTTGAGTTACAGGCTTTTAATAGTGGTAAGTAACCTATTAAGTGCTATAGATAGAGCACTGCTATGGTCTCATCAATTATTATCATTCAGAGAGTTTCAGAACTAGGTATAGACTTCTGTGTGTTTGGACAGAAAGAGTCTACAACTGTAAGCAGACAATCTCCCTTTTCATTGTAACTGTATATATTTATGCATTTTACAAAATACCTTGATATGCATGTATTCTTCAGGTTGATTTTTCATCATTTATTGTGTTGGAGAAGATGGATATTGAGCAAGAGAAAAACTGGATTTTTGGCTGTTTTTAATGTAATTTCATTTACAGAGTTTTATATGGCTGCTCATGTTCCAGAGGGAAATTTTTGAATATAGTGTGATACTTTAAGAACTACATAATTTGTTTCTATTAATTTTGGTATCAAATAGATTATTTTCTCTTGAGGGAGCCATGCAAAAGGACCAGCAGTGTTTCTTAGACCAGTATCAGTGAAATAAAGCCTGGCATGGAAAGGTGGGATGCGCCTTAGCAATACCCCAGAATTTTCTATAAGTACTGCTTGCAAGTATAACTTACTCAGTTTTTAGCTATTTTACACTACAGTAGCTAGTAAAACAGAGAGGGAAATAAGATGAAACTGATCAACCGGTGGTTCTCTCTTGTTGTTTCACTAAGATTCACCTTAGCAAAATGTGTGGGTCAAGATACATTTTGTGTCTATATAGTAAGGTTTATTACCTATCTGTAGCCACTTTTCTATTATATTGAGTATATAGAGAGAGATTACTATAATTTTCTAATTCGTGAAGACACTAGGACCGTGATTAAGCAATTCATGACAAAGAACATTACACGTTTATTTGATTGTACTTTATTACTGGAAGATATTTTCTCTGATTTTGCTGAACTTCCTTGGTGAACTCCATAGCCTCTATTTGCAATTACCACTGTATGTTTTCAGAAAGAGATATGTGGTGGTGGTAAGGAAAGGGAAAAATTTACTGCAGTATTTTAACATCTGTATGTTATTTAAGAACCTGCAGGGTCTGTCTGTACCAATTCCATTTTTTTCAGGTCATGCTGGTAACTCTACTTTTAACCCTTCCTGTAGGAGGTGATATAAAGATGCATGGAGAAGCAGCCTATTGCTTAAGTCTAGCATATCATTTTTCTGGAGAACATGAGACAGCATTAGCAGTAAGTTTGTTTTTTGCTTTAGCTTTCATAATGCCTTCCTCTGCCTCCTCAGCATGCTTGGCATTTGCAGAGTGGAAAACACTTGGAGAGACTTGGCTCATGAACCTTTCATAACTTTATCTAGTTCTGTAGGCAGGGATCCATGTGGCTCAAGCATCTGTGGTTCCAGTAAATTCCAGAACTGATTGAGCCCAGGTTTCCATGCTTGGATCTGTAGAAATAATATAAATTGACAGTTCAGGTTATATGTGACTAGCCTTCCTTTTCCTGTATATATGCAAATTTCAAACAGTCTCTATTTAGTTAGGTTTTTGTATAAAACACCAGTTTTTCAAATTAGTCTGGTACAGTGTATTTGTGAGCAACAATGAAAAATACATCAGTTCACACACTGAGATGGTTAGAACATCAGTAATTTAGAAGAAATATGAATTGCTTTTGAAAAGCTGTAATGCTGATGCAATTCCTGCTGTGGAGACTTGAGTTCAAACTCCGCTTCTGATGTTTCCCTTGAGCCTTAATAATTCTAAGACAGTGAGAGCTCTGCATGTGGAATTCTAGTCTAGAAGGAGGGTTTCCCTGCCTCCTCATAGGTCAGTGTGAGAGGAAAGATAAGCAGCAACTTGATTCTTTTGTGCTAGTCATCAGTCACAGTCCTCCATGATCCTCTTAAAAATGTTCTGTAGAAAATAAATTTGGATATTTTGTTCATGATTGTTGCAATTAATCAGGTGGATAATTACTCTTTCTGTTTGTTCTTGTAACTTCAGAATGTCTCGGTATTCTATTAATGAACTTGTTTTATAGTGGTCATTCATTGTGTTGTGATGTTTTTTGTTTTGTTTGTTTTTCTCAGAAGCAGACCAACAGAAGTCTTAGAATAAATTTAGCATGTGTATCAATATTACTTGCTTGGCTCTTGCAGTAGGAGGTGTTTTAGATTTCTGTCTGATTTAATTTTTGTTGCACTTTTTTTAGAAGTTATTGACCACCTTTATACATTATTCTTCAATGCTGAAAGTTCTATCTTCTGCATAAATCAATTGAATGCTGGAAAGGGGGAGCCTGTTCTCAATGAATTCCAGTTAAACCTGTAGCTGAATGTAAAAATATTTCAAAACTAAAAAGCTCCATATAATTTTATAAGATTGTATTTAATAGTTGCAACAGCAGCAAGAATATAATATTTGATCTCTTACAAGAAAACAGTATGGTAGATTAGACAGAATTTTTTGTACTTCAGTTTACCAGCAATTGTTTTTTGCCTGACAAGTATGCTAGCTTTCTTACCTGAGCAACTTTTCACAGACTCTCAGAAAGTTAGCTCTGTTTCACACATACTGTGTGAATACTGAAGAGCAGCAAGCAAATGTGCTAAATAAAAAAGCCTGCATCTTAATCTCTCGAGAATATAGAAAGGATCAAACTTGAAAGTGTAAAAAATTTTAGTTGTCCTGGCATTGTTTCCTCAGAATAATTTTTAACTACATTTTGTAGCTATTCCTTTCCCTTCATTGTTCCTCCATGTCTCCTGTCAAAAAGTTACAGGAATCATTTGGAAGTTGCATTTCATTTTGTTGCATGCAGAGTTTTTTTTTTTAAGGAAGCTTCTGAAACTTTTTTTTTTTAATGTACTACTGCTCATTTTAAATATATAATCAATAGGTAGTACCTAATGTTTTTAGTCATACCAAAATACCCGACAGTTAAGGAAAGCAATGTGAAAGGGGAAGAAGGTCTCTGTAGTACAAAAACAAGTTATACATTATGCTAAGAATATAAAATGTTATTTTAACAGTAATGGAACTGCAAACACTTTTCAGTGGTAACAATACAGTGACATTTTCTAATATAATGGCATGAAAAATAATATATTACATGAAATAATATATTACATGAAAAGCTTTTTAAGTACTTTGTTCAAAACATACACTGTGTTCTATAGGATGAAGAAAAAAGGGTACAGTTTTAGCTCCTTTTGTCTTTTGCAGTGATCAGTATAGACAGCAGTAAAATATCAGTGGTTGACAGTACTGTTGAGCAGAAGTTGTCTTCACTCTCCAGTTGGAAATCATTGCCTAAAATTTCCCCTTCTGCTCTCAGTTTAATGGTCTCTGTATCCAAGGGGAGCTCAGATGCTTACGGAGATGAAATCATTGCCTCCTGTTCCCAGGGGCCCACTGGTTATCATTACCCATAACATGCAGACAATACTGCTAGGAGCCAGTTTGCCTCATGGTAATATGTAGTTCATCACCAGCTTCTGTAGCATGCTAAAGAGGTCTTGCCACACAGCTTGGGACTATTCGGATGTAGACTCTGGGGTCTCAGCAGTTATTTCCCTGCTTTGCATCAGTTTTCATCTTCTTTATCCCTTTGTGCCGTGGTCCACCTCAGGCAGTCTCCTTCTAGGGGAATCTGAAAGGAGCAGCTGTTACAGGCACCATTTCCTCCAATTGTTGCCACTTGGTTCCTTTTGCTCTTTAGCCTCCCTCCCCCAACATGCACACACAGGATCATGCATATGAACTTGTTTCTCTTTCATTCATGTCTTCTAGCAGGGCAGAGAAGCATATGTTCAAAACAGTCATTATCTGATGCAGTAATTAAAGACTGAAATTATTAAGTTGCAGCCTATAAAAAAATGCAGTCACTTTGTATCAAATGGGCTGGTTTTGTTAGAGAAGGTTTTTTATTTGCTAGGGACTTAGTGTTTAACATGATTTGATTTGGTGTATAATCTGTATAAATTAGTTTAATTTGATTTGATATATATGATTGATTTCAGTGGAGCTACTCAGATGTAAAAATATAAATGTGTGCAAGTTTAAAAGCCCAAGAACTAATTACATTCAATAGCAGTAGGATAGGTTCATAATATTTTTCATATTGTCTGGTTTATAATCAAGCCTAATGGTTTTTCCACAAAATATTAATAGCTCACATTATATAGATTTCATCTTAAACATTATAGATTTTGTCATCGAGGGTTCTCCATCTAGGCTAATTATAAAATAAAAGTTACTGTTTACTTATTTTTTCCTCAGACTCATTATACAAGCTAAGTTTTAAGTGAAACAGTTCTGTGTCACTAGAAATCTTGCATAAGGTATTATAATCTAATGCTTGATGGGGGCATTTTTGTGGTTTTTTTTCTTAGACTGAGCTTTCAAGAATTCTTTGAAGTGTAGGTATCATGGATATTTTTCTCTTTCAATTAGAGTTGCATCCCAAATCATTACAAAAAATCCAGTCCTTGTTCCTCATCTAAGTGTTAGGGGTTTTTCCAAGTGTTCCTTTATTTTGGATATTGAATTCTTTGCTTCAGATATGTTACACATTTAAATAATAGAGGCAGTGTTCATGAGTACTGAGACTCGTGCCAAGCTAAATGTGATAATTTATGACATAAGGCTATCTTCATGAATTGTCAGAATTACGATACACAAGCCACAGGCATAAAATTATCAAGAAAATTTATGAACTTGCAAAGACATCTTCACATTCAAAATGACCCTGTTAAAGCAATCAGAGGTGATTAATGGCCATAAACTTAATTTCTGTAAAAGTCTGTGTCAAAACAACTGGGAATTTTGTCTTCTCTCATGCAGCTGGGGAGAGTGTGAGTGGGGTGCAGATGTTCTGAATTTGGTATATGCAGTATATTTTATCTGATTATATCTATTATATCTCATTATATGGATTATGCCCATCTGGATGGATGGATGGATTTGGTAAATCAAGAAGGATCTTAGCAAGTAAAAGAATTCCAAAATGCAGAGTGAATGTTATTCTCTTTTCTCCCAAATACTGAGTAAGGTTGTTGAGAAGAATGAGTGTGTGAAGTTAGAAGGTTGCACTTCAAGTCTGTGGTGTCTGAGTAGACCACTGAGTTTGCATTTAAACTTTCCTTATTGTTACCACCAAAAAAAACCCTCTCGAGTGGGGACTCACAATACACAGCCAAAGATACTCTTTAAAGGAAATTATTTCAAACCCCCTCCTTTTAAATCAGCCATACTGTCCTTTATTAATCTCTAAGTGATATTTAGCCATTAGTAATGAAATGTAACATTTTTGGCTTAGCAAATGGCATCACGTGCTTGGAAAAACATCTTAGAATACCAGTATAAAAAGTTTCATCATTGCTAGAGCCTCCACTTTCATTGACGTGATCTTTAAACTGTATTCGTATAGGAATTTAGTGGTTTTCATATCTGAGGAATAAAACCCCAAAACTTTGAGCCTTTGTAGAAGAATTCATCATTACACTGACAATAGATTGTGTACAGAGAAAGGAGTGGCCCAATTTTGAAACTGATTATATTTCATGTTCCTGAAGGGTCCCACTGCTGCTAGACACTGGTGAAGATGATATAAACAAAATTATGTGAGAATTAATATTGCAAGTGAACTTTGTCCTGACAAAATATACTGACTCTAATGCTGAGGGAATTAAGAAATTAAAAATTATTTGTGTTGACAATACTAAAGAAGACCTAGAACCTCAGGAAAGAGATACCTATCTGATCATTCAACTAATTTTTTTGTTGTTAGTTTAGCATTTAATCCTTAAAGTGAAGGACAGTTCTAACTTTTTTGGGACATGAAAGCTAACAGTTTCTTAGTGAAGGAAGGGTTTCTTCTGTTGATCTAAAGTTAATAAGATTTTTCCTATCATAACCAGTTTCTTGAAAATCTGGGATGAAAAGGGTTCTGATTGTGCCTGAGATGCAGCAATGCTACTTTCCTTCAATACTTTTCCATACACTAAGCAGTTTTGCACCTTGGTGTAATGGTGTCCACTACACTTGCCTTGAAACATGGTGACATTTTTCTTTTCAGTCTATGGTTCAGATTGCATTTTGCTTGGTTAATGGCAGCACAAAAACTCCCTTCAGTAATGTGGATTTTTTTCAAGATAAATGTGCCACAAGAACATCCTCTGTAAGAAAACAGTCTTAAATGCAGTCCTGCTTCAGAATTACAGTAGTCTAGTTACACAAAAACTGTAGAACATGAGAAAAAAAATATTAAGTACATAAAAAATCTATTACCTGATGATAAGAAAAATCACAATTCCATGTTTACCCACAGCAACAATGAAAATAAATGTTCTAACAACTTGTTGATATTTACCCTATTTTGGAAAACCGCTCAAGACTATTCACTGAGTCTTCACAGAAGTATGATGAACATTATTTATTTCTATCTTTAGCACACTTTTATAGGGTCTGACAGGGTCCGCAGGCCTAGCAAGCTACTGTTGGTTAATACATATTGTTTTACATTCTTTCCCCAGAACACAGTGCCACTGTTTTTCTTTATTCTCGCTGTACAAGGAGAGTTTCAAGGACACTGCCTTTAATGCTGTCACCTGGATTAAAAGCTGGGTTGTGCAGACAGGCTTTTACTAAAATATCATGTTTTTACTCTGTTAAAATGTTTCTCTACAACCCTATTCTTTAAGAGTCTCATGCCCCATAAGAGCGGCTACCAAAACATCGTGAATGGCTGGATTTCCATCTTTTCCATTACAGTTTTCAATTTACTCATTCATACATCCCAAAAGAGTAGGACTACTGCAGTAAGTTGAAAGTTTGCGTGCACAGTCCATTAGATAAATCTATAGCACCTTTTCAGAATGTTAGAATTATCTGACCACTGGTGTTCTCAAGAATCTGAATACAAGTTGGTGACTAAGAGTTTAAAACCTCAATTTTGAGGGCTGTGCCTGGAGGACATTGTTTTCTTTGTTTCTACTTCTGAAACAGTATGAAAGTTTCTTCATTTATATCTATTTACAAGATTATTTACATATATTTATATATGTATATATATGTAAATATATTTGTATATTTATATATATTTACAAGATTACGTAGCCTTACTTAAAATATATACTAAACATCCTGCATTTAGAAATTCTGCTATTTAACATATCAAATATGGTTTTCCAAACTTCAAAATCTATTTTTAGTAATAGTTTTACTCTACTTAAAAATGATAAATTGTAACATTTTATTTATTGTTTTATTATTGCTACACACACACATGCAGGCACTTACACACACAGACACACTTCCTGTATTAGTATCTAAAAGAACTGGAGGGGAGTGCAGTGCAGCACTAGTAAAAGTATATTTACATCATAAGAGATATTCTAAGATCAAGAGAATTCTTTGTATAACTCTGAATTATGTCTGTGAAATTTTTCCTAACTGTTATGCTTGAACTCAAAAGAGGCAAACTGCTCTTATTGGGGGTTTTCCCAGCTCTAATATCTTGAAAACTTGAGAACAAAGCCATAAAGATTCCTTAACCTGCTCTGCTAGGGAATAAAGATATCTTTACATCTGGTTTTCACAAGGCATGGAGGGCAGAGCATTTGGCAATCATGGAGCCTCAGTTCAGGTCTTGCTTTTTGGTGTTGCTGCTGGGATGGAGCAGCCTCTGCGTGGTCTCTGCTGGTGTGGCCAGTGCAGGTGGCTCTTCCTTGTGCGTTCCCAGGCAGGTTGGCAGCCAGACAGGGGACACAGCTAGACAGGGTCTACTTCTGGGAAAAAAATGGTTAGTTTGTCCTGACTGAGATTTCTGAAACTCCACTAACTGTCTTCTGTCAGTTACAGGACGTGATTTAGGCATTTTCTCTGGACTCTATTGAAACTTTTTTTAGAGTAGCTAATAAAATTTGCTTCTTTTTTTCTTCCCCCACTCTTTTTCTTCTCTTAAACACCTGCCAATGTAAAGTTTCCCCTCATTTAATTCTGTTTAACTTCTATTGGATTTCTAGCTTAGGTGTGCTGTACATAATTGAGGGAAAGGGATAGCTACAGCATGTCCATGTCCATAGTTTATGTTATCTGATAACAATAGCATACAAGATCTTAGGAACTGCCAGCCCATTAGCGCACTTCCATTAGTGAAACTGCACATTCTATACCCAGGGATGTAGCAAATGGCTGAGGAACTGCAGGAGAAATTTTCTAATTCTGTTAGATAATCTACTTACAGAAATCAGGCTCTTAATGTGTCATGAGAAAGAAAACATTTGTACCCACACTGTACAAATTCAGGAATTTCAGTACTTAAACACAAATATATTCATAATCTGGGAGGTTTTGTTTTCCATTGTACAGTTAATTCTAATGAACAGATGATAAAAAAGAATTCTGTAAAGTAAGGCTTTTAAAATTAGATTGGTTTCTCATTGGTACAGTTCAAGCTACAGCAATTCACTTATTAAATATATGTTTAAATTTCAATTCAGTTATTCTCAATGACTTTGGGGTGACAAGTCATATATTCAGGTATTAGCAAATGCTTAACAACTTTGCTTGATCAGAATCATTGATGGCTGAATTGGAGAAAAGGTCTTGATTCAGGCATTAGATCTTGAGGAATTTAAAATTTATCCTTTGATAGATAAATAACCTGAGAAGTTAAAACACTGAGGCATGCCTGTGTAAAACTGAGAGCTTGGTGCCTCCTTGCTAGAAGCAATTTGTTTTGCTGTTTTGCTTTCAGCTTATGTATTATTTCCGAGCTGATCAAAAGAATTGGTAGCAAAGTGTGAAATAAATTGTACTTCTAAAGAAATCGATTTCACATTCCTTGGTGCTTTAAATGATTTTAGTAATATTAATATTTAAAATATTTCTGTCTGAAATCTTTTTATGACTGCATATACTAGTAAAGGTCCCTATTTCATTCAGCTGTTTTTCATACTAGTATATTACACAGCAAACATTGTAGAAATACTATCTTTTTGCACTGAAATGGATACAAAAAATCTCAAGTGTCTTTTTGCACCTAAATGACTCAAGTTTTATTCAGTCAATAAGAACAGTCTATTAATCCTTTTTCTGTGTTACATGGGTTAGAACTTGAAGAGTATAAGGTCCTCAGCTGAATGAGATGCCTTCCTTAACTTCTAGATTGATTTGCAGAAAAGTACCCGCTACATTATCTGATTTAAATTGGCTTTATACTTTCCTAGTTTATCTCAGCAGTTTTTACCATTGTTATGCAAATTTAAACTTTGTTTGTTTGCTTGCTCTTAGCTAGGAAAACTTTGTGTAGTTAAAAATATCTGTTCAAGATATTAATAAGCACAAAGCAGAATATTTATAGGTGCATTGTCTAAGAAATAATGGTCATTTAAGCATGCAAATATATGTATTATGATACTATTGTCTTAGCAGGCTAGAGTGATCTGACAGCCGGGTACATTCATGTAGAATGTACACATCAATCTAATAAAAGCAGTCCAGACATCTGGAAGACATCTGGATCACAGTGCTGCTGTACAAAAACATTTCTTAACAATTCGCATTATTGCACTTACCCCAGTTTCCAGTCCTGTCCACCCTTTTCTCCTTGTTTCTTTCCCCGGCTCTGCCTTTGTCTTTTATGTACTTGCAGAATCTCATTTTTCCTTTACAAGTCACCTCCATCTGCTTATGTGTCAGAGTGGCCCTGGTGCCACACATCACATAGAGGAATTCTCAAGATGAAGGGCTGTATTCACATCACTACTTCTGTCTCAGCACTGTTTCGTGCTTGTCACTGCTCGGCACTCAGCGCCACACTGCCTTGTTTTGTCAATAACCATTTATTTGTTGCTGGAATAGTAGCAACCATTACATCTGACCTCCCTGTTTCATCAATTATGAATAGATTATTGGATGTGAACATCTGCAAAAGCTTGCTGTTGAACTTACCTCCTGGCTGGGATTAGATAAAGTATTAAACTGTTGTTTATTGTCAGGCCAAAACTCTACTGGGAAGCCAGGGAATTCCAGGACTAGCAGACTCCCATCAGCAAGCACCAAAATTGTTTAGTATTGCCACCGTTTCCCATAAGATCGTAGCCATTTATTATTTACACTTATTACTAGTTGTTATAACATACTTGATAAAAGCTCTTGGCAGGCACAGTGTTTCCAGCTATTGTCACATCTGTCAGGATGGAAAGGATACATAAACTGGTTTTTCCTCTTATGTTGCTGTTAAAGGGTAACAGATGAAGCTTCTTCACTCCAGACTGTTAAGCCATGCTTCATTTTGAAGAAATATGTCAACAATGGCTGGCTTGGAAAACATTACATTCCTGTCCTAAATATAGATTGCAGTAACCTTTACTAGGGCAATTTCTTTTGCAGTGGAAATTTCAAATTGCACAGTGACAGTAAATGAAAATACTTGGATTTGATGTTTGCATAGTTTTTTTCTCTGGATGACTTTTAAAAAACTTTTCCAATATGAATGAATAATAAAACCCTTTATGATGTATAGGAAATAAGAAAATCATTACTTCATTCCTGCAAAGTTGTTGTGTAAAGAATCAGAATTAATATAATTATTGGTGGCACAGAAGGCCAGAATTAAGGACAGAATTAAGGACAGTAAGGCAGAAACAAAAATTAAAGTTTATTCAATCATCTGTACATTTCATCTCGTTAAGCTTTCTGTGCAGCAATATGAAGCATATGGGATGAACTGCTGACCTTGTAGACACCAACAGAAGTTTGAAATTACTCTGGGCAAAGGAACTTTTTCAATTAGTTACTTATATTTACATATCATCCATTCAGAATCAAAGCAAGATGTACATGTCCTGAGTATTATGTGACGCAGACAAGATGATACAAGCAAAGAGCCTTAGGTCTGATCTTGATAGACTGTGAAGGAATGAGTGAAATGTTTGTCTTCCTTCCCTTAATCCTTCAAGCAGATGCACACACAAGTAACCTGACGCATGTGTTGCTGAGTGTTTGTAGAGCATGAGGGTAAATACCGCACTTGATGGCCCAGTAGATCAGTGGAGGAGTGTCAACTGGATTAGTTACCCACAGGGAGAGTGGAGCCAAGCAGCACCTCAGTGATAGCCATGTCCTAGCTCCAGAAAGTCTTCAACAAGGGTGTTCCCCTTTGACCTTTGACTTGGACAGACTTCTAGTTAGATTCTTCTACTTCCCTCTCCTCTCCCTGATCCCCTTGCTCCAAGATGTATGCTTATGTTATGCATTATCCAAGCAAAGTCACTGGAATAGGAGTTCTGGAACAGACCAGACCAATTCCAGCCAAATTCTTTCTGTCTCTGTAAGAAGATTGACAACATTTGTGGATTTCTGGTAATTTATCCAAAACTACAGCCAGTGTAAGTGCATGTGGCTTAGGGCAAGGAGTTAACGTTCACACAACTGAGTTGGTGAATTTTAGTTGTGAGTAAAGAGGGAAAAGTAACAGTTCAGTCAAACCAGAGAGTTCTGCTTCTTTCCTGGATGTGGCACCCAGTTTCTGTACCCCTGAACTGCGAGCATGCAGATGGAATATGTGCAGCTTCTACCCTGGATGCTCACTATGCCTGAACATATTTAGCACTGAGCAAGGTGTGGCCTTCCATTCAGTTGATACTGGTGTGTAATATTCCTGGGATCAATGAGCTCTGCTCATTATGATCAATACATTTCATCAGCAATACAATTTTCTTTTGCAGTCCTACCTCTCCCATGCTGTGTTTTGGCAAAAAGGATTATATCCGGGTTTGTATTGTGAAACTTTTCTTTAATCTTATTCAGCATGGCCACAGGTGTGTAACCACTCAAATTATGGTAAAAAAGACTGCACATTTTGTCATTTTTAAATAAACATTTCTGGGGCAGCTACTGGTCAGAGTTCATTGAACTGCAGTGTGCCTATGCGTGCAATTCTATTGTCTCTTATTTTCACTGGACTGTATCAAAATTATTATTTAGCAACCATCAGAACTATGTGCTTTTTTCTGAAAGTATTTAAGCGGTACAAGGTGGTGCGAGTCCTGTAGTCTCACTCGACTGCATTGTCTGTCTACCAACACCTATTGTTAGCTTCAGAAAAATACTGTCAGATGCTGCTAGCCAGGCTGGGCCTTAGCCTGCCGCTGCAGTGCCTGTCAGGAATCATTAGCTACTGATCTCTTTGACTAATGGTCCAGTTGATTGTCTGATTCATGTTCAAGATCTGTAAATGAGGCAGAAGCATCTTTCCTGCTCACCAGCTGTGAAATGGCTAAACACAGCTAGATTTGCAGAAATCAAAACAAATGTATTTCCAATAAAGTTTGGCAGCAATATCAAATCTAAAGTTGAGAGTGGAACTATGTTTTTGTGGTTTTTAAAGTTACAGTATTATAAATCAATGTTATCTCATCATGTGCTTGTCAGAGAAATGTATTTTACCAAAACTGTGAAATGCTGGTAGTAGCATTAATCTTATGTTGAGTTGGATAGATGTTCTTTATTCAACATAAATTCATACTTTCAGTATTTGCTCTTTTGTCCATTATCCCCAGATGTATCAGTGTTCCACAGCCTCTGTGCTTTTGTCTGAGTCCTGCATATGCTAATGGGGTGTGCATGCATGTCTTTGTGCACATATAAAAGAATTACAGGTATGAAAACAATGAAAAATAAAGGGTGGGATTTTGGATGGAGGGATTTCTTGGGGGAGGAGCTCCTGTATCTCTTTTATATTAATGGAATAAGGCCTGGAGGCTCAGCCTGGCATAATGCCAAGATAACTGAAGTAAATCTCTGCCTGAGAGCTCACGAATATTTTTCTTGGAAAAGGAGCTAAACATGAAATTTACCACTAGCTAGAGAATTAGTGTGAATTAGTTACCACAAACAGGCTCTAGTTTGTGGATTTAAGCAGAGCTTAATACTTTATTTTTACACTGTAATTGTGGACACAACAGACTTACAAAGACACAGAACGAGAGTTGATTTTGTGAATGGATGCTTGCACAGCAGCTATCCTGTGGTCTGTTATGTGGGAGTTGAAATCCACCTTCAACTTCTACCTTCCTATCCTGCATGAAGGAGGAAAAGTGATTGAAACCCACTGTATTAGACATTGATTTTCATGTTATTTGGGTTTTTTAAGCTACTTTTTCCACAGACCCACAGAAGTAAAACTTTTGAGACAGTCAGTGTGCTTGGTCACATTGATCCAAAAACTAATCTGTGACCGGAATCAGTGTGGTTTTTATAATTGCTATATTGTTAAACTTAGGTTACGTTTTTTTATGTAGTGTATAATAGTGTATACATATATAGTATATATAGTAGAAAGAACTGTACATTATTCTAATCTGTTCAACCTCATATACAACTAGTTGCTAGGAGTATCAAAATGTCTTTGAAACAATATGGAAATTTTATAATTTTAGAATGGAGTCTAGTATGATCAAGATAAATCTATTTTAACAGCTTCCTTCCTCAGAACTATTTTTAGATGGCTAATTCTAAAAAAACTAACAAACAAAACAAAATATAAAGGAAAAATAGACGTTTTACCCCTTCAATAAGTAAATCTCTGGAAACTTTGTCTAACTTTTGAGAAGGAAATTTAGCTTAATGTGTGTAATACCCAAACTGGTTTTAATATACATTACCAGTATAGAGTCTTACATAGTCCCATTCAATATCTATTTACACATTGTTATATATTTTTATTGATACATAAATTAACAAATAATTACAAAGAAAATTACCAAGATGACATTTTCAAGCACTATATTTGCTATAGAATACTGCAGCAGAAGCATCTTACATTAATAAGAAGGTTTTTCTTTTGTTGTCTGAATTTTTCCCATGCAGTAAAATTGCACATTTGTGTAGGAGTTTTCAGCATTAATTAATCCACCTCTTCTTTGGATGTAATCTTCCCCTGCACAGAATGGCATATATATATATATATATATATATATAATGCTATTTTCTGGTTATTCTTCTGTCTAAAGGCAAACTTTCATTGGGAACCTATAAATTCCATTAGATCCAAATGATGACTGGCAGAGCCCTGCCCACACAATACTCTGCCACATGCATGTTTTCTCCTATGTGGTATCCACAGCAAGCTGGTTACGTGGATTGGTTGTTCCTATCCCATAAAAATAATCAGGAAAGTTTTCATGCCCATTTGTTGGTTTTAGGCTTTTTACAGATTCTGGCAGGCATCACTCTGCTGGTTCCAGTTGATTTTCCAGCATGTAAATTTTGTATTTTTTTTGTTTTGAATGAAAATAAAAAATCTGCTGTAATTTCAAGAGACTTTGGGTGAAATCCTATAATGCTGATGTGTTTAACTGTCACTTTAACCTGTTTGATCTGTTCCTCTTTTTCTATCCTGAAATGTTTCTGTCCTGAAGTGTTTCTATCCTGAGGGTTGAAGGTTGAGCATACATCACAGGAGAAGAGAACCCTCTTCACTTCTTTCACATAAATGGGTACTGGGCAGCTGTGGCATCCAGGGGCATTACACAACTCCTTTCCATCAAGCTGCTGTGTCCCTTTCTGTGTCCCTATGTGTTACCTGAAGCGGGAGGAGTCATTTGAAATACAAACATAAAGGGTTTCTATGGTAATTTATCAAGATTTCCTCCCTTTCATGAAGATGTTTCAATTTAAGTCATTTCCTCATTATTTAGAATGAAGTACAATAGAATGATTTGTATAGAATAGTGGTAACCTGAGACCAAAATGAGCATTTTTAATCAGTATGAATGAGTGGCTTTATTTATTTACTTCTGTCTTTCTCACAGCTGTTGCAGCGATGCAAGGAAACAACTTTTTACTTCAGCTGTGCATGATTTTTCCTTGGGTTTATCTGTACTTTTCAGGCTTTTTGATATCTTTAATAGAAAAAAATATACAGTAGCCAAATCCTTAAGTTCCTAAGTAACCTTCCTGCACCACAGAGTAATGACTGCAGGCCCTATGTCCAAGTTTAATATTGTAGAGGCCAGTTTAAAGTAGGAATGATTTCAGTCCAGCACATAACATTTGTGACACTTCCTGATACTCTGATAGCAAGTTTTCTAATATGGGCACGATTATTCCAACAAACGCTGTAGTCTCCTGAGTTAAATGCAATACCAAGAATTATTTCTTGGACACCTGTGTGTTTCTGCTACCATCCTGGATCATTAGAAGGATGTACTGCAGGCACTGACAACATCATGTATGTATTCAGTTTAGGGAGAGTTCTGAACTGATGTGACAACTTCCTAACTGGGGTGCCTTTGTACTCTTTCTGTCACACTTAATGCATTGATAACTCAATTGGCAGTGACCTGCAAGGATAGGATGCAACATTAGAACACTACTGATAAGAAAGTACTTGAGGGATGATAAATAGGGCAGTGCACATTAATCAATGCTACTTCTGGTGCACACAGAGCTTGTGCAGCTAAAGAATAAGAACCATGTCCAGGGATGCTGCTGCATGTAGTAAAACCCCAAAAACTAGGAAATCTGAGTGATGGAAATGGTGACACCCACAGCATTAGCACACACAGGTTGTCTTCTCCTGAGCCATGCACTTTGCCAGTGACAGGGGATGTGCTCTTAGTGGAAAATGCCCAGTCTTTTACCTCAGTATCATTGGGCATCATGGGGCATGCGGGATACTGTCATATTTCTCTGGGCATCTCCCATCCCCCTTCAGAGCTGGTAAATGACATTCACTACTCCTTTCTTGGAAATGTGCAAAAAGGATTTCCATAGAGAGTCTTTGGAGATTTCCTGTTTTCTCATGTGTGTAATAGATTGGGTCAAGCAACAAAGAGGAGGGATGAAAGAATAAGATTTAATTTTATATGCACTCTCCTGTCATCACCATTGAAAAAAAAAAAGGATGAAAAGATAAATTCTGCAATACAGGTGATGTCAGTGTTAAATTAAATTAAGATCATATATTTTTATGCAGCAGCTTTAAGCCTTCAGTTATGGAGGGGTTGATAATAATAGAGTAGATTCCAAGCTAATGTTAATAAACTTCTTGTGAGTGAATAATTAATTAGAAAAATAGCAGCCCTATCTACAGTATTTTAAGACAACATAGATGAAATGTATAACCTGTAATTGATTCAGTTTTGGGGCATCTGAATTGTACTAAGATAACTTGTGACAGATTAAAGAAAGAAAAATAATACTGAGTTGTATTTCAGCATATCATTCTAAAACAGTATGAATGCAAAGGGCACCATCTTAAGTTATTGATTATCAGAAACTCAATAAAAGCACAGGCTCTTAAAATCCTTTAAACAATGGATAATAAAATTTATACTGCAAATCAGTAAAAAAAACTCTGTTTTTTTGCAAATTGCCAAAATACAGAGACATAATTGCAAGTTATGTCTTTTTGATTTGTAATTACGGAATAGTTTCAAACAACTATAAATAATGATCAAAACTCTAGTCCCATTATGGCTAATTAGAGAACAGCTGTAGAAGTGGGAAAGCTTTAATTTTGTGTTCTGTGTGGACAGAGAGATTGGGAGGGGAAGAAAAAGTGGGAATTCCTACTATTCATAAAACACTATTTACTGTTTTTATCTTCCTGTTTCACAGGTTTTGAACACTTCTGTAGATATCTTCACAACCCTTTGTGATTCTGCTGGCCTGGGCAGAGCATATGCAGCTGTAGCCCAGATCCTGGCAAGGTAGGTTAACACATCCTTGTCTGACTGTCAGTGCAGATTCACTCAGCTGTGAAAGACTTAAATTGTTAAGAGGTCTGTCGCTTCCCATTACTGACTGCTTAAATTTTAAGCAGTGCCCTTCTTGCAGTAAGTGACCCTTTCATCGAAAGTTATTTTAAACTGTTACACATTTTTTAAAATGTATAGTTCTAGTTTTTCTTTGCCTGTAAACCTGTCCTTTTTCTTCCACATTTTGAGGGCTTTTTAAGTGTTGGGGTTTTTTTTTTTTTTGTTTGTGGGGGGACCTTACCTTACTGGAAAACAGAAATGCAGACCTATTTTTCAGGTTAAGAAAGAGAGGAAACCTGGAAGAATGTAGCAAGCTTCAGTAGGTGTCTCAGTGTAATATTTTCTGAACTGTAAGTTTCCATTTATTGCACTCACTTCTGGTTTGTGCATGTGTAACTAGGTACAGATTTGTTGCAAATATGATGCTTGTGTTCAATATTTTTTGTTTCAGCATCTGGCATTAAAATCTTCCTCCAGGTGAATTAGTTCAGGTACAAATTTTGACATAAAATAGTCTAATGAAATTACCATATGAGATAGGGAAAAAGGATATTAAAGTGAAGGTTGTAGCTTATTCTTGATTTATCCTATGTTTGAAGACCTCAGTGCATATGATGCATGATAGAGCTTGGCAATACGGAGAGGGACTTGTCACCAGGTTTATTTCAGCGTGCAGAGCAAATTCTCCTCTTTGAGTTAGATCCCTTGTCTCTTGGCCTTATCCAAGCACACACGGATCAGCCACAACCACAGTACTCTTCAGCTCTCTGATGCATAATTCATGTCTACATGTATTCTGAGCATCCTAAATAAGGACATGAGGAAAGATATTCAAAAAGACACAGAACACACTAAGAATACCAGATCCCAGTTTTAAAACTCTCTTAAAGCCTAACCAAGAAAGATTAAGTAGAAAAACGCCAGCTGTTACAATGAGTGGCTTTGCAATGAGTACAAAGTTTTCTGAGCTCTCAGTAGCATTCCTGAGCTCCTTGTATTCTCAAAAAGTAGCAGTCTGGGTAGAGGCTGGGTTAAGATAGTCAAGAGAACATCCCTGTTAAACTATGTATATTAATTTCCTTTCTGTGATTTAGGCATTCTGGAATGAGGGCACATGCATTTATTTACTCGAGAAGTTGCAGATTTTGAGACCTTTCTGAAGTCAGTTTATTAAACCCTTCATCTGAAAGACCATGCCAGTGCAATTATTTTCTTAAAAGCAGACCAAAAGACAGAGTGGCTAGTGATTTTCTTCTGCATCAAATCTGTATTCCACACCTTCTGGGAACATTCTATAGCTGTCCATGAATGGACAGCCCCACTGCTTTCCAGTTGTTGCAATTTGGAAGAAAAGGAAAACAGTAGATGAGCAGTGGGAACAGATACTAAGAGTGGTAAGACTCCTCAGTTGAGTATTTAAGGCATTCTTCTAGAAGAGGAATATTCTGATTCATTGACGTGAAGGAGGAGTTTAATCCCATGTATAGGATCAGGGATTTAATCTCTTGAAGAGCAGATTAGAGAATACATTGGGTTTTCCTGGTGAAGACCCAGCCATGAACCCTTTCTTTTGAAAATCGCTGTTGACTACAACAGATAAAACCCATCTGCTAGTTTTGCCATGAAAGCATTTACCAAATTAAACACCTTACATATGTACCTGCTTTGAAGAGCTTTGGGTATGTGATAGGGATTTACTCTTCAACCCTGTAAAACATCATGGTGGTTCTCAGCTGTCAGTGTTGGACACGAAATGATTCACATGGATGCAGCTCTTGGTGTGGTGAAAGAAGAGACGTTTATTTGTTCTTTCAGTATTTGTAAGTTTTCGATCATGACTAGGGATTGGATAGTCAGGTTACCACCTTCCCTACTGGACTGGCTGTGAGAGATGTCTATCAAAAGGCATATCTTTAATGGAATGTATAAACACCTATGTTTATAGTTACTTTCTTGGGAAAGTGGCTAGAAATTATGAAAACAGTATTGAAAGGCCTGATTTTCAGGGTGACGCTCACCAACTTTCAGTTGTTTGAGAAACTTATATAGGGAAAAGTCTGGGCACCTATGAATCATGCATGAATCAAAATAGTTTGGGTTGGAAGGGATCTTTACAAGTCAGCTAATCCACCCCCCCTGCAGTGAGTAGGGACATCTTCAACCAGACCAAGTTGCTCAAAGCCCCATCCTGGCTGGCCTTGAATATATTCAGGGATAGGGCACCAACCACCTCTCTGGGCAACCTGTTCCAGTTTTGCCACAGTTGTTGTAAAACATTTCTTCCTACATCTAATCTAAATCAACCCTCCTTCAGTTTAGAACCCTTGCCCCTTGTCCTGTTGCATGAGGCCCTGCTCAACAATTTGTCCCCATCTTTATGACAAGCTCATTTTAGATACTGTAAGTTCTCCCTGGTGACTTCTGCAGGCTGAAAAACCTCAGCTCTCTCAGCCGTCTTCATAGGAGAGGTGCTCCAGCCCTCTGAGAATCCTGGTGGCCTCCTCTGCACCCACTCCAACAGGTCCATATCCATCCTGTGCCGAGGATGCCAGAGCTGGACACAGAACATTTTGGATAAATGCACCAATAATCACTGCTGGTGGCAGAATTCCCATATTCAGCTTGTTCAGTTTGCCTTTACTTGTACTGTTACCTGGTCTGGGCTAGATTTGTGTAAATAATTCTAAGTTTGATGGGTAACATCTTCACAAGAAGATGACTCCCAAAAATAATGCATTACAACCATAATGTCTGTGAGAATTTGCGCTTATTTCCTTGTGATAGATTGGATAAAGTGCCCGAGCCCTCCTGAATGGCTCAGAACTTGTCTATGGCTTTAGAATATTTTGTGAAATCTTTGCTTCAGATGTTTCCAGAGACCATGGGAAACTGAAAATCTTTGTCATGTACATTTAGTCATGTCATTTTCCAGGGGAAAGAATCTGACATAATAGCATCATGTTCTTGACTTATTCTGCCAGTGTCCACCATGGTAATGACTTCTTGTGGACACATGATTTATACATCCAATTCCATCACATGAGCAATCCTATAAAAGGTGCATATTTTCATAAAAGTCTAATAGGGGTAAAAATCTCATAGGGCATTTTAGCATGAAACTGGAAAATGAGTTGCTGTAGATGTGTAATCTCTTCTGCTGAAGTCATCATAACTGTTCTGTGGGATCATGAATGACTATATCTTTAGGAAATTGCATTTTATGCATTTAGGAAGGTGATGTCTAAGGAGATAGAAAGTATATGGCTGTATAAAATAACATGTAGATTTTTTAAGGAACTATAAAATATTAGCCCTTTGAGTAGAAAAGACCTGCTTATCATGTTATCAGGTCTTGTGCAGGATAAGTGTTTCAGTAATCCTTCTAGCATACTTTAAATATCTCAAGCTGTAGTGCTTTTAAAAATACTTCCTTTGAAAAATTGTTAACCTGTACCAATTGATTGCTACCTGGCATAAGTGAAGTTCTAACAGTGAGAAATATCTTTCTGATATGTATCAAATTGGTTCCTGTTTTCCTCAAAGAGGTTATATAGGCTAGCAATTTTCATATTTTCTATATGTGGAGCAGAAGTTTTGATGTGAAAAATAAAAAATGGCCAAAAATGCATCAAAACATTTCTATTAATTCATGAAATTAAGAAAACCTTTTTACATTTTCTCCTGTCACTGATTCCATTTGCTTTATTACTTTCAGCCTCTAGCCCACAAACTTGGTGGCACAATCAAAAAACCCCTTAGTGGCTGTTTCATCTCTGCTCTATTTGATTTCTCCACTCTGAGTAAATGATTAAGTTTTCATGCATTGGTTCAACCAAAATCTATGTTCACTCAACCACATCCTTTATTGATTACTTCTACTGCAAACAGTAGGCCAAGTGTGATATACATAATTGGACAGTTGTCAGGGGATGTGGGTGTTAACAGTCCTGTTTTCCCAATTGGAAAGTGGAATCACCTTGATACACAAATATTCTGCACTGTTTCATTCTCATTCCTTGGACCAAGGAGTCCTTTTCCTCAGAATATATGTTTTTAACTCTCAAAGGTCTGGTTGAATGGATTTAATGATTATACCATATAATATGCTCTTCAAGTTGCACCTGTGCACTGCATATAGAAAACTAGAAAAATTGGAATTAATATTTGTCTAACACTTTAACCTTGTCTTTTAACTTATATAAATCATATGCTGTGTTTCTGTAGGGAAACATGTGATTTTCTTTTCTTTGGAAAAAATAAACAGGTTAAAAAAATATGTGTTTCTAATTCTAAAATTTAGCAGCCTTTTGACATTTGGTAAATGTTTACAGTCTGGTATGTTTCATATTCTCATGGTAATAAAATACTTTAAATTAGGAAAGTTTAGTAAATACAAGTCTGCTAATTGACCACTAAGCTTTACAGCAGCATATACTTGAGCATTTCAAGAATGTTAGTTTGCAGTGGTTTAGCATCCTTTTGTAGGAATTTTGCCCTCTCAGTCACATACAGATAATCACTGCAATATTGTAAATTTGCAGCTAAGCTTTGCTGTGTTTCCTCTTTCGTGGCAGGCTGTTATAATTACTCCAATAGCATAAAAGAGGGAAATTCAGAGTTCTGACAGATTTTTTTTGAAAGCGCATATCCCCAATATATTTTATAATAAAAACTGTATTGTAAATAAATGCTAGGCCATCATTTTCTGCAGGAATATAACTTGAAGATGGTTTAAGATGGTGAGAAAACAGATCACAATCCTTTATCACTTACAGAAACTCCTGTTTGTGTGAATTTCTTAATTAAGACTGGATTTTCTGTCTTGCTTGGTGCATTGACATTTAGCATGTGACATTCCTACATTAGTGACTCAAGTTCATGGCTAATATTGAGGTCAGCTGGAGTAACACTCCAACCTTAAAGGGAAAAAGGGCACCGTGCCTAATTCACAAGCAAGCTCAGATGTCTGTCTTATATCTTGCAATCACACTGCTGAGGTCTTATATTGTTAATATGACTGGCTTTATTAAAAAAAAAAAAATAAAAAAATAAGGAAATCTGCAAATGTTATTGTCAAGGTACATTAGCCAATTTTCAAGTTAGATGCAGCTGTGACCTCAGGTTGCTCTGAGCTCACTGGGATTTGGGGGTGGCACCTGCAATCCACAGTTTATAGGTTTGCCTGTGTGACCCTGGCCACCTTTGATCCACCCAGCCACAGGGCAGTATTGTGTTACAGGGAAAGGCTGTCACCCCAGAATTAAGATACAATACTTTTATGGAGCTGCTGCTGTACCACCAGCTTCTAGAGCAGCTCTGAATGACAGAAGACCTTACTGAAAAAAACACCTTCATACCTCCTTCCCTTATTTTGTCAGGATGTGAGGTCCAGCTGAATTAAAGATATTATCAGCAGCTTAGCAGGGGAAAAAAAAATAAATAATGGAAGGTCCAAAAACCCTGTTGTATCAGTCACCTGTTTTCATTCTTGGCCTTAAAATATGGCACAATAGTCTGAAAGAATGTTTTGTTCTATTTTGCTGAAAGGATCCAGCTTTGCCCTCAGACATTCTGTTTGGATGTAGTTTTATTGAGCTCAGCACAGGTAGCACTGGAGGCCATTTGGAAATAAAACCCAGTCATGGATGAGTCATCACAAAGTAAAGTTGCTTCAGAACAAGGGGGCAGATCTTCAGCATTTGAAGAAGCTATCTGAGTAAATATTTCATTTTGTCCCTGTCCTTTGCTTCAGTCAGGGAAAATCAAATGAGGCTGTGAAGTACTTGGGAGAATTTATGAAGAATGCTGAGAGCGCTAATCTAACCCAAAGCCTGGTGGATGCAAATGTCCTACTTGGAAAAGTTCACAATGAAAGAGTAAGTACTGTTTGTAGTAATGATCTCAAACTTGATTTACTTCTTGGTAAAATCTGGTTTTGTTTATGAGATGATGCAGGAGGATTTGCTCCAGGTGTTGCATCTTGCAGGAGTTACCCAAGGAGAAGTCACTGTGTGATTAAATGAAATGTGCCTTAATTTTCTGGGAAAGGTGAAAGTTTCACATCATATTTAACACACAGAGTATTGTTCTAAAATAGATGAATATAAAACTCCAAATTCAAATCGGGACAAACTTTACATGTTGTGAAAAATCTGCATCCAAATCACCATTGGGGCCATATATGCCCATAAAGAGTCATCGGTTAATGCAAATGAAATTTTATTGCAGTATACATGAATGCATACTGCACTGCATGCTAATGAGCTGTTTATAATCTTAGCTGCATTTTTCTTCTACATCCTTTCAGCCAAATTTGGGAAATAGGTTCTAGCAGCAAGTAGTTTGTCAAAGGTCTGTTAGCAGTGGAAGGACTTTCTCTTCTCGCTCCACTTGCACTGCAGGAGCACTTGGGTTTTGAAACCAAAAGGGTTAAAGACATTGCTGCAAAAGTGAAAGATTCATGCTTTAACCCCTATTTAGAGCTGAATTGCTACACAAAATTATTTAGATACAATAACTAAAAAATAATTTCTTCTGTATGCTGGATAATATGGAACTTAGGAAACACTTTCACTATGAATAAAATAATAATATAATAAAATATCTTCTGTTGCATATTTTTTTGTCATAAGTTCTGTGTGTAATATATTGAACAGAGCTCTTTCCCCTTTTCACTTACTCTAAATGCCGCTTTTTTTTCCTGGGTTCCTCTTACAGAGAATTCCCACTACCAAAATTGCTCTTCTGTTTGTCCTGTTTTTAGTTCATAAGCAGTAGAAACTTTTTTTACGCTATAATCTCTAAATTAGCCTGAGAGTTTTATGTTTACCTGTGTTCTTGACATAAATGCTGAATTTCTCATTGAAAATTCAGTTTTTAATTCTTTGACAACTTGATGAAGTAACTGTAAAATTGATCTGAAACTTAGAAGGAAGCAGGGTGATATGATACTATGCTGAATTAGTCTCCTCCAAATCTGAAAAGTAATTAAATAAAATCTATTTAACTGCTTCTGTATTTCATCCCTTCTTCTGCCATTGCTAATAATCAATTCAATAGAACAGGTATTTTAAGAACTAATCTCTATTTGATTGTTCTTTAAATTCTCTTTCTCAGTTCAGAATTTTCTGCCTTGTGCTGGGGCAGTAGTGTAGAAGGGTACAAGTGCAGTTACTTAATATTAATATATATATATAAAATATTTAGTTAAAATATAAATAAAGTTTGCAATTCCCCATTTTGTATATAATTTTGTTCTGCAAGGTCAGCAGTGTTTACCAAAACTGAGCATGAATTAACATTTCTTCTTTTGGATAACTGCCTGCTGGTGTCAGCTGTCATCACCAGTATTCTCTAAGTTAAGTCATTATTAGAGTCTTTTTATTCAACTCTGTACATCCCCCAGTGATAAAATTTGCAGTAGTACTGTCCATCAAATTAAAGATATCGCTGTTTATATCCAGATCTATCCGTGGGGACCTTTAATAAACCAGGGATATAACTCTTCCTTTTCTTCCAAGCACAAATCATTTTGACCAAATTCACTTTGGTCTGTCCATACTGTTGCTGTATCTTTCCAGCTCTCTAATCTCACTATTCCCTCACCAACACTGTCTTTTTTTAATCCTGTACACACAGTTTTCTTTCTACTCATGATTGTTTTACACAGATGTTTCTTGTTTCCTGAAATTCCTGGGTTTGTGTTATGCAGGACTATTAGGTCTCATTTCTCCTAGTTTGTTAAGCAGGTTGCTTACTTATTATGTACACTCTGAAATATGCATGATACACTCTGTCATTTCTGATTTCACTTTTTCTGAGCTTCTTAGTCTGATTTGCTGCATTCCTCTCATTAATTGCATCACTTAAGCTGCTATAGTTCTCATGAGTATGGTAAGTAGGTGTTTTTGCTTTTTGTTATATTACAGTTTATCATTCTTTATTCATTGATGTGTCCTTACAGGCCTAGTTCTGCTCTTCTGCTGTGTTAAACAAAGCTAAAAGACTACCGCCGTTTCTATTACTCTTTTTTTCCTTTTTTAATCATATGCATATTTTAGCAGTTATAGGAATTTTCATCCCAAAAAGTGGTATCAAGTGAAACTGGTACCAGTTGGAATCTCTCTTCCCAAGCTCTGTGCAGAAGGGAATTTCAATCTTACTAAATCAAGGTGAGAGTGAAAGGATAAGACAGCTCTGAAAATGTTTTCAGTCAGGAAGTTTCTGCCATCAGGGCAGCAGAATTCCACTCCAATAGTAGGACAGAGAGATAAATAATTTGAGTTTTCTATTCAGCAACAGTTGGACTACATTTCTCCTACTGCTTCTCTTTTTGTGATTAGGAATATCCCTGGGGTTTTGTATACCCCTTTCTTCACCCATAATGAGTAAGTGTTAATTTCTGTTATTTTCAGAGTGAGTCTATCACTTCATTATCCTTCTTTTTTCCATTTTTAGGATTTGTTTTTTAAAATTTAATGCCACCATAAATTAGGACCTTTCCTCCCACAAAAATGTTGAATGCAATGAAACAATAGCAATAATTTCTAAATGGTCTGACTGCAATCTTTATTAATACTTAGCATTGATATACTTGGATTTTACACTCAAAATGCTACAGAGATAACCAAAAAACTATTAAATTCAAAGATATGAGCAGTGTTATCTGGATTTTAGAGGTCAGAAAACAGCAAGGGAGTGTGATTTCCTTAATGCCCTGCCATGGGTCATTCTGTGGGCTGCCACATCTCTGAGGCATCAGAGGAGGAGGCTCTAATGTCAAGGTAAAATACAGGTGACTACAAGTAGTTTTTAACATTATTTTCCTTTTTTTCCCTCTTCTTTACTAGGGGAACTATAACAAAGCTCTGGAATATTTCAGTCAGGCCTCTGAGGCAGCAAAATCTTTGAACAATTTGCCCTTGGTGGCTGAAACAGATAGTTACTGTGGCATCGCCAAGGCTCATCAGCTGATGGTGGCGTTCAACAGCCACGTAGCAGCAGCAGCGGATCCGCTCAGCCTGCAGTGCCTGCTGGCATGGAAGCAAAACAGAAGTGACATGTGCGCTGACCCTCTTCCAGCCGGTAAGGCAGTGCTTATGAAACACATTAGTGCTGCATTGTCCTCAACACTTAAGTCATTTTTCTTGTAGAGTTTTATTAAATTATTTCCCGGGTTTAATCCTTCTACGGAGCAGAGATTGGGATTTACTCCTTTGTGTGCTTGTTTTAGAGGCTGAATTAAAGAAGTTAAAATAAAATATAACAGGGAGAAGTGGATAGTAGTAGTTGCTCTTACATTTTTTCACTGCTGTTTACCAGAACATCACAGTTACATGTTTTAGTCAAAACATAACTGTTTTAATCTTTAAAGAAAACAATAATAATAATCTCTCTTTGCAGTGCACTTTTCAAGTGCATCCAAAAATAGGATTCCTGTTACTAAAAGTGAGAAGTAATTTCTGCTTGACATAGTTCTGAATCCAGAAAAACACACTGCTTTATTTTTGGTATCCTTGTACTTGACATTAGAGGGAAAGGGAAGAAATAAAAGCAAATCTGCTTTCTTTACTTATCTCAGAAAGAGGGCTTTGTGTGGAGTAGACCTCTTTCTTCATGGGTTAAGTTTTCTTTGCTCTTTTTCCCTTGAACAATATATTAATACAAGACAAACTGAATTATGCATTATCTCCAAGTACTGATAGTAGTAAAATGTATTGTACTGAGGAAGGGGGAGGTATAAGTCCACTCTACCTTAAAACTTCCTGCTCTGCATTCCTGTGAAGAGTGTGAATCGAATACAGTGGAAATAAATGACAACTGGGGCAGTCACAATATGAGCTTCAGGGTTACTTTGTTATTCCCTCAATTATCCTACTCCTAAAGAGAAAGAACTGCCTGGCTGCTCCTTTCCTTTGTATCTCACACTTTCATAGAAGTCAAAAATTAAGTATAACTTCAGTGGTGAATTTTGCATATAAAGTGGTAATTGAAGATATTAGCAGTTTAACAGGAGCCAGGATACCAGAGGCAACACTGTAAGCTACTGAGAATTATGGAACATTCATTTGGAAACTGAAGAGATAAATTAGCTAGCATTCTGTTTAAAGTTCTAGTTATGGTAATGCTTCTTCAATGACTAAACATATCTATATTTGTGAATTGTGTCTCAGTAAGTAAACGTCTAGCACACTGGCAGATTTTGTTGACTGTCAGAGTTATTTGGGTGCATGGCTCCTGTCTAGACCTGTAGTGCAAATGCTGAGAATTCCAACAGTCATAATACTGTTGGTCAAAAAAAGAATTCATTAAAGAATATTATATACATTTCATATAAGGATCACTAACTGCAGCTGATACAAATAGGAGGCAAACAAAAATCAACAAGGGCAACAGTAAAAAAACCACAGGAATCTCAAAGACATAGAATGAACTTTGTATAGCCAATATGAATTTTAGTTCTTGCAGGTAATAAACAGGTTTTCTGTTCAAGTTTTAAACATGGCTTTTTCCAGTCAGTTGTGAAACTCATTTATATCCTGAAATGATATGTGCCCCTTTAAGCTCAAAAATCCTGCTCCTCTTTAACAGTACTTCAGGGATAAACAGAGTATGATTAGAAAAACCCTTTATCGCCTGGCAAGCGTGGAACCACAAACAAGTTTTGCCTGCTGAGAGTCTCTTCCTTCTGTATCTCTGCCTAGTTTACCCTCTGTTACTTTCAGTATTGCAGTTTTCATTTCAGTTCCAGTTCACTCCAGGAACCCTGTGGCTACTGCATATTTAGCAGCTCTTCCAGTTCAATATCATTCTTCTCATTAGTGCTCCAAGCTTACTCTCATGATACCCAGATTACATCCAGGAAAACATAGTGTCACACTGTCAGCACAATCTGTAACATTCCTCATGTTTTGTGTGCCAAATCTCTCGTTAGTACTGGCATTACATTTTTAATATCTTTGTCTGGCAAAACATGACCTGGCACCAAGTCAAGATGAGGATTTGCTGGCTTTGAGTTCCAGGTACAGCCTTTATTCTACCTTCCAGGAGAATGTCTGTGCATCCTATGATGAACTCATCACTTAGGAAATTCCTGCTGTGATAATAGAGCAGTATTTCTAGCTCTTTCAAACAGCTCAGTGTTGATAATCTACTAGATTTTTCTCAGTCTTTTTGAGGAAAGAACAGAGAAAGACAAGATACCATGGTAGTTCTTAGTCTGCAGGGAAATTTAATGAAAGGGAGAATAAAGGCAGTAAGTTTTTATTTCTAACTCTTCTGACTGAAATTTTTTTCTGTGTGAAGAAAATAAGAGTAGTTTCTGTATTCTCAGACAAAAGAAATACTTAATCTAGTGGGGGAACAATTACATTTAAATTCAAGTACTGCCATATTACCTTATGTCTTTGAACCAGGACCTATTTTCTAAATCAATCATTTCAATAACCAGGCAGGAAGAACCATTAATTACTCAATTTACCTCAACATTTATTAATAAAATAGATGTTTTGACCAGAGTTGTCATGGACAAAAGGGATAGGATTGTCAGAAAACAATGTTTAAAAATGCAAAGGAGAATGTGTTTCTATCTGCTGCCTTTGACTCGGTCACCTAACTTCACTTACAAAAGAGTTATTTATGTCATTGTGAGATGCCACTGCAACAACAAATATGGTTTTATTGTTCTTTTTATGTTTAGCAAAATGGATAAAAAATATTATCAGCAGAATCAGTAGGCAAAAAGAATTGTGAGTCCACATGAAATCCTAGAAAGGAGCCTACAGCCTAACATTGTCTGATGAGAAAACATTTCACAGATCTTTCAATAAATAATCACCTGATTTTCCGCCTTCTAGAGGAAAGAAGAATAATTAAAGGTGCTGAAGGCAGGGAATTTTTGAATCAGATTTTGCATGTTGATTACATGAAATGCTGACCAGAAATTGTTTTTTGTGAGTCTGATAACTCTCAGTCCAGGTTTTTGCATCTGGCAGGGCTGTGCCTCAGCAAGAGCCCTTGAATGCTTGAAATCATCTGAACACTTTTAAGAGTAGACTTAAAATGCATTGTCCTCATCCTACAAAGTCTTCAGTTGTTTTCTTGGGCAATAGTATGTGCCTTTGACAACAATTTAGATTTACATTCCTTGACTTTGGAGAACTTGGCAAAATTGACACATTTTAGCATAGATTTCTTGTGTTTATTTTGTTGGAGTTTTTTTATGATAGCTTTAAATAATGCATATTGTCATCTATTCTGAAGTATTATGATCAATAGAATTATCTGGTACCACCAACTTCAGCATGATCAGGACTATTTCTAGTATTCCACACCTGAGCAGCCTTCAATATAATTTAAAATGCATGCACCAGCTAAACCTATAGCTTGGAAAATACAATCCCATGAGCTTTTGTTCTTACTCCCAAATATGTAGTCCCTCAATATTCTTTCTCCAGCCTCCTCTCATGGAGGTAAGGAATGGTACATTCCATAATGTGACTGTGTCTTTTTGTGTTGTGTGAAATACTACATTTTCATCCTACTGATTGACATTTTGAAAGCTCTTTAAGATGTTTTAAAGTCATTTTTCTGTAAAAGTTGTGGCTAGCACAAAATTTCTAGTGTTTTGGAAAACAGCAATGTGACCAGGTGCATTTTAGATTGAACATATGTGTTTGTCTTTCATTAATAAAAGGATTATCCATAAAGGATGGGAGAGTCAGAAGTGAGATATGAGATCAAGGATTATGCTAAACAAATTCAATTAACATTTCTCTGCTGTAACTAACCAGGGCTATGTAATTTCTGGGCCATTTTGGTAATCGTGTGCAACAGCAGAACAGGCTGCTTCATAATGTGATAAACTTCTTTTTTTTACTGTCTCATTTGTCTAAAGTACATAATTCCAGGAAAACTTGTAATGTTACCTCCTCCCTCTCAGTAGTCTGTGCACTGTGTGCTAGTCTGGAGACAGGGAGAAACAGTTTGGGGTTTCTCAGAAAATGCAGCTGAACATTAAGTAATGGAATTATAGACATTATTGTTCATTATATATAGCATGTATATAATTATAGACATTATTGTTCAAACTGGTAAATAAGAACTAGGACTTTAAATTATGTAAAGGACATGTGTGACCAAGTACAGACTCCAAGGCTGTCCCTGTGCAAGAGGCACAAAGGCTCACTTCTTAGTAAGCCTGTTTTGAAAGTAGTTCAAATGCTTCACTCCCCTACAATTCACAGGATGGCATTTCTCAAACAGAATAATTTTCTCCCTTCTGGAAAAAATACAGTGGCTAAAAATTTTGAAATATATACATTTAGGAAAATTACTAGGAAAACAAAAAGTTGAGAGATGATTCTGTCTTTTTTTTTCCTTTAAAATTTGGTAAACTTGTGCTGCCTCTTCTTTATTCGCATCACCTAGCACTCATCACTTTCTAAATTTTATCTTGTCTCACCTTTAGCTTTTAAAAATATCAGTCATTTTTTATATTAATGCTAGATACACTCTTAAAATATTCTCAACTAAGTCTTAGCTAAGTGTTGAAATAGACCATGCTTGTGTATAGATGTTCATGGAATGGAACGAGTGTGTTTCTGAAAACCAACTTATGTGGTTCATATATGTTATATTATTTATTACTAGTTGGAATTTGTTTTTTAAATATGTGTTAAGTGTGGTTAGAGATACACTGATGTTTTTAGCAAGTGAGAGTGATTACTGCTTGGACTACAGAAAGAATCAAGTGTGAAGAGAAGAACTGAGGGTGACAGGGAGGTTTTTCAGCAGATTGTGGTCAGTGGCTGATGCACCAGATTCTCGCTGGAGAGCCTAAGAACACAGTATAAACATCAGTGTCAGTTTTGCCAGGAGTGCAGTAGCTTGCTCTATTTTCTGTTGATGGCTGAAGTTTGTCTGAAAAGAGAGGAGTGCTGATATTCAGTGTTCTCTGCTTTGTACAAATGCAATATCCAGGGGGTTTTACTGTGATTTATTTTAAATACCGATGTAAGTAATTGGGAATTGCTAGACAGGATCAGATCTAGGTCAGGTGTGTGGATTTTCTGTACCCTATTTAAGAGGAAGGTTCATGGAACATTTTCATGTGTAACGATGGATTAATGTGTTAGAAGTTTCTCCATAGTCCTTTCTGAGAGCTGGCACTTTTTTATTACTAATTAGTGTTATAGGTTCAAAAAAATCACTATCACCCTGACTGTGATTGTGAGTGTTCTTGTCATCAATAATTACATAAAAACATTTTACCCGGGGGGGAATTTGGCTCTTATCTAGGCTTTTTGCCATCTGATGTTTCATATGGAACCAATGTGTGGCATCTAAATCTTGCCACACATTTCCTTTAGACATATCCTGTGCTAAATGTTGTTGGCATCCAGCTGTGTTTTCTCAGACAAGCTCCCTAGATCAGCAGAAAATGGTTTCCTAAATAAGGTGAATTGTTCTTTCTCGTGGAAAAAAAAGTTGGAAGTGATGTTCAAACTGCAGTATATTGTCAGACCCTTTAGTGTAGCTTTATGCACTGAACTAGCATAGTTTTGTGCACTGCATTGTCAGTTCTTCTACATAAGTGAAGTTCTTTTCCAGTTTAAAAAGCAAAAATTCTCGGGGCAGAAGTTCAGTCCTGCTTGATTTTATGGAATGGTGCAAAAGAGAAATTTGATCTTTTTGCCCAGCCATGTTGGGCCACTTCTGGAGAAATCCTTGATTTGAGGCACCTGGAAGTTTAGGTTTGACTGAAGCATTGATGAAGAATCACAAAACGGAACAGCTGGCAGGAGTTGTACTCTGGCAGTGCTCTGATGGTGGCAGGGCCAAAGTAGGAACTCCTGAATTGGCCCTAGGGCCACTCCATGTGCCCATCCTTTCCTTTGCTATATACACAAGCAGAGGTGTAGCTAGTGGGTTGATGCTCAGGAAGGAGAATGGATCCTCATAAAGAGCCAGAGATCAGACTTTTGTGGGTTTATATAATATTGAGATGGTTGTTGTCATTTAGACTTTGTAAAGAATCTTTTATTGGTGCTGTCTGCAGACATGCCAACCAGGTTAGATCTCAGGCCAACATAAAAACAGCTCTCTGCTCCAAACCCTTCCTTACCCAAAGCTCCCCAGCAATTTTTGGACACAGAAAATCAAAGCCAAGACGAAGAAACTCTGTTCAGTGCGTATGTTCTGTAACAGAACCCTTAGGTCATCTCAGGAGTGTATCAAACACTTTCCTTCTCCTGGGTTTCCCAAGCCAGCTTTCTTTTCTGCATCCTTGGAAGATTTTTTTTTCGAGATCCTTTTCCCTGCCTAGATACATTCTTTTATGTTCCTCTTATAAGCAGCAAATTGCTGTTTGTATTAAGACTCTGTGGTCTGAAATAGTCAAGATTTAAATGATGTACATTTAGAATAAGCCAGTGTATTTTGAAATATGTTGTACTTCCACAATTTTATGTATTTATGAAACCATATTTCTTTGCCCAAAAATCCACCTCTTTTTATTCTTTTCTGTAGTCACCGGAGATATTTTGTGATTTTTTTGAACTGTTTTTGAAACATTTCTTATTTTTTTGTTTCTCTTCATTCCTTGTCTGTTCTCTTGGGTTTTCTTGCCTGTTCTTCACTTTTATACTGCAAATTATTCCTTCTCCTTTTTTGGCCCTACACCTTCACTCTGAATTCCAATTTTATGCATGTTTATGCCAATGATAACGAAGGTAAGTCAGTTATCTCTATACCCAGTAGCTGCCATCTCAACTTACATCTTCTTAGGTATATCTTTTGTGCTTGTATAGGAAGGTTTAGAGAGTTTTTTTCAGTGTTTTCCTACTGTTTTCACACTGTTCTTCATGCTCTGTGTTTTTATTACATTGGGCTTAGAGAACGAAGTGGAAAGAATTACACTTCCTATTGAGTATCTTGACAAGTTGGTTAATAGAAAATGGTGAAGTATCAAAATGGCCTTTAAATAGGTCTTAATCACCTGTGGGAATGGATTGACTAAGTTTAAGTACACAACTGGGTGATTAATTAGCTTGAAGATCCAAATGCATACTTAAATAGATGACCGTGCCTCCAGGCTCATCTGCTTGTTCCTACTTACTCAGTTAAGCATTCAATATTATCTATAATGCCGAACGTTCCCATGAAAAGCCTCATACAGGTCTTGCCATAGACCCAAATAATTATTCAGTATTTTTCATGGTATGTCATACAGGTACCTATACTGACATTAATAAGTATCTGATAGAGTAATTGATATGGAGACGGTGATTTGAAATTGTTCATAGTCAAAGTTTTTTTTCATATTTTTCCCATGTTTGCTACAGTGATTTAATATAGTTCCTTTTTCTTAAAATTCTGGCATATTTTTTAATTTTGGAGATATTGAGCTGCTATGGATGTTAGTCAAACATAATGTAGCTGGTGTCAGCTCCTGTGGGGAATTAATCTTCCACAGCAGTTTTTGAAATGGGAACTGCAAGTGCCCAACACCCACCCCTCATAAGTAAACCTTATGTTTATTCATCTGCTAATGCCAATGTCTATGAAAGCTGATACTCAAGCCCTGTCCTTCTTGTGAAGGTGGATTTCACTGTCTGATATTTATAGGTCACATGAACAGAGAAGTGAACAGAGCTGTCTGACTGTGTGTGTGCATCCCAACTGGGCATCTGTTAGCACTCTGCATTTCACCTGCTGCTGATAGAAAACTGAAGCTGAAAAATGGAGGATGCTTGTGCTCTAGGGTAATCTTGCTCAGCTCATGTTGTGCACCCAAGGAATTTGACAAATAGGAACTTCAGACCATACCTGAGGTGTCAAGGAAAACCAGTTTTTAGAAACCAGGAGGGGAGAGGGACATGTGCTGCACAGTATCCACCGAGTTCTTATCCTGGGTGCGGCACTTGCAGTCCTCTATTTACCTCACACTTCAGGCTTCTGCTGGAAAACATCACTTCAGGATGTTATAGAGCCAAGTTCTTTGATTCCAGAACCTTTCAGTCTGCCAAACAGTGCCTTGAAATGTGTAATTCTCCAGGAGTAAGCTTGTTCTCAGTTCTGAGAATAGTATTGAATCAAATTAAATTTCATTTTGTTGATATTCATAAAAGTATGTACACTTATGCTGCAGCAAGAAGAGAATTGAGATGAAACATTGACAATTTCAAACATTAAGAAATCAACTGATACATTGAAGGATAACTGGATTTCTGTTCTTGCCATCTCTTATAGATCTTGAAAAGCCTCATTATTCAAACAAGGAAAAATAATACTTCAGTTGCTGTATTAAAAGCATCACTGATGACGGTAACAGGTTAACTGTGGTTACCGGAAACAGATAGCTCAGGCTAATGACACAGAATTTGATTTAGTTACATTTAATTTTGTTTTAGTTCAAAATAAAAATTTCTTTCTCTCACATACTTTGATAAGTTTTTAATGATTGTAATGCAATCCATTAGCCATTTGGAAGATGGGTGTGCATATGGAGTACATGAACATACACGTGTATACCTACAGAGAGAGAATCTGTATGGCAAAGAGAGGAGAATGTTGCATATATGTTAAAAATTGCAGATCAAATACTGCCCTTTTTATGTCCATAAAAGCTTACTATTTTGAGGATGGTGGCATAACTGTAACTGTAAGTAGATTTTGCCCCTTTCAAATACATTATCAAAAACTTCAAGACAAGCAGAGGTTCAAGTAATTGGGGGAGTTGCTAGGTATGATATTCGTGCTGGAGAACATAACCTAAAAAAGAAGGAAGCTCTGACTGAGGCTATTCTAATAACTGTATTTTAGTATGTTGTATTTTGTATTTCTAAAGAATATTTTTGCTGGGAAACACTGAAAAATGTTACTCCCTAATCGTGGTATATTTAAGGAATGATCATGCAACTAAAATGTGGAAGATGCAGGAGGAGTCCTAATTCGTTGTAGGAAAATATGGGGTTAAAGTGGACTATATTTTAAGCAGTGTTCAGTTGACTTGCTGTGTGGGGAGAGACTGAGCAGTCCTGGCTAATGACTTGTAGGTACTGAATCCTCAGGTCTCTCAGGTGGTTTCCCTCGACCAGTTTCAGCAGAATGATGAAAAGGTTGAGATAAAATAAACTGACAGTTGCTACTCATCGCAGGCAGCAAGCTGTACCCTGGCAGATGAGACCCTGGGAGCCCTCTTTTTTAAACAAAGGCTTTCACTGCAGTGAGCAATGAACTCCACACAAAAAAGGAAAAGGAGAGAGAGATTGGCAGCTGGTGACCGACAGGAGGAGGGAAGGGAGGGAAACTGAGAAACACAGCAATTGTTGGCTAATTAGAAGCCATTCCCACCTACTTAATACCAACCCATTAAGCAGAAAACACTTTTCATCTTACTCTCGCTGCTACACATGACATTATACTCCAATCAATACCCTCCCACTGGCTGCCCCACTGCCCACAAATGAATACATTGCAGTTCAAGAATGCAGTAATTGAGTTGGGGCAGTGAAACTGCAGCTCACAGTCAAGATCTTTCTCTGAAGATACAAATGTAATGTTTGTTGCTGGGATAAAGAAATCAAATCCCTGTATTGACAGCTGTCAACAATTGGCAAATGGATGAAGTCGGCAATGGATCCATTTTAACCTTATATTGAAGTGACAATAACAGTTTATTTTCAGAGTGGGTTTTTGTTCCTCATTTGAAAAAGAAATCTAGAGGGTTTGCACCCAGATGTATAGATTTTTAGGGGCATTTTGAATTCTGTTCTTCAGTTAAACCTACAAAATATATAAATTCACACATCATTGTGTGCATACAACAACACTTCTTGTATTTACGGCTGCTTGATTTTTATTTATTTTTAGTTTTGTAGGCTACATTTACTAAGACTATTTCTAATTTCATTTAGGTCTTTCTATGATTTCTAGGCATCACCTTAGAGTTTACTGTTTGGTCCACAATAGCACCTTGTGCAATAGAACTAGGCCTTACATTTCAATCATTGGAACCTTATATTTAAGTTCTCTGTTTAGATTCTTGCAACATTTCTCTTTCAAATGAAATCCCTTGTTCCCTGAGCCATCTGGAATTGATAATACCATGCACAATATGCAGCATAAAGTAATACTGTGCAAACTGCAGTAAAATTCTTTCTTCATATCGATTTTGTTACCGCAGAATCAAAACAGCAGGACACTGTTATGCTCCTCCTTGGTTGGACTGAAGACACCTCTGTCAGTCTTTTGGAAGTACTGGAAGGAGGTTCCAGTACAAGACGTGACATCTCTCAAGCCCTTTCAATTTCAGAGAGAATTGAGTATCAATTCAGGAACTAAGATTCCTTACAGTGCAAGTTTGAAAACATCTTTTGGATGCAGATGAATTGCATGCTGTGACATCTGATATTTGCAGAAAGAGGCAACCATCACTATTGATGCTAGTCATTGTCATACTGATACTGTGGCATTTTCAGCCTGGCATTTCTTCAGATGCTGTTTGCTCAAGTACTTCTTATCTGCATAATTGTAGAACATGCTGTTATCTTGCCAGGCTGAGCCTTGAACCCTCGAGTCAGACTTTATGTATGTGGAATAACTTAACCTACTGCTTGTGGCTCTCACCATTTAACAGCCTGTCTATATCTGAGTAAAACAGTGAAAGCTGAGTGGAGTCAGTAAGGCTGACACAACAACAAATGTTTTGCATCTTTTGAAATTGTAAGCCAAATAACAACAAACTGCTACTTCATTGCATCTTTCCAGTTGTATTGTAATATTTTAAGCTCATTCGTTAAATTATCATCAATGTTAACTCATCTAATTCTCTTCCCAGTATTGTAAAGCACCTCTCAGTCACCTTCTTTGGGTATGCTCCCCAGGCTTCTTTTGATACATGTTTGATGGCACTGTTAGAAAGAGATTTGTCCTTAATAAGGTCTGTAAAGGGGAAATAATTGTCTTCTGATAGAGAGATTTGGTATCTTCACTGCTTGTGAAGATGCGAGTGCCTCAGACTTAGGAGTTGAATATGATAAGACATGGAGACAGAGGTTTTTTTACTTAGAGATACTTGGATAAGACAATCAAACCTACATTTGGCTTCCACATAGATATAATCTGCTATATAAAATAATCTTGTTTTATCATTTGTCTCTGTAAACTCTGGGACTTTGATTCTTTTCAACACAGAAGTGTACAAGTTCAGTCTTACTTTGACTTGATGCCAGTTAGAAGGATCAGAGGCAGGCTTGGGAAAAAGCAGAGAGCAGTTGGCAGTCTTTGTGTTTCTCAGTGCCAAAGCCTGTGGGGTTAATTTGAAGATGCCCATATCACCTTGGCAGAATCATCTCCAGTCTTTTCCAGAACTGTGGCATTTAATGAGCCAGGACAATAAGCATAGGATCATAGAAAAATAGTAGTGGAAAGGACTGTAGGAAGTCATCTTCTCCAGCCCCTATACAGGAGCAACAATACAAAGAATTTTTGTAATTTTCAAGAAAATTTTTTCTTGTCTGTTCTTAGAAAAATCTGGCAATTGATTTTCCACAGCATGCACAAGGAATCTGTTCTAAAGGATAAAATTATGTAGAAAGAAGAAATAAACCAGAAAATTTTTCATTTGTCTAAAGTTATCTGTAATTGTAACACTGTGTCTATTCTTCAAATTCATCTCTTCCACATTTGCAGTAAACTCAGACAGGAATTATCTGGCACATATTGGTGTTTAGAAGAAAATTTTCTAGTGAAGAGAATGGTTATAAGGATTGCTTAGTCTAAGCATAAATTATATATGATGGAATGTAGTTCCTCCTTATGAACACAACTGGTGGAAGGAGGTAGAGAGCGGATGAAAGGGTTCTGTCTCCCTTTTTGTTTATTTTCCAGTTATAGTGCCTAGTAGGACTAGTCCATATCACTCAGCTGAGCACAGCAGGTTGGTATCCACTCCAAAAGGGCAGGAAGAACCAGGGCTTCACGCCCAAGAAATAAACCAGTGCAGAGGTGAGGATTGCTGTGTATTCTTAAATGGTCTCCCTAAGTGCTGTGAAGCATTGTTGTTCAAAGTCTCGTACATAATTCAGGACTCTTCTCCTTACATAAGTTTCTGAAGCAGGAAAGCAGATGGATTTCTCCATTCATTTTACTGAGTTAATCCACTCATACTTCAACTCTTCCTAGAGATTCAACTGATCTTAAATAAAATATTTTAGATCCTTATTTATGATTGAGTTTTTTGGGGTTTTTTTCTATGAGCACAAATAGGAGAATGGAACAAACTCTTTATCCATTCTAGACTGGATATTTTGATACTTCAAGAACCCAGACTAATTTTTCTCTAGTTTCAGCGTTCACTATTTCAATCCATATCCTCAAAAAATATAATTATAGTACTACTGTGTGCCTTCATAACTTCGTATTCTCAAAAAACTACACCAACTACTGTTTGCCAGTCTTCTGCAATGAAAAACCAAAATATTTACAAGCCATATAACTCACCTTTTGAGCCCTTGTCAAATGCTTTTATTCCCTTTTCATTAAATTTTTTTTTTCCCATTCCATAGCAACTTTTAATTAAGAGTTTGGCTTTCTTTCTTTTCTCATCTTGGAATCTATTTTAAAACTATCTGCCATAGCTCCCTTGCTCCAATTCCTCAACTCAAACTAATTTCTAAATGTTGCTCCTTTTTCTATCCTAACTAAGACCTAACAATAGCTGCCTTCATTAGTAAAAGTTTCCTACAGAGACACTTCAACCTAAGTTAGAAGCTGGCAAGGCTCTTGTTTGCTTATGACTCATTCATGGAAAGGAAAATCTGAGGCTGTATTTGTCTTTTGCAGAAGTTATAACTAAGGGAGGAGAGTACAAAAAGCATCAATCTTCACCTAGATCAAATGATCAATAAAACCCACTCAAACTGCATCCAGCAAACATTCTGCTCAAGGAGACTCTGCTTCAGAAAAATGGCTTCATCATAGCTGAACAGAAAATGTATCCTGTGGAAATAGTTATGGCCAGGCAGTGAGCTGATCCTCCATATATTTTTTCACTCCATGTGAAATAGAGGTGTGTTTGATTTTCTTCTACCAATTTCAGTTGTCTCACTGTGCTCTGAAATCTCCAGATTGATTAATGGAGCTTCTCTGGAGAAAAAGGATGTTTCTCTCCCCTACTTACATGTACACTGTGCACTGCAGAGGCACACACTGGTTTGGTTGTTATATTGTGTTTGGGGACGTGTGTTCTTAATGGAAAAAAAGAAGAAAATTGTCAGACTTAAAATGAGATATGTTCTCCATTATTGATTTCCATAAACTTGAGCTTCTTGTTCAAGTTTTCATAACCATTTAGTCTCCAGTGCCTCTCTATCTGTAAACATTTTCGAGTATTTGTCTCTGAGGATGCGTGTGTGGGACCTGCTCGTGTCTGACATAAACTGTCTCAGTTAAGAGGAAAACTTTTCTTTTCCCCCTGACCTTGTGAATACTGTGTACATAGAACTTTGTGGTCTAGATATTAAGGAGGCTGTTGCATTTTATTTTACTAGACTGAGGTTTCCTGTGTTCCTGAAAATCTCAGATTCCATGGATAAAGCAAGGGCTTAAGAGCTTTTGAAGTAATCATTACTTAGAAGACTGAAGGATTGTGCTCTTGCAGCACCTCTTGCCTTGTTTTTCTGGAAACAGATAAAAAAGTTTTCCTCCATCAGCATTGTTTTAATTGTGATTCTGATGTGTCTGCAGGTGATAAGTTTGGTTACTGCAGGAGTTAGCTGAAACTTTGTATTTTATTTAATATTTAAAATAATAGTTTGTATTTTAAAAGGGGTTATTCACAGACACACTCCCCAATAAATTCAATTTTTTTTTTTTTATTTTATTAATCCTAGCTCTTCATAGATCTTTCCTTATTCCAAAGTTGTCTCCACTGGCTGATTTTGGTGGAATGCTGTACCCTGTACCTCCTGACTGCATGAAATACATATAACGTGCTACATCTCTGCATGGTGTAACTCCAGTGTATGCTTATCTGTATTGGCACAGTGTGAGACAGAAGTGAGCAACACTTCCCTGTTGCAAAGTCACTCTTTATCCTCGTTTTCCTGTCATATGAGAAGCACTGTAAGCAGAAACACTTGATACTACAAAGCGCGTTCCTTAAATCAGTTTTAACTGAAACTGCATCCACTAATGGTAATTTTTTATGTATTGCATGTCACTACAAGGAAACTGAGAATGTTTCTAAACCTTCAACAGCAATCTCTGTAAATGGGAGATTCTTTTCAATTTAACCTTAAGGGAATTCAGAATTTCATGGCTTTATTATGCTCACTAGGAAGATAATTGCTGTTATTATTTAACTGCATTCACACACAAATTCCTGACACAAGCTCAGCCTTGTTTACATCAATGCAGTTATATACATGAGGAACTGCAAACTTTTACCTAAAAACTTGGTCTATCTTGATGACCAAAGGAAATCATTAAACAATTTAACATGTACTTACAACCAATCCATGATATCCTTTTGAAAAATCACAATTTTTGTTAATCATTATGAAAATTAAGATCTCCAATAGAAAATTGTTTTTTAATGAACACAGTTCTGTGTTGGAGAGCAAAGTGTAAGAGATTTAACATGACAGTATTGTTCTGAGGGGAATTTTGGTGCTTTTAGGTCAATTCTTGAAATAATTCATATAGGAAAAATAGCTTAATACTGTTCTTGCCCCTAATTAAATGAAATTGGTATTCTTTCACACAGGTGCTTTATTTAGCAGGATGTGAAATATGAGAAAAGAAGCAGTAATTTCATTGTAAGCTGAAGAAAAAGGTCCAGGAGCATGAGCCTTTACAAGTAGCTTTATCTTACTTAAATTACACTTATGGAACAGTTCATTTCCATTCAGCAGTGGCTCTCCATCATTTAATTGGAAATATTCTATACTAAGAAATTGTCTTTCAGTAAGAGCCACTGATTATTGCTTTCAGCTCTGGGGTTCTCAGCACAGGGAAGATATGGACCTGTTGGAGGGAGTCCGGAGGAGGGTCACAAACACGACCAGGGGGCTGGAGCACTTCTCTTGGGGACAGACTGGGAGAACTGGGTTTGTTCAGCCTGGAAAAGAGAAGGCTCCTGGGAGACCTCATTGCAGTCTTTCAGCACTTGAAGGGACCCTCTAAGAAAGGTGGGGACAAACTGTTTAGCAGGACCTGCTGTGATGAGTGGCAATGATTTTAAATGGAAATAGCTTAGAGTGGATATAAATAGGACAGTTTTTACAATAAAAGTGGCGAGATTCATGGACAGGTTGCCCAGAGAGGTGGTGGATGCCCCATGCCTGGAAATATCCAAGGTCAGGTTGGATGCATGTTTTGGTGATTCATTCAGGTCTGCTCTGAGCAGCTTGATCTGGTTGGAGAAGTCTCTGCTCTGGATGACCTTTAAAGGTCCCTTCCAACCCAAACCATTGTGTGACTCTAATTATTGTATTTAGTGCATCCAGCCTTTTCCATGAAACTCAGGGATCCTGTCTTTTAACTGCACTTTGCTTCCTTTACATTTCCTTGAACTTGATGAGCTTCATGATGGAGTCCAACCTGAGCAAGGCATGACCCTTAAACAAAAACCGAAAATATTCTCATTCTGCAATCAATTTCCACCCCCCTACAGTCCCGGACAGCAATGTTATGCAGGGTGCACTCGCAAAAGAGCAGTCCTTCCTTTCTAGCGTTTTACATCGAGACACCAATATAAAGTTGGTATTTTTAATACCCTGTCACGACTGACCGTGGTCATTTTGTTCGCAGGAGGTGTGGTGGGGGCAGAGAGAGCTCCCGGCAGCGGGCAGGGAGTGTGGGTGCCGGGGGTTGTGTTTAGCCTCTAGAGGGTGCGCGTTGATCCCTCTTGATCACACAACAATTTGCAGTGACAGGAGCGACGAGCGGGTGAGTGCAGGCGCTTGTGCGTGAGCAGCAGCATCACCCAGCAGCACGCTCTGCCGAGGCGAGGCTCCCGGCTTATGTAATCAACCATTCCAGCTCCTGGGTGCCCGGCAGAGATGGAACATGCCTCTTTTTTTGTCACTGAATGGGGTGTTAGATATTCAATCAGCATTCAGATTTATGCTTCAGATGCTCATGAAAGAGGATGCTCTCCTTGGCGTGCCTGTCAGCGGTGATGCTTGCATGCAGGTTTTTGTATTTTTGGAGGGTTTATTTCTGAAAATATTAACACAAGCATCCCGGCACGTAAATAGATCTGGGGAGAGCTGAAGAGTTAAGAGATTTGCAATCTAAGGTTTTATTTTACCCTTTGACTTCCTCAAAAATTTTTTTTTTTTTTTTTTTTTTTTTTTTTTTTTTGGTTTAATGTGAAGGGTGTCTTCAGGAACATAGCTTATCATCATCCTGTTATATATGTGAGCTTTAAAATGTAGTCTAAATTTGCTGCAAGAAAATTGTATTCAGGATCCAGTAATATAGTTGCATTCAAGACAGAATAAAAGGCTTATATTGCTACATTTGATTCAAAACAATGGCTTAATTGGCCAGGAAAATGTAGTTATCAGATGATAAAGATATGAAGTCAAGGGCAAGATATGCCTGAAAACAAGCTTTTTCCTGCCTAAAATTAGGCAAAGTTAATAGGTTAAATTTTGTTTATTGAATAAGAGAACCAAAGTTGATTGATATAGTAATTTCAGTGTTTGCTATGGCAAATATTTAGCTCATTATCAGTTTTAATAGCATTTTGCAGAACAAGCCTTTTCTTGACATGCAGAAAATACTATTAAATTTCCCTGCATAGATACATTGTTATGACATGCAATAACTACTTGAATATAAAGGGGATTAATAATTTAAAAGGTGTTAACAAATTAGGGCCATCATTAAAAATAGACTTTGAACCATTTTGTAGAAAAATCAGATTGAGGTAATGCTCTGCTCTTATGATAAAGAATTACAGCATTAATTCTGCAAAGTGAACTTATTGCTCCTATTCGTCTCCAAAACCCTGGAGCATTAAAAGACAGGAAGAATGAAATGATCACTGCGTTTTTTCAGGAACAACAGCTCTAATATTTCCATCACAGTTTCACAGCTCAGCTTGCATGGTTGTGCTAGAGGAAAAACCCATAAACGTCATGCTTCCCTTTGTTTTGTTTTTGCTGGTCTTATGGAATCAGGTCGAATTTTTTTCAGACAGTTTATATTAATATACCGAGAATTTTGCTTGTACAGCATCTGTGCAGAGTATAAAGCAAACATTTCTTCTGTATAGAAGCTGTTCTTTTCTTGGTTTTTAAATGTAATCCCCATGTTCCTTTTGCGTTTTGTTTTTCCTTTCTTGCAACAATTGATGACCAGAGGCATTTCAAGGTTGAATTCTTGTTGCTTTGCAAATTATTAATTTGTTTTCTTTCCAACTTGAGATAAACAGAAATAAGATCACTTTTGAAGCCTTTTCTTCATTGTTTCAAATTGCATCCATTAAACATGTAGAAAAATGGACCTTTTTTTTTTTTTTTTTTTGTGCAAGTGTATTAGGAAATACATCTGTGATTCTTACTCATGTAAGTAATCCCTGCCCATATAGTTTCACTGCAGTGAGGGTCAGATGTGGACCCTTATTTTAGAAATAGTTCAGTCAAAAGATTTAAATAAGATTTAAATAGTATTTAAAAGGCTAACTGTTAATTACTGCTCATTTACCTGTTGTTTACTTTCAGATGCAATTTAGAGAAGAAAAAAAATAATTTATGGGATTTAAGTAATAAATTTCACATTTCAAGGAGAGAGATACCAGGAGTTCTTAGGCCCCCAAAGGAAGCAAAACATTTGTTCTCCCCCTCTCTCTTATTCTCACTTGCCATGGCAGTCATGTCCCTTCATAATATTTCCCTCTCATCCCCCTTCCTGAGTTTTCCCTCCCCTTCCCCTTGCACTTTCTGAGACCGCAGAACCCAGATGGTGCCCTCACTGCTGCCAGACCCTGGGGGAACTGCTTCTGTTATACCCACCTCTCAGTAGCTGCACTAAGTAGCATGCCAAAAGTCCAGTGCTGAGATATGTTTAATTTTGATATTATTCCCTTTCCAGTGAATTTGTTTGTCAGCACCAATTTTTTATCCTTAAACTCAAGTGTCTGATATTGGCAGTGATGCAACATCGAGTTTAAATAAAACAATGAGTTTCTAGACATCTGGTTTTGATTTTAGCAGAGTCAGATGTTGTTAAAGCATCGATCAATAAATGGTTAAAGCATTGTTTATATAGCACCTCTATTCCTGCTAATACTGAAAAATTCATAACATCAGGACATTTTTCAGGCAGACCTGTATGTTTTGGTGCATTCAAGAAGTACATCTCCTTTTATATAACACTATAACAGTTTTTGGGGTTTTCTAGTCACACAGACTGAAGAAATGGATGGAAAAAGTAGAATACGTGGCAGAAAAGATTCATGTTCTGATAAAATATAAAAGAATAGCTGTGGCAAAGATACAGTTAACAAGGGCCATCAATGATAACAAACCACTAGCATATTATTAGCCAGTGGAAGGTCAAGGACAGTATTAATCTGCCCTATAACAGAGGGAGAAACTCTTAATAGATGACCTAGGGGAGGCCAGTGTGCTTTAATGCTTTTTTGGCTTTAGTCTTCACTGAAAAGGTCAGCTGGGATCATGTGGCAAACAGAGTTTATGTGTGCCACAAGAAAAGAAACAGATCAGTAAGATCCTAGGCTACAACAGGAGAAAGTAGGCTAGAGAGTACTTAGAGGAAATAGATCTTCAAATCTGATGGGCTGCAGAAACTTGATCCTACAACTCTTAAAAAACTGGCTGCAACAATCTCGAGGTCATTAGCCATTTGTGAAAACTGATGGAGTTCAAGTCAGGCTCCAAGAATAGTGGAAAAAGACAAACCTGATGCCTGTTTTTAGAAAGGGATAAAGGAGGAGTGACCATGGAATTTCAGTCTTGGAAAAATACCAGAACCCACAACCAGATGTTTAATAGATATCTAGAAGAAAAAAGTGAAATCTGCAACAGCCAAAATGGGTTTGCTAGTGCTAATTGTGTCAAGCCACAATAATTACCAAGGAACAGGACTTCCAGGTAAAGAAGTTAAAATAAGGAGAATATATCTGATATATTCTGTCTGGAGCTTTTGATATAGTTATATGCAACATTTATGAGCAAGAAAGGAAGCCTGAACTGCATGAATCTACTATCAAATGGGTGAATAATGATTATTAAAAAAAACCCTCTGACAAATAAAGCTATCTGTGTCTGTTGTTAGAAATAGAAACCCGTTTGCCTTGCTATTCTACAAGCATCTGAGTCTGTAATGAGTTTTATTTCCACTCTTTATCTGGAGACTGGAATAGTAAGTATACTTTACCTTGGAAGAGAACACAAACTAGGGAAGGAACATAAGCATTCTGTTCATGATGGTGCAATTCTAAAGGATCTTGGCAAACAGAGAAACACATGTAATGTTTTCAGCTTTATGTGTATGTTTGTGTGAATATAGATGATCAGGAGTAATCAAAGTCAGAATTACAAAAAAGGAGCAAGTACTAGTTCTGTAGAGGGTGGGAAAACACCAGGACTAGCAGTAAATCAGAAGCTGAACCTGAATGAACAGCATTGAGCTGTTGTGAAATCTGCAGACATCTTCCTGGGGTATTAAAAAATGATGACTACTCAAGTAATCCTTCCACTCCACTCAACACCAATAAGGTCTCAGCTTAGTATCATAGCAGTGCTGGGTTTCATGCTTTATGGAGTATGCAGAGCAGCTGGAGAAGGTGCAGGAAGGATGAAAAGGAGCTAAAAATCATAACCAAAAGAAGATATTGATTTAATGGTAGATTTGAGCTTCTGTGTCTATAAAAGAGACTCAGGGAAGAACAAAATTGCAGGTCTGAGCTTTGCAGAATTTGAAGAGGGGCATAAAATAAATAATGATCTTTTCTCTTAGTCCATGATAGGTTGAACTAAAAGTAGTGGACTGAAAAGTTGTAGTTAATGGAAATATGCTTCTGATTAGCCACTGGGAAAAACTTTGCAACATTGTAGGAACTTTTTTCGTTGGTTCATGAGTTGTCATTATGATGAGGGTGATTTATATATGTTTTTGACATTCATAGCAGAAAATAGGCAGCAGCATTCCTAACATGCTGTAATTCTGGAGATAAGCCTGTGAAATGCTCATGACAGGATGTCATGGCCTAGGAATGATAAAAAGGAAGGATTTTCTGTGAACAAAAAACTGCATTTTATTTGGTAATAAATACTCATTTGCTAAAAAAGGGTGGGTAAAATTCCATTTCTGTGTGTCTCAGTTTGCCCATCTGTGAAGTCAGCTTTAAGATGTTGGTATTTTTTGTAAAACAGCTTTCCAAAATACTTCTTGGCTTAAGGATATTGAAAGATATTCCTTGCCTACCCCAGTGCATCCCTTCATCCTCGCCTTTCTGGAAGTTCTCCAGATCTTTCTTCTCTTCTTATCCGTGCTCTTCTCTGCAGAAACCATTCCAAGGCTACTAACGTGTCAAGTTTTTCCATTCCATTGATTCTGATTGCAACAATATTCATTTTTGCTGGTTATTGGAAATCCTGGAATCAGCTTCCTATCCAGGCTTAATGTGTGGGAGGGCTATGAAAACTGAGAGTGAAATCCACTTATTGGAATAAAGCTCACAGCTGCAGTTTGGACTCTTTCCTCCTTCCATTGCCTGTTTCTTCTCTCTCTGGCTAAAACAAAAAAACCTGCCTTTTTCATCTCCACTTTCCAGCCAAGGACTATTTCATGTCTCCCCATTATTGGAGTCTTAGAACCTCTGATAATTAGCATTCAAAGATGACTATGTGCTGCAGGTGAAATGCCTGTTTCCCCAGCAGCTGGGGTCAGCCAAGAGATCCATTTTGTCATTCACCATTTTGTGTGCGCTCACAAGATTGTTTCTCTTGCTGCCAAGTCTTCCAATATAGTATGATGTTCATTAATTGTTTTTTTTCACTTTAAAAATCTTTCCATGTAAACTCAAGGTTAGCCATAGGTAGCTAACAAGTAAGATGAATTTGACAGAAATTCTATTGGGTCTGTAGTTCTATTGGGTTTTCTTCCTCTACTCAATATTAAGGAATTTATAACCCAAGAAAGGCCTTTTCAAGGGAAACTAAGCAAATAGAAAATTGGGGCATGGGGTGTATATTGTAACATATTAAATATTTGAGTATTTTTCCACATTTTTTGGCCTCTAGAAATTACAAATATTTATAGATTTGAAATTCAGCCAACTATTTGAAAAGTGATTGTGCGCAATGCCTTATGGTTAAACTGTATCTATCATTTCAGCTGTTTCCTACTAGCATTTAAATTATTTGCTTATATTTTGGAGGAAGAAGAGAAAGAGAAAAGGGCTGCAGATTGATGGAAGTTTTTTCAGAGTCTGACTTAATAAATGTGACAATCAAATATGAGGATTTTTGGAAACAGAGATAAGCGACGCTAGCCTGAAGGCTGAACTTAATGTCAAAGAGGGTGTTCATGCAAAGCAAAACAGTGTATCTAGTAAACTAGAGAAATATCATCTTTGGAGGAAAAAAATCTCTAAAGATTTTATGCCACTTTTAACAGGCAACAACAAAAAAGCCTCAGCTGTACCTCAGGATATGATCAGTCTTTTTGAACTGCATTTGTTCAGTGCTTTTTTGTTCTTCAGTGCTGTCTGCAAGCATTCCCTGTCTCAGTCATAAGGCTCAGAGTTTGGCAGTTTTATTTCTTTGTTATATTTTCATCATGTGAGATAAAAAGTCACGGATGAGTGATATAATGGAAACAAATGTTACCTGTGTCTGAGCAGGAGAAAAAAGCCCTCAGTTGCACTGAATCTATGCTCTTATTCTTTCACAAAATTGAAATTTTTTGAAAATGATAGGTGATTTTTTTTCCTTTTCTGCTCAGCCAAACTGCCTCTCTACCAGAAGGGGAGTTCAGTAACCACCTTAGGAAAAGCATTTCTCAGGATAGCTGAGGCTGAGACTGTTATAGGCATGATCTGTTCAGACTCTGTAGGAGGGGATGAAGGCTGCATCACTCTCGAGTAGCCCCTGGAGATTAGCTCAGAGCAGCAGTACAGCTTTGGAGGGAGCTGTCAGCCCTCTGGGCTACAGGGATGTGCTCTTTTTAATAAGTACATTGCACAAGACAGTACCTATGAGGTAAAGGGCATTAAAGGGCATTTTTTCACAAGAAAGTCTTTTTAAAAATAATGATTAGTAAGTCCAAAGCTGCACAGTTAATTTGTGGAAAATACAGTGTGTTCAAAATACCAAGCAGTCCTAGATGTTTTACATGTGAATAGAGCCTAAACAAAGTACACTCTACAGAGGGGAAGTTGGGTTCATCCTTTGCTCAGAGATTTGAATTTAAGCTCTATTTGTTTTCACAGTTGTGAAGAAGGGGGTTAGTAATATGAAGATCATTTAATTCTGTAGTGTGTCTTCAGGTAAACAATATTTAATTTGATTAATCAGCATATTCATTTTTGTGGAGGAGGAATTGGGAGAACTCCTTGTTTGAAAATAGGGAATATTAACAGATACGCATTAGCTAGATATCACAATGCCATCTATCTTCCAATCAATTGCTTTTCAGAATGTGGGATGTGACAGATTTTGAGGGTATTGTGTGTAATTTATACTTTCATTTGGTTTTTTAGTATGTGGTTATGGCAAACACTTCATTTGTATCATGGGTTTTTCAAGTTTAGCTACTTCATTTAGCTACTGAAAGGTTAGTCTTTTTTCTTGGACACATATTAGATAAACACATCAAAAATTAAAATGGAGCATTATGTTATCAACACAAGCAAAACTCACATGTTTGTGAGTGACCAGCAATTGAGTGAGCTAAATCAGACAATATTTTAAATATGAAATGACGTGACAAAGAGTCCCTTGAATTTCCTTTTACATATTTTTCATTAATATAAAATCTTGAAGTCTGGTGTTCATAGACACGATTCACTGATTTGCTCACTGAATTTGGGCCATTGTAATCAAAACATCACTGATGAACTGGTTAAAATGAAACTGCAAGATTGCCTAGTGTTTTATTTCCAAAGAAATGCATGTCTGCCAGAAATGAAGGATGAGGTTCTGGTTGTCCTCAAGTTATTACGGGTGGGAGATTATACAGACATATATGGTAGTGATGAACAGAGATCAGAGAGGCTGGAACATCAAGGGGAAGGAGAAATGGGAATTAAGAGATCAAAGACTGTAGAGGAACTGGAGGGAGAGTTGGCTTTGTCTTCACTGCCAAAAAAGGTGTGTTTTTTGTGTGAAAAAGCTAACAGTAGCTGTAGTTATTTTGCTGTGGAAGACAACAAAAGCCTTGTAGCTTTTACTGTCATCTGGCTGAACAAGTTCAACTGCAGAATTGAACTTTAACACCTCTGTCCTTTGTCTCTATTTTACTTAACAGTAATTTTTATGAATGAACAGGAAAAAAAATTACTCTGCTTTATTTCAATGAAAACTATTCAGAGAGGAAAAGCATAACAATAAAGAGCAGCCTAAATTGGACAAAAGTCTATTTTCATAGTAAGCAACATTTGTCACCACAAGTAAGGCCTCAGACTACCAGGAAAGCACATGGAGAGTAATATCTGGAGAGGATAAGGCTCTGAGGGTGTGCACTGAGATAGGAATTTATTTCACTCCATGACACTGATTTGCTTTGCAAATATTGACTCACCTTTTCTCTCTGTTGCATCTTTTTCTCTTGTTTCTTAAATAATCACAGAAAAGCACAGCTATTCATTAATTCTTCTCTTAATCTTTCATTATTCAAGGAAAGAGCTCACTGAAACCTAAGGTCATATCTCTTTAATACTGGCTATTTATAATTAGGCAGTGAAAAGCATACCTAAATATTTAAAGCAGTTTGAGATGTTGATTACCCAGAACTCCCAATGGAAATATACACTTTATTTATAAGAAGCCTAGGGAGAGAAGGAAATGTGTGCAATTTTGGAAGTTTTGAAAGTGTATGTTAAAAAATTGCCTGACCAAAATGACTCAGGTGCAGTTGATTCTGATTCTGAACAGCAGTATTATTCCAGTACTATTCTTTATTGTCTTGAACTTCTTGGATTTCTGTCAAAGATATGGAATTAAATGCTTAAATGGAGAAATACAGTTTTAAAGACACTTTCCATAAATTATAGCTTCTCATATACTTTCTCATATAAAATTAAATGAGACTTTTAGGAAACTTGTCTACAATTTCCTCTACCTCCTTAGGCAAGCAAGGCAAGCAGGCAAGGCTTTAACAGAAAGATTTGGATAAAGAAAAACCTGTGAGATCACATTTATGCTGGATCACATCCTAAGTTTCCTTTATCACAGAAGTTTTTGTGGAAGGCATTTGCACAATAATAATATTTTTATGACAGTAAATCCACCAGAAGTAGAATTGATTGTGCTTGAGTTACATTGGAAATAGTTGTTTCAGTTTGGGGAAGTATTTTAGCTCTGTTGAATTTTCATCTACAAATGTGCATTGGAAGGCAACATGTCTACCAGCAGAGAATATAGTGTATAATTCTCATTTTTAGTATCTGAAAATCATTAAGATAAAAATATCCTTATCTCTAATGTTTAAAAGGAAAATGTTAAAAAGCATTAGCAATACAGCTAAGCTGTAATAACTTTGTCTTCTGTTCTTCAGGATAGACCTCCAAGCAGCGTCCTCTTGAATTCACAGCAAAAGAATAAGTTTTTTAATAGAGTAAATTTTCCTCTAGGATTATGTGCATATGTCTACTGCCTACCTTATCAAGGGACTTGATTCTTTGTTTAGTATAAGTAGCATTGGGATCACAATAAAAGAGAAGGCTGGTCTCCTTTGCTGTCTGCACACTAGATTGCCTTAAGAGACATTGAGACCAGTAGAGAAAAAAGAAATTACACTGATCCAATAGATATACTGCTGAGAGGTTTCTATTATATTCTTACCTCAGACATTGTACCACCATTAAATTCACACTTTCAGGCCCTGGGAATCGGGTCAGCATGACAGAGAAGTTTGGCTAAAATGAATCTGCTATATTAGTTTTTGTGAAAATGATTAAGCTCCGCAGGTTCAAGATCAGGACTATTTTTCAAGCAGTCATTGTTTCAAAGCTAGGCAAATAAACGCTGATAGAAAAGAGAAAATCACAGGGAGTCAGACCAAGATGAAATTGAGCATCAGAGTAAACAAACTACCTGATTACATGATCTCGAGTAGGAAAACAGCACAGAATCATTCATTTGGCACAGTTAAAAATTATCTGGCAGGCAATTTTTATTTTAAGTATTTTAAATAGACTGCCCATCAAATAAGCATAATTATAATCAAAATTCTTACAACGTTCTCAAAATTCCTAAAGGCAATCAGCTCCACTCAAATTAGTAACTTGGATAAATCACCATTAATTAGCTAATATAAGCCAGCAGGTGGTTTTGAGCCCAGAGAGATTCCCTGGTTATTTAAATTATGTATACTATACTACACCAAAGATAGAATAAGTGAAAGGGGAACAACAGGCACAAGTCTGCTAAAAAAATAAACAACAACAAAAGCCCTCTTTAGGGATGATGCCTAGCTAAGGTCTTCTCCGACTCCTACACCCTACCCAGAGCAATACAAGACGTCTTTGACCTTCAGCTCAGATAGTGTCATCCAGGAATGTTCTGTATAGTTCCAATTTCAGCTCTGAAATATATGCAGGAAACAAAATCTGCAGTGGAAGCTTAGATGGAAAGGTTAGTTCTGAAGATTTTGTGATTACTAGAAGGACAGAGAGAGCAGTGACTCTGTTTTACAGAAATGCACCACTGAAACCACAGGGATAACCTTATCACGCACACCTTCATCCCAAAAACTGTTGGAGACCTTTTTTTTGTGAGCTTTGTAGGGATTTTCTATGAATAAATAAAATTACATAATTTTAAAAGATTAATGTCCAAGCCTTCTGTGACCAATGCTGTTGTGGTCAGTTGTGGACAATAACTGTTAAGAACCAAACCAAACACTTTCACATTAGTATGTCAGAGAAAAACTGATTTATTTCTTTTTTTAAATACTGATACCAATAGTGTAATGAAATCCAGAGATTCTTTGAGAAATCTGACTCAAACCTGCCTACAAAACTATTGCCTTTCAACATCTCCTACTTGCATAGTGTGTAATCCTAAAAATCTCAGGGTTTTCCATAAAGTTCTGACAAAACTTGCTGCCACAGTTATGCTTGGTCATGCAAAATCGAGGCTTCACTGTATTTTAGAGCCTCTGATTGAAGAAAATGACATTGTATAGGAAGAAACAGCAAGATCAATCCAGATATTTTTATTTGTCTCACTGAAAGTCTGGACAGTAATTCAGTAACAACACTTGAAAGGATTAAAACCTCTGCCAGGTTTTACTGAATGATCTACAGGTCTGGTAGTAATATTTAATCCCAAAGCGTACTCTGGGATCACCTGTGCCTTTCACATCAATCAGCTCAGTGTAATGTTCTGTTTACAAAGAACTGAGATTGTGTATCACATTGTATTCCTGCCTCTGTGTCTGGCAGATACTCTGTGTTGTTGGAATTTTCTTCAGGCTTTGATGAACTTCTTTTTGTACATTTTTGCAGATTTCTGGTCTATCCCACTTTTTTTCAATGTAAAGGATAAATGTATCATAAACCGGTTATCCAATAACTATTTAGCATATTCATTCAAACACAAGGTTCAGTAAATTGTGTCTGTTCAATATGACAAAGAATAGCAGAGGAAGAAGGTTTTTCTTTGCCATATTACAACTCAAATCCTAAAGCTATAATTTTTCTAAGCAGAGAAAACGTGAAGCCTGTACCTACCTAAGCCCTTCCCACCTCAGCAATAAATGCATAGGAATTGGGCTTATTCCCACATCAGTGGGGAGTCAAGGCAGTTTCTGAGTTACTTGAAAAAGCATCAAGTCATGTTAGCAAAGTATGTAAAAATTATAACAACCATAGATAATTGCATGGGTAAAATTAATTCCATGTGTGCACAAAAGTAATATCACCAGTTTTTAAAAAATGTGACTTGCATGGTGTTTTAAACTACCTTAAAATTCTATTTTTCACAGTATAGAAGTATACAGCTGTTCGGGGAAAGAAAACCCACAGACTTGTTGTTCAACACATGCAACACTGCCCTTTGATATCTTTTTTTGGACTTTGTAATATTGCTGTAACTACCGCTGTTCCCAAATATTTTATTTATAAAAACTGTCCTCCCACAGGGCAGCTGCAGATGATCTGCAAGCTGAAGACCAGCCTGCAACCTCCTCTCACTCTAGGAAATGGTGCTCCTGTTTGTAAATATCAGTGCTTGGCTTGGGGTTTTTAACAACTGGTGTGCTCCCAGTTTCAGTGTATACAGCACAAGATCCAGATCTTGGGTAAAGGGTGGAGGTGACAGTTTAGCATCCAGTCTTTACATGGCAATGCTGATATGTTCTATTGTTGCTAAAAGCATAGAAAAACAGTCTGAATGCCTTTACATTAGCACCACAGGCAGAATTAGTGTTACCCTTGCAAGGAAAAATTGTCTTTTGATAGCTTGGAGGGATCAGCACTCACAAACCATCATTCGTTAGTAGCTTCTGAATGAAAGTGAAATAGATGTTAATGTTCAGACAATGTCAGGTTTTATAGAATGAGTTTTAGTCACCAAAAGATGAGAATGATGAAAACCCCTGGTAGTGTTTAGCAGAGGTCATCTAAGTCTTCTTTCCTTCATGGAACAATTGGAAGTGTTTCTCTGTAGGTTTTTTATGCTAACCCTTCTCTAATGTCCATGATTAGAGATTATGCTTTTCTAATACTAAGATGATATATGGAAAAAAGACTGTAGTAAGTTGGATCAAAGGCCTGATTGGCCTGGAGTCTGTCCGGCAGTGGCTAACAGATTAGGGAAAAATATAAAAACAGGAAATTTGGGACGAAGAGCTCTGTGTGGTATTCTCTCCATATCTTCAGTAACAAGGGACTTCTTGAAGAAGGTGAGTCTAGGATCCCATTATATTTAATAGGCTTTTCTGTATTTATCCATGAACTTCTCCAGTGCATTTCTGTTACATAACTGGCAGCCAAGGTACCCCATTGAATTTGGCAGCTAAAATGCAACTTCCTTGGATCTGCCCTTAGCCAGCCCATTGTTTTGCAGCTTCAGTTGTTACCCCTCAATATTTGCTCTAAGAAAGTAAGTTATCATTTCTCACTCTTTTTCTCCATGGCACTCGTGAAAATAGATACATCTCTTTATATCCTGCTGTCAGTCATCTTTCTATCAAGCTGAAGTTTCCAATCTCCCTGTGCATAAAAGACATTTTACATATGTGCATCAATTTGCATTTATCAATGCTGAATTCTATCTGATGCTTTATTGCCCAGCCATAAACTCTTCTTGAAGTTCCTTAAAGTTTTGATTTTGATCATCCTGTATAAATTTTTGTCAGCAGTAGGTTCTGTCACCCTGTTCACTAACATTTTTAGTTGTTGTTGTTTTTTTTTTTAATTGCTTACAGTACAAATTCTGCCTTAGATCACTGTTGAATTCACTACTGATGTTTCCTCATAATGAAAATCAATCCATCTATTCTTATCTTTATTTTCTACCTTTAACCGGTTGTTAATCCAGGAAAGATATCTGAAGCATTCTGGGAATCTAATCAACCAGGTAATAGTCATTCAGCTCTCCTGTATTCCTCAAAAGAAAATAACCTCAGCAGACCTCTAGAAAAGCGACCTTGATTTTTTTTCCTCATTATAACATTTTAATTTACTTTTCTATGATTATATCCTTTCTTAGAGTTGTAGCTAATTTGCCTGGTATGAAAGTCAGATTTTTACTGGTCTCTCCTCCCATGGCACATTCTTGGTTCTCATTAATGTCTTGTTTAGCACTTCATGTCGCTTTTCTACTGAGGCTGATTTTAAGCAATACCTTTGTTACATGTCCTTTAAACCTCTTGAGCAAATACTACTTTCTTGCCTGATTGATTTCTCAGCTTGTTCTAATCCTACTCTAACAATGTTTTGTTTTGGGACTGTTCCTCTCTTATCTAGATAACAAAAATGCTGATCTCTGCTGGAGGTCTTCCTTAGTGACCACCATCCCAAGAATATGTTTCGCCTTTCTGCTGTTATCTTTTATTCCTTGAGTTCTCATTCGACTTGTTTGTGGTGTGTTTGTTTTTCTGGGAAAGAAAAAAAAAAAGAGATATGTAATTGTGCTTTTTCCCACTATTTCATTCTAAGAGCACAAATAGAAGTAGGAAAACAATGCAGTCTGTGGAGATGTGATACCTGATATCAGTGCTCTCTTGTTTTTGTGTGGTCATCATAAAATAAAGCACTGGGTTAAGTTTTATGCCCATGCCCTGAAAACTTCCAGCTGTTGCATTTTAGAAAATTCTCTCTGATATCTTGGCACCATGAAAGTTCACATTAGAGTTCACTTTAAAGCCAGGGAGTCATCAGCTGTTCATAGGTGCAGTGAGGGGTTCAAGTTGATGTTTGTGGGGTGTAGCAGAGAGCAGCTTTCTGTGTCAGTGGCAAATGAGGAGAATACAGAGTGATTGCAAAACAGCTACATCCTCCTGGGCTATCCAGGGGAATTTCTGACAGTTGTGTCAACCTACAGAGGCCCTGATTCTGCTTTTAATTGAGAGCTGTATATTAGAGACATCTGTGCCTTCCTTCTTGCATTTTCAAATTTCAGGGGAAGTTTCCCAAGTACTCTGTGACAGAATACAACATCATGTGGTTACTAAACTTTTAGTCACTTACTGGTTTTCCCTGTGTTGTCTTGTTCATTGGTTTTTTGGGGAAAAAAAATCTGTATTGTTAATGACCATTTCCACTCCTTTTCCCTTCATCATCTTTTCACATTTTTGCTGTCTTCAGAGTTTTCTTTCATCTTTTCCCTGCAATGCTTTCCTGATAGGGACTTCACTCCTTTTTCTCTTCTCACAGCACTGGTTAAATGATCAGAGATGAAGTTTGATTTGATAGCAAAGTGCCATTATTTGAATTTAGAGATAACATCCTAACTGAAATGGGAATAGAAAGAGAGGCTTATTCAAGGATATTGCTTTAACTTGTCTGCAGAATCAGGCAAATACCACTGCATTAGATATTGGAAGAACATTCTCTTTGGGGAAACAAATGGAGGGAATAGTTCAGTGAAAGTGTCCTGGAAGGCTTTGGGTACTTGAGGGAAAGGGAGAAACAGAAATGGTTTGAAATGCATAAATGTGGTGAAACAGTAGAAAGCACCAGCACTTAAAGATGGAAAGAGTTGTATCTTCTGAAAGTTTTACCTGGTAGCCCAAAAGGTAGTGGCAGAGATTTGAGAGAAATATAAAAAAATTCAGTTTGTGATCCTTTGTGGCTCATTTTTGCCTTTTCATCAGTTTATGAAGGAGTCCTGAAAGGTTCTAGGCTTGCTGGCTTGTTTTGGAAATTTCAGCAGACGCAATGTGTGTGCTCTGTGGTGTGTTGTGTGAGGTTTTCAAAATTATCTTCAAAGCTGGCATATTACATTTCTGCCAGGTCATATTTTCTCACAAGTGTATGATGTATGCTTGAATTAAGATGTCATGATTTATTTAAATGTCTGGAAAAAAAAATTACAAAAAAATTAATGTCCTTTTTTCAACAGCTTAACTTTTAAACCTTTATTTCAGTGCCCTAAGACTGCTGTTTTTTTCTATTTACTGTCTGTATATAGTGAAGACATACATTTATAAAAAAAATACATAAAAGTATGTAGGTATAAATGTAAACTTTGATTGCTATTATACCCCCTGTGGTTAAGAAAGGGACTTGGGAAGTTTTACAGTCAGGATTTAGTCTAGACCTGAACCAGTTTGGCTTATATTAGGTTGTTTGTTTACACTTACTTTTGATGAATAGGTAGGTCCTTAACAAATATATTATATACAAAATCACTAATTAGCATTGTCTTACTAAATTTAGTTGTCCATCCAGACACTACTCTTCAAATCCAGATCTCTTCAAAATAAACTCTCATTTCATAATTTAAACTTCTCTACTAAAACGACTTTTAAGATGTCAGTTGTTTTGCATTCAATAAAGCTCGTCTTTATTGAATTGTAAATAATTTGTGAGATTAAACTTCAGTTGAAGCTATAAAAATATATTTTTTTTGTTAAAGCATTACTTAAAAGCTTGTGAGGAACTGAGTTGTAACTATTTCTATCTGTGACATGTTGTTCCTAGAAAATCAGAAAAAAAATTCATAATAAACTTGCCTTTTACATAATTGTTAATTGTGAAGCTACTTTGCCATTAAAAATAATAATAATTTGAATGTAAATATATAAAGGAAATGTGTATTTGAGATGTCTATACTTTTGATCTAGGTGAACTTAGGGGTCTCTAAACTAACAATGTTCTAGGAGACAGAGTGATTCCTCTTTCTGAATGCCATCTTATACCAACTCTTGGAAGAAAAGTACAATTAATGGATGCAAGATTGAGATCTTTTAGTGTCAGCAAAGAAGTAGAAGAGAATATTCCTTTTTTTGAAGTGGTATTGCTTCTCACCTCTGCACTCAGAAAGGAGTAAAACCATAGAGAACTAAATACTCATCATAATGGTCTGATTATTTTGCATATGGATAAGGTGCAAAAATTGATACTTAGATTTAGATTACTATTTGAAAACTAATCTGAAAGTTATTTTATTAGCATATTAAACAATTATATGAGCAAATAACACTACTGATAAACAAACATGCAGTTTAAGGTTCTTCCCCAGAAGTAGAACACACAAAAACTAACTTCTCTCTTCTTTCAGTAAACAAATTTGCGGGTAGGTTCAAACTGTTTAATTTAATTAGTATTAAAATGGAAGTCAATGACTAGAAAGGGAATCCAGATCAAACGTGCACTACAGCTTACCCTAAAGGAAGAAATATTGGGCCAATGAAAGCAACTATAGAGAATGGGAAATAACAGGCATGTGCTGGCATATTAGGAATGTCTCTTCATAGATGTGCAAGTTTTATTTCACATTGTCCTCACCCTTCTCAATAAGAATGACTGATAGCTTCACTTTGTGATTTTCCAGCTTTTAAGAGTCTATTTTTATTTATTTTTTATGACCAACCTTGCACTTGTTAAATGTAATTTTTGCTCTATGTAACACAGAAAAAAGCACATCTGCAGTATGCTGTCCCATGAATTAACAAGAATGACTGGACATAAGACAAGAAATCCTTTAAAAACATATGTTCACATTAAATATCTGGGCTAGCCCAGTAAAGGAGGTCTTATGGGGTCATTTTTGATGCAGTGCAAGTAAACCATTTCTGCTCTTCTGGAATAGTTTCTTTCAGGTTTATATTGAGCTTGTATAATGGCACATTACATAAATAAGGGCTTAGTTTGTACATTAGTCTTTTACAACTTGGATTCTTACTAAATCCTTGTTTTTACTAACTTGATGCTTAAGAGATATTGATTTCTGCTACGCATGCCTGTGGTGTTTATTTTGATATGTCTGGGATTAAAAACAAAATTAACACGCATAATCAGTTTTCTTAGAATTAAAAAGAGTGCTTTGGTACCTTTGGTTACATTCTTCTGAAGAAAAAGGAGAGCAGAAAAGATGTGATAAAAAAGGGATCGATTTATTCAATCACTGGGTATAAAAACATTAGCCCTGGGAAAGACCCTTCCTCTAAGAGCTTTAGCTGCCCAGTCTCACTTGTGTGGCACAAAATAATTTGCATTTTTAGAGAAAATTCATGTCTTCTGTGAGCTCTAGTGAAACATGAATAAATTGCTTTCTTTTCCTCTTTTTCTGATTTTATAAAGCTGAATCCATTAGGGGCTGAGTCAAACTGTAATGAAAGAAAGGCAACAACTGAGATGATGGAAACCCTGGATTAGATTTCTTAGTAGTCCAAGCCCAGCTGTCACGGCCTACGTGTCAAGTTAGTGCTCTTTGGGGAGGCCTGGCAGTACATGTGAATATATTTTTTTAACTGCTGTGTTACAACAGGTCTCTAAAGCAGCTAGGAATTAAACAGAGATGCAGAGATTAAGAATTAAATAGAACCACAGAAAACAGTCCACCAGGGAGACTTGAAGTGGGGCAAGGAAACCTTCCCAGGGCTATTACCCACTGCCATGCCTGGCAGGCTTGCCTGTGGCCTAGAGACTCTGAAACCTCTAAGTAGGGCTGTCTTATTCCAACTTATAGAAATTAATTTTGTCTATTACACCTTGTGAGCTTTGCTATGAGGTAGGACTGTGGTTTGATCACGACATACAGATCCGAGCATGGATTTTAAGCCAGTTACTGTTTTTATTAGGAAGACCTGATGTGAAAGCACCAAATATTCATCTGAGTACAGACTGATGTTAAATTACCAAATTACTGGTACCCAGAGTCTTCTACCTAGTGCTTGGAACTTACCCAGCTTCCAAAGAGACTCTCACATCCTCCCATGAAGGGCCATGATGGCACAGCCAAAGGGTCCCCCAGTCTGTAATAGATTCAGACACCTGAAATCATCTCAAGTTCACCATTCATTCATTCACCGTGAATTTGTGGAAACCATGATATTTTCAAATCGAAGATAATTTCATAACAGATTTCCTCAACTGTGGGAACAGTTTATAAAAAAATAATATCTGCCAGAATCCCTATCAGACTTGTGCCCTGGGGAAAAACTCCTTCCCTATTTCTCAGCTGGTGGCTTTGTATGGTTTCTCTCATCTTAGGAGAGCATTTCAAACCAGCAGCAGTTGGTGTGTGCCTGCACTTCCACTGGTGCCTTTGTGAGGGACACAGCTGAGCAGCAACATCTAAATAACCCTGTTTCCTTTTCTCCCCTTGCATTGTGGTTGTGGAAAAAATCCAGAATAAGCCAGGTTACTCATTGCTGCTCTCCTTCCCTTGCACCTAGAAGTCCGTTCCTCCCCTCAGCTCCATTAAGAGCCTGCCACACTGGGAGTACCTGCTGGTAACTCTAATCACTGTGGTCAAGGAGTGGAGTGGCAGGGTGACATCTTTTACTTCTTGAAGATATTTTGCTTGCTGCTGCATGCTTCTAATCTCTGCTGTTCCTATAGCAAAACAATGTGACTGGTATGGCATAATTCAAAGTGAATTTAGAATTTTTGAAGTCAAATGTTTTCTAGAAAGATCTGTTTTGAAGCAATTTGGCAAAGCTGACATAACCATGCTAACTTCAGTGAAGCTGCATGGGCTGCATCCCTTGAGAATTGGGCCCAGACTAGCCAGAGCATTTATTTTTAAATTCTAGCTTCTGCTGGCTTTTTCTTAAAAAGTCTCTGTAGTTCTGTAACTTTCTAAAGTAGCTCACAAGTCTTGTGCTACTGCTAATAAAACAGAAAATCCATTTCCATTTTTCAGTGTAATCTTTTTTTCATGCGAATCTATTTCTCATCAAAAGAAGCGGGTGACTGGCGTGAAAGCTGGAGCTCTCTACTTATCTGTAAAGACAAGTAGTGGCCTTTCAAGTTGTCACATGTTGCCTGGAAGAACATGGCTGTAAATTCAAAAACTAGGAGGGAGAAACTAAACACCCTGTGTTGCTGTGGCCAGCAAAAGTATTGTTCCCAATGCCTGGTGAAGAGAATTAGGTTTGATCTCTGATTGTATGGTCTCAATCTGTTGGTAAAATCAGCAACAAAGGCTGATTCTCCCAAAGAAGATTCTCCCAAGTGCCCATGGTAGAGGTGTGTCCCATAGCACATGAGTGTCAGTCAGCACATGTCACTGCAAGGACCTTGCACAAACCTTTATTTCCAGCAGCTGGTTGTGTTGGTTATTTTTAAAAGATAAGTAGAAGCACTTTGCTTCAGTCTTAGAGGGGAGCAATATTCTCCCCAGACAAGCTCAGTCACAAGAAAATCGATACTTCCATAAGGGATTCCGTACCTTCTTTTTAAGGAATATCATTTTCCAGACACTTCCCTGCATGTCCTCAGCCAGAGAGGATGCAGTCATGCCTGAGGTGCCTTAGAAGATGTAAAGCTAAAGTCAGGTAAGGAGAAAAAAATCTCCATGGCATTCCTTTTTCCCTTGTAGCAGATGCCTTGCTGGGATTTCTCTGCTACACTGGCTTCTGCTTCTGTACCCAGATGATACCTTTGGCTAAACTCTTAGAAGACAGTTTGCAAGGCAAAAAAACCTGCATTATAGAGACCTCAGATGACAAACAGTTTTCAAGCTACCAGGCAGAGTCATCACTGAAGATGCTGAGTCTTAACCATGAAAAAGTGCTCTTACAAATGTAATTATGAGAAGAGAGGTAAACTTTTAGAGGCCAGAAAACGAGGTAAACTTTCAGAGGCCAGAAAACAGCAGAGCCAAACCAGAACATAAAGAATGAAAGCTGCAGAACAAGAAACTCTCAATAAAATTACACAGGACACTCATGTCAAAATACAGAGATAAAGCAAAAAGAACTAAAATCAGAGATATTTTAAGTCAGAGTAGTCTGATACTGTATTTGAACCTCAGTATGATCATGGCATACAGTTAAGCAAGAGGATGTGTTTAAGTAATCTGTTTCCCAGCTCTCCTCCCTTGGGACACCTTTGAGGAAGCTGAATTTCAGAGAAGGGGGTGCTAACCACTCTGTGACAGTCAGGTCCTTTGAACACACATCAAGCTGCATATTTGGAAATAAATATTACACACTGCCAGTGAGCAACTCCTCTGCTCAGTGTTTTGCTCCATGAGTAGAAAGTGGTGTTCACAAAAGGCAGGTAAGAGCCGTCCTGCTATGCTGTCTTGTAGGTTTTAATTGTGCCTTTATACCAAGTACTTAACAGATAAATTGCACTATGTCTGAGAAAAGGAAAAAGGACAAGGCTTTATGTGTAGTCATACACAAAAGTTGCACGTTAAATGCAAAAAGTAGATTCTCTAGTAGTGTATTTCATTTTACAATTAAAATAGTATTTCAAACTTTTTTACTTGAAAAAGTATTTTAATTTACAATTTACAGTACAAGGGCTGTAATCAATTGGGGGAAGACTGCAAAAATTTTTCAGTGTAGTGGCTTTTTTATAAATTGGTGTCAGAATTGCCACTGTGCCTGAAATCTGTGTTTTCACAGCTACTGTACTGTATTTATTTACTGAGCACCCAATATACCTGGCTTTGCTTTTTTTTAAAGTGAAGTAGCCATGATAATTCTGCACACAAATTAGGAGCAAGCATGCCGCTTCTGTTATGACCAATCTGTTGTCAGAAACATCAGCCCACTTACTGCTTCTTTGCCCTTTGCAATGAGAGTAGATTTCATTCATAACTCTGAAGATGTGTGTTAAAACTTTGATACCTTTGAGATAGACACATTTCTGTGAAAGTCTGTAGGAATGCCTCTAAAAATACTGGCAGACATTCTTTGAGACAATGAAATGGCACTTCTGTGAGCAAGGTAAGAGTTTCCTTTCATATGGATTTCTGAGTAGATTTCAGGCTCAATCTTTAGTGATAGCTCACATCAGCAGAGATAGAGTGTTTTTGTACTTCTTGTGTGTTCTCTCCTCACCAACTCCTCAGGGTGGCCAAATGCAAGTTTGGCTTCTACCACAAGAGTAAGCAGACACCCTTTGCTCTGAAGTTTACTTTCTCAGCAGGTCCCCCCAGGACTTGCCCTGTCTTTAGGAGACAGCAAGTAGCTTCCAGTTGTGATCATTCTGCACTTGGACAGGGGCTGAAAGAAAAGAAACCCTTCTCTAGGCCATTTAGGAATTCCACTTTGTAAAGTTTGTCTACTTTGCACCGTGGAAACTTTGATTAACCAACTGGGCAGATGCTCACCTGCTTTGTGTTGCTGGAGAACTTTGAGAAAGTGTCAAGACACTGAATGGCAAGTACAGAGTAGAGCCTGTACTGCCTAACTTGTGCTAACTGTACAAGATGCTGTAGTGAAATTTTAAGCTAAGAGTTTGGATTTAATGTAGAATTTGTTGATGGTAAAGGTAAAACTATAAGCTAAAAACTGGCAGTGATTTTGTTTAGGTTTCTTCATATTTTAAGTGATCTTCTTGATAATAATTTTCCAAAGCTGTTTTTCTGTGTTGCCAATATTTGTGTAGAATTCTTGTGATCTCTAACTTCCAGATACACAAAAGACATGGTGTCATATTTTGGCCTTGAGAAAAATCCTTGGTGTTCTTTCTGCAGTCAACAATTTGGCCTGATAGAGCTGTTACTTAAAATTGATATTCAACAAATGGTTTTTGCAAAAGATATCACAGATGAATGTATAACAATGCACAGAAGTGAAAAATGTAAGATCAAGAGTGGTTTCCATTGTTGTACAAACATCTAGAACACACCCAAACTATGTAAGAGAGGAATATTAATTTGTCTGAGAACTGTTATATGAATAAGTAAATAATGGAAGTTATTAGTCAGGAAAAAATTCATACTCCTGTTAGGTTTTCTCACCCAAACCAGAAAAGCCTTGCACTTTCCTTATAGTTCCGTAGTCTGAGTAGGCTCTTCAAAAGCTTATAAAATAAATTCTCCTTCTCATTCATAAACTTGCCCACCTGTGAAGCCTTTATTCAGAGAAACCTACCTGCTCAAGTGCTTGCTGTAGTTCATTAAAGGCTCCCATTTGTACTCGTAAAGGCTCATTCATTGCCCTGAATAATATATATGGTGTGCTGAAAGAGAACCAACTCTTGCTTTTATGATCTAAATTAAACAACTTTGTCTAATAAAAGAAGCTCTGTCTCACTTCCAGCTAGGCCACAAGCCCTAAGGGTCTTGTATGTGCATGTTTATTATTTATTTATTTATTTTTGCCAAATTGTCCTTCAAGGATCTGAAAGCTGAGAGAACTGAGCTGCCTAAATTGTGGCTTTCTCTGCCTGCTTAGAAAGACAGAGGCAAGCACAGGCATAACTGTACTGAAGCAAACATTCATCCATAAACTTATTCTAAAATGCAATTGGATGATCTTTGGTCTTTTCCTCAATCCCACCTTCTAGCCTTCCTTATCTTGAGAGTCCATCTCTATTATGCGTGGCTTTTCCAAATGCCCGTGATTAATAACTGCTGTGATTCATTAGCCCGTGTTGGTGTTGTTTCCCCAATGGGAGCATTTGCTATCTAGGGATAGTCCATGATTGCTCTGCCTCCTGCAACAGCAAGATGCTTTCAATCTAATGCGCTGTCCATGTTTTAGCATAAAATAATATTAAGGCATCCACATAATGGAACCGTCTGAAGATCCATTTTATTAAGCACTGAAAGAAAATGTGTGTGTGTTTGCATGTGCAAGGGAGGCATAAACAGCAAAACTATTTCACCAGAAACCTCATTTCCGCAAGGGTTTCACGTAAAGACGCAGCTATTTTTGAGGTCTAGTTCTTTGGCTGTGAGCATGAAAAAATACTCCATAGCCAATATCTTACCTGGTGCAATTAACTTGCTCAAATTACATACAGCTTATTCGGAGAAGGAAAAATAGGAAACAGAGGTAGGTTTATTGTACTTATTCCATTTTGAGGGTATTTATTTTAAATGCAATCTACCTTCAAGTACAGAGCTGTACTGCTCTTAAAAGATTACTGCTTCAAGTTACTCCACATACCTTAACATAGCATGGACCCTTTTTACATTATACGATCAACTTTTTGACAGTGCAGGGCCAGCACAGCTAATGGAATAATAGCCTGCAGGGTCCAGCTAAATGATATACGAATATAATCAACCTTTGTGATGACTATTCAAAAGTAATCCCTTTAGCTTTCAACTGCAACGTATATTTCAACCAGGCAAAGCCATATGAAGAAAATCTCTGCAGACTCCACTGATACAATATGGCCTTCATATCCCCACAGTGTGTTTGCTGCTCACAGTGAGTTTTAAATTTAAGGTAATGGCTACTGTATATTCATGTGAGCATAGAACAATACCTTTGATTTGTTGGAGAAATGTTACATTAGCTACCAAGGGCCCTATTCAGTAAACTTTGACACAACCCTTATATATGGTTTACTGCTTATTCTAAATGGAATATGCCTGATAGAAATGCTTTGCATGCCCAAATTGTACAAATTCATTAATCTTCATATTAATAAAACCTCCAAGTACAACTGCCTCCATTCCAAGTGAATCAAGAGAGGATACATGGTTAAACAGGTAGGCCCAACATGCTTTTAAAAGGCATTGCATTAATTTTCATTTACTAAGACAGAAAAATACATAGGAAGATCATCTACAAGTATGGGATGAGCATGTTGTTGGCAGTCATATTATTTTCTGCTCTATCTCTATTCCTACACCATTACATCATTCTTCAGATTATATAACTCAAAGCAGCTGCATGACCTTTACAAATGCAAGTAAATTTTAAAATACAATAATGAGTTATATCTCATCAGCTGTGTTGCACCAACATTGGAATACATTGAGACAGTCTTGCTTTCGCTCCCTTAATTGACAAAAAAATGCAGTATTGGCTAGTGGTGGATCTGAATATGTGGAAGTAATTCTGCTAAAGGAAAATGGATGTGATGAAAATGCTGTGTTGCCTTTTATTGCTACTTTTGTATGTACACTATAGTCAGAGTTCAGTCTCATTAGCAGGAGCTGCAAACAGTCTTGTACACACACCTGAATCCATGTGAGAGCATAACAGCATGTTACCATATCTTGTGGGAGGTGATGTGTTGGAGGATTCTGCTTAAGCAGGTGAGCTATGGTAAAGGAATAGGAGAGGCTGGGGGTTTCCCTCTATTTGTTTGCCATCGTACTTCTTGAGCCCATGGAAAACTACTGCGTCCTCAGCATCCTGCAGCAGGGAGTTCCAGTGAGGAGGTGCACAAAGAAGCCCCTGTTTTGCATCCAAGTCCACCACCTCCCACTTTCAGTAGACCCTACTTCATTTTTAATTTGGAAAACACAGTGAATAATGGTTTCTGGGTCATCATCTCATGCGTGCTACACTCATTCTTACTTCTGTCATTCTCCTGAAAAAAATGTTCTTTTTTTTTTTTAAACTAGTTTCATCTGCCTGAAACAACAGTCCTCGTATGACATCATCACTTCATGGAGCTTTCAGTGGAATTCTTGTTAATAAAGTCCAACAGTCTTTGGATAACGTAAACCTTGGATTTGAATGATTTCCCATCACATGGGCATGCAATCTCAGGTGTCATCTGCTTCATTTTCTTTATAACCTTTTGGGAGAATGGTGCCTGAAATTCCTGTCCTCTCTGGAGTTAGTTGTAGCTTCAGTCTTTGTGGGTGTGGCCTTCTTTCTTTTGTATGGCTTTTCACCAATCATATAATGTAAAGGACTTGCAGCCCTGCATTGTTTACTTCCAAAAACATCATGAAATAATGAGATTTTTAGAAGTGTAGTATTCTGTAGATAGACACATGGAAACAGAAGAAAGATATGCCAATTCTAGCTGCACTGAAAATCCGACCAGACTATTTTAATTATATTTTATCAACAGCAGTGATAATCTGTCAGGGACATCCTATTATGATTAATTGTATTTACATTCTATTAATGTTATCACCACATTTTGCACAATAAGATGGAAGGAGAATGCTTGATGGTGTGATCTGTGGTGGTATATATGTATTATCATTATGAATATGAGATGCTTTTATTGTTTCCAAATAGCATAGGCCAAACAAATGCCAAGAAAACATTTATGGCTCAGTAGTCCATCAGTTATCCTTGATATGCTTAATATGTGCTGGGAGGGAAGAACTGTTAATCAGCCCATAATAGCTTGGTGTCCAAGTGTGAAGGCAAAAGGCCAAAAGGTGCCTGAGAAAAGCAATTTCTGCTGTAACTCCCCATCTGTCATGTGCACATCCCCACCGTCTCTTGCATGTGTCAGTGTCTGTAGCTATCAGAGAAACAATTTTCTGTGTGTTTGCCTGAAAATACCCACCTTTCTGTACCCAGCCACATTTTGGGCTTGAGTCACCCACTATGAGCCACTGTTCCACCAAAGTACATCCTCTGGAAAGAGCAGTAACACTGCACTGGTGTGATGCTGGAGTGGGACAGTGCAGTTCTGACCCCTGTGAGCACTTCTGGGCTGCTTCCCACTGGCTGAGTTCCTAAACCAAACTGAGCTTTGCAGGTTTTATTACATCTTTTTTTCATTTAAGACTTGGTCTGCTAGAAAAGGAATTCCCTCTTTAGGCCTGGTTTCAGGACATGTCACCTGGAATAACTACATTGTTAAATACAGAGTAAACCACTAACACACACACTGCCCTCATACAAAATGAAACTCCACATGGGAATACTGATTCTCAGATATTCTTCATAGATTTACTTATCCTGTTCTTACTTGCATACAACTATGGATAAAGTCCTTGTTAGCAACTATACTTAATAAAACCTCATGAAATGACAAAACATAAATTTTATTGAGTTATCAGTGGCCCAGTAGTTTTAATCTGTCCCAGACATTGCACCAGCAGGGACACTGCTTTGGACATTATTTTTCACCCCCACCGGAACTGGATGATTTATTTTGGTCATGAGTTAAATTATGATGCCATACAAACAAAGAGGTAGTGACAAATTGAGGAGGATCCAGTTAAGAAAACATGAGTTCCTTTCTCTTGGATATATTATATGGATATATTCTTGGATATATATGTAATATGGAAATACTGAAGAGAATATGTTTGCTTAGCCTCCAAAAGGGAAGATTAGAGAAAGGAAAATAGTCTCTCAAGCTATAAGGAGTTATTGTGAAAGACCGCGTTCCATTGCTCTTCATGTCTGCAAGAGGTAGAGAAAAATCAAGAGAAATCTTTCAAAAGAAAGAGAAAAATCTGTTTAAATTGCAATAAATATTTATCTTAAGTATTAGGGAAGAAACTGAGCAATAAGGCTATGAAGCACTAAAACAGAGAGGTTAGGGATGTTGTGGAATAGCCTTCCTCAGAAGCCTTGGAGAATAGATGTCAGGGGTGGACTAGATATATATGTGCACTTTCCTCATTTGAGGAGGTGAAGCAGATCAGTAGCTCCCAAAATAAGGAGCAATGCCCCAGGGGTGGTATGGGTGGAATGAGGCAGAGGGAGGTGTGTTGCTGGAGAGTCCCTGGGAATGGAGCAGAAAGTGCAGCCGGGAGGTGGGAGTTTGGAGTGGAAACTGAGTGAGGAAGGAATGAGACAGCGTCACTTGAACAAATGAACTCTGGCTGTCAAGAACTGCAGAGTCAAGCCATGGCCTCCCAGCCACCTGTTCCCTGGATCACATCCCATGAGGAGAACCCCACTGAGAGATGGCAGCCTTCTCTTGCTTCCTGCATTAGCGTTCAGGAACACACATAATCACAAATGATTATATGAAGGTGCTTTATTGAAGAGCTCTGGCTGTCAGGGGTACACATACCCAAATCTGACCCGACTTGGTTTGGAGTTGAACATGTTTTATACTCTATCATTATATAACTTACATATTCATTATTAAACTTACATTGTTCTATTGTAAGCACTGTTTTTACCCAAGCATGGATTGCTCGTGATCCCCCCTAGCCCCCTAACATTGTTTCTCATGTTCTTTAAACTGTAATTATATCTAATCACATCTAACAATTGTATTATTTATCATATACTGACTACACAGGTGCAGTTTGACCTGATCTTTAGCAAGCACAAGGCCTAACATTTCTCAGGGCCTGCTTTTCCCAGGGATTTCCAAACCTAACTTTCTTTCTAAGTCTCCGAATTTTCTAAGATTTTAGAACCTTTTACTATCACCTGCACTGCTCAATTCCTCCCCTGCATGATGTTCCTCCTGCCTGCCATCTTTCAGTGCTGCCTTGGCTGTCATCTTCTCCCAAATGCATCTCCCTTGTTGGCTCCCCAGCTGGTCCCACCCGGACCTGTCCTGCTGGACAGCTGCTGCACAGGAGTGCAAGAAATGAGAGCAGAAACCCCTGACAGTTCTGTGTTTCTAGGATTATGTCTTACTTGACTCACCTCTGTGTTTTTTAGATTTCCTTCTCTTGTGGCTTTTTACCATAGGTCAGGTTTTTCAATTAAATCATTTAGGACTTCTAACCATTAAAAGAGTTGAAAGTCTAAAACACTAAAGCACTTTTTTTTTTTTTTTTTTTTTTTAAATAACAGACCCTCATAAGGAAACAAGTGCCTCAAAGCCTCTGTGAGCCTCTGTCCAAGACTTTAGATCTTCCTGGTACAGTATTTGCTCTTAATCCACAGACTTTATACCAATCTCCTGATTTTTACTAAATGTCATTGCTATCAATGCTTAACCTGATTTTGACAGACAATTACACATCATTTCAGTCTTAGTATGTCTAAATAACTATATTTTTCCTGTTCATAAATTAATGAATTCACACTTCCCTCAGTTTTTTTACACATATTCCCAGTTTTAGAATTTAATTACCTTTGATCGAGTAATTACTTTTAATTTACAGAAATAAGCCTTTGAGACAGAAACAAATCTGATTAATCAGATTCCAACCCCAAATATAAAACATGTAGATATCAATGTATATACATAAACTTCTGACATTTTAATATTTTTCTATTTGCTGTTTTTTTTGTTCTAGAGGATGCCTGCTTATTGACTCAGAAGCTGAAGTATGATGACTACAGGAAGATCCTTGAAGAGCAGTGTAACAAAGTAGGAATTTCAGCAAGGGTTTTGCCATTAAAATGCTATTATCAAAAAAAAAAAAAAAAAAAAGCATCTGTTATTGAAATAAATATTAAAAAAAGACAAAGAGTAGTAGAATGAAAGTTTTTACTTTGTGCCCCCATTGTTTAATGTCTTCCAAAGTGTCAAAATCCTCCTGTTAAGATATTAAACGTGAATGGGAATCCAAGATGCTCAATGCCTTGTAAGATCAAGATTCAAATGTGTCTGGAAAGTTTTCTTTAAATCCCAGATTGTGATCCTTTTCAGAAAAACTTATTCATAGAGCTAGCAGTGATTTTAGTTTGTGTATAATGGTTGGGGTTCAGCTGTAGCTGAAATAGAACTGATCCAGCCTGGTGGCACCCTATGGTGCAATTTTGATCCAATCTTTTACACAGGTTGGACTCAAAGCACAACCAGATTTGTTTAAAATCCATTTGGATGCAATCCAGTGCCATGTGCTGTAGAATTACCCTGCCTGGAGGTGGGACCAGATGTGGTTCCTCCCAGCCTGACCCATCCTGTGGCTCTGTGCTTCACAACATCAGGTAAACTAAAATTCTGCTTAGGTTCTTTCTGATAAATAATCTGAAGCACTGATTTTGGACTCTGTAAAAAAATTGTGTCCATTTTGAGCTGATGAAAATCCTGACAGTGGGTTCCACACATGACCCACTGACATCTGTGGTCTTCACAGTCCTCCGAGGACTCAGAGTCCTCAGAGCCTGCTACCATCGCTGTTGGCATTAAGTAGAGTTAGAGAACAAAAGATTGAAGTTATCACTTTTCAAAATACACATAAAAGCAGGACTTGGAACCTTTGAATTTTATTTAGGAAAATTGGTGATTCATAATTTCACATATTAGAAAACAAACCCTTTCTTTTAAACTAAACAAACAAAGCTGTAGCACTCCCAGTAGCCGACCATTCCTTTCTTTAACTGGAGGTTTGCAGACTCAGAGTTTGTAGCGAGGTCCATTAGACCTATAATCAGGTTTTATGATGGTGTTTGAGCAAGCATTAGCTTTTGCCATAGTAATAACTCAATTCACAGTTTTCTTCAGGATTGTAATCCAAGTATTTGGTTGACATGTGACAACAGGGTTTCTCCCTATTAAAGAATAGTAAAAATGTATCATTAACCAGATCTTATTAGACTATTTTTGATCCAAAATGCTGTATACATGCAATTTAAACACAAATAGCTCAATAATTTTATTCTGTTGTTTTTAGGTCTTTATTGTCTGAACACCATGCTTGTTATAACAATGTTAATTTAGAAGGCTTTTGCGAGGCTGACAAGTTGTACAGAAATATTCCCACGTGCAATTAGGCACACACATAGGCAGCAAATCTCTTTGCTGAGTGCTAAAAGGAGGTAAACATTTTATGGAAACCAGAAAGAGAAACAGGACTCTGAATTAAATGTAAACAACATCTGTATTGTTTACCCCTTAAGTTTCCCCCTTATATTTTAATAATATTGATATGAAGTAAGAAAAACATTCTAAAACCAGCACAATTTTGCAAATAATATCTTAAAATCCTGTTAACCTACAAGCTCTTCTAATCTCTTTAAGTATAGCATGACTGCTAATTTTAGATATTTGGAATTTCTTTTATCAAAATATTGTTGAAAGAAATTACATAATTGAATTTGGCCTTCGTAGTACAAAAAGTAAGTACATAAAATAACATAAACTACACCAGTGTCCTAGAAAAGACAATTATCAAATTATCAAGGGCAAGTTTCTAAATTCTTAATGGCTTTTAACCCCATGTACATTTCTGCAGGAATTGAATGTTCTGTTTATGTGTCTCAAAAGTTATTGTGTAATTATGTTAAATAGCATCCATGATTTTCACTATTTTTTGCCAATCTGCACCCGTTACTACATGATAACTCTGAGATGCTTGTGAAAAACTGTCATGAATTAATCCCCTAGCGCGTCAACTCTCCCGTACTTTTTAACACTTTTTCATCATGCAGCTTTTAATAAAAATAAGGGGAAATTTATCATCCTACAGCAATGTGAGTTCTGTTCTTGAAAGTCAGGAAGCTTTGGGAGCAAATTATGTTTATTGTACTAAATCTACCTGTCTCCCATGTCAGTAATTTGTCTGATGAGTAACTCTCAGTCTGGCAGAATGCAGGCGTTGTTCGGCCCCTTGCAGACTTTTTCATTGGGAAAACGAAGGCTCTTCCCCCTTCAAATGAATGGGGCCAGGAGGTTAGGCAGGATGTTGTTCTGTACGTCATTGTTTGGACAGGATCCGGGAATAAAGCTCTCAGCTGCTGGAAGCAGTCAGAGCTGCACGGGTCACAGCAGCCCCAGTGAACAGCTCACACAGCCCAGCTGAAAGCACAGTACTCACTGTCCTCGGCTGAAGCATCGACCCAGTGCTGCTGCACTAGAGAAATCACCACTCTGAATTAGCAGTGCTCTCCCAGCATCACTTCCCTTTGCTGATCTCGGCAGACACAGTCCTGCTTGTAACATCTGTGGGGATCAGAGCTCACATTGGTGTAATGGAACTTCTGTCCTTTGTCTCATTACATGAGAGGTGCTTTCACTCCTTTAAGGAGCTCCTCTTATAGAACACAGTTCTTCTCCACCCTGACTCCTTCTTTATCCTTGCAAGCCTTCCTCCAAGTTTTACCAGAAAGTGCCTGATCCCCTGACCCTTAATTTGCAATGAGGAGGGAGGACTTATGAGAGAGTATGGATTGCAGTTTACCACTTTCTCTGTGCTCTCAGAAACCACAGGCAGAGTTGACTTTAACAAAGTTAGGAAGGCAGGCAGATCAATTTAGCCTATAATGCCAGTCCATTTCAAACCAGGACTTGTCAAACATATTATAGCAGATGCATATCTGAATAGTTCTGAAGTGTAATGTCTCTAAAACCTACATTTTGTGGGTGCCTACGGTGTTAGATTAGCAATTAAGGTTGCTTTTTTGAATAGGGCTTTAGTAGGTTTCACTGTGGATGCATCCAATGGTATTAACTAACAATTTTTGTAGCAGAGAGGAAGGTTGTATCCTTGATACTGCTTGAGAGAAAGGATTCTGTTTATAATTATGAAAAACACGATTTCTGACCATTAAAAGGGTGTATCTTGTTAATTATGATGATATATAAGATATTTCACCTGTGATGCCATTTAGAAAATTAATGTTTGAGTCACAGAAAGGTCATTGCCATTCTGGAAGGAATCCATTCGTCTCTAAGTAGGCCATCCAAATATAGACTAAGAAATACTCTATACATAATTACCTGGAAATAGATGAAATAAATAAGATGGATGATAGGTATTACTAAAGCCACATGTTAGTTTCCTGATAGAAAAAAGTAGATTGTAACCGGAAGAAGCAATAATATACATGTAAAAATGCAAGAAATAGGTTAAAGTCTTGAGTAGTTCTGTGAGGTTCAGCTATTACTCATGAGGTGAGAACTCAGCCCTCAAAAGTGGTGTGCATCAAGGACTTTATCCTGAGATTCGGACAGGTATTTCTGAAGACAGCTCTACAAAGAACAGATTGAGGACTTCTTTATTTATTTTTTTTTAACAAACCTGTATCTTGTTTGAAAAGATAACTTCATAGTACCTCTATATTTGCCACACAAATGCTTACAAGTCGATAGAATGTGTGTGCTGTCTTTGAAGAGAAACATGTTGATGGGTATTTCCAGGTGTGAGTCCTCTTTTGACTCAGGCCTGAAGTCTCCAGGAGCTGAGGAGGATCCTGCAGGGTAAAAGTCTCAAGTAGTCCCAGCAGCTGCTCATTCTGCAGCTCTGTTCTGCAGCTTGGTCTCCTGCAGCATGGGAGACATGGGACAGAAAACCAGTGCACAGCAGATTTTCAGTAGCATGTGGGCGAGCCAGAGACTGGGAACTTGAGCATCCTAAAAGGAGTGTCTGGGAGCAGCAGTAGCTCCTGACTCCTACTCAGCTCCAAACCCAGCTAGGACTGAGATCTCCTACACCAGATGGGCAGATGAGAGGTAGCCCTTGTCTCTGGGAGGTAGCTTTTGTAACTGGCACATCCAGCCCTTCATTTGGGACATACTTATCCATACACAGAGGTAAATCAGCTTTGAAAGGCTGCTGCCTCCTGCACTGAGCTGTTCTATCCCTGGCAGTATTGCTCCTGCTCTTCCTCAACTGTCAGAAAACATTGTCCCATCTGGCCAAAAGTTCACAGTTTACAATTGTGCTGACTTAAATCTGGACTTAACCATAGCAATGCCTTTAAAAACATCTTCCAAGAGCTCTCCTTGAAGCTGGTGGTCACTGTTATTCTTTGCTGTGTGCTTTCCTAAGAGTTGTCTGCCTCCTGGCTCCTCGGTGTCACTTGGCTGAGGAAATTAGACAATCTCTTTCCCCACAAATACCAGGAAAAAGGTTTCCTTGGCATTGCTGGCTGCTTGCAGTACAGATTAAGCCAAAATTTATTTATGATAAGGGAAGTTCAGGATTACCTGATTTCCATCTCATGGTTGCTTCTCCCTCACAGCAGCCCCTTTAACATTCTGAATGAGCTTTCACATGTGCTGAGCCTTGATAGCCTCAGAAGAGCTCTGTGATATTAGAATATTTTGATGAATTAGGGCTTTTCTTTTACTTCACCTCAACAAACACCTGTTCTTGGAGGGCAACATCACACACACATTCAGGTTCTGCACTGCTTTTGGCAGAGCCATGAACACCTGCTCAAGACTGCACTTCCATACACCCACCAAACCACCTTGGAGAGGTGATTTTTAATCAGTTTTCTTGGTGGGGTCACTCATATAATTCATGTTCTAGGGTTTTTATCTCCTTCAAATTCAGGATAGTGGAATCTGCCTAGAAAATAACTTTCTGAAACTATCTGTGCCACAAAACTTCATAGTTTATACAAAGTAAATAAAAGAACAAGCTGTAAAGGTGAGGAAAGTAAAAGATTAAAAAAAACCTAAACTAATATATTTGCAAGAAATACGCTTGTCTTAGTCACTCTCTCGGTTTCTCCTGGATCCCACATCCCACTGTAGGGGGCTGGGATATTTCCATCAGTGAGACAATGCACTTTCCCTTGAAAGCTGCTGGGTTTAATCTCACCATCAGATGCTGTGATTCACTCCTGCAGTCCCTGTTGTACCTTTCTTAATATCAGACAAGAGTGAAATATCTTCAGGACTGTGAGACTGGAGTTAACTATTTTTTCGAAGGAAAAAGGCGCTGGAAATATTTGATGATCTTCATCAGCTGAAAGAATCTGTGGAACCAAACCCAGACTCATGAGCCTGTCGTGGTGTTGACTACAGGAGCCAGGAAGAGGCATTTACACCTCTGAAATACAGTGAGTTTGGTCCAGTCTCAGGCATAGGTCAGAGCTGTGTTCAAGGAAGATAAGAGGAAGCTCTTCTACTTTTTCCTCTGATTTCTGAGCCTTTGAAGACCATTCCAGGTGTGTCTGTAACAGAAGGACAGGTCAGCTCTTGACTTCTGAAGCAAAGGCTTCAATGTCTTCACAGATATTGCAAACTGAAGTAAAAATCTGCATGTGGCAGCCCCAAATTATGGGTCACCATACCTTTGCTTCCTGATCTCTGTACTGGGGCCTTTTGAATTTCTACCTGTAAATTATCTTCAGCACCCTTGAAACGCAAGTGTTTGTAACAGCAGTGTGAGCTGAAAAGGTTTATTTCATAGTTTGATGTGGTCCTGCCATCTTTAGCTGGTTTTTTGCCTCCCTGCATGATGATCACTCATCTAGGGTAAGTACTTTCCAAGTTTTGTCTGGTTTGCCATGGCCAGTCCTTGGTTAGAAGCTTGATCCTCTTTTCTCACCATTTGCCACATACAGCATTGCATCATTAAAAAAAAATGTTCAGGTAGATGGATATTCATAGCAGAACTAAGTCAGAATCTCATCCCCCAGTTTAAAGGCTTTGTGTTGACACACAAATACAAATTACAGTTAATCTGATGTTTTTGAGCCTACTGTATCCTTTCCCCATTTGCACTTTCTTCCCCCCTTTTCCTTAGATACATTTTTTTCTTTCACTTTCATTCAGTCTCCCCTCTGTCTCCACAATTCCAATGCTTCACAGCCTTCCTTCATTTTATCCTTGCTGCTAAATGAAGATGTGACACAGATGAGAAGTAAAAATGAGGAGCTCTTTCAAATTAAACTTTGCTGCAAACATCTTACCTGTAAAGATTCCATTACAGCCCCAAGAGAAATAAAGGTGCTTAAGCCTGGAATGTCACTGATTTCTGGACACCAGCCTGCTGGTAAATGCCTTCCAAACTTTGCCATTCCACAGCTTGATTGGACCTCCCACAACTTCCCCTTCAGGTCTGGCTGTGGACTGTGCAGGTTTGTGTATCAGAACAACCCCAACTGGCAATGCTTTTACACAGGATTATCCACAACTGCCTCCCCATTAATTCCCTCTGTCTGGAAGCACCCTGATGTCTCCTTAATAGGGGTTAGCATTATTTATAGCAATTTACAGGTGTGCTGCTAAAAGATGGAACTGTAAATCAGCTCAGATGTTGTTCCATGATGAAGTGCCTCTACATTATTTAACAAATTGTCCCAACACGACTGAACAACACACAATGGAAAAACTTGCCATGGAAATGTAATATTGAAATGGACACATAAATACTGCATATTTAGTTAAGATTTGTAATTACAGTTTTTATTCTTCTGGCAATTTTGTACTCCAGGAAGATTTTCAGCTTCAGAAAAGCAGGGTACTTCTACCCAGGGGGTGTCAGCAGGGCAATACAATTACTTATATATGTGACACTGTCATGCAGCTGGCTTTGCAGAGGTGTTCAGCACAAAAAATATCAGGTTGCACACGTGCATCTTAGTTACAGCTCACTGCCTAGGGTGTAAGGTAGCAAGCAATGTTGTTTTACAGTGTATCAGAGTGATTCCGACTCAGTAGAAAGAAGATTGAGGTGTGATGAAATGCCAGCCAAAAGTGCCTATAGGTACCTCAAAATAAAGAACTACACGTGTTCTGAGATGTTGGTTTATCGTATTTGCCCGTAATTTGAGCACAGTGCTTTCCCAGACCGAGGCAAAGCCTACAATTTTTAGGTGAGAGGAAAGGTGGAGCAACATCTTCTTCCTAGAAAGCCTGGACTGAAAATGAATCATATTCAGTGTTACATTTCTCCTGTAATTGCAGGTGGTTTTCCTCCTTCAGATGTAAGGTACCATTATGTGGGAAAAGCTGATTTTTCTCTATTCAATCAGGGACAGTTCAAAGATTGTCATACCTAAAATGTGCACCTGGTTGAGATCTCACTGAGATCTGACACAAAACCCATGGAAGCAGACCAGCCACCTGCTGGTTTCCTCTGGGCAAGAAGACTTGGCTCACAAAAACCCATAGGGGCAAAGAAGGGAAGTGCTCTGGAGGGGTGAAGGGACAGTTGGTGTCAGCACTGCCCGGGAATTCAGTTTGGAGGTGTATGAGCCAAAGAGTTTTTTCTAAAGTTGAGAAACAAACATCCCCAGCAATTCCCCTGGGAATTTCAGGGAGTAACTTTCATTTTTTAAATTTAATCTTTGTGTTTTCCCAGTTAAATTTCTAACACGTCAGGGCTCTCTTAATGTGAATCCCAAAACCTTCTAAAACTGTTGCTGAGGATGTTTAAAATGTTTCTACAGGAAGGAGTTTTCCTGCTTCCAGGTGGGTAACAGGGCAGTTTGTGTTCACATGTGTCCATGGACAGCGGGACACACGTAATAAATGCCAGCCTCAGCCATCAGAGCTGCATTTGGGCTGCTCCTGCACTGGGAGGATGAGGATTGTTGGAACAGAGGCTGTCTGGGAGGCAGGAAGGGGTGAAGGAGGTGCCCCAGGTGCTGAAATGTCCACACTAGCCGCATCTCTTCCTCAGGGGGCTCAGTCATGGATGGGACCTGGCTTCCCTGTTCCCCTTTCCCTTCCCGGGGGAGCCACACTCCACATGGCTGTCCCTGTTCGTGCCTCTGTTTGTACCTCCCCAGCCTCAAACCAGTTTGAAAAGTGTTTTAAGCCCATTTCAGGCCAATGGTACAGATAGGGAAGGGGTTTAGCTGTGGATTTATCCCAACAGGTTTTGTGCAGCAGAGTGGACGACAGAGGTGACAGACCCCATGTGTGTCCCACACAAGGGAAAAGGCAGAAAATCACATGTACTGAAAGCCCCAGGCAAGAGGATTTATTAATGCTTCATCCTCTGATATCAGCTGGAGTTTGTGCCTTATTTGACACCAGAGAACCCAATATAAAGGCCCAAATTCAGGGAAGTCAGCTTTCACCTCCCCTCTGCAGTACATCTGAGGATGAGCTTTAAAAATAAACTGCTGTGCTTCTGAGAGAAATGGATATTTCATGGAGTATCTCATACTGCCTGGGAGTGAGCTATTCAGGGGAGGTACTGGTTCAGTTTTTTGGAGATGTTGTCAGATGGGGCAGTGTTGGCCCCAGGTCTAAGAGCCCTCTTAGGACTTGGGAAACTTCTTTCCATTTCCTCATCCATCCTGAACTTCTCTGTTTTCCTCTGCTGTGAGGTTGGATAGCAGCACATCCCTACTTCCTGAGAATGTTGTAGGGATCATTATGCTGCTATCAAGGAGGGGCAGAAGCACTGAGTTGCCATCATGACCCTGAAAGAATTGTAAAACTCAAGAAAAATGCATCCTTATAAAACTAAAAAACAGTCCATTGGAATGCAGCATTAAATACTCCGTCACTCACCCCCAGCCTGGCTTTTCCTTTTCCTGCATGAGCTCTTCCACACTTTGCCATGGCTCCTGCCATTGGAACGTGTGCCATGTATAAAACAGGACTCCTGCAGCACACGCTGGAGTTGGGACCGTGCGTTTTCCTTCAGGAAGCACCTCTGCCTCAGCACTAGAAACCTTGTCAGTGCTGTGTTTTGCAGAAATAAATAAATAAAGGAGCGAACGAAAATGTCATATACATAAATATGCCACAATAAGCTTAGTCTCTGGATCAAAGTGCTGAAAACGACACAGCTTTGAAGCAGAAAGGTAGGAATCAAAATTACACATCCCCGCGCATCAGCCTGGGTGCCAGCTGTTTAACTGAGCCGTGCGTGCTGCGGCTGATTAAATGAAAACATTTTAACAGCTGTCTAAAAGAAGGAAAATCCTCTCCCCACCTTCCCAGGACTGCCTTGTGCTCCATCCCATGGGCTGCCTGGGAGAGCAGCCCCGTGGCTCTATCCCATGCCTGACCTGTCCCTGTTCATCAGCACACTGGGATGCTCTGGGGGCTGCTCTGGGATCATCCAAAGGACAGGCAGTAGGGTCTTTGGAGAGGTCAGAACCTCACCGAGTCGTGGTGCCTTTGCCTGGCAAACGTGAGTGGGGGCAGGAGCCCATCAGCTGTCTGGCTCTAATCCAGACTGTTCCACAGGTTGGACGTGCTGTTGCCTGCGTCAGGAAAAGACAAAGCAGCTTGGTTGGGTGTGGGAAGAGGCTCTGGTCTTCATGTCCAGGCCAAACACAGCCCGACCTCCCCAGCAGGGAAGAGACTTTACAGAAGAGAGAAAGCCTTAAGTGAGTGGTGGGTGGTCTCTGGCAGCTGCGCCCCTGGCAGTCTGCAGAACCAGCTGTGAGCCATTCTCCAGCCTGGGGCCAAGCAGCACTGCCTGATGGCAAATTCCCTTCCTCCATCCCCCTGCCTCCCCCAAAACAGCACCACTGAGCAGCCTGCTTGGAGCAGACACTGACCCCAGCCCATGGCCAGGCATTGCTTGGGAAGGTGTTCATTGGCTCCAGCCAGCACAGGGGAGGCAGAGCTGTCTGTGGGCAGCCTGGTGCCCTGTCCTGCTGCATTCCCTGTGCAGGCACAGCCAGGAGGTGCTGACCTGTGGTGCTGTCCCAGGCTCCAGCGGTGCTGAACTGGGTGGCCTCTGAGGATCCCATGCCCTCATCTTCACTGAGGAGGTGGTGAGACACTTTTTGCAGTAGAAATTTATGAAGGTATCAAGCACCAGATGTGTCCATTCACTGTCACTTTTAAAGACACTGCATTTTAAGACTATTCTTAAAGAACTGGTATCTCAAAAAGAAAGAGCAATGAGGAAAGAAATTTTCCAACTCAGGATGTAAAACATATTTCACAAGGTGACACCTTTTGGCTGTTTTTACATAACATCTTCTGTGTCTGTATGTTTGTGTGTACCTGTGGGGTGGGGGCTTTTATTATGCCGAGGTTTGCACAAGCCCTGCTCATCACACCCTTCTTTGGCCCGGGGGGCTCCCTGCTGCTGCCCAGTGGGCATTGCCACTCGTGTCACTGCCAGAAGCCCCGCCACAAGGGTGTCCAGGGTGAGAATAGGACATTGTTCATTTGCTGCTGCACATCCACAAGTTCTGCCCAGAAAATATGGCAAGAAACTGAACTGCTTTATACTTTCATAAAAGCTGCAGCCACTGCTGCTATGAAGTGTTGGCATGGTCGTAACGTGAGACTCATCCATGGGTTTCCCTCCCCATCTGGCACGGGCAAGTCTATGTTTGACATCCTGGTTTGGAACAGCTTTGTTCAATACAGACAAAGGTATCTCCCTGTAATTGTCCTCCCTAAAAAATGTGCATTCTCAAAGTTTATCCTGCCTACTTCCATGGTTTTCCCTCCAAAATAATGTGGAGCCACAGGCAAGGGAAGAGCTATGAGTGAGTGAAAAGATGGATAAGAAAGGGCTTCCCATCACACAACGAGCCTTCCTCAAATCCAGCAGGCCACCCACGTGTGCCCACACACACCCTGAGGGGAATCTGTCTCCAAATGCCACACGCAGACGGACAAAGCAGAGGCCAGCGAGCTCAGGGCAATGTGCCACTGTGCTGCAGCTCCTGTGTGCTCCTGGTGACAATCGCTAAGGGCACACCTGCAAGGACAGCTCATCACCAGGCTGCCTGCTGGCTCTTTGTGCCTCATGCTTTTGCCCACCCACGGTGGTGCTTTTGCTCACTGCCTTGAGGGTATTTTTCTCTTCCTCTGCCCTTTAGGAAGAGCTCTGGAAGAGCTTTGGGGACCAATATAAAAGTGGTGGCTCTGAGACAGGTGATCTTCAGGCTCTAGGACTAGGACACCTCATGCTAGAGTAGGCAAGGTGCAGATGATGTGTCCAGCTGGTCAGGAGCAGCCATCTGTCATGTGAGGGCCAGAGCTGTATGTGCCCCACCCTGCTCTGATGGGGAGCACCCCTGGGCTCACTGCCCCAGAGCTCAGCAGGGCTGGGTCAGACACGTGGCTGCTTACACATCACACTTGTAGGAAAAATACCGAGGGTGTCCCGGTGTCCCTGTGACGGTGGGGTGAAGAAGACACCCCTTTGACAGAAGCCTGTGTGAAAGGTCACTTGGAGGCCCTGCGGGGACCTTGCCGGGCTGCAGCGGGGTTTGAAAGGCTGCTGATACCTGCAGCAGTCGCCCCATCGCAGCCCCCCTGCCCTGGCTCTTGTCCTGCACGCCCTGGGGGTTCCGGGGGCCGAGGGGACTCTCTGATGGGTGGTGAGTCCCCCCTGAATTGCCGGTGCCCTCCGGCCGCCGGGGCAGCGGGCACCCCTCACAGAGCCTCGGGGCGGGCACTGCGAGGCTCCTTTCCTCATCCCCGGGGGGCAGCGGCCTCGTCGCACGCCTGTCACCGCCGCCTCCTCCCCGTTATTTACATCCGTCTTTAGCAGTCTAATTACCCGCTTTATTGCTTTTGCCCGGGGGAAGCCCGGGGACGGCCGCGCAGGGGAGGACCCTCTCCGCCAGCCCCCGCACTGCCCGGGGGAGGGGGGGACACAGAGCTCAGCCGAGCCTGCCCCTACAAACACCTGGTTTCGGCTGGATTTGGGGCGGGGAGGCGCCGAGCCGGGCCCCGGGGGGGCCGGAGGGCGCTGCCCCACAGCCCGCCCTCGAGGGGCGGCTTCAGCGGGTTGCACAAACGCGATCTCCTCCAGCGGAGGGGAAAGAGAAAAAAGGCGACAGGATAGATGGATTTTCAGATAAGCAGCGGAGGTAATTTATTGGCCTTTATGCTCTTCCGATGGAGTCACGTCTGCACATCATTAACGGGGTTTGCTCCGCCTCGGCCCAGAGAGGCTCCCCCGGCCCCGCCACGGAGCGGGCCCCGGGCCGGGCCCGGCGCCGCCGTGAGGGGCGACCGTGAGGGGCCACCGAGCCAGGGCTGCTGCTCCCCCGGCCCCGGGGGCAGCCCCAGCCTCGCCCCGCTCATCCAGGTTGTCCGCGGCTCACTCGCTCCTCCAAACTCATCTAAATTACATCAATAACAGAGCGCACTCTTTAATGAGCTCTCAACTTTAAAGACTTGAAGGATATTAACAAGCCGCTTGACAAATGGTGCTTAGAAGCACATTAAAGACGCTGCTAATGGAGCGCATAATGACGGCTAATTTTCGATCAGATATAAATTAGAGCCCCAACAGTTATTTGCCTTAAGGACTTTATGTAAATGATTCTGTTCTGTATAAACGGGGAGGCGAGCCCAGCCCAGCCCCGCCGCTCCGACGAGCGATGCCTCAGCCCGACGGGGCGCGCAGCCCCCGGCCCCGCCGCCGCTCAAACTCCGCGCCCGCACCGCCCCCCGCCACCGCGGCACCGCTCCGCATGCCCCGGGGCCGCCCCGCTTCCCGGAGCCGGGGGAGGAGGAGGAGGAGGGCGAATGCTGGTCCCACTGGGGCTGGTGGCGGGGGCAGGGGCCGGCTGTGCCGCTGCGGGGAGCAGAGCCCAGCGCCTGGACCAACCCGGCCGGGCAGCGCTGCTCCCCGCGGAGGGCTGGGCAGGGGCGGGGGCCTGTCTGCGGAGCCGCACCCCGCACACCCACACACGCTCCCGGGATGTCCCAGCTGCCGTCCGGAGCCCTGCGAGCGTCTCTTTTTTCCCTCTGTTGATTTCGTTCGGGGTTCGTGGCCAGTTTTGGGGGAGGATTTTGGTTGGTTTGTTCGTTTTGGTTGGTTTCTTTCTATTTCTCGCTTTTAATTTTTTTCTTTTTTTTTTTTTTTTTTCCTCAACAAGTGCTAGCTGAGGGCCCGGCCCCGGGCCAGGGAAGGCGTGACCCACCCCGCGCAGAGGCCGCGGCTCCTGCCCGCTCACCCCCGGCCCTGCCCGGGCTCCGGGATGCTCCGGCACGGAGGAGCCGTGTCAGCAGGTCAGCAACTCCGCCGCCCTGGGAAGGGGGTCCCGGCTGTCTGGGGAAACCTGGGGATTTTTTTGGCTGGTGGGCTATGATTGTTTTTCTATCCCCCACCCCCCGCCCCTCTGACTTGTGCGGTGTCGTCGTCTTCCCTCCAAGTTCCCTCTTTACCTTTGCGGGGCGCGTTGAGCCGCAGCCGCAGGGCAGGTTCCCCTCCTGGCAGCCGGGCTCCCTCCTCCGGACGGGCTCGGGGGTCTCACCTGCCAAAATATCAACAACCATAAAGGAGGGAGGGGAACGCTGTCCTCCCATTCTCCCCACTCCCGTCACCGCGCCGGGATCACAAACCAGCCGGGCTGGTCCGGGAGTGGGCACTGCTGGGGTTTCCCCCGAGAGAGGATTTGGGGAGGGAAAAGGACGACCCACCCGCATCCTCAGGAGGGCCGGGCCGGGCCGGGAAGGAGCGCGGGAGCTGCGCGGGCGCGGAGGGCCCCGCTGGAGGCCGTACTCACCCGGGCGGCCCCGGGGCTGCGCCTCCTGATCCGCGCTCGCCGCCCCGATCCATCGATTTGTTCCTGAAAAAACGCGGCGCAATCTTATAGCAGCTACGAGCAATTAATATTGCATTAACCCTATTAAAAAAAAAAAAAAAAAAAAAAAAAAAAAAAAAAAAAAAAAAGAAAGGGGAAAACCCGCACCCCGGCAAAGCCATTTATTATTAACGCGAGGGTAATTGGAGACCCGAGACGCGGATGTGTGCGTATAGTGGGCCAAGGCTGGCAAACACAGGCGTGACAGTGTGGCGGGAAGGAAGGGGAGCCGAGGGTGGCTAATATTTAATTTCAGGTCTGTGGTTTTCTAATTCGAGATTAAAAGCAGTCACGTCTTTGAAGCCAGACACTTGGTGTAAATGTACAGTTAAAATATTCTATTCCACAGTCCCCAGACAGAGCTCTGCTACTCCCAGGCTTCATTAAATTTTAATTATCATCCCAGACTGGAGCAAGGAAAGTGGGGGAAGACTGTCCACCTAATTGCAATTGATAAAGGCAAAGAAGCCGAGATATTTTTCCTCGCCGTGCACGCACAGCAATTGTTTTTGTTGTTGTTGTTTTAATGCGGGCGAAGCCCGGCGAGAGCAGCGTGAGCATCTCCGCCTATAGATCTGCTGTTTACAAAAGACGCACGTGAAGGAAAGCCGGGAAGTGATGTTGTCGATGGGTGTTGGGGGAGAAGGGGGGCTCCTGGAGGATCTGGCGAAAGATCAACGGAAGAGACGAGGACCCTCATTAGAGCTCGTCAGCTTATTGTCTCCCAAAACAAAGCGCGCTGGTGCTTCAGCCCTGCTCGGCCCGGGCAGCGGAGGGGCTGCCCTGGCGCCCGGCCCGGTTCTCCCGGATCCCGGGCACCTCTGCACCCCCACACACCCTTCAGCCCCCCGGCTCTTCCGTGCCTTTTCGTTTGTTAATCATCTGCAAGTGCAGGACCGGCATGTACTGGGAGAAGTCGGCTAATTGCCCCAGGTTTTTAATTTGGCAAACTAGAGAGCGATCTTTCTCCAGGCAGTAAAAGGTAAAAAATAAAACCCACCGCGTTTGCTTTCTAAGCAGCTTCCTATTATCACATCGCCACTTAATTTTATTTCCATTCTCTCAAAGTTAAATAGAAAGCCCAGCTCACAGGGGAGCTGCCATGTGCCTACAGACTGGGGATGTCAAGCAGAGAGACTCACAGTGCAAAGTTAATTTCAATTCCCGAGGAGGATTTCACATTCTCGCTCGCTCTGACCCACAGTAATTAGCTGAGATAACTAATGATTACTTACTTATTCCTTGTAATTATCTGGATTTAATAATTCGCTGTGTAATTTATTAATTCACCCGTAATAGCCTTTAAGTGAATGGCTCATTTAAGAGGGCGCAGCGGCGGTTCAGGGGCTGTTCGCTGCTCGCTGCCTTCGCCTGCTCAAGGTCTGGGGGGGCTCTGCCGCTTTCGGGGGCCGCCCGGGCCCTGCCCCCGCCGGGCTGCCGAACCCCGGCCCCCTGACGGCCGCTTCCCTGCTCCCTCCTGCCCTACCTCACCTTTTAGAACGAGCCCCCCGCCCGCGGAGGTTGCGCGGCAGCCCAGCCCACGGGGGAGGGGGCAGGGAGGCACTTCCCGCTTGGGGGGTCCCGGCGGGGCGCGCAGGCTGCGCGGGACAGCGCCGCCCCCTCCCAAAAAGCTGCGAGCCCCGGCCGCGGGTGGAAGAGCAGGCAACCCACCCTGCGCGCCCGCGGGGCTGAGCCGTGCCGCCCGCGGGGCCACCGCGGTCACGGCAGCGACAGGGGGGGGAGGGCGGGGTGCGGACACCGGCGAGGACAGGGCGCCTGTGCCCGCCGGACCTCGGGACACCAGGCCCTGCCTCCGCGCCCGCGGAGCCGCCGGCACCCTCGGCGTGCCCGGGCGGCTTTGAAGCTGCAGCTGGAGCTGGTGGCTGGGCGGAAATATGAATATTTAATCGCGGTTCGTGTATGATCTCCCTCCCCCCTTCGCCCGCCGCCGTCGGGGTTTTTTTCCCGGCTTTTGTGAGCGACGCGCGGGGAAATTACTTCTCCCTCTTCAAATTTGGGGGTTATTTTCGCACCTTAGCCTGCGGGGCACCCTGGGCTCCCCCTCGCCGGGGGGGCACAGAGCGGCTGCGGGAGGGGGGACACCGCACGGCCCCATGTCCCCCCGCCCCGGGCACACCCGAGCCGCGGGAGCGGAGCTGTCCCTGGTGCTGCCGCCGCTGCCCCGGCGCTGCCCCGGCCGCTCCCCGAGCGGGGCCGCTCCCCCCTGCCCGGAGGCGGCGCGGAGCTCGGGCAGGGGCTGCGGTGGAAAAACAAGAAGCAGCAAACGCGCTTTGCCAATAAAACGTAAAAATCCTGTTTTCTTTTTTTTTTAATGAAAGACGATTTAACAACATTTAAAAATAACTTAGTACATTACTAGAATAAATAAATCTCCTATTAACAAAACAAAAACAACAAAATATAAAAAAAACCAAACCAAACCAAACAAAACCCAACGAAATCGGGTCATGTACAGAACTTAAGACTTCAAACAGTCTCGGATAGAACAGCGATACAGCGAAATCTGTAAGAATATATCTATATGTGCGTCAACGCCAATGAAATATTTACAATACATACAGGTACCCAACCGAGTACCCTCAGTTTATTGTTGTTCCAAAAAGAAATGTACCAAACCGGTTGTGAATTTACAAGCAGTGCAGCCTCCCTCGCTCGCTCCCCTTCCCTACAAATTTTAATTTGGCTTTTCTACAAACAGACTTCCAAAAAGGGACATTCCTCCGTGGAAAAGCATTGCGATTAAAGGTAATAAATAACCAAATAAATAAATAAATAAATAAACAACCAATCGGATAGATAGATAGATAAATAAATAACCGAGCCCAGGCTGAATACCGTCGCGATAGACCTTTGAAATCGAGAAAGACGGATATTGTGCTGGCAAGAAACCCGAAGCGACAATCCCACCACCCCCCACCCCCCCCCCTACGCGGCCACGTCCTTTCTCACTTCGGGAGCAGCGTGTGGTGGGGACAATGTGGGAATCCCCATTAAATATGTAACGCGGTAAACAAATACCTCGGACAGTGAATCAGGCTACACAAATAATGTAGGACATCTACTATAGGGTGCCGACGCCGTACGAATAAGAATACTCGCCAGAGAAATACCTTAGGTTCAGGTGACAATTTACAGATGGCCAAAAGGGACATTCAGAAGAAGAAAAGCTCACGTTCATAAATCCTACCAACACAAAATATTTGATTCTCACTAACAATTTTTTTTTTTACTTTTATCAAGACTTAGATTAAAGAGGTGTAATTAATTAGAATGAGCACAAAATGAAGTTGCTAGAGAGATAAATTAATAATTTACAAGGGGTTGTTTGGCAGTAATCTAATAATAGCTTTTGAAGACCAGTGAACACAGCAGGATCAGCTCTTTCCCTAAGCGTTATAACTTCAGAGAAGGAAAAGGATAATAACCACAGTAAAAATATATATATATTTATATATTTATAATACGCAGTGTAAATGCAGAAAAACCTGCCATCTGTTTTTTTTTAATCATTATTATCATTATTATTTTTATTATTATTATTATTATTATTATTTAAATCAAAATACTTTTGAGACGTCTCTCGCGGTGCGAAGCCTCAACTCTAGATTCAAGTTTGGGTCCCGAGAAAGCCATGGCATCGTGGCCACCCCGCTGCCACCCGGGCGAGGTCTGTTAGGAATAAAAACCAGCGGTACTTGCCGGGGCGGGTCCTGGCGCGGCTCCGCGGGGAAGTTCCCCCCGAAAGTTGGGCGCTGGGCGGGCGGCGGGGTGGGCTGGGGTTGTTTGGGGTTGTTTTCCTCCTTTCCTTTTTGTTGTTCTCGTTGTTTATCGAATTTTCTGTCGGTGACGGTGGCGCTGATGCTGTCGGTGCTGCTCCGCGGCCGGCTCAGATGCCCGCCGAGTACTTCATGCGCTTCTGCTTCTGGCGCTGGTTGCAGAACCAGACGCGGACCACGTTCTTCTTGAGGTCCAGCTTCTCGGCGATGGCGGCGATCTTCTCGGAGGAGGGCCGGGGCTGCAGGGCGAAATAGGCCTCCAGCGAGCGCTTCTCGGGGGCGGCGATGGAGGTCCGCTTGCGCTTCTTCTCCGCGCCGCTGAAGAGCTCGGGCTTGGCCAGTTTCTCGCGGTGGGACTTCTCGGCCTCCTCCAACCACGCCTGCAGGATGGGTTTGAGGGCGATCATGTTGTTGTGGGAGAGGGTGAGGGACTCGAAGCGGCAGATGGTGCTCTGGCTGAGGGAGCCCACCCCCGGGATCTTCAGGTTGGCCAGCGCCGAGCCCACGTCGGCCTGGGTCACCCCCAGCTTGATGCGGCGCTGCTTGAAGCGCTCGGCAAAGGCCTCCAAGTCGCGGGGGTCGGCGTCCACGTCGCTCATGCAGCCCATGTGGGCCGGCAGCCCGTGGGCGTGGGCCATGCCCAGCGCCGCCGGGTGCATGGGGTTCATGCCGGCCATGTGCGGAGCGTGGCCCGGCGTGGAGACCACGGCGCCGTCGGGGGCCGCCATGGCCCCCAGCGCCAGCCCCGGCGTCAGGTGCTCCAAGAGTTCCCCCTCCAGCGCCTGGTGGGGCTGGTGGTGGTGGTGGTGGTGGTGGTGATGGTGGTGGTGGGTGCCCGACAGGGCGGACGGGTGGGAGATGGGCACGGAGGAGGAGGAGGCGGCCGAGGTGCAGGGGATGGTGTTCATGGTGTGGTACGTGGCGTCCGGCTTGAAGGGGCTGTGGTGCGGCGGGTGGTGGTGGTGGCTCTTGCTCGGGGAGACGATGTCCACCGCTGCCAGGGCTTCGGCGCGGGCCAGCAGGCTCTCGTCCAGACCGCCGAATATATTGCTCTGCAATTGCAAATAGAAGGCACACATAACGCTCAGCAGGGAATTCGCCTCCCCGCGCACTCCGCCGTGCCACTAAAACCTTCCCAGCATGTTAAAAGAGAAATCCTGGAGAAGGGAGGGGGGTGGGGTGGTGGGGGGGGGAGGAGAGGAGAGGAGAAGAGGGAGCGAGCGGGGCGAGGGAACGGGCGAGGCGCGCAGCCGCTCGCACAGAGGAGCCGCGGCGGGCGGGCGGGCGGGCGGACGGACGGACGGACGGACACACGCACCAGCCGCACGCAGCATCCCAGGTCATAAAAATTAATACGAGCGGCAAGAGCCGCCGCATGCATAAGTTGGGCGAGCGCCCGGCGGCGCCGGGTGATTTGCTGCACGGCCATGAAAAAATTATCAGGCGGATCCGGGGGGCCGCCGAGGGGCTCCCCTTAAAGCGGGGCGGCGGGCGGCGGGCACCTACCGGAGGGGCGGGCAGACAGGCCCGCCGCATCGCCTCCGCGCCGCCGCCGCTGCCGCCGGGGCCGGAGCCCGAGCTGGAGCCGGAGCCGCCGCTGCCGCCGGGGCCGGAGCCGGAGCCGGAGCCGCGTCCGGCGGAGCCGCCGGTGCCGGTGCTGCTGGGGGAGCTGGCGGCGGGGGCGGCGGCGCCGGCGGAGGGACAGGGAGAGGCGGTGTGCAGGGCCGAGTACTTGGTTTCGTGGAGGCCGCCGCCGCTGCCGCCGCCGTGGGAGAGGCCGAAAGGCTGCTTGCTGCTCAGAGACATCATCATGGTGCTCGCCGCCGCCGCGGCCCGGCCCGCCCGCAGCCGGCCGCCGGAGGAGGGCAGGGGCGCGGGGCCGGGGGCCCGAACCCCCCGGAAAAGCCACAAGAACCCCGCGCCCCCACCCCCGAAAAATTAAAAAAAAAAAAAAAAAATCCCACTCGCCCCCCAGCCGGCTGCCCGAGCCCCGCCGGGGACGAGAGGGAGAGGCGGCTCCGGCGAGCCGGGGATGCGCGGGGGATGCGCGGGGGATGCGCGGGGGATGCGCGGGATGCCTTCCCGCCCGCCTGCCCGCCCTCCGCCCGGGCGCTCGCCGCTGTCCGCCGCCGCCTCCGCTCCGGCGCCGGCCCTCGCCTCTCGCGAAGTGCCCTCCCCGCCGCCGCGCCGGTGGGTTTTACTCTCTCCCCTCCCTCCCCTCCCCTCTCGCCTGTCACTACAGCCCAACTCCTCGGGAAGGGCCCTCCGCGCCTGCCTCCTCGGCCCCGGCCCCCTCCTCCGCCGCTCCCTGCCCGCCCCCCGCCGCTCCCACGCCCACGCGTGCTCCCACACTCACCGCCGCGCCGCGCCCCATCGCCTCCCGGAAAGGGGAGGGAAAAAGCCAAAAAGGCGAAAAAAAAAAAAAAGAAGAAGAAAAAAAGGAGGGGGAAGCGACCACCCCACAGCTTCAAATCCACCTTCCATGATAAGAAAAAAGAAATTTTTAAAAAAGGGGGGAAAAAGTCCCGTCCGGGCTCAGCACGCACCTACAGCCGGTGTCACCTACAGCCAATGTCCCACCGCTGCTCTGGCACCGCTGCGGGGTGCCCGGGGACAGCGCGGGGAAAGGCCGGGAGCGGCGGCCAGGGGCTGCCCCCACCGGCGTCCCCCATCGGCGCGGAGCCGGAGGGATCCTCCTGCAAAAGCGCACCGCTATCCCGCCAATTTCCCACGCCTGTCTAGTAGGAAAAGAAGAAAGGAAAAGTGGGGGGGAAATGAAAAGAGACAGAAAAGAAATCGGGGAAAGTCAGTTTTCCTGGAGGTGGTCGGGTTTATTTCCATGAATTTCACTTTGCAGCAGAAAGGTTAAAATAAGTGCTTAGGTGTTTAATTTCTCACCTAAACAGCAGACTTGGTAATTTTAAAGGAAATAAAAAAAAATTACATTGTATCAGCTCTCACTGTCGCCAGCTCGGAGAAATGAAATAAATCAAAGTTAAAAGCTTGAGTATCATTTAATTATGGTGTGAATAGCGCTTGGAAAGAAGTAGAACAACATCTCTAAACAAATTATGGCCGGGCCAGGAAGGAATTATTAGATTGAAATTTCATTTAGGCTCGGGAGACACGGCGCTTCAATATGTAATCTGTTATGCCTCATCTGATTTGTATGCTTAATTCAGCTTGACGAATTTATTAGTTTTCATAATAGTAAAAAAATTGAGCAGCACTATGGGCTAATGCATTGTGTGTACTATAAATTGTATGTCACCGTTGAAAGGCTGAAGTCTATAGAAATCTTTTATTAATGACAACATAGGAAAGAGGATTTTCTTGCAAGCCTTTAAGGAGTTCATGCCAAACCTCCGCGCTTCGTGTCTCGGTAGGCTATTAACATATCGTCATACTAATTAGGCTACTTCATGAGTGATATAATTTCAAACTTTAAATTATGTTCTAATTAACAAGGGTTGTCCAATTTGCTTAATCTTCAAAAGGCTTTTGGCTTGTCTAATTAGTCTAAAAGCATCGAGTATCTCCAACGCCCAAGAAAGAGCCATCAATAATATTTTGCTCGTTTTGAGGCGATGGCGGGCCGAGCCCAGGCGGGGTGCGGCCCGCCCGTGGCGGGCAGGGCTGGCAGGACTGGCAGGGAGGCCTCTGTCCCCCGCCTCCCTCCGCCGGGGTCCCCGCAGCGCTCCCGGCCGCTCCTGCGCCCCCGCCTCCGCCTCCCCGGCAGCGGCCGCAGCTCTGCGCGCCTCGGCGCGGGCGTGCCGGGAGCTGCGCGGCAGAATGAGGGAAAGCTCCCGCTTCCCGGGCAAGAAAAAAACAAAAAAGGGGAAATAAAAAAGGAAAAAAAAAAAAAAAAAAAAGGAGGGGAGGAAAAAGAAGAGAATACCTCGTTGGCACGGGGAGGTCCGAGGGCAGCCAGCCTGCCGGGTGCGCGGAACCGGGGAAGAGGCTCTGCCCGCCCGGCTCTCCGGCTCAACTTTGGCGGAGAGAAATGCGAGGAGGAACCCCCCCCTCCGCTATACATTTAACCCCTCCCGCACTGAGTTTAATTACTCGCAGTAGTTGTTCTAATGTATGCTGTCACACGGGAGAATTGAGAACGCATATCGTTAATATGAATTAATCTTGATTTTAATAGCAACTGACAGCCGATCTCCAAAACGCCGGGCGCTCATCGCCGCTCCGAACGGCCGCCACCGGGACGCGGAGCGCCGCGGCCGCAAAGCTGGGCCAAGTTTCCTCGGCGCCGGGCCCGGGGGTGACCCCGGCGGTCCCCGCGGTGGCTCCCGGCGCTGCAGGGACCCTCCGCGGCTCCGGCCCCGCGCAGCGCCGCGCTGCCGCTGTGCCCGCGGCTCCACCGCCCGGCACCTTCCCATTTCCCTCCCTTTTCTTGGCGATTCTTTTTGTTTATTTGCTTGTGTTTGGGTCTTGGGGTTTCTTGGTCCCGCCCGGAGTCGGGAGGGGCGCCGAGGGGAGCGGCAGCAGCCGCGGAGCCTCCGCCGCCCCCCGGCACCTCGGCGGCCCCCCGGGCCCCGCAGCCGGCTCTGAGCGCCGCTGGGCTGCCTAAATAAAAGCCGAGCCCCCCCTCCAACTTACCCACGCCCACACCCTGACCCACGCAGACATCTGGGGAGAAATCACTGTCGCCTCTCATGTATCCATGTTCTGATTTACGATTAAAATTTAAAGACGCGCATTCATATTTTACCGAACCTAATGCGCCCTATGAATTTTTAATCCATTAAGATGCGGGCTACACTTTGAGCAAACTCTACCTTTGTTTTGAGGGCAGGGCAGAGCCGGCCCCGGCCCTGCCACCCGGTGCCCCACACGCTCCCCGGGGGCTCCGGGCACGGGGGGCGACCCGGCCCCGCCGCCGCGGAGGCTCCGCGGGTGCGGACGGACGCACCGGCCCGGGACGCCCCGTCGGGGCATCCCCGCACGCCGGCGGTGCTTCGGCATTCCCGGCCCCCTCGGTGCCTCCAGCCCGGCATCGCCGCCCTCACCGGCCCCTGCTCCCCCTCTCCCGAATCTCCTCCCCCGCTCCAAATCTGCGGCCGCGAGCGGAGTCAAGTCACGAAGTCAAACTTCAAGCCCGGAACGATCAATGAAGAGTTTTGCCGTCCGTGGCGCCTCGTGCTTCCTGGCACTAAAATAAATGCAAGAAATCGAAACTTAATTACTTGAAAGAAATCCAGAAATCCCTCTGCATAATTTATCCAGGCATTTTTTCGTGTCGTTTGTGTTGAATGCACGCGTTTGACTCCGCACGCTGGTGTCCCCAGCGCCGCCCCCCTCGGCAGGAGCGGGGCGCTGCCGACCCCCGGCTGCGGGGCGAGGAGGGAAAGGAAATCCGCATTTGTGCCCCTCTCTTCTCCCCCTTCCCAGAGCATCTCCTGGGGCAGGCTGGCAAGCGGGAGCCTCTCCTCCCCACCTGCAAGGTCTGAGCCCTGAGCCGGGCACTCCGCAGGTATTTTCTGGTCGGGAGCGCCTGCCGTAACAAGCTGGGTCTCCTAAGCGTGATGGAAAGTGCCAATAAAGTAACTCAGTTATTCTGACAAATTTCCTCCCCCGTGTCTTTGGTGATCTCCCCGTGGATCCCATGCTCCTCATGGATGGAGTGTGACACCTGGAAGCTGGGGGTGGGACCCTGACTGGCAATTCAGGCACGGTCTCCTCGCCTGCCATCCAGCCTGGCTGTTGAGAGCCCTGCCTGGCCAGCCTTTCGCTGAATTCATTAGAACTGGAAGTCTGCCGGCTCCGGAGCAAACTTTATCATAGACACCTCATCGAGAACTTGAAGTAATATTATGAAAGAATGAAAAATACATTTGGGAGCTGCCTGGAAACTGAAGTACATTTTGATTTAACTTACATTAACAGAAACCTAATGTAGAAGTGAAGGGATCTAACAAAACCATTAATAATTTAAAAATAATTACAGATAGTCTATCCTTACTATTCATAACCACTCAACATTTTAGACAAAGAAAGCTGAATATTCTTCGTGGGAGAACGATGTGAGCAGACTGCTAAGCAGGAGCTGTCCAGCTCACACTGCCTCTCCTCTGCTCACACACGCTGCACATTCCCCACGGTACCCGGGACACCATTCCAAAACTGCTTTTCCAAGAGGGAGTGCGCAGGTGGAGGCGGGGCCTGTCTTTGTACAGGGCTTCTTGACATTCATTTTGGCACGGATTTGAACCCCTCCTCCTGTTTGAGGTGGGCCGAATGTGGCAGGGGAGACCAAGAACACTCCCATGCCTCCTCAGGCTCTTCCAAGGCTCTGCCAGCCCTGGAGACCTCAGGAAAGGCCTTTTTCATCCATAGCCTTGGCTAACACCAGTGGCAGTGGTGACTCTCCTGCCCCCTGTTCTGTGTCATCTAGCTGGTAACAGCACAGCAATCACCTGCTTGGCTTTCCATGGCACTGCACAAAAGTTATTTTTAATGCATTCCTTTAAATTCAAGTTATATTGTATGCTTTATAGCTCAAGGCTCATGAACATCCTGCAAAGCTGTGATTTTGCCTGTACTTCTGATTGTTTGGATTTTGGTTTGGGATTTGTTTGGGTTTTTATTGAGATATACCTGCTGTCCAAACACTGTAAAATCAGAGCAGGTGGATATGCAGTGAACTTCACTGCTCTTCCTTACAGATCAAGATAAAATTATAAAGGGGGAAATTCAGACATAAAGTGGCTTCTAAAGTAAAAGAAATGCTGAATAATAAAAAGAAAATGAATCCAGATCTAACTCTCAGAGGAGCACAGGAACCCACCTTATAAATAGTCTCACAGGTGAGAACCCTCCCTAACCACGTCCCCAGCTCCTACTTAAATTGAAAACATTAAGACCTCATGGATCATTTAAAAAAAAAAAGTCCTATAAATCACACTTGGAATGTCCTTGGGATTCTACTCTTGCTGATTTAGACAAAACCCTGGTATCTTAGATTAGCCTTCATTAATTATTTTCATTAATTCCCCTTGTTATAGATGTATTATCACAAATCATATTCCAAACACATTCCCTAATTAAGCACGAAATTCCTCTCTCCCTCCCTCCGTATGCCATTTAACTGGAGCAACGAGGACACGTGTGTTCAGCCTGGTGCCTGGAGGCTGGTGCCAGGCACTCAGTGCAACAAAAGATGCATTTCAGATATATTTCAGGGCTTGCTCTAACTTTGGGAAAATGTTGTGGTTTTTAATTTGATCACCAGCATGGGCACCTCCTCAGCTCGGAGCTCTTAGCCCTTGTAAATTTTCAGTGTCTTCCATCTACTGCTTCAATGTTTTCAAGAAAAATATGATTTGTTTTTCTCCTCCTTCTGCTATGCAAGGTGTTGGCTGATCTCTTTACATGTCCCCAGGATTCATCAGGCAGCCTTCTCCTTCCAGCCAGGAATTAAAAACTGTGACAGTTGATATGCATTGGAAAAGGTGATGAAAACCTCGTGTTTCTGAGCAGGCACAATTGTGTCTCTGGGTCGGTGTTGTACCTCTGAGACATTGAATGGTGTGTTATTTAGGGAGACAGGGTCATGTGGCCTGTGGTATTTGGTGTGTGCCATGCCACAGACTGTGCCTTTCACAGTCTCCATAGTCTTGGCGAGGTCTTGCATGGACTCATCCTCCGCCATGAATGGGTGATAAAAAATGTCCGGGAATTATTCTGTTTTCTCCCTTTGATTGAATATTCACACAGTCAGAGCATGGTGGGACTGGAACCTGACTGGTGGGGTAGCCCCACTAGGACCAGCATCTCCCAGAAATATCAGATGTGTGCTGGAGCCTCCATCCCTGCAAGGCCAGGCTCACTGAGCTCAGACCTAGTCCTTGAAAACCAGGCTTTAATTCCCAGTAGATAAATCTGTGCATAACAGCAATGATAATGTTGGAGGCTGTCCACCTTACATGTGGGCACAGACACTCAGCTAAGTTTTATTGAAAGCTAATCAGAAATCCTCTTCATTTTACATGGGTTAAAATTCAGCGGAAATGCTTTCCACCTTCTGTACAACCTCTGGGCACACATCAAAGCCCTTCCCTTCCCACACAGAGCATGGGCAGGCATCCACCTGTGCTCCCTATCCCTTTTCATAAATGAAGTACGTTTGGAATGCTGTTAATATAATGAAATCAAGTTGTGAAATACATCTGCAGCTTGCATCAACATTTCCTGTTGGAAGCAGCGGGTTAGGACTGTGTTATCACGTGTCTTCCCCAGTCCTGAGACAGCCATCGAATTCCAGTGAAATCTCTTACAAAGGCAATCAAGACGATCAATGGGAGTTTTGCCAGGAACATCAAAGCTTATTAAATGGTTCTGTGTTAGGAACTGCAAACACACAGACACACACAGGAAAGAAGACAGCTCAGAAAACGGTAGTATAAAGGTAAAGAAAAATTGAAGAAAAAAATGATGCCCAGAAAAAAAAAATGCAGGAGATTAATAATTGAGAGATATATATACAGCCAATCCAAAGCAGATTTTAAAATGCAGACAGCGTGGTCTATAGCATGTAACACAAACTTCTGTAGAGTCTTTACTCAAAAGAACTTCTATTCACACATCCTACTTTAAATATTTTGCTGAATTGGGATAAACTAAATTGGTGCTTTACTGCTTTACTGTTTGTTTTGATAGGGAAGACCTGGGACAACCCAAAGATGCTGTCATTTGAAACCTTCCAAATCATCAAGCTGCATGTGTGTGACTCTGTCTATTGCTGTGTATATATAGAAAATGTAGAATCAAATAATATTTTTACTTGTTAATCCCTCAGCAGTTCTGTTGCATGGTAGGTGCCTTGACATAGTGAACTTACTTGTATAAAATGCATTTTGCTTTCCTTGTTTAGGCCAGCACGCTTCCTTGGGCAAGTGAATTTGTTGCTGCACACCCATGAGACGAGGAAACACTTCCTAGCAGGTCCCAGCATCCCTGTCTTTCCCAGTCACAGTGTGCTCGCCTGCCTCTGAAAATGTTCCTGCTGGGTCCAGACCCTCTAGCCCAAAGTAGGCCAAAATGGTGGGCAGGTATTTTGGCCTTTTGTGGTGGGCTTTTTTGTAAGTTTTGCATGGATAATTAGGTTTTTTATTAAGGGCAGAGTTTCAGGGTTTTTTGCTCGATACAATTTTTAATAATGTTCGTGCATATTTCTGAATGAGGAGGTTGGATGTGAAGAAGCTTTCACAACCATCTGAAGTTGTCTGCTGTAAGTGCTGGCAGCTGTGCGATGGCTTTTAGTGAGGGGGATGCACTCGGGAGTGCCCTGCTTGGAGTCGGGCGGGGTCCCGGGAGGGTGAGGTGAGATGTGCCCTCCCACCCCATCCATATAAACACAGCTGGGGCAGTCAGGAAATTAACTGTAGTTTGTGCTGGTGAGTTTGGAGCTTTTGGGGGGCTTGTTTTGCTTTGTTGTTGGTTTTTTTTCCTGGGAGGTCAAGGCAGCTCTGCAGTTCTGCAGAGGTGAGCTCAGGACCAGGATTCCCCTGGCCCATCTCTTTCTCCCTCTGTGGTCCCAGTGATACTTTAGGGCCACAGGGGCCAGTGACAGCCAGAGCTCATCTGTGTTCCCATGACCCTGAAAGGGGAGCCCTGAAAGTTTGCTCTGGGAAGCGTGACTCCTGGAATTGCTTTCAGAGAGTTGGGCTGAGTGCCCTGGTGTTAGCATCTTCTTGCTGCCTGACCCTACTGCCTGCTTCTAAGGAATTGGGAAAATTCCTCTCCTGAACCAGAGCCAAAAGCAAATCTGCCTTCAGGTGCCCAGCAGAGTGTTGGGACTCACCTCCTGCAAGGCTAATGAAGGAGGTACATCTTGGAATGAAATGTTGAGTTCTTACTTCATGTCTCTCTAGCACCTGATGCCCTTCCATGTCCCCAGAAGGATGTTTCATGGCATGTCACAGTATTTTCCAGGGCTCGTGCTAAGTGGGAAAGGTTTTTGCTCTGAATACTTAAAAATAGACCAGAAGACCAGAAAAGATCAGGAAGCTGAGAAGTAAGGGTTACATGCCTGGAGGTCAAAGCCACTGAAGTTAATCAATTAGCAAGGCCCAGCTGCTTTAGATACTAAAAGGTGGTGGTGAGAAAAACCCAGAACAGGTGGGTAGAAAAAATATCTTTCTGCAGACAAGTGAGGGAAAGGAAGTGCTGAAAAGAGTTTTGCTTTATTTGATTCACAGTTGTGTTCCAGCTGTGGGTGGGAGCCTGGCTTGGGAAGGGAGGCAGGCAGGGGTGGTTTGGGGGCTGCTGCAGAGGTCAGAGGCCATGTGTGGGCTTTGGTGTTCAGTATTCATACCGCTGTGTTTTAGCAGGGTGAGCGCTCTACGCATGGCTGTCGTTTTCACAATCTTGTAGATAAGCTGTGTCAGCACAGCTTTTATAAATCCCATTTTTACCAAAGATTTATGATGTAGCTGTAAATGTGTGCTCTGGACTGCTATCTTATATAGAGGGTTTTAGTGAGGAATCTTATTTTTAGAGGGTTAGTGCATTTATTTTCCATGTCTAAGATACACAATGAAAAATGTAATTTATAATGTGGCATAATAAAAATGGATGATGTTGCAGGGAATAGCAGACTTTCTTCTGTACCTGCACAATATATCTTTCTGGTAACATTTTGACAATGATTTTACAAGTACATTATATTGGTGTGAGAGGTGGTGACAGTGGGTCAGGCAACAGAAGGAGCTGCTGTGTCAGCCTTGACCCTAACCAAGACCACTATCTGTGCATAAAGAAGCCAAGCTGGTTCAAGAGGGAGGGAAGGAACATTAATTCAGCAAAGGTACATGACTAAGATTTTGCTTTTATTTATTCCACTTTAAGTCAGAAAAAAACAAGTGAATTGGAAGCATCTTTGCTGCATTAATACATGTGTGAGTGCTTCAAACATTTCAGTGTTCTTTAAAAATTCAGCCAGACCTGGGAATAGCTGGGTAGCTTTCTTCTGAGAGCTGAGATGTGCAGCTCTTTGGCAAGACTATCTGTTTTAAAGAGGCAGTCCAATGTTCCATTTGGCTTCAAAACAGGCTGCAATTCACTATTTGAGTTTGTGTGTATTGTCTTACCTGTTGTAATGTAAAATTTCATTGCAATGATCAGCTTTTTTTTCCCCCCCCCCATAAATGGAGCTGTTCCACATAAAATGATGGAAAACAGCAGATCTCTGTATTTGTATGAACAGTTGCTATTTTTCCTCAAACTCGGGGACTTAAGGTGCCACTGGCATCTGCAGAGCAAAAGCCATGGAAATGAAAGATGAAAGCAGGACTGGTGCATTTTTGGTGAGCAAAGCTCCTGCCAAGTCAAAGACCAGCTATCAAATCAGAGTTTGAGCTGAATCTAGAGAAAAGACAAAGCTGTTCTAGTAGTACTAAAACTAAGGAACTGCTGATTGAAATTTGCAGTCTTATTTTGGTGGTGAAGTTTGCTTGTTATGTTTTGATTTTTCTCATTAAAGAGATTGCTGATGAACCAGAGACTACAAAAACTTGGTCTTTTAGTGCATGCACACAGTTACTTCTTGAAATCATCATCCCTCTATGTTATGAAAGCAGAAATTCCTATGTAAGTTAGCACTACCCTAGTTTGTTAGTAAATGTATGTATGAATTGGACCTTAAATTCTATACTGGCACCTATCAGAATATGAGGATTTCAGGTTAGGGATGCTACTTAGGGATTGCTCAGGTTAGGGATGTAACATTTTTGGAAACCTTTCCAGTAGTAAAAAAACCTACCCCCAACTATAAGCTAACAAAGAAATTATTTCAGCTTTTGTGATGTCCTTGCCAACTCCTTTCTTCCCCCTCTTTGATATCTTGTCTAAGTAGGAGCAAGGAAGAGGGAGCATCCCCTTTTAGATAAATCACCCCCAACAGTTTTGCACAGGCTATAAATAGGAAATTTGGCCTTTATCTGAAAGATAAGCAACACTGTCTTTATGTCTCTTTTAGATTGCTAAAATTTTGCTGTTCAGAACTTGTTTGAAGTCTATCAATAGTTTATGCTTATGTGCAAATAACTTTTTTTTTTTTTTAATCTGCTCCTGATTGCTATAATCTGTCTTGAAAAGTGAGAACAGCATTTTAAAGCAGGTAGAGGACAGTGGGATCACAGGTGATGGCAGTGCAGGATGTGAGCAGGAAGCAGATGCCTTCTGAAGGTAACTTTTGTTATTTAGAAAGGTCTGTGTTTCATAGGAAAAACAGTAGAGGAAAGAGAGTACTTGGTGTGAGAGGGTAAAAAGTAAACCACTGCTTCTTCAGGATGAAGGATTTTGTTCCTCTGCTGTGGTGAAAGTTAGTGCTGTAAGGGGTGGGTTTTTTAAACTTTTGTGAATCCTTGACTCTGCAGAAGGAAAGTCTTCCTTCAGGACTGATCCAAGGTATGGAATAAGCACACCCAAGAACTGAAGACTGATGCTTACTACCTTCTACCTCAGATCTCAATCACTCTTCTGACTTGCTGATACAAAAATCTCATGCCCATCACCAAAACAAAGTGAAATAGGGGAGGGCTACAGAAATATCTAAGCAGAAAAAAAAATAAAAATCTAGGCTTTAAAAAAATGCATTCTGATGAGTGGCTGGGATGAGGGTAAGGGAGCAGAGTAATCCCTTGGCAGTCATTATTTGCACAGCTTAACGTGCAGCACATATCAGCACATGGATGCTCCAGTCCTGAGCACTGACAGCTGGGGAGAAAGGAGAGGTCCCAGCAGGCCACAGATACAGGCAGAGAGCAAGGGGTTCTTGCTGCTCCTGTGAGCTGCCAGGACCTCGTGAGGAGGGTGAGCTGTCAAGCAGGAGAAGGAGTTTGCTCTGGATTAACGTGGTGGTTCTGTTATCACAAACTGAGCTGGTAGCAAGGAAGGTCTGGGGTTTGCAAGGGAGACTCCTGAGAGGAGGTGTTGGGTGTTCAGTCTGTCTGTCTGTGGAGTCTGCAGTGTTTAGAAGCAATTAACACAAGGAGAAAACCCCTCTGACTTAGTGAGGTGAAGCAAATAAACATTTCAGTGTAATTCAAAAGGCTTTTTTCATCTTTGCATTTATTTAATGCAGTCTGGGAATTTCCTTTTTTTTTTTTTTTTCTCAATTCGAATTTAATAAAAATTTTAATCCCATTTATTTCAAGATGCTCCAGAAAATCCTTAACAAAAATGCTGTAGCTACTGACTGATAAACAATGGGTTCAGGGTTTAGAAACCAGCCTCTGATAGCTGTTTTCTGTTTGAAGTTTCTTACTGGCTCCGAGTTTTGGGAAATTCAGGCTTCCTAGGCCCAGCTGCTATCCAGCCTGGTAACCAGCACAAACTCATTTTTCCTGTTGTTACTTTATCATGTTCAGTGAGAGTCTGATTGCAAGCAGCTGAAATCAGATACTAATTCCCTGTGTGTGGGGCATGCTGCAGTCATATGTCCTGTTGGTCTTGGACTGAACTGAACACAGGAAATTTGGCAGTAGGTGGACTCGGTAATTTTGGTTTTCATAAGAAGCCAACCAACCAATGTCAGTGGAGGATGACTCCTCTTAATTTTAAATCATCAAGTGGCTTTAGTCACAAGGATGGTACATGAGCATGAGGCTGCCTGCTCTTTTCCATGCAGGAAGGAAGGGGTCCTGGCAGAGCCCATCCCTGGCCTCTGAAGCACAGCTGTGGGATGGTGCTGAGCTGTCAGCACTTCAGAGTGACTGCTGTCCTCTGGTGCACATTTACATGCTGAGAAGCACAGCAAGCGCTGGATTCTGGCTGGGGTCTTCAGAGACCACCATGACACCAGTAAGTAAAAGTTAATTGCAAATTTATTTCCACGTAGCAAAAAGGGGAAACCACTTGGGGCCAGCTTCCTTTAAAGAAAAAGGGAGAAAAAACCTGTTCTACACCCACTTGATTAACTCTGCTGTTAATCACTGCCAGGTTTATGAACCTCTATTATAAACTTGTCACTCTAAGGGGTTTCAGTTCAGTGATTGAAAAACAACTTTAGGGCCTGGGTAGGTAAGAGTACCAAGAGGTACAAGTAGCAGCACTGAGCCTTTGAAGAGGTGTATAAATAATTAGCAACATATTTCATGTGGACTCTTTAGTCAAGATATCCCATCAGACCTGGGATTTTATCAGAACATGACAAAAATATAGAAGGAGCTCTACATTTATTCCAGCATAACAATGTTGATACCTACAACAATTTGCTGCATCAGAAGCTATTTTAGGTCACAGTTAACTGCCCTGCACTGCTGAACTGCTCTATCTGCAGAGGCTTCTTCAGGAAGCAGAAGGTGTCTGAAAGGTTTTTTATACTCTTGTGTCTTTTGAATTTTTAGATCCTTATTTCATGGTTGCAAAACATACAACGTAGGTGAAAACCTGAACTGCATCTTAATAAAGCAAAATGGTGAATAAATAGTAACCCATGCAACTTAATACAGCAGGTAAAATAGAAAACAAAGCTGGGAACTTCTCAAAACCCCCCAGTGGGTGGGCAAGGAGTGGGGGGAAACACAAACAGCCTTAGGACACATCCCACCATACACATCCCTGCCCAAGGCAGGTGGCTTGGAACCAGATGGTCTTTAAGGTTGCCTTCCAACTCAAACCATTCTATGATCCTGTGATACCCAAGTATTTCACTCAAAGTTGACAAAAACTTATTTCTTGTTAGTAAGAATATTATAAGTACAAAGATAAATACCTATTTGGAAACTGATGGCATTTCAAGTGTCTTATATACTGAACCTGACACTGGTTAATCATAGTTTGGTTTAGCATCATTCCAGTTGGTTAAAGTTTGCTGTTTATTCTATTGTTTTGGGGTTTTTTTGTTTGTTTGGGGGGTTTTGTTTGTTTTTTCCTGCTTATGTGGAAAATCAATTTGCTTTTTAAGGCAATGCGTTCTGCTCTCCCATTTTCAAACACTCATCTCGCTCCCTGGGGAATAGCCCCACCTCTTTGCATATGGGTTTGCTCACTCCTACCTGGAGGAGCTCAATGGGCTTTAGTGTGACTTTTGTCCAAGGAAGAATTAATTTAATTCACTCAACATCACCCAGCACCTGCTGGTGTGTGTGGGACCCCTGTGAGCAATGCCTGCACTCAGATGCACGGGTTATTTTAGAAGTGTGTTGGTCTCCGGTACTTTCAGAAATGCTAATGGGACTTCCACGAGGTCAGGACTTTGAATTTGGAAACTGAAGTCAGGGTTAACTTCAGTTGTCTAGAGAACCTTCTCTATTAACCTGAAAAGAATCAAGATTTCACTCTTCGCCTTTTCTACCAAGGCTTTCTGCCCAGCTTTGAAGTCTGGAAGAATAAACAACGTTCAAAGACTGAACTTATTTTTACATCTAGTTCAAATATTTGGGCTGAGTGGTGGTAATCTAAGTGCAAGACCACAGGTCAGTGAATTTCCAAGTTGTGGGCATAAGGCATTTTCTATTCCTTTTACTTGCATCAGGAATTACACAGACCTTTCTGCCTATCACAGACATAAATATCATTTAAATTGTTTAAATAACAACTACAGTTGGATATTTTTAATCACTTAAGTGCTTGTGTGCATTCGTATTTTAAGAAGCTAGTGCTTAAGCACCAGGCAAAACACCCAGACATATACAAAGACAGCTTTTCTCCTTAACAAAGCTCATCCTTCCCACCCTGCTTTTAACCTTGAAGAAACACCATGGAAATCCACGGGCATTACCAAGGCAAAGCATGCAGTGGAAAAAGCAGGTCTGTGTTTTTTGGTCTAGCATCAGTCTTTTCTGCTGCCTGCTGGAAGCTGACATTAACTTGTGCATTTCATATCCCCTCATCAGAGTGACTTATTTGGTGGCCACCCCTATGGTGGGTTTGGGTGTTATTTCCACAGTAGCCCACAGGGCAGGTATTACCCTTGACAAGTGAGTGGAAGCAGTGCCACTCAGCCATTACTTTTTAATATGCTAACCAGGGAAATGAGCCTTTTAAGTGCCTGACTTGCAGGAGGTCATCATTAGTCTGTCAAGGTATTCCTTTGCTGCCATCTTCTATAAATGTATTTGATATGGCAACTCCCAGTTATGCTGTTTTTGAGCAGACAAGACGTACTGTTTATGAAAACAGACTTCTTAAAAGCAAGCCGTGGTGGCGGGTAAAGGAGGAGAGGTTGTTTACAATATTTTAAGCCAAACGGTTCCTTTGGCAGGAGGTTTTCTGTAACAAGTGAGAACAACAAGAATTAGCTCTCTCAGCACTTCAACAAGCAGAGATTTTTGTCTGTAATGAGAAGAATGAGACTTGTTTGACATAAACTACAAAACAACACAGCAAAGATGAAGAAGGAGGGCAGAAATACATTACTGAAGGTGAGAAGAAACAACTTCACTGCTCTACTGTGAATTCAAGATTCTTGCTCATTATAATGTATAATTACAGCTGGCATCATTCCAGAGGAGGGGTTGAAAGAAGGTAGGTCTTACCAACTGTGCTAAATCCTGTTGGGGAACTGACCACAGCAGCATACCACCTGAGTTTGTGTAATCCAAAAGATTCCTGTTTTATTCTTCTGTACCAGGTCCTTCTTTATGCAGATATGCAAATTCTCTTTGGACTCCTGAGATTTGAAAACTGATTAGAATTTTTATGTTCCTTCATTAAGGGTAAAAATAGGCTATCCCATGATAGACAGCCCCCCAAATTATATACTGATCTGAGAAAATGGGAATAGCTTACTTTTGCCATTAAATGAAAAACTTTTTTCAACAACCATAGCTTGGTTGTGCCTCTTGTGAAGTCTTTGCAGCTTTTCTGAAATTTTTAGCTGTTTAGCGATAAGTTTGGAGAAAAGGAGGCTGAGGGGAGACCTTACCACTCTCTACACTCCCTGAAAGGAGGTTGTAGCTGAATAGCAGTCAGTCTCTTCACCCAGGCAACAAGTGACTGGAGCAGAAGAAATGGCTTCAGAGTGCACCTGAAGGGGGGAGGCTAGGTTGGATATTAGGGAAAATTTCTCCTCCAAAAGTGTTGTCAGGCATTGAAACAGGCTGCCCAGGGTAGTGGTGGAGTCACTATCCCTGGAGGTATTTAAAAGACATGTAAATGTGACACTTAGGGACATGTTTTAGTGATGGACCTGACAGTGCTGGGTTAATGGTTGGACTCGATCCTAAAGGTATTTTCCAACCTAAATAATTTAGTGATTCTATGATTCCAAGTCTTATCTGTGCAGCTTTCCTTCTGTTTGGACACAACCGTGTGCTGCTTATTAATATTTCATTTGTGCACATGCACGCTGCTAAGAGTGGTGCTTATCTGTGCATAAAAAGGCTATTAATAACTGATATTGTATGTACCTACTATTTGCCAGCATCTTATTACAGAAGCAATTCTTCTGCCCAATTCCACCCTGGTGCTAGAGGCTCCACCTACTTATGCTCCTGTTACCTCCATGCCAGCCCATAATTTTTTGATCATGAGTATGAGAATAGCTAAGAAATCAATATGCCTAAGGATCTTAAAGGGTCTTAAAGCAACAAAATAATTTTTTTAAGAGTTTAAGAAGAATTATTTGGAACTATTTATTTATTTTATTTCCTATTGGCAATGCTATTTTCCTCACTTAGAGATACCTGGGGAAAGTGAAAATGTGTGTTGAAGCCAAAGGGGTGTGGATTTCACTGTATTTTACCTACAGTCTTTGGTTTAGACCCTGGTCTGTTATGAAGCCATAAAAAGGGTTAATGGGATTGTAATCGAAGATGCAAAACAAAGTTAGGTCTGCTAAGCAAAAAAAAATGAATTCTGAAGTAAAGATTTATGGGGTTATTCCTATTTATAGAGGAGAAAACCATGCATGCCTTGTGTGAACATCTGGATATATTTTAAAAAAATGAGGTTATCTATGGACTTTATTTTTTTTCTATATGAGAAAAGATTTATTAAAATTAGCATGAGGAAAATTAAGAGAGTTCTTGCAATTTCAGGTCTATGGTGTCAGTTTGGAAAACTGGGTATTTTTTTGTTATTGTTGGATGTTTTCCCCCTCAACACTGGTATGAACTTTAATTAACGCAGGTACCCATATGTTTACATAGAAAGACAAATAGTCTGTTTATTTCAGCAGCTGTTCAACAAGCCATCAGCACAATCAATTAGATTAATCCCAGGAAATAAAACTTGAAATAAAGATGATATCTGAAATCATTTTTATTCATGGTTAGAGACCATGCAGATTCTTTTGACAAGTTGAAAAATCTTATGGGTGATGTTGAAAACTTCGATGTACAAGTGCTAATTCAATTTGAGGGCAAAAAAACCCTGTCTTGATAGAACGGTTTCTGTAGAGATATTACTAGGATAGCAAACCCCCAAGCAATACAAAGGCAGCCTGAGTATTGTATGCTCATTACCTGAATTTTCAAACACTTAACAACTGTGAAAAGTATGAATATGCAAAGCTTCCAGACTCTGACCAACATTTTCCTTTTTCCCTTCTGTTCCTGGAATGAAAAAGCCAGTGGTTTATGTCAGTGCATATATCTAACTGCCATTAGTTCAATTTAAACTTGCATATGATATAAGGTCACAGGTCTCTAACTCAGCAGAGCATTTAAGTAAATCAGCCTCTTCACCAGCTGCAGCACCTGAAATATGTGTGTGAGTGCTCTGTTGAACTGGGGCTCAAATTTCGGCTCTTGTACCTTCACAGCTGTTCTGCAGGGGAGATAAAAGGTGGACCTTGCATAGACAGTGCAATATTAAGAATTTATTGAATCACAACTGGGGAGATTTAAAAATGCTAAAACAGGAATGAATTCTCACCTTTAATGGTGAGGATCCTAAACACCCTTACTCTTCTCTAGAAGAAAAGACACTGAAAAGAGAGACTTACACTGAATGTCTTATATGAGGGAATGGCTTGAATAAGAATTGCCATCCCATGTGGAAGACCCCTTGACCTCCGTGAGGATTTCAGGGACTTACTGCCAGGTTGAGTCTGAAGGCTGCAAAGGCAGTGTTAATTTGCCTAATTTTAAGTTCTGGGCCAGATCCTGCAAGCTCTTGTTTGCATATCTAGTCCATTATATCTGAATATTTTGCGGCAGCATTTTATGACAGATAAAATATCAGCCCTGATGCTGTAACTGGAAATGAGAAATACCACAAAATGCACATCCCACTTACACTGGCATTGTTGCCTGACCCTTCTCTTTTACTTTTTCTCACATGAGCAGTGCCACGAAATGCTGATAGACAAAAAACCCCCTGAGATTTCTGTGTAAGACTTGGAGTCCTGTAGCTACTGATGAATACTCAAAGCTTTAATACCTAATCTTGAACAAGGGTCTGTGATTTTTTTAAAAGCTAAAGTCACGTTGCTGTAAATAAAGGACACCGGTCTCTGCAGATTAAGGCTAACAGGTCTTATATAATACAACAAATCTGTTTATATTAGATTGTCTCTTAAATATAAGAAAAATGTGTTCTAAAAATTAAAAAGCTGAAGAATGGTGTGTTGAAAAACACAGCTGATGCACAATGAATACTTTAATTTTTACAGAATAACTTTTTATTCTGTACAGGCATTAAAGGATTTATTCTGGGCATTTTTTTCCATGATAGTTGTAGTCTTTCTCCTCCTTGTTAATTCTTGCTGGTGCTGTTTGTGACTTCTCAGCTGTTGGAATTCCTTGATCACAGAATCATTTGGGTTGGAAAAGACCTCTAAGATCATCCAGTCCAACATTTCCATATGTTCCCCCAGCACTGCCAAGCCCATCACTAAACCATGCCCCAAAGTGCCATATTGGTATGTCTTTTAAATTCCTTCAGGCATGATGACTCCATCACCTTGCTGAGCAGCCTGTTCCAGTGCTTGACAACACTTTTGGTGAAGAAGTTTTTCCTAATATCCAATCTCATTCTCCCCTGACACAGCCTGAGGCCATGTCCTCTTGTCACTCGGGAGATGAGATTGACCCCCACCTGCCTGCAACCTCCTTTCAGGGCAGCTGTAGAGGGTGGCAAGTAGATAAAACTTTTGTCATAACCTAGAATTTTCAGGCTCCACGCAAAGAGCTGCGAACAGCTGTGTTTTCTCCAGGCCCCCAAAGTCCTGCGGATGCTCACATTGATGGGACCTGTTGAAGCATGTGTTCGTACCTTCTGTTCAGTCTCCTGCTCCTGTTGTCTCTCTGTGGAAACCAAGAGGCCAGTCGAGCACCATGGGGTTGTGTTTCATTGTGGGGTGAGGTGGTGATGTACTCTGGGAGCTGAGAAATGCTTCCTGGTCCCTAGTATATACTAAATTGGAGTGGAAGAGGAATATCACTGCACTCTGGAAGTGTGGCTGGGATTTGAAATGAGACTTGCTAAAAGCACAGCTGCTTGCTCCAGCATCTCCACAGTGAATTTTCTCAATGGACAAATTTTTTACTGGAATTTTTAATGTCTCCATAACTTTAATATGTGAAAATCAGTTCAAGTTTCTTCTTAAATGTTGTCTAAAAAATGTGTCCACCTACTTGCCCACTGTAAATGTATAATAACATATGCATTAGCTAGCACATACACATTTTACTGAGCTCAAAAAATTGGGTTATGAGAAAAGAAACCTGTTTTTAGAGCACTAAATAATTTGTAAAAAAAAAACCATCTGGTGAATGAAAGACATGGGGGAGGAATGGTGTTACTTTTATGTGCCCAAGGTTGCGAGCGTGACTCAGTCTTACCTATGGTGGGTACTGCCAACTACTGACAGGGATTTATGGTTTTAGCTGCTGTGTGGCTTCCTAGCTGAGAAGTGACAAGTAAAGTGAGTAGAAATCAATATGCTGCTGCTTTTTGGAGTAGTACACATTTCCTAATAATTCAAATTTATGCATGGCTGTCATTGCTGAAGATGACCAGAAAATAAGGGGCTTGTGAGAATAAAGGATGTATCCTGTTGCTCCAGAGTGTGCTATGTCTGACTTGTGCAAAGTGTCTTGGTGTAGCTTCTCTGTAGGTTTCCTTTTGCATAAGAAGGCTGGCTCTGTACTTTGGAATGCTGAATAGAAAATTAAAAATGCAGGCCAGTCTTCAGGAACATTTTACTTAGTGTTTTAATAAACTTTTGTTTATGCCTAGAGGTGCCATTAAATTACCAGCCAGACATTAATATACAGTACACAAGGGATCTTGTATATAAGCAATGATTATTACTGTGTGACTCAGATGGAGCTTGCTGTGCACCCAGAGAGCTGCTGGACGGGAGGTGAAGAGGGAATACCTGTCTGGATGGAGAGTGGTGCTGCTTAGGCACTACTGGATGTGCCAGTGGGTTGGGCATGTGGAGGGGAAAGCCATTTTCCCAGAGCAGGAGCACGACACAAGGGGACAGTGGCGTGTCATGGTAAAAAAACCTCTGCTTTGTTTCACAAAATAATAGGAGGCAAACACATGGTGTGGATGATCCTGGAGCTAAAGGCACTAAGCAATTTTAAGCCAGTTATTACTCTGGACCCCCTTAAAAAAGGAGTGTTATTCCCCCACCAAGCATCTGGTTCAGCTGCTGATTCTGGCTGTGCAGGGTTGCTGGAAATGGTTAATTCCAAACGTGGCTTTCCTTCTATGCTGCTGTCTCCAGAGTGAGAACAGCACCTACGGAAGCAAAGACTTCAAGAATAAGCTGGAGTTAAATGTGAGCTATGAACACCACACTGGACAGCCCCTGAGTAACAGGGTGGAGAGGTAAAGTCAGGGTGATGTGCCTTGCTGCAGGTCCTGTGATTGCCTCCTTCCACAGACAGGTACAACTTCAAATGCAGGAGTGTTGTAAGTTGATCTAGAAGGAAGAAACTCAAAATCCCTCCAGCTCCTGAAAAAAATGTATGCCAATTAATTCTGAACTGGGATTTTCCTTTACATTTGATCTACTTAAAAATGCACCACAAGGAAAGCTTCCTATGAGGAAAGCTTATAAATGCTCTCAGGGAAAAGGCACCATCACAACTCTCCCACTTCCTAAAGGGATCAGGGTAGAACTCTGCTTAATGCACATCCTCTAAAGGAAATATAAGGCCCTACCTAATACAGCTTCTGCTAAAAAAAACCCAACCAGATGATCCCTCCCCATCTCTGCTCTAACTTCCCTACTGCTCTTGCTGACTGACTTGTACCTACTTAAAAAAAATTAGTTCCTTCCCTTGCTTGCTGCAGCTCAAGGCTGGGGCATTAGAGCTGCTTACATGGAAGGGAATGGGGGGAGATAGGATGAGACCTGTGAAACAAACAATACAAAACTGCTGAAGGATGACTTGTGTGGCATAAACTGGATAGATGTCAGGCAGGGCACAGTGCTGCTTGGAAGTCTTTGTCAAGCCCTGATTATGTTGTAGGAATATTTTGGTTTCACAAAAGAATAATGCTTTGCTTTCCCTGGGAACAGGAAAGAGAAGGCAGAGTGTCCCAGGAGCAGACCTATTCAGCAATGTCCTGGTACAGGTGTGAGGCAGATGCTGAACATGAGAGAAGGGAGGATGAGAGGGTTTAGCAGCTCTGTCGGCTGCGCCAAAAAGCAAGCGGTGGGTGTTTGAGCCCTGGATGTGACAGATGTGCAAAAGTCTTGTCTCCTGGTCAGTGAGGCAGCAGTAAGGGAAATAAATTCACAGTGCAAGGAGAGCAGCAGGACAGTAGGCTTGGATAGAAATGGCTTTCCCCTCAGGCTCTGCCCCTCATGGTGCTGTTTACCTCAGGATAGTTTGGATCCCAAAACCAGCTCAAGTGTTACTTCAATCCTCTGCTCCCCTGCCATCTCCTTCTCATTGTTTAAATGAGCAGTTTGGGCTGGACCCTTCTGGAGTAACAACTGCACCCAAAACTTCCATCAGATAGTGCTGACTTCATGATTTGTACCTGATTAACTGCCAGAGAACCCAGGCTTGCTTCCTTCTATTTGATGGTTGGAGGGGTTGTGTTTGTTTCCGTAGTTTTGTTTTTCATTTGTCATTATTTGCCAGCAAAACATAATCGTGTCCTTTGTTTCAGTTCAGCTTTATTCCCTTGTCCTCCTGTGATACTGTTTTAGGCACAAAGCGTCCCAGATTTTTTAATACTTCATAACTTATTAATGCTGCAGATTGTGGGATGAAGAATTGTCAGCAACCTCATTTTTTATGTATTGACAGATACAATATCTGATTTGTTATTAGATAGCTTTTAAAGGATTTCTTCCTCTCTGGTTATATTTTTCCTAATTATTTAGCGTTTTTCCCCCTCTCCCTTCCTAGCTTCTTTTTTTTTTCTTTTGCGTGTGCTTTATCATTTAACATTTTTTCACTTAAATGTGAACTGTGAACCTGATCAACATCAGACACATCAGAGCCCATCTATTACTGTGTTCCTGTGCCTTTCTAGGAGAGGATGTGTGGGAACATTCCTCTCAGGACTGACACATGCAGCACTTGGAAGCACTCAGTGTTCCTGTGACATCACCTCCTAGTCCATTTTAAATCAAGGCCAGATAGGCTGGGATCAAATGAATATATCTGCAAATAAGGTGGAATTTACTTTGAGGCAGGTCAGGTTATGTGTCTGTAAGATTCCTGTGGAATGCACTTTGCTATTCTTCAGACTGATGGAGCGCTGGGTCCTGGCCTGTGGTGAGGACAGGGCACAGCAGTGACCTGCAAAGATCCAAGAGGTGTAACAGCAGGTGCCATTATTAAGATGAAATCAAACTGATAAATCTCAGGAAGTATAAAGCCTTCTCTAGCATTCTCCTTCAAGGAAGCTGGTGAATAGGCCCTGTCTCTTTGAATCTTTAAACTCTTTAGTAATATTAAAATCAAATGGGACAGATGCAAGAGAAATAAGGCTCTACCTTCTTTCCAGCTAAGAGAATACAAAATTTGGAGAATGGGATGTCCTTCCTCTTGGACATCCTAGAAGATAAAGCTGAAGCTCCTAGAAGCCAGTTTTCACCAACCTTAAGACAAACCTCCTAGAAACTTCTAGCAGCTGATTTCTCTGATGGCTGCTCCTTCCAAACTTGACCATTGTGGCTCCTGATTTCAGTGCTAGAGGGGCTGGGGTGACTGCTCTCCTCCTTCTGCTTTCTGTGATTTACACACTCTTCCCATTATGAGTGGTTAATTACCTTAAAAGCATGGTAAAACTTTTGCATCTGCACATCTGTGCATCCACACCCAGAAATAAATATCCTGCTTCTCCTCTGTAAAAATGCAGCACAGACTTCTATAGTGAAAATTCTCACATTGTAGGTATTTTGGTATGATTATTATAGTATTAGAAGGTCATTTTTGTAAGCATAAGGAGAAAAAGATATGAAGGTATCCCCATGTTATCTCTGAAGTCTTTTATTTAATAGGTTAAATCCAGTTCATTGTGAAATTATCCAGGGAAGTTATTTCCCATTCTTGCTTTCATTTTTCAGGTCTAAATATATACAGCTTGTTATGGTTTTAAAAAAAATAATTTTTTTGTCTTCTGTTTTTGAATTACAGTTGAGGAAGCCCGTAATTTGTATCAAAAGCACAGCTTTATTATGCCAATAGCTTTTCTTTTCCTTTTTTATTTTTTTAATGCAACCTTCTGCATACATTATAGCTTTGCAGTCTACTGGGAAACCATATTTCTGTGAAAAAGTGCTAAACATGAAAATTTCTCTAAATTCATATGGTCTCTTGGTAGTCTAGGAAGAAAAGTCAAGAGAATATCATGAGTGGAGAATCAGTAAACCAGGTTCTGTTTCTGGTAAGAACAAGCAGGTTTGAGGAAAGGGATCAGCAAAACCCCCACTTGTTGCCTTTTAAATTTTCTTCTTAATGCCTGAGCTTTATCTCATCAAAATTTCACACTGAGCTCTTTAAGTAAAAGAAAAATTGCTTATTTGTTGAATAACTAAGTATGTAAGAGGACCTTTTATTACAAGTTAAAAACAAAAAAAAGTATTCTGCATTTAAGGTCTCTGGGGAAAAAAAAATACCATAGCATTATAATAAACCCAAAGATTCACAAAACCTTTCATCATCTCATAGCTTCTATTTAGAAAAGCACACTTATATGTGTGTTTAAGTCCCATTAAGTGCTGTTCTAAATTTAACTTTTACATAACTCCTGCTACTGAACTATGCTAAGGGTAGTAAGTTCTGCAGCTGGCAGTACCTAAGTGTTTATAGGTATTCAATAATATGCAGTAGCAAGAACCAAAAGATCCTTTGCAGATGCCTAAAGCAGTATAAGCACCTAGGCCAAGACACAATAAAGGCTTGTAAACTCCTCTTCCACGAGGAAATCCAGCTAATGGGATCAGTACAGCAATCTCTTCAATTTTCTCTGAGAAAATCTGAGATCATGCCACTAAGTGCTTGTGAGAAATATAAATGTGTTGTAAACCGCCTCCCATATATTTCCACTTTTTCTCCTCAACTTTCCTATTTATAATTAACACCTCTCTTTATCTTGTTCATTCGGAATATCTTTGTTCTTTTCAAGCTAAATTATTTAATGCAATCTCTTCTTCTCATTTAAGCTCCCTTTATCTGGTGATCCCATCTCCTTTATAATAAAATCTCTCCTGTCTAAATGCATAATCAGATGACATCTGCTACTCAGGAGCATGAAAATCCTCGCACATTGCCTAAAATAACTGTGCAGTTATCAGGCAGCGAGGTATGTGGTGCAGATCAGAGGCTGGGCACACAAAAGGAATAGGCTCAAACCACACGAGAGTAGTTGTTCAAAATGTGAAGCCCAGAAATGTCCAGTCCACTCCTGCATCCTTGCAGACATGGTAACCAGTTCCTGCCCACATGAACAGTCCTGTTGGTTTCAGCAGGCTACCTGTGAGCAACAAAAACCTGGTGCCTCGTAGCTAGGCATGTCACAGAGCTTTTGTATTATGCAGAAGGAAGCACGAGGGCCTTTGGAGGCAGGAAAGCATCTGGAAGCCCCGAGGTATGTTTGCAGTTGAACAAAAATGAAAATTTGGTCATGTGAAATCAGAGAGAAGCTAAACTCTTGTTCCTGTGCTACGTCTAAGCCACAGCTAAATATATCCCAAAATGCTTTTGTACAGTGTGACAGAGGATAAACTTACACATGTGCCAGACCATTCCAGATCTGTTTGAGTCCTGGTGTTTAATTAGAATACATGTATTATCTGTATAGGAATGTGAGGAGGAATGTGAAATGTTGCAGGAGACAGTTTTGGACATGCTGGATTGTCCCTCTCTAATAGGGACCAAATGCCTTCATATGGGTAATAAATTCCCTGATAGCAACAATGATGTTGTCTTGCAGATAGATTTAGGATGTGTGTCATTATAAATTCACATTGCCAATTATGAAATTCACATGTAGTGTTTTCTTCCCTTCTGCTCCACTCTGGTGGGACATGGCAGGGCTTACAGAGTCCTTTCTTATTTAAAAGCAGGAACAGTTTCATTTATTTAATCTAAGAGACATATATGCTTACCACAGTCATAGCAGGACAGCTTAAAAAAAAACCAGATAGCTAAAATGTCTTTGTACAAGTCTTTCAACACACAGCTTAGAATATCTGCATATGATTTTAAAGATTACAGAAGAAGAGAGAGCCTCGTGAACCTGAGTGTTTTGTAACTCAGATGGCAAAAGATGTTTACTGCAAACTTCAGCTTTCTTGGAAAAAGTTTAAAGGCAAAGCGTCCCCTCAAAGCAAAAGAGCCTCATTAAAGCGTATCTTCTTATTTTGAATGTAGACAGAAGTTCTGTTATATCTGATAACCATTTGGTTTTGGGGACTTTTCTTTTTGTTTATGGTTTTTAGTATATATATTTCTTAACTCTTCTAAATGTAATACTGAGTGAGATATCCTTCTTTGGAGAAGGAGAAACAGGCTTGGGACTGTGCACAGGAAGTGACCCTTTGGAAGGGAGATTGAGAAGCACCTTCTAGAGCCTAGAACTGAACCTGAGGTTTCTGACTTTTGCCAATTAGATCTGCTGTGAGCAAATATCTGCAACTTGTTGGCAAAATTAATTGGAATTAACTCGAACAGTGAGCAAGATTAGAAATTCATGACTAGTATCCACCTGCAAAGAATGAGGGTAGGATTACTACCATGTAAAAACCGATGCAAAAGCAGGGTGAGACTGGTGTCTTTACTGCATGATTGAATTTTATTGCTAGACTGAGCATCCTCCTTACCTGCCCCTTCTTTGCATCCCTCCGCAGCTTCCGCAGGAATTGATACTGCAGCATTTTCATTCACTATGAAATTCAGCTGCTTCTGAGTGCATAACTTTTGACCTAAACAGATTATTTATTATTATATTTTTTCCTCAATTATGCTGAATCTGCTCCTGCCTTCCAGCCCTGCTGGTGCAGTGTGAGGCCTCTGCATCTTGCAATTCACCAGCCTGGCTGGAACCACTGGGAACAGGGTGAAAAGTCTCCTTCCCATCTCTGTTAGGAGCTCCAGGGCTGTGTACAAATTCACAACAAAACCACCTGGGAAGCCATGGACTCCTGCTGTGTTCAGATCAGAGGGCCCATGCCCTTGCTGATGTGGCTTTCAGAGCCACACAGGAGATGTGCATGCTCTGTCCACGAATGGTGCAGATGTCCTGGAACTAGGGCCACCTGTGAGTATCCAGAGAGAAATTTAATATAGTTTATATGATAACCATTAACTGTACATCTTCATCTCATTTATCTCTCCTGTGCAGCAATCAAATCCTCCAAGTAATCAAATCCTACACGTGTTATAGTCACAGCTTGCTCTAGATGAAAACATTATGCATTTATTTTCTCCCAAAACAGCTAACCTCCAGTGATCGTACAGGGCAAGTGCAGTGAGGTTTTGCAATCTGCCTCTCCCTCCTGAAAAGGGAGCAAGGATCAACATGTACTGCAGTAAACTTTAGTAAAGCAGTGAAATGTATAATCATTTTAAATCGTGCAGTCTGGATCCGCTTGCGGCTGGGAGAAGGCACGTTCCCTCCCAAATCCAAGCATTTCGGCTCTGATGTATCCCCGTTTACAGGAGTGAGCCTCCCAGGACACGCAGGGATTTGCACATCTTGGAGATCAGCTGAGCTTTCAGCTAGAAACATTTCTTTCCCTGGCAGCAGAAAGCGCGTGGCCGGGCTATTCCCTGAAGCTTGAATACATCGGCAGAGGCTGTGCAGGATGAACTTCCCCAAAATGTTCAGGAATGGCGCAGCGGAGCTGCCGTGCTGGGAGAGCCCTGCGGGACGGGGCAGCGTTGGTGGGAGCCGCTGGAACACAGAGCGTCTCCCGCTTTATCCTTCCCTGCTAATGCGCCTTGGAGCGCGCTGGCGTGGCCGGCCAGGACCATGAATCCATCGGGGAAGCGCCACAAGAGGGGAATAGGGAATGGAAAGCGCGGGTGGAGGACCAGGATCAAGTTTTACGATCCTGTTTTAATGGAAGTGTTTATAGCACTGAGGTAAACCAGGGAACCCGCCGCTGGGAAGGGGCTGGCTCGGCTCGGGCGACGCCGTCGGCATATCGCGACAGGGGCTGAACAGGTGCCTTTGGCTCTGCCCGGAACGGGCAGGCAGGCGCTCAGCAGCAACTCCAGGGCGATCCCGATCCACGTGTCCCTGGCGGCGGCGGCGCAGCGCCGGGAGGGGCGGCTGTGAGCGCGCACCGCGAACAGGTGCGCCCGCCGCTCCTGGCTCCCCCCCGCCGCTCCTGGCTCCGGCCCGGTGCTCCTGGCTCCCGCGGCTGCGGGCAGCGCAGCTGTCGGAGTTTGCCCCGCCGGCCCAGCCCGCGCCCTCACGGAGCGATCCCGGATCCCGCCCCGGCGCTTCCCGGCCCGCGCCCGCCCTCCAGAGCGTCAAGCGCCGGCCGTCAGGCGGCCGCTGTAATGTCCCGAGACAGCGCGCACACCCCCCCGCCCGCGGGCACCGGCTCCGTGCCCGCGCTCTCCCCGACCCGCCCGGCGACGGCAGCCACGGCCCGTCCCGTTCCCTTCCCGCCACCCGCGGTGTCCGCCTGGGCGCGGGGACGCGGGGCGGGGGCGGCCGGAGCCGGCGGGGCTCCGCAGCTGTCCGTAGCCGGGCGGGAGGGAGGGCGGGCGGCGTGGCGGGGCTGCGCGCCTACTAGGAGGTGCGTGGTAGCGATGGCGGCGGTGGGTGAGACTTTTCCTGTCAGCGGATCCGGCTGGCCCTGCCGGCGGGCGGTGGGGCCGCGCCCCGCCCCGCGCCCGCAGCAGCCCGGAGCAGCCGAGCGGCGCCGGACCGAGCCCGGCCGAACCGGAGCGAGCGGTGCCGGGCGGAGCCGATCCGCGCCGCGCCGGGCCGCGGGGAGCGGCGGGCAGCGCCATGGGGCTGCTGGAGCGGCTGCGGAAGGAGTGGTTCATCCTCGGCATCGTGCTGGTCATCGCCGTGGCGCGACTGGAGCCCGGTGTCGGCGTCAAAGGCGGTGAGTGCGGGCGCCGTGCCCCGGCAGCCCGGCGGGGCACCGGGAGCCCCCGGGAGTTCGCCAAGTCCCGGCGCTGCCCCCGCGCCCCGTCCCGCCCGTGCCGGGTCCCTGCCCTCCGTCGGCTCCTCTTCGTCCCTGATCCAACCAGTGCTCCTCGGGAACCCGGGAGTTGCTCCCGGCTGCGTTCCCGGCTCTTTGCTCGGCGCTGAACCATTGGCCGGGGCAGTGTCCTGCTCTTTTGGGATTAGGAGCGGTGGAAGCCAAGTAGTGACTGGCTCTGAATGTGCTCCTGTTCAACTGAGTCGTAACTTCCAGAGCTGCGGGCATGAAGTGCTGGCAGCTCAGGGTATGGATTTCTGCCGTCTGGGAGCTTCCCCGGAGGTGTAGCTGAAGGTGTATTGTGGTGCTGTGTTTCGGCCAGACCTTTTCTTTCGCTTTATAGTAGAGCTCTTGTATTTAAAAGTTTTGGATTTTTTTTTTTTTTATTTTGTTTTTTTTTTTTGTCTCGTTGTTGTTCCCTCTTACTTCCTTATGAATGGTGGGGGAAATGAGGGAAACTGATCCTGTGGAAAGTGGTGGTGTAAAAAATGCGTACAGGGGGCAAAGCAGATCTGTCCTTTGCAGGGAGGGCTTGTATGTTTTCCGGAACAAGGGCTGATGAAATATCCACTGTTATTTAAACATAAACGATGTATAAACGCTGGGGGTGTCTCCTGGTTAGTTTTTATTGGAACTTCAGCTTCAGATGTTCCCAGGTTTCAAGGACAAATTAAATTTTGTATTGCTTCTTCCTATTTGTTTTCCGATGGCTCAAGAAGAGGGATGTAGAACACTTCAGTAGAATTCCTCTAGCAGTTCCATGTTATGTGAGAGGAGGAAGAATCTATCTATGCTTTTATAGGCACAGGGTTTTGGGTTTTTTTAATTTCTTTTTTTTTTTTTTTTTTTCTTCTTAACAGAGATGAAGTTTGAGGATAGACAGCTTCTCACTGAGGAGCCAAACTTTTCCTACCTCTTAGGTTCTGGGAAAAAAAGAAAGTGATTCAAAATATATATGTCTCTGAACACATGCTGTGGCAACTAAAGCTCCAGTACTTCATGGAGTTCAGGGTAGGCAAATTCCTGCTGTGCAAGGATCCCTTCTAACCTCTGTGTGCTGTTCTGCATAGGTGAATAGAACCCATGTGGAGCTTCTTGCAGGATCTGTGCTGTGTTTTCAGCAGACCTTACGGACGACTTGAAATTGAGAGTATCAGGTGTTTTGTCCCTTTCTGCTTTGAGTGCCGTGCTAATTGTTAGCAGCTGTGTGAGAGATCCTTTTAGCTAGAACAGGAGATGATTTTGCCTCGGCTCACTTCCTGTGTGGAAACACTATGATGGAGCACTTCATTAAATTATCCTGCTGCAAAGAGATGTCAAGCTTTGACACGGTATTGTTCCTGGGACAATTTGCTTGAAAAATCTTGGAAGCATTGATTGAAAGTAGTGAGCACATGTTCCCCATAGTGGTCTACGCTCCTCTGAAACTATGGCATATCAGTGCTCTGAGGAAGAAAAATATTTCTTTTTAAAAGCAGAAAGAGGTGAGGGGTGGGAAGTATCAACACATGAAAAAACCTTAGTTCATCATCTTTCAGCTGACAAAGCCATGCACCGTAATTTGCAGGGCCTTAGTGAATGGTATGAATGGTCCAGCATCCATACCCATGGAAGATTGTGCCATAAATAACAAAGATTTGTGTTGTTGTCACCTTCACAACATAAGCCAAGCCATTTTTGTGTGTTTTCCTATTTGATAAATGAGCCCATTTAGTTATTTTGTGAAAATAATTCTTTTGTTGTGAACAGAGTTCCCTGTGCTCCACGAGTGTGTGGCTGCTCTGGTGGCAGAGCCTTCTCCAGGGAGAAGGAGTTCAGGTAGCCCAGTGAAAAATCATAAACCAGAAAAACTGAGTCTGGGAAGAACCCCTATTTTAGCCAGACTAACCCACTGCCTGTCTGCTGTATGTGCATGTACATAGACACTCTAATCTTCTAAAGGATTAGAAAAAAGAGGTACTTGTGTCTATAAAATATAGTTTTCTGTAGAGCTATATATTTATATAATCTTTTGGGGTTTTTTTCCTGTGTATTCAGTTAACTTGTCATAATTTTGCAACTAGTTGTGTACTTTGTTGCAACTGTAACTCTTGCATTTCCTGTCTTGTTTTTACCTTAGTCTTCATATCTGTAGCTTGGTGTGGGGTTTTTTTGTGGGTTTTGGGGGTTTTTTTGTGTTTTGTTTTGGGTTTTTTTGTGTATTTGGTACACACAGTTTTAGTGTCTTGTCAACAGAATTCTCCTTGAGAGTAGGATTTGGGTTGAAATGACTTGAGATGAAAATTTGACTTGTACAACCAAGTCCCTCTGATTTAAGGATCATTGACCTTACTCCAGTGTGACCATCAATGTGTCTGGGGGAGCAGAAATGTTCCTCTCTTCTGGAGTGGTGAATCAAGGCTGGCTTGTTTGCTGCTGCAGTTTTGCTCATGACAACTTAGAGTCACTTGTCGAGTGAGGATATTACTTTGGTCCTAAGTAGACCGCTAATATTTTCTTTCTAACGTAGTATCTGGTTGAATGCTCATGAAAAAATGAGCACATACATTTTATGCTGGGTGGCCTCTGAAGGCAAAGTGTATTAAGAGAATTCATCATTTTTATAGGAGCATAAAAAAGACTGTATTTTAATCTCCCTGAAAAAAAGTATATAAATATATACAAATGTAAGTCTTTAATACAAAGGAAGCCTTGGTGGTGCAGGCATCTGCCCTTGCTGATCTCACTGCAGCAGTGTCTGAAATGTGTTATTGTGGGGCTGGAATGAGCCATTTTGCACCATTTTCTGTTGCGAGGGGAATAACACAGAATTGTATTGCTCCAAGGAAATCATTGCAAGGTGTGATTTAGGTTCTTCTGTGGAGGCAGCCAGACAGGTGTGTGTGTGTTGTAGGGCAAGAAGTGAGAGGTAGCTGTGTGAGGGATGTCAATCTCCCTGTGAAGGTACCAGTTAATATTTTTATTTGTGTGTATGGTTTGATTTTGCCAATGCTGTAGGGATACTCTGATGGAGAACTATGAAAGGCTCCCCATTTTCAAATTTCCAGAATTTACCTCTGAGTTCCCAGTGGCCTCTAATCATGCAAGTCAAATTTATATGATGACATTACTCACTCTGCCCTCACTGGTTTACTTTTATTTAAAATTAAGAGCATGCTTTCTGTAACTTGATAGAAATGCCGTTCTTTTTTATTAGAGACTTTACTGATTAGACTTTATCCAGGTATTTTTTTAAGTATTCTCATTTACTCTGATATAGTATTTGGATATCATTATCCCTTTGACTGTAGTTCACTTTGTTCTCTGTGTCTGTATTTTTTAGGACCCTTGAAACCAGAAATTACGATAACTTACATTGCCGTTTCAGCTATATTCTTTAACAGCGGACTCTCCTTAAAAACTGAGGTACTGTAATTTCTCATTGCTTCATTCCTGTTATGCTCTAAAAAAATATCTGTTCCTTTTGATCAGATTTGAATCTAATTGGAATGGTGGTGGTGCTGGGAGGATGGCTAACAAGGGAAGATAAATGTTAGCTGTTTAAGGAGTAACCCTCCTTGATTTCAGAAAGTGCTTCACAAAGTAATGAAGATGATGAGAAGGATGGTGTGAATAAATGTCACCCATCCACAGAGGGTGGGTGGCTTGTCTCTGCACAGCTTTAACTAAATGGAAGTGATGAGCACAATTTGGAGACTGGATCTACACCCTGATGGAGTCCCAAACCCAAATCAGGGTGAGATGCAGCTCTTGACTGCTGGATAGGTGGAAACAAAGATCTGGTGGCTTTAAGTTACCTTGTTTGGTAGGGCCAGGAACAGCAGCTAGGATCAGCAGGAAAGGGCTCCTATGCAGATACAATGTCAGTATACAAGTGCAAAGTCTTGGCAGTCTTTTCCCATAGGATTTTGTTGTGGACAGGTGGATTTGAGGTGTCTACACGCTGGTGCCTGTCACAGGCACTGAGATTTGTTTAAAATTCTGTGTCACACATTATTCAAAGAGGAGCAGCCTGGGATTTAGAAGACATGAAGGAGTGTGTAAAGGAATCATGGAGAAGGGAAATGATGGCTATGTGCCAAGAAGAGAAGGAGCAGCCAGAGTTGAAATGAAAGACTGCACATCTCTCAGTCTTTCGATCTGTTTTCTGATTCCTTGATGCTGTTGACTAACAGGGGATGCTAGTCATAAGTTGCATGATACTAGTGCCTGAAAGAATCATCACAGTTTTGTTCAGTTATCTCCTGGTGAACTGGGATTTGAGTGAGTACTGTGCATTCAACAACAAAAAAGTCTCTCCACTTGTATCATGGTTATAGTGGTGAACTTTCAAGTGGAGGAGGTGTTTGAGTTGATGGCTGCTCTCTCCTTTGCTGTCTCCTGGCAGTTCTGGCACTAGGACCTCTAGTTCTGCCAGCACACAATGTAAGTGAACTGGGGAACTTTAGTCAGCTCTGTAGCACCCTTGTGGGGATGCAGAAAGAATCCTGTTATCTATTTGCCTGGGATGGTAACATCCTAATGGAAATTGGCTGTGGAGAGGCACTCTCTTCCACAGAGAAGAGAATCCAAAACACAAACGTGAGCAGTATTAATAGAGTGGAGTTTCCTCTTTCAGGCTTGAGAATTTTTGCATGCAGAGAAAAAAATGTAATTTTTTTTTTTCACTTTTGCTAGTTTGTATCCTTGAGACCTTGTATCTGTAAAGCAGCTGTGAGAGAAATCAGTAGCATTGTCAAAGTCTTGATTAGATTCTCTATGCTAGTGTACATCTAACTTCTTCCAGTTCAGGTGATGTGACTGACAGTTTTCTGGGCGATGTGTCATGTCTTGCTTTGAACTTAAATAATTTATTGATGAAAATGAAGCTTTTACAGGAACTGGTGTTTATGTCCAGGTAGCTGATCTCAGATTGTTTTGAGAGCAGCAGTTAGGGCTGGTGCTGTTATCCAGCTTCTTCATGCTTCATGGAGGAGCTAGGCCTTTCCTAAATTTCTGCCATAGGGGTAGAAGACAGAAGAAGAAAATAATTTCCTACGCTGTACCTTGTGCTATTATTTTCTAAAGTGTATATTAAAAACAATCCTTATGTGTGTTAGGTGGCCAGGTCATGTTTTTATTACAATACTTTGAGGCATGTTTTAGTTGTTTAAGATGCAACCTGAAGTTGATATTATTACTCAATATGCCTTTTTATTGGATTGCAAAGTATATAGTTTCTGCTTTTGGCTTTATTTGTTCTTGACTTGTGTATCAGCTTTCTACCCTAGATAATGTATTAGTTAGATGGAAATAGTGTTTGGTGTGTTTTATGACAGGATGAAAAGTTTGTAAATGTTAACAGAGGACTTCTGATAAATCTGACAAAATTCAAAATAACTGATGCTCTTAAGGTTGCACTTCTGGTTTAATCTGCTGTGTAAGTGCACGTTCAAAAAAATTTGCTAAAGTGTTCAGAAAGCATTTTAGAGAATAATTGGCAATATTCAAGGAGAGCCTGTCTGTGCATGGCCTTGTTATACCTTCAGAACCAGAGGTGATTAAGGTCCTCTTACATTTGTAGGAATACTGTGTTCTCTGACAAGAACATTTGATTCCACCTTAATATAATGCTATTTCAGTTTACAGTGACTGGATAGCTTGCTCTTTTAAAGCAAATACCTCCCATAGGGCCCCAGAAATTACATCACGTACTTGAGTTATCCATTTCAACGAGGAATTTGGCAAGCCACTGAAAACAGTGTTTGCTCTGTGTGGGTATTTGCTCAGAGGAATCCAGCTATGGGTATCGGAAGTGTGGCTGAATGGCAACAGGGACCCACACCAGCCAGGGGAGAGGCTGGGATAAGCTCCCTAAAGGGGGCAGAATACTGGGGAAGACAAGGTAACCTGTTCTGTCTGGTGTGCAGAAACAGAGTCATAACTAGCAGCTTCCAGCAGTGCTTTTGAGGTGGCAGATGTATTTTTAGACAAGCCCTTGTAAATTGTTAAAGAGGGTGAAGGCTCTTTGCTTCAGTGTTTATTCTGTGATCATCCAGTCTGAGGCATAATCATAATCAAAATAACTGTTATTATTCTCAAAGGCAATCACTGGAGACATTTTCAATACTGGCAATTTAGATCTGCAAAGATTTGTTCATTAATACAGCGTTTCTCCATGCAGTAGGCTGGCTGTGTTGTATCACCTTCCTCAAGTTACAACGAGGCTTTCTTTTTGTCTTGGGTTTTGGTTTTGGAAGTATCACAGAGTCGTCTTAAAGCCCTCTGGTTTTGAGGTATTTTCCAGTTATAAGAATGTGAAATTAAAGGGTATTTCTGTATGTGAGAGATAGATATGTTTAATGCATCTGGAGTGTCAGCAGTAGAATCCAAACAGATTAGGTTTTGAATAAGAGTGTCATCAGTTCTTTTGCACTGTTTACTTGAAAAGAATGCAAGTTACTGTGAGAGGAAGGAGGAGGAATTTTTATTTTCAGTCTGTGAGATTTGAAATTACTTGAAATGGGCAAGGCTCTTTCCTTGTACTCAAAAACCTGTGTAGAAGGTCCTCGAAGTGCCTGAGAAGGCAGAAACAGTGACACAGAGCTAGCTGAAGAGCTTTTCTGTAAGGGTACTTGATCACCTCTCTGGAGTGCTCTTACACCATTTAAAATTAAATTTTTCTTTGTTGTTTTCTGAGTCTCCAGTGGTGCTTTACACTTTATTTCTCTGAAATTTATGGCTTAACAGTTTTTAGCCTGTAATGGTCCTGGTATTCTTTCTTTGTTATTCTTCATCAGCCAATTTTTTTTTTCCTATAAATTTCCTACCTGTTGATAAAATAAATAATCAAAGTCTGCTACAGATTACTTTGCTTTTAAGGAAAAAAAAAACAAACATTAAGAAAAACCAACAGCACAAATGAATGCTTGGTAATACAAACATCCACAAACATACGGTTTTGGTTTTTTTTGCAGTATAAATGTGAATCACAGTTTGTGGCTCTCTTTAGACAGAGGAACCTGAAACCACATGCTCACTACAAGTTTTCATGCCTCTTGATATCAAAAGTCAGTAAAGTAAACAGCCATCAGTGCAGTTAACACAGGTTTTGAAGCCATGACAAAGTGCTAAGGCTGCCTGCTGAAAAGCTTCTGTTCTGAGAGCTACACTGTTATTGAAGTGGTGGACAATTCTTGTGGAAAAATGCCCAGGAGCAGGCAGCTTTTATGTTGCCTGGATGTACTTCATTATTAAAGAGGCGATCAGATGATCCCTAAAGGTGCCTTTTTGACATGCACTCCTTTTGTATTATAAAGCTGATCCTAGTTTTAAAAGCACAAACGTGATCTTGCTTCAGCCTTTATGACTGCAACTTCCTCTCTTCTTTTTCTTTTGCAGGAGCTGACAAGTGCTTTGATGCATGTGAAACTACACCTTTTTGTCCAGATTTTTACACTTGTGTTCTTCCCAACAGCAATATGGGTCTTTCTTCAGCTGTTATCAATCACACCTATAAATGAATGGCTTTTAAAAGGGTATGTTTAAGCATAATGGAGTGAAATATATTTGTAGCTGTCGTCTTAAAGGGCTGCTTATCCTGCAACTGGTGTTTTATTGTGTTGTGAACAGATTTTGCTGGTTGTTTTTTGTGCTTCAGCACTTTGCTGTTGAAAACAAAGTGCATACACAAGATTATCCCTTCAGGAACCTGGTCTCATTTTTAGAAAGTCTGGATAGTCTTATGTGTAGGCAGATTGCAACAAGTTAGCTTTCTTTTTCACAAAACACAGCTGAAGTGATGTGTTAGGTGTCAGGGAAGGTGGGGAGGAAAGAAAAGAAATGCTGAAGGAAAAACATGAACCAGTAAATAAATATTGTGTATGCCACATACCGGTTTTCTGTTTTTAAGTAGTCTGTATTAAGCATTTCTTGCATGGCTTCAGTGTCTGCTTCCAGCTAAATTGTGGGGAAAAGAAAGAGTAAAGTTTTTGTAGAAGAAGAACTTTTTGATGAGCAGAAACGAAGTTACCGTGAAAACAGTGTGTTTTAAATCTTGGGTGTACACTGCCAATGTGCAAAGCTGCATTGATGGTGTACCAGGGATAGATGCTATGTAAAATTAAAAAAAAAGTTAAAAGGGGTTTGTTTTTTTTATTTTGAATGGGAGGTCAATACTTCGTGCCATGCAGGTATACTGCCGTGTTTGAATGAAAAAATCAATTATGTCAGAAAACTACTGAAAGAATTCCCATTGTTTCTTGGTTCTTGGTGAAACATTGCTTGGGGAGTTCCTTGTCTTAAAAGTTTAATGAAAAAGCTGCTCATGTTTATGTTTCTACAAGGCCTAAACCTAAAGGAGCATTTCATTTTGTTTGTAAGAGGCTTCTCCTGGTGCTCCATCAAGTGTGAATTGGTCCAAATGATAGTGAAAAGGTGACATTGAGACAACATCAATTAAAAGTTAACACTCTTTTGCTTAACAGTGTCAGTAAAGCAAGGAAATAACAAGATTGCTATATGATGTTCATTTGCATTTAGCTATGTGTAGTAAAGGGTATTCCTTAAAGTAAAATAATTGTGAAGTTTTTTGTCAGCTAGGACAGATATGTGATTTCCCGCAGCAGCCAAAATTCCTTCCTAATCCATGGAGTTTTGGTTTCTGAAGTGTAAGGTGAAAGAGAGTTTTGTGGGGTTTTTGGTTCTATGAAGCGCTTATCATTCCTTCTTTCCCATGGGTCTTATGCCACTTTGGTTCTTAGTATTTAAGTGATGTGATCTGTTGCATGCACGAATGTAATTGCATGTATATGCACCTGTTTGTAAAACTAGGGATGTCTGTATTTTTGTAAAGAAAATAAATACTTGTGCATTTATTTCTCTAAATGTGGAGCCTAAACCAGGCTCATTTGTCACGAGAGTGTGTCTGTGTCTTACTAGTGAGCTGCTGTACTTCTGTTTGCTTCAAGCTGCCTTTCAAGCACTTGTTCCTTGAGGTCTGCTTCTGATATGGCTGTTTTATCTTTTAGTGCAGTAACTCTGTTTATTGAGGTTTCATTGAAAGAATGATTACAATGAACAGTTTAATTAAGGTGGTTTGGTTGGGTTTTCTTTTAAGAATGTTTTCTTGAGAAATGCTGCTGTTCAGAACATGCTCAGAGCAGCAGCCACTGGGAACTGTACAGTGTGATGCATGTGCAGAAGACCCTGAGCTCTGTCCTAATTCTAGAATAACACATTTCAAAGCAGGTCCCTGTGTGTGTGTGTGAAGAGCTGATGTGAGGGACTGTGCTGTGGCAGCTGTGTGTGAACAAAAGTTCATCCTAATGCCCCACAGCTGTAGTTTTTATTCCCTTAGAAACACTAAACCTAAGGAAAACGGGGAAGGGAACAAGACAGGGTTTGAAAAAGTTACTTCCTTATCACACATTTAGCACAGCATGTAGTAGAGGCTGCTTGATAGCACTCAAAAAGGCCTGGAGAAACAGGCATGTGCTCCCAAGGACATGCAGCACCCTTTGGCAGGGTGGCTCCCCTGGGCACTGCAGTTCTCCTCTGCTCCCTACACAAGGTTATGCCTGAAGGGCACAGCCCACACAACCATTTCCATCTTTTATCAGAATGCATGGTAGGTTCTCCCATCCTGTCTGTTTTATTTGAGAGGGAGGTTCAGGTGTTACCTGCTTTTCACCTGTGTTTCTACAGCTGAGTGGAATTTTTTTCTTTCCCCCCTCTCTGTCTGGGATGGTATCAGGAGGTGGCTTGGCAATTATTTTAAGATATATAAAATAGAGGTGAAACTGCCACCCTACATCTTGTAAGTTAATTTTTTTATTAGCTGACCAGGTTTTGCATTGACAACATATGTTTGAAAAGGAGCATGAAGCAGGTTATTAATGTATGCACAGATTCACCTCTTCTCCAGTTTTAGCATATAGCATTTTCAGCACAGATGGGAAAGAATGAGATGCAAAGATTGTGTATAAGGTATGACTTTGGTGCTTTCACATCTAAAACATGTGACTTCTGACCCTACTACTCATTTGTCTGTAGTGTTATCAGCAGAACAGCAAGTGTTTGGACCCCTGGTGTTAGTAGTCATAGCATGCCCTGATCCAATGGAATACATTAGTTGGTTGGTTGTTACCTTTGTTATCTCTAGTAGTCTGTTGAGCATTAGAGGAATCTGTTTGTATATTGATAGAATTTTGTAGTTGATACAGACTGAAAAAGGTTTACAGGTGCATGTTTCAATACACTCAATTAAAAGTATGGCCATTTTGTGTGTTCCACTTTTTTTAGATTAATATTACTTGATAGGGATTTTTATTTTTAATGCCAAGTGTGTTATTTTCAATTTGAGAGGATTAACAGAGATTGTATGATTAAATCTTTCCCTTGTAGCATGGAAAATGTCTGCCAGCTGAGATGAATACCCTTGCACACATTTTGTGCCTCTCTGGATAACTCTGAACTTAATCCACTCCTTATTAGAGCAGGTGAGAAGTTTGAGGAGCTGGCTGCCACATAGAAGAGAGATAACAGTATCACAGTGTAGGGGATGGACATCAGAATTGCCATGTGTTTGGCTGCTGTATATTTTCCTATCTATTTCCAGACTTTCCTGCACCATTTCTTTTTCCTGTATTTCTTTTCCATATGAGCTTATTCTGCCATGTGCTGACAACTCTTTGCTGCCATAGCTTATTTGACTGTAAGCTGAAGGTGCTCTGTGCTTCCAAGGTGGTGCTTGGCACCTTGTGGTTGGATGTATATAATGCTTACATTGGTTGCCTCTTTCCTTTCTCACAGTGTCTGTAGCTGACAAAGGGAATACTGTCATTGTCACTTACCTGTTTCTTCTCTTTAAGCTTTTTGTATATTTGCAGAGTATCAGTTGCACTGTAATGTGCACCCTGGTGCCTGGATTTAATACTTCTGTTTGCTGCAGCTTTTTGACACTGCCTTTCTCAGGGGTTCTACTGACACGGTTACGAATGTAAAATAGTTCACCACTGGTGATTGTTCTGAATTAGAATCTCAAGCTCCAATACTTGAAATCATATGTAGATTTCTCACTTTTGGGGATTTTGCAATCTATTTTATTCCATGCATTTCTATTCCTTCCAAGTCAATACAGTTTTTCTTCAGAAGCCCTATTTTACTTAGCCCCAAATTTAATTATAATTTATTGTGGTGTGGTTTTGTGGACTGTCTTTGAAAACAAAGGAAAGCTCACCACTTTTTTCTTACTTTGCAACAGCATTTACTGTGCACATCAATAACTTTGCTGCACAAACAGTGCCAAAAAATGACAATAATAATAGGGTATCTTGGATTTCTGAAGTGTAAGAGAAAGCTGTTGATGATTTTATGGCAGTCAGGTGATTTTATCCGGAAGTCTGTGATAGATGTATAGAGACCTTTGTGAATGAGAGCTACAGTACTACACATGGGGAAGTGGAGTCACAGAGAGGTTAGGTGTTTGTGCTTTGTACTGGTGACATGACTCTTCATCACTGTGAGAGATGGCATAGAAATGCTGCCAGCCAGCAGTGCCCTTCCTAGTGCAGGGCTGTAACTGATTGGAAACTGATTGCACTGCACAGGTGATAAGACTTTCTACTCGAATATTTGGTATTTTGAGGTTGTAGGTTGCTTAGTGTTTGTCTCTTGTAAAGAATCTAACATTCTTTTTGTTGTTTTCAGCTTGCAGACAGTGGGCTGCATGCCACCTCCTGTGTCTTCTGCTGTAATTTTAACCAAAGCTGTTGGTGGGAATGAGGTGAGTTTGCATTTTGGCTTTTTTAAACAGGCATTCAAACAAGTATTTATTTATGATGAACTCAAGTGGCAAAGCACAGAGAGAAGTGTGATGCTATCATGGTTTGTAAAGTATTCTGGAATTAGGGCTTGTGTGTTGTCTTGGTGTCAAACAAGGAAAGTAGTGATATGTTATGTGCAGGCATTGGTGAAACTGAAAGAAACTCCCTTTTCTGAGGTGATACAAAGGCTTCTGATAGAAATTAGTGTTGGGAGATTTCTGGTGGTTGCTGCACTCTGAGTCCTGGCCCTATAATGTTCCTGTGCTGTGTTGTAGTTATTGCATAGACCAATACATTTGCAGAGAAGTTGTGCCCTTACAGAGATTCTTTGGATGTGCTCAGTATTAAGAGGTCCTGTAGCAGGAATTTCTCAAGCTTGAAGCTGCAGATGTAGCAAGTGACACGGCAATACAAACGTGGATAAATCTTATATTGTTATTTGGGACTGCATGAAGTGAAAATTCAGGCAATGTGGAATTCTCTGACTATGATGCAATGCAAAGTTCTCAACAGATGGGAAATGCTGGAATAGAAGTTGTTGTAAACTCAGTTTGGTCATGATAAATTTCTGCTTTAAAATGGCATGTTCTGCTGTTGTTTCAGGCTCTATCCACAAAGCACTTGCTGTTTTCAGGAAGGCCAGGTAAATGGCATTTAGGAAATTAATCCAGCTGTGCTAATTAATTGTTTCCTTTAGTTTTGCTTCCTCTTACCTGCTGAAGGTGGAGGAGATCTGGTAGGTGGAGAAAGGAGAGAATTAACTTTGGCAGGTGGGATTTACACCTGGGGCTGCTGGATGCTATTCTGAAGGGTTAATGGCAAATCTTAATTCAGCCATAGAACTCCTGTGTGAGGTTGGGTGGTTCACTTCAACCACATGTTTTAAATATGGCCATTAGTTGTGAACTTCTCATTTTCTGAGTTCAGGCTCTTGGGACCGATTAATGTCAGCTTTGAAAACACATGATAGCGCTGAAAGAGATTGAAGTTGTACTTTGTACTGACAAAGTGCTGTTTAATTGCTTTATCCTCTGAAGAGAGACCCAAAGTATTTCAAGTCAACCATCTCTAATTATGGGCAATCCTGATGCACATCACTGTCTGCCAGTTTGCTACCTTGAGAAAAGAACCATAAAATTGTCTGATGGAGGTGCTGGGGAGTAGTTACTATAAAGAAATAATTCAAGTACCTAATAGTGATCAACAGAGAAATGAGAGGTTTTCCAGTTATGATTCTACATGTAGATGATGTAAATTACAGCAAGATACCACATAGTGAACAGGGAGGATTACATGAGGTGTTGAGTGAGTGCTTGTTCAGCACTGTTTGTACTATCATTTGAACAAAATCCTAGCTTTAACTATCCTTAAAGATCCTCCTGAAAAAAAAATAAGATTGGTTAGTTGAAAGCAATATAATACAGTGTGCAGGAGGGAGAGAAGTACTTCAGTTTCTTGACCATTAGAATGCACTTTTTAATGGTAGTGTCCTTCAGGGGTGGTGAGGGTGTGTGCATTTTATACCAGCTGAAAAATATCTGCTTTCTATTATGTGATTGTATAAATCACTGACAAGGTAAGCTTTAAACTCTGATTCTTCTGGGCCAAACTGATGTTGGAGAAATGTAAAAATGCATACCTTGTAGGGAGTTTTACAGATAGTTGCTGACAGCAGAGAGGGTGAATTGAGAACTGGGTTTTGGGAATTGAGGGTTCTCAGTCAGGCTCTAAGAGAGTCTTTAAACACGCTCAGTGCAGACAAAGTGTGTGGTGAAGTTATTGCCGAACTTGAGCATGTTTCCAATGCAAGCGTACTTTTGGGATTTGATGTTTCTTTGTTGTTCAGACTAATTTTTCTTCTGAAGATCAGCAAATCACATCCCTCATGGGAGGGGAGAAAAACAGTCTCGCACCTCTGCTTGCTAAACTTCACCTGAGCTGTTAGTGATGTATTTCTTTTTCTTATAGAAGCAGAACACTGCATTTTTTCCCATTTCAGTTTGAATCCATTCTGATATACAAATAATTTAAAGCTGTGAGTCAGCTGGAAGTACAAATAGTTATACTGTGAGAGCATTTGTTCATAATAATGCTTCTTAACCTGCTTTTTGCCTCAACAAGTGTGTATCCCTTACCTAGAGAAATTGATTTGTCTGAGGATGTATCTACACGGCATAATGTAATATGAAGATAAATGAGCTTGCTCAGAAGGAATATAGCAAGGAAGCTCCACGTGAACTAATTAGTCTAAGAAGTGTCCTGCTGCTGTAGAGTACAGGCACACCCTCAATAACTGCTCTGAAGATCTCTTTGGATGTCTTGAAACACAGCACTTAAGAGCTGTGGTGGTTGCCTGTGTTATGACAGTGTAGAGGGGTTTAGGTTTCTTGGTCTAAGTAGAAATGACTGTTAATTGCCAGTTTGGACTTGGGTTATTCTCAAAGAAATATCAGGCCTTGGTCTCTATTTTTAGCTCTGTCATCAACCTTTTGGGTAAAACAGAGTGAGTTATTATTGTGTCTCTGGGGTTGGCTGTGATGCATAATAGCACATTTGTGAAGTGTTTGAAGATTAGTGCTGAAAAAATCTGATGTAAGATCTATATTTTATTGGCCTGGGACAGGGTAATTAAGTATTTGGTCAAATGCTTAGAAAGTGACCTACCTCATTAGAGGCTGCTTGGGTGGTGGATTTTGCTGCATATTAATTGGAAAATTTGGTTGTGAGATAATAAAAGGGAGATTTTCTTTCTTCTCTCTGTTTCTCCTTCACCGTGTTTTTCCATCATTTCTTCTGTGATCGCTTCCTATGTTACTTTCATTAACACTGCAAGCAACTTTCTAACCAGCCTATTCCTAGCTTTTGGCACAAATACACTTAGTTCATTAGCAAAGCCAGTTTCGAGCACTGAATGTTAGTTTGGTACATATGAAGCCCTATATGAACCAAAAAAAAGGTTCCTATGCTGACTGGTGAAAAATAATGAGGGATCACCATAAGAATCAAAATCTGATTTTTTAATTTGTTGATATTTTCTCAATTACTTAGTTGTTTTTGTCAATCAGTTTCATGTTTTGTGTAGAAGACCGTCCATGAAGTTAAAAAAATTGGAATGAAAACTGGAAGGCCTCATGTTTGTTCTTTGCTCTTGTACTCTGGAGGGTCAGGATTTTAATGGTGTAGCTTGACAGCACTGAAGACTTGGTTGTGTAATATTTTTTTTCAGCAAGTCTTGTAGTTTTTCAGTGAAATTATTAAAACAATTTCTTTAAAAGTCTGCAATAGAGACAAATAAATATGTCATTTCAAGGCACTGTAAAAACAAACCTATTAAAAGCTCAGAGATACTCAGACAGAAGTGCTGTAGAGATGCCAGATATTACTACAAAGTATTCAGACAGCAAATGTCATACTCTCCTTAAGAATCAAAGTAATGAAGAAAAGAGATTGAAAATTAGATCTATAAGTCTATTATCAGTTTGGGAGAAAAAGCAATTTGTGATGACTTTTATGACAGCTTAATGACATACTTTTGTGAAGTGTAACATAACAGGCAGGAGCTGTGATGGAATTGTACAGATAAATTGTCGCAGACAGCTCATTTTGTTGAAGAATACTTTGGCTATTTTGCTATCTCATACAGCACACCAGCACTGAGGGTTTTTTTGTTATTTTTCAGTTGAGATATAGCTTGTAGAAATCCTCTTAATTAATGTGCTGCTTAATTTTTTTTTTTTGCAACTTTAACATGACTCTGCTATACACTTTAGTAAAACAAGGTGTTGCATATGCAAGACAAGATTTTGAAATATAAAATAGGCTATAATGAAGAAAGCCAGAAAGGTGTTAATGAAATAAGGTATAAAGTAAAAAAAAAATAGTTCTATTATTGATTTTTAGATTTGTTTTTTGAAGCAGATGTGGAACATAAAACTGAATACAAATTTGCAAGGTCCACAGCTAGCCTTTCTGGGAAAGAATCAAGGGAGAACAGCAACATTTGCCCAACAAATTATATACAATAGTTAAAAACTATATTTTGGAAAACATAACACATGAATAGTTTCTAAGAAATGAAGACTGGAAAATTCCTTTGTTTGCCTCTGTGTTTTTGGGTTTTTTTTTAGTAGAAATAAAGAGAAAGTAACACTACTGTAAAGTCACAGGAAAGATATTGATTTCTCTAAAAATATCTGAAGTTCTTTGAACTGTATATACATGTACATTAACCTTTTAGAAAACAAAATAAAATGAATAAAAAGAAGTACAAGCTCTAATGGTTTGTGATTCATACACTGACTGATGCACCAGGGTACCATGAGTGTTTACCCTTGGAAGGTAACACATGAACATTATGAAACAAAATTGTTTAAGATCTTCAAATAAACTAAATGTGTCATGGTGTTTAGTTGTCTTCTGTAATATAGTTTTTCCTCTCTAAATATGTCAGTAGTGTTGTCTAAAATTTGATTTCCAGATTACACTTAAAATATTAATGTGTCCAGGTTTTCTTTATGAAAGGGTAATTTAATTCTATTGTTTTTAAACATGATACTAAAGGTAAAAGGAAAAGAAATATTTTGATTCTTTTTTTTCCTTTCCTAAGTAGTAAATTTTTTCTGCCTACACAGATTAAACAATTCTAAATGAAAATTAAATAATTCTACTATTAGATTCTATGCTGAATTCACTCAGTAGTGTATGAGTGTTGGAGGACAAATTAGGCAATATGTCTGTACTTCATATGTACAAATATAAAGAACTATCTGTGTCAGCATAAGCTGTGTATGTACATAGGAGCTGTTGTGCTATTAAACTCACCCACTCTATTCTAATATTACAGTCTAATTTTTTATGTATCCTAAGAGTTTACTTTCTTCTATCATTGCTGTGCTTTGAGCAGATGGTTTTTATTGAACTATTTATTGATACTTAGGGGTTTTTCCTTCCCTGAGTGGTGAGTGCATTTTATATCTATCAATGCATAGGAGGAGCCCAAATTATTACTTGCAATATGAATTTCATCACTGTAATGTTTCCCAGTCATGCAGCTCCATTAGCTATCTCTAGAGTTCCTTGTATCTTCTCAAGTTTTCTATAATCCAGAGCAACTGGGATTCTTTGGGGTTTTTTCCTTCTCTCACCGATCTGTTGTTTATCAGTAGTAGTTGTAATACAGACCCACTAGTCAAACTGTTGAAGGGAAAGGGATGCTCAAAGGCTCACAGCTCTGCTCTTAATTCAGTGGAGCATATCCAGGCTAACCTGAGGTGTGTGAAATCCCCAGTCAAGCATTTCAACTCCAAGCTCTTTACTTTGTACAAAGTTTCAGATTCTCCAGCACCTTTGAAAAGCAGCTGATTTAATAACCCAAGATGTCAGTGGTTGAGTTAGACTTGGGATAATTTTGTCTCTGGTTGCCATTACTTCTAACTGAGGGTCTTTCATATGGTTCATAAGGTGTCCAGTGGAAAAAGTCCTGGGAGTGCAAGAGATTAGGAAAGTGAAAGACTCTTAGAGTTGTGCAGTTAAGATGTATAAAGCAGAACTTGGAGTCTGGTGCATGTTCAGGCTTCCCTTGTACCAGTTATGCCATAATCTAAACCACTGTAAAATAGCCTGTTTAAATTGCAGTAAACTGGGCTGTAGCTGGAACCTACCTGGAATCATCACAGCCTTGTGTTTTTGCAGCTGTGTTTGCACAACTGTCCTAGATCTGACTTTGTAAGGGTGTTTTTAGAGGCTTTGCTGCTGCTGTTCTGCAGTGCTTGGCTGGGAAGCCAGTTTTTTGTCTGCTGTGGCACAGTCACTGACCCTGAAAGCTGTTTGTGGCGTAAAGAAGCCAGGACAGAAGGAGAGTCTTGCTCACACGCTTGACAAAAGTGGCCTTTTAAAGAAAGGTGGTTTTGAATTTGTCTTGGTCTGCAGGTTAATTCAGTGTGAAGTTATACTGTGCAAGAACTTGCTTTATTTAGCAGTGAGTGCTGTAGGAATAATTGTGTATGCAAAGCAAGCATTTTTAACTGTGAACAATTCAGAAATAGTTATATTCAAGTATTTGCAGAGAGTGGGGTCTAGTGCTCTAGACTTCAGTCTCTGTCCTCTTTGCTGTTTAATTTTATGCCTGTTTGAGAGCAAGTATTTTGCTAGCAAAGAAAATGTTACCTGCTCTCCCTAACTCAGCCTTTGAAGATAAAGGCTTTTTTGGAGGGCAGTGAAAATTGGAAAGATTATTCAAAAAGTTACAAGTGATTTTTTTTTTTCCAATGGAGTGTTTTTTTGCAGTCTAAATTCCACTGAGCATTCACTGTGTGAGGGTGGTTTTCTAAGGAAAACCTTTCTTCTGGCAGAGGGATGCAGTTGTTTGCTGGCACTGAAGCCCAGGGACATGCTGGGTTCTGGTTCCATTGTCCTTCACCTGTTGCCTTACAGCCCACTGCAGATACATCAGAATTAAACAGATCTATTGAGAACAAAAAATGCCATTTAGGAATTTCTTTAGTGGATTTAGTCAAGGAGAGCATTGCTGTTCCGGTTCTGAACACTGACTTGTAGAGAGATAATGTTACATTGTTTCCTCTTTGATTTCACTCTTTCTGTGTTAAAATCAAAGCTTCAGTGTATTTCATTCGGAAAATTTTTTCTTCTATACAAGCACTGTTTTAGTTGGCATGAATATTTTTGCTTAGTGGCTAATAAGAATATATAGAAAAGAAAGCAAATTGAACATTTCCATAATTTCTGTTCTTTAGGTCTCTTTTTGGGTATGCAGTATTAAGTCCTGATTTTTTGAAACCAAAGCTGTGAAACACGAAGCAGGATTTTCAGTTAAAATAATTATTCTCTTTAAACTTCATTCTTTTTCAAGGAAATTATATTTATTTTGTTATTCTGTTTTCATCATTGTGATTATGAAAGAACATTGTGAATGTTTTTGTCTTCTAAATTTTTTGTCAATTTATTCAATGAATGTTAGGAAAATATGTTTTACATTTTATGAGGAGAACCTGACTTGTGTGAAGACAGGATGAAATCACAGGTTACTTTATATACAACTAAATAAGCTCAAATTTATTTAAAATTATTTCATAGGAGAAGTTTGGATATTTTAAAGTGTTTTCCATTTGTACTTTTCTGTTAAATGGGCTTTTTGTTCATTTGTTAGTTGGAGCATGTGGCAAAAAGTGTGGAGAGTAGTAGAGCAGCAAATTTTTGCTGATTCCAAAGCATTTTAGAGGCTTCAATTTCTGGAAAATATTTGCCCTATGATGAAGTCTGAAAAGAGCAAGCTGCTGTTAAGCTGTTTTGGGACATGTTGAAGCAAAGCCACGTGTTTCCTGGGAGCCCTTTTCCAGACATGCAGACCCCATGCTCAGGTGCTTTCCTGCTCAGCCAGGAGTTTTGCACATGTTGCCTTGTGGATATGTCCTTTTCTGTTTGAAACCCAGCACTTTGCTGCCACTTCTAAATTAGCAGAGGGAGGGGAAACAGCAACACTTGGAATAGCTGGTGCAGAAGCTTGAACTGTTGTACTCACATAGGAAGCCCCTATGAGAAGATGGAAGTTTTGAGGCACAGGAGACTGGTGAAGGAGTGCCCTGGAAGCACAGCAGCCCCTGATAATTCATCTGTGTGATGGGGGAGAAGTTTTGCTGTTAAATATAATCTTTGCCAACCCAACCAGTACCTCATGGTATATACCCCCTATACAAGCTGCATTTACAGGCTCTTTGCTTCTCTGGCACTTGGGGTCCCCTCACCAGCCTCAGCCTGACCTCCCCAGGTCCGTGCTGTCTGCCTCTGCATCCTGCCCTGCCCCAGGCCCTCAGATGCATCTCTAGGGAGTTGGCACTGGGAGAAATTCAAGATTCAGGGGGAAAAAACTTAACTTTAATTGAAGTGGATACAGTAGGTCCGACTTCATCTCTTTGTTTTTAATACTAAAGACGTGTTTAGTAAGACGTGCCTAAGCAAACAGAGAAGCTTTGCTTATCAGCAAAGAAGTCAGCAGCCATATACTAGCCAGGTAATCTAATGCAGTAATTCTGGTAATTATGTGCTAGAGTATTACTGGGTTTGAACTGAACTGTGTTTGAGCTGATAAATAGAGAGCAACAGTGTATTTCCTGAATTAGTTTGCCAATTTATTTGCGTTACTTTAGTGAAATTTTGCAACTACCTGTTCTATCAATTATTCTGGATTATTGCAACAGGATTCCCAAAATGTTGAACTTCTGGTGTGTGGATGACTTTATTTAGTTAGACTTATTTTTTTGTTATATATTTTAATGATCTAAATTAATTTTGTTTAATGATATGGTTGCAAAATACCTGTAATTTATATGGGGATGTATAGTTGAGGCATGCTGTGTGAGTGCTCCAGCTCCAACTGCATATCCAAAACCTTTTAAAAGGAAATCTCAATGAGCCCTATGGGACAAAGTAAATTATTACATGTGGTGAACTCTTAAGTCATAGACCAAGGTCATGGCAGTGAGAGTGTATTTCAAAAAGGTTTTATCTGTGCTTGGAAAGCAAATGAAATCTCTCATCATTAACTTTAGAATTATAGTTGTAAGAGGATTTTCACTAGAGGTGAAAGATCAAGTTCATGGCAGACATAATGGAGTCTGAAAAGTTATTTCTGAGACATAATACTGGGGCGTGAAGCATTCACTGAGGTTTTCACATTATTGAGTTTACAGCCTGTAATCTGGAAGATTACTGAAGATCAGCTACTGAAGATCAGAATGGTTGTAATCATTGCTACTGTTATGGCTTTATTTCAGCCTTTGCAAAGGGGGAAATTTTAAAATTTAAATTATATTGTAAAGGCTTTTAAAAAAATGTCTTAGATTTTCAGGTGTGTCAGTCTCTGCCATTGCACACAGACTATAATAATAATAATAATCCTTCTGTAGGAAGATAATTTTTAGTAAACCTGAGTGATCTTAATGAATCCATCAAAGCACATGTGCATGCCATGATGTGATCTCTGACCTTATTTGCTGATAGTTCACGTAAATCAGAAAGAGCAAATGAAGGGAAACAGGGCAGAAAAGCATAACTAGGACTAAGGTTCTTAGAGACCCAGACTTCTACTCTGTCAGTGGAAATGGATATTTGTTTTTCTGTTTATTCAGCACTATTTTGTTTTTGTTATTCAAGTGCTCTATTTTGCTTAACTTTGCATGTGTACATACATTCCAGTGGTACCAATGAGCAACAGAAACCTGCCCAAGAGTAGAGTCTAAACTCTGTGCCTGCACCTTGGGACTGGTTTTGCAAATATCCCTGCCTGTAGCAGCACTTGCCTGCTTACAGTTTATAGTGCTCAGCCTGTTTGCTTGCAGAAGTGTTGAAATCTGCCAGTGCTGTGCTGTGTTTAAAAGACGAGCATTAAACAACCATCACCAAAAATGAATCTGTTTGTCCTTTTGCTGTCATGAAGGTGATTTCATTTACAGGAAAGTTTCAGCTGTTGCAGTTTTATTCAGAATAATTGGCTTAGTCCTCTTTTCATGCCATATCACTTCTGGGTTAAAATTAAATGTTTTTCACTTTTGTTTTCTTAATTCCTTCTCCTTAAGAAAAGGTATTTGTTCCTCAAGTTACAACTGCAAATGACAAGCACGTACATACTGTTGGCAAATGTTATTTTAATTTCTTTGAAAATATCAGCTAATTCTACAGTAGTAAGATTTTGTAACTGGAACTACTGCAAGTCAGCTCTAAGAGTGGCTATCAAGTTGTATTCTACTTGAGCAAAGTGTTTTGTTTCAGAATTAATGTGTTTTTTGGGAAACCTTTCATATTCTCAATGTTTACAAGATTACTTAAAAGTCATATAAGAAGAGGAAGCATAAACTGGCTTGATAGGTTACCTGTAATTCAAGAAATGGCAGCATTTAAATTAGACATAAAATCTTAGTTCTGATCTATACATGTGTTTTATGCTTCTGTTTTAAAATTACTTGGTCCTGTAATTTAGAAAATAGATTCTATAACATTTTCCTCTGTACTGTTAATGTCGTGAATGTTGTGTCAAAAGCAGTTGGTTCATTATCCAAATGGCCCAGAATGTCAGTGTTCAGTGAGACTTTCTTTGTAGGTTACGTCCTCAAAGGTGTATATTTCAATAATTTAGTCGATGGCCTCTCTTAAACCTTTTCTTCTCAACCAGCAATGCCACCTCTTCTGTGCAGTTGTGAGGCATTCCTGTTTCTAAGCCTAGTCACAAATGTCTGTGACCTATTGATACTGGGAGGTCTCTGCTGTTTGCAGCACCTGTGCCGATGACTTCTGCGTGGCTTGGTTCTCTGTAATTTATGATCTGAGGAGCTCAGAACAATAAATGGTATTTGTAGGTATGAAATGCACAGAAAAATGCACAGTATTGTGCAGTGCTGTCCTCAAAGCCTTTCTGCAAACATGACACTCTGGGGGATCTCTGCTTTATAAGGGGTCTGCTGTCATGACCCCTTGAATAACAAATGCCTCTGTTGCTACATTTGGGTTTCCAAACCTTCCTGAAACTCCCAGTAGATAAAACTCAGGGTTTTATCCCATCTTCTGCAAATAACAGCAAAATACCTAGCTTGCAACCTTGATTCCTTTGTTTCAGTTGATTCCTTAGCCTTTTAATTCAATTTTCTTGAAATTTAGACTGTTCCATTAAATTAGTTCAGTTTTATAGGTAGCAATATATACATGTGTACAAATTTAAAACACTAGCCTATGCAGTAGTTTTGTGTAACTTTGTTTTATGGAAATATGAACTCCTAGAACATAAGGATACTTTATAACTGAGGTACTCTGTGGGTCTGACAGCTGTGTTCTCTCTGTGATCAGGATTCAGACATGCATGTTTTTCTTTAGAATGTGTAAAATCTTCCCCACTGTCTTAGCAGCACAGTTATGCTTACCATCCTCCCAGCTCTTCCCCTCTCTGGTATTTTTGCATAATATAAGTCCTTGTGCACATTGTGTGAGCATTCTGTCATATCTTGAAGTGATCAGACTGATTTTAATTTATCTCCTCTTCCAAATCATCAGCCAGTTGCAGCATGCTGTTTGTCATCTTCCCTACTAGTATAAAACCACAGTGTAAATCTGTAGTAGTCTTCTGTTTCCTGACTGTGGTTTTAATATCAGGCAGTGCTTCCAACTTGCAAGAGGATTTTACACTCAGACAAATGACTTGTCATGCTAACTTATCATACAGTATCTTGTGAGGTGGATGGCTCATTTAGCAACACTTCCAGCAGGCTGTGTTCATGGTTTCTTTATCAGCTTGTGGGTGTTTTTGTTTGGTTTGTGAGTAGTGGGAGGCAAGAGTGTCTTTTAATACTCTAATAATTTTTTTGCAGCCTAATGCAGATCTGCTGTACAAGCAGATTTTAAAGAGATTTCCCGTCTGTCAGGCTTCAATTTCCTTCCAAATTGTTTGATGCAAGGCAATGGAAAATTTCATTTTATCAGGTTATTTCCTCCTAAGGAAATATTGTAATATGCTGAGACTTTACTCTGAGCCATCTCATTTCTTAGATGTTTTTACAAAACTAGAAATTGTTGAATTGGGTTTTCCTTCTAATTAGCACATGCCAGCTGCTGCCAGCAAAAGAACACCTGTGCTGCAAGTGAAGGTACCTGGAAACTTGGGCATGATTCTTCTCCTTTATGGTAGTGTAAATCCAATATTCTTCTGTTGAAATCAAAGCAATGGGCTGGATCAGTGTAGGTGAGAGTCAGAAAGAAAATTGGATGTATTTGATTTCTAGTAGGTGGATTCCAGAGGCAGTAATTGGTGTGATGTCCTAATGCAAAAGCATGCAGCTGACATAAATGCCAAGTAGATGCATAAATAAGTAGATTACTGCATTTTTGTCCACTGTATTCTCATGTTAAATACTGTCTTTTTGAAAATATGGTCTTTATTTCAAATAACTGAAACTACCTGTAATTTTAAAATAGAGAAGTAAAAACAAGTGTCAGTATTGTTCGTGCTAAAAATGCTTCTAAAGTTGGAGCTCTATTTATGGGCTAAGTTTGTCATTTTGTTGAAGTTATAGTAACTGTACTTAACTCTAGTAAGTGTGTTCCTCAGGAAACATTACTAAGCTTTCCCTCTACTATCTCCTTATGCAAGTATTAGAGGACTGTAAAGTCATTTTATTAGCTGACAAACTGCGTAATTACAAGATAAGCAGAGCTCTGCTCGGTGGAGGAAATGTGTAGTTCTTTCCTCTACATTCAGAAGCCTATTTCCTCCAGCTTTCATTGAAGGCAAAGGCAGCCTCCAAAACCCAGGAGAATTTAATCAAAGTGGCTTATGGATGTTTTCTCCTGGGTTTGTTCATACAGATAGAAATAAACCACAGAAATAAGATACCTAAACCATGAAGAAGTGCATGGTATATACACAGTCAGCAGTGAACTATAGAGCTATAGTATTAAATGTCCTGGATTGGGAGAGAGGAAAGAATATGTATAGACATAGGCTGTAGAGACAGCCTTGCAAATATGTAGGTTGAATCCTAGTTAGGATTTAGTACCTGGGGGGGAATTAATGGTTCTGCAGCAAGATCAATGTTTGAACTATATGGCATTTAAAATGTTACACATTAAACCTTTTTTGGTGTAGACTAACTAGGTTCTTGGAGGAGTTCTTGTTCATGGTGGTGTTATTAATGTCCAGAATGTCTTTTTGTCTTTCTGTTCCACTGTAATGACAGAAAAATGGGAACTATTCCATTTCCAAATTAGGAGGAGTGTTAACATGGATTTTGTTTGAAGACCTTTTTTCTCTGGTATGTTTTCATATTTGATTTGCTTTTGTATGGGCATCTTGTCATTCCCGTCATGCTACAGTGCTTTCTGCTTGCAGCTGAAGCTTTTGGAGCTTTTGGAGAAGAAGGGCTGTGGGGAGCTTTATTCACTATTAGAAAACCTCACTGAAGAGCAGTAATTTCATAATGGATAGTGCCAGATAGCATTAGCTACTGATGTTTGGATACCCACAGAACATAAATCAATACTTAGAGTAAACAGAGGAGTACTTATGTTCTGGAGCATTTGCTGATGGAGTCCTGGTGATGGCGTATGGCCTTGGAAGTAAGGCTGTAGTACCTATGTCTAGGCTGTAAATGCAGTATTTAACACAGCCTTACAAAAATGTGCCTTTAGGCACTGTGAGAAATGTTAATTAGAACATGTATATAGATTGAATTTTACTGTATTTGATATGTAGAATTCGTGTGCGATTTCTTTGCTTTTTGACTGCCTTTTTCTGTGTGTTTTTGTGAAGTAGGTAATGCATTGTTTTGTGGAGTTTTGTTTATCGCTGATGTAAAAGGAGCAGCGGGAAAGGCAGCTGTGTGGGATGCACATTTGAATTCTATGGCTGGTGAACACAGAAGGTATTAGGCATCTACAGTGCATAAAATACCAAAATTAAAATTCTGCCTAGTTTGCACTTCATTTTTCGTTACTTGCATTGATGCCAACTCACCAATAAAGTTACATGCTTTTTTAAAAACACATTAGTTTGACCTGTTCTGCCTTACAGCGCTTTTCCTGTTACACTGCAGTCTGGAATGCTCTGCAGTAGACGATGTATTGATAAGTACAATGCAAGTTTTTACTGTGAGGGTGTGGAATATTTTATGACTTGGTTCTTGTTGTGTGAAGCATCATAGTTTCTTGCAAGATACAGCAGTCACAGAAGTCACCAATTAAACTCTAACAGGCTGATATCATAGCAAAGCTTTTAAGAGAAACATTTGTTCAGCACGTGTTACGTAGAGCATAAAAACCAGTTTATCTTTTCCTGATGCTGCCAGTATTTTAAAATTTGATTATTTGCACCAATCCACATTCAGTCTACCAAAATACCATACAAGCAGAGGAGAATTTGCTTAGGTCATCTTCAGAAAGAAATAACTTAGCATCTTTCTGAATATCTCAGAAATATGCTGAATTTTTCAGGAGTTAATTTAGAGTTAATTTTTTTGTTGATATGACGCAGCTAAAGCCAGTGGTGCACAGGTTCTTTTCTTATTGGTCCAACTGTTACAGTGCATTAGGAAACTGCTTAAATACTTTGGGGTAACTTTTTAGTATTGTTTGTCCCACTGGAAGGGGAATGTTGTGTCTGGAAGGAAGCAGGATAGCTGTGGTGTGAGTAATGTGGAAATAGACTAGGATGCTCTCGAACAGCAGGATCTCCAGTAAAGCACATGATTTTCAAACTGCCTCTGTCAGTAGCACTTGCTAAAGGTTTACTTTGGGAGCTGGTGTGATATGACAGACTATTCAGAGGTTTTTCCTTAGCTTTGTTCTGAGCACTTAAAAAATACTCTGAAATGAGGCAAAATTAAATCATATGGGCCTGTCTTTAGAAAAGCATTAAAATCTGACTTTATTTCATGTCCATTCTTTTTAGTTTTCCCTTTCCAATAGAAAGGGAAAAAAAGGTGTGGTGGCTGATTTGAAACAAAAGGACACCCACACAGAAGTGAATTCTTGCTGTTATGTGCCACCCCTGGATTTTCAAAGCAATGCTTATTGGCAGTACGTGGCTCAGATAGTGTTCGTAGTTATGGACATCTTTAATTGCTCTCAGAAAAATACGTGAGGTTTCTGTTTATTCCAGGTCTAAGTGCTCTGGTTCCTTGTGTTGCTGAGTGCAGGCAGTAAGTGAGCACTGGGAACATCTGGAGTGTAGGAGCTCTGCAGCAGGAATAGGAAAGGAGCCCTCTGCAGGGATCCCTGCAACAGCTCTTGTCCAGCTGCCAGCGGCACATCTGATGTGACCTACAGTGATTTGGGCCAGATGGAGTCTGGGCTAGAGGTTGTGGCAAGACCCAGGTAGCCTCTGATGGTGAGAGAGCCTGGCCTTGGATTTAAGCCTTCCTTTGTCCATGTTTGCTGCCCATTTGACCGCTGTGAGCTCTGTGCATCATGAACTGCTCAGTGTTTAAGCCCAGAGCAGCCAGTCGGGCACTCAGCTGGATCTGCTGCAGTTGTCAGAGGGTCGTTCTTCAGGGATAACACTGCTGGCAGCTAAAACCTGTGAATGACTCAAAAAGAGAGTATTTGAGGTGTTGGAGAATTTTTTAATAGGCTTTGAAAAACATTGTTTGATCATGCAGCATGTGTTGGTCTTTCAATAAAATCTTCATTAAATCCACCTATTTCTTACAGGATTTTTTTTTATTATTATTTCTGTTTGCCTTTGTCACATGTTCTTGCTCAGATTATCATTCATTAGGTTCTCCAAAGAGATTAACAGTTGCTAAAAAACAGGATCATGTGCATTCTGGTGTTCTGTGTGAAAGGAGTGCTGGAGAGCAGAGAAGCCGCGGGATCCCTATAGAAATTTGCAGACAATTTTGATACTCTAGTCCACTCAAAAAATCTGCCGATACCCTAATGTTTTTTCCCTTGCCAGGACCCTCCTTGCCTGGTGTCATTTCTTGAGCTCTCCTGGGATGGGATTAGTCTAAAACAACAAAGTAGCCAGATGTCTGGTTCTGAGAGAGTCCCAGAGGCCAGGGTATGGTAGGCAACAGTAATCGCTGGGGGCTGAAGATCAAAGATACCTGAGAATTACTTATGGGCACATACTATGTGTCATTCCCATTATTAACAGTCTGAGAAAATTTGTATCCCTAATTAACCCTTTTGTTGGTTAAATTTTCTTGCCAGTACAGTCCTGTCTGTGAGAACTATTTGTTCTTTTTGATACCATTACGTGTTAGTTTAAAAAAAAAAAGGTAAATTAAATACTCTCATAGTAGCAAATTTATGTAACTTATTCAGATGGTTTTTTTAGCATGGTAGTTTGTAAATATCAGAAGTGAGCATGATTTCTCGTTGCTTACTGTGCCATCCTTTGGGCTGGTGTCATTCCTATCCAGAACTGTGTCAATAATGATAGTTAACTTGTGAGGGTGGCGATTTCAGTTTATTGTTTCCTAATAATCAAAAATGAATTGGTATGTAATTCAAGGGATGGGATGTCTGCATATCATTGCTTTCCCCCTTATTGGTATTTCTAATTAAATCCTAATTAATATTTTTAGTGATCAACACTTGTTTGTATTATACATTCTGAAATAACAAACTGAGACTGTAAGTGCTGACTGAATTCTTGTAGTGCTTTAGGAATGAGTGACTCCTAGAGAGAGAGAGAAAAGAGAGAGGAAAACCTGATTATGGCCTTCTGTGCTTCTCTTTTTTTATCCTCACGTGAAAATAGGAAGGTTGTGAGTTGAATATCTATTTTACTAAGTAATAACATTCTCTGTTGCTGTAGAATTGAAAACTGAACAATTTTCCCTGACTTGTGAATAATAATGAATAGTTGTCAGAGATACCTCTTGTTTGTTCTGATCACTACAATTTCACTATCATTAACATTATACAATATTATGTGTGGCAAGTACTGTATGTGCACATTTGAGTGTGAGCTTCTGGCCACACTAAGTTTGTGTGTGGTTTTGTGTCTATATTGCAGGCATTTAACAATTCTAACAGGCATTTTTGAGTGAGCAGTAAGTGAAGAAAAGATCCCTGGAGTACTTTAAAGGGTTGAATTGATTTGTCTGTTTCAGTCTTGACAGTCTCACTTCAAACCATTTTATTTGAGCAGGAAACCCCAAAAGCTGACCTGCCTGAAAGTCTATTGTGTTTTCTTTTATACTTTCACTTCTGTCACAGGTTGTGTGACAAGGTGCTGTCTGCATCATCCAACACAGCCATGGCTGCTGCTCCATTGTCCCCATTCCTGTTCAGCTGCACACCCAAAGCTTTGTTTAAAACCAGTCACCATATAAAGAAATGTGGGGGAAAAGCTTTCTGGTGAGCCAGGGTTATTTAACCTATGGCTACCAGCAGGTATAGTTGATCATTATCTGAAAATTTCAATATATGGATGGGATAGAGACAGGTACTGTGCTTCTCAGAGGTGCAAGGGAAGGGGGAGCTGCACAGGGGTGGTTTGCAGGCAGTAGCTCTTTTCATAAGGATGGTGGCACCCTGGATTTTGGATCATTTGTTGCCATTCATGTGCCATAATCCAGGCATAAGCACTATGACTGCTTGGCAGCTGCCTGCTGCTCAAAAGATTCTGCCTGACTGTCTTACCATAAAGAAATGAGGTCTTCATAACATTTCAGTTCTGTTTTGCACAACCCTTGTGGGTTGCTTTTTTCTTACTTTTCCTCCTCCATTGTTCCTTTGGGAGGTGTTGCAGCAGTTTAGTTTGTCTGCACTGACCTGTTGAAGGTTACAGTCAGAACTGGAAGAGGCAAAATCCAGGTGTCCATGAAGTCGTGTCTGCAAAGGTCAGTCACTATGAGCTCCCTGTGAGCTAACTCACACAGACAGCAGGGTGTTTCCCAGGGAGCTGTGGAATCCTTAGCTGAGGTTTGGGGAGAGCCCTACTGGATGGATTTGCAAAGTATCTGAAACAGAATTCCTTTCACTTCATTCTCTTTTGTCATCTGACTAGAGCTCTTGCTCTTCCACTACTGCTGACAAGCAAGAATGTGACACAGCCAGCAAATACTAGATGAGTTTATGGCACAGCCATCTCCCTGTGTTTTCAGGCTGGTAAAATTAATAAATTTTGATTACTAATGCCACCTCACCAGTTTAAATAAAAAGGTGTTTGGATCTGAGGTGATGTGGGAGAGTCCAATGCAGCGTAAGAGCAGAGAAAAGCACTGCAGAACTACTTCTCCCTGACGTGCTAGCAATTTTCTTTTGTTGAGAGATGAGGTTATGAGGTGCTAGTGTTATTAAACAAGTAGTTGGAGTGTGGAACTAGTGAAATTACTGATACCTTCTGCAAGTAGATTGTCCCCCGCTTTCTTGTTCATGTGACACATTTCTGTACCATGAAATGTCATGAGGACATAAAGCAGTTCTTTATTTGGATTTACAGAAAACTGGCTTTAGAGCAATGCAGATCCTTGAGTGGACTCAGAAATAGGTGTAAATACCTTATACAAGTGTACTGGATTTGTGTGCCAAAGCCAGGATGTAGTCTTTGAGAAGCTGCTGGAAGCGTCTCCTACATCTGATGGAACCAGTGCCAGCTGGCTCCAAGATGCACCAGCCACTGGCCAAGGTCCATCAGCAGGTGCTGGTTGTGCCTCTGGGATAACATAGCTAAGAAGGGGCAGAAGTCTCTGGAGAACAGCAGCCAGAGAAGAGAGGAGTGAGAATATGTGAGAGGAGCAGCCCTGCAGACACCCAGGCCAGTGCAGGAAGAGGGGCAGAGGTGCTCCAGGTGCCGGAGCTGAGGTTCCCCTGCAGCCCCTGGTGCAGCCCATGGGGAAGCAGCTGCAGCCTGTGCAGGACCATGGTGGGGCAGAGATCCCCCTGCAGCCCATGGAGAAACCCACACTAGAGCAGTGGGTGCCTGAAGGAGGAGGTGACTCTGGGGCAAGCCTGCACTGGAGCAGGGTCCTGGCAAGACTTTCAGATCATGGAGAGAGGAGCTCACACTGGAGCAGGTTTTCTGGCAGGACTTGTGACCCTGGGAGGGACCCATCCTGGAGCAGCCTGTTGCTGGAGGACTGCACCCATGGTGAAGGACCCACACTGGAGCAGTTTGTGAAGAACTGCAGCCTGTGAGAAGGATTCATGTTGGATAACCCATGCCAGAGCAGGGGAAGAGTGTGAGGAGGCAAAGGCAGTATGTGATGAACTGACTATAAGCCCTGTTTCTCATCACCCTGCACCTCTGGTGGAGAGGAGGTATAGAATTTGGGAGTGAAGTTAAGCCTGGAAAGAAAGGAGGGCTGAGGGGAAGGTGTTTTTAAGATTTTATTTTATTTCTTGTTATCCTGCTCTGATTTGATAGAAAAAACCCCACTTATTTCTTACCAAAGTCAGGTCTGTTTTGCCCGTGACAGTAAATGGGTGCCTGATCTCCCTCTGTCCTGATATTAATCCACTAGTATTGTGTTATATTTTTCTCTCCCCTGTCCTGCTGAAGAGGGGAGTGATAAAGTGGCTTTGGTAGGACCCTGGCATCCAGCCAAGGTCAACCCACCACAACAAGCTGAATAAATTTGAGTACATTAAGGTGTTACATTGCATATTAATGAATACTGCTTCATTCTGGGTGCTTCTATTACCAGAGAGTCTATGAATTTGCAATAACTTTTGTGAAGGAATAAACACAGGAAATAAAGACACAGCCCTCTAGAAATCGGTGGGAACGGTGTTCTCTGGCTAGGTCTGTTGGGTATCTAGGGGTGATAGGGCTGCTCTGCTGGCACAGCTATGTAGGGATGAAAACAGCTCTGTCACTAATGTGCTCCTGTCTGGTATTTAAGAATGAAGCCATAGGAACTGTGAAAATGGAAGGGTTCTAGAAGCAGTCAGCGAGAGTGAGTTGTAAAAGAAAAGAAAATTAGGGTTGAATTGAAGGGCAAAGTATGCAGAAAATTAAAACACAACATCTGCATGGACCTAGTAGTTTGTTACTTCAGAGGAATATGTAGGTGTTTCATAGTTACATCATCAAATGAAATGTATCTGTACATATTTGGCTCCATGCTGCAATCGTTATATTTAGTGGTTTTGGGGCTGTTCACTGTTTTAAACCGCTCATGACAACACAAGCTATATGAGACACTTAAGCTGTAGCTTCCCTTTTTACTTACCTGAGCCATTATGACCTTGGGCTGTGTAAAATCAAATTTAAAAACCTCATATTGACGTAACTGAGGCAGGGACATAATCTAAATAAAAATCATGTCATGAGATAAATAGGAAAACCTTTCTTTCTATTCACAAATTTATTTCCAGTCTCATGTTCTGTTCACAACACTGGAATTCATAGGAAAAATGAGGAATGTAACTAACATGGCAACTTTTTGAAAAGTGTCTGCACATGGCATAAACACGTGAGTAATCACAAGCAAAAGCTGCTTGGTGACTTGATTATACTCAAATTCTTGGCAGAGAATTCTTGCTGTAGAATATCCGGTTTTCCAGCATGTCAAGAACAACTTGCTGTTAGTTTAGTTTGTGGAGCTATTGTGGGGAAGAAAGGAAATTAATTAGAACAAACTCTAGAAAGCTATGGGTGTTCTTATGATCTCTTGTAATTAAAAATGTCAACTCCTTTTCCTGGTTTTTGGATGAGCAGTCGTCTGTGTTTAGAGGTGTTGAAGGAGAAATGATGTAGTGAATTTTCCAAGTGCTATTCAGTTTTATGCCAACAATGATGGGAATTGGCTTGTGTGGCAGAAGAGGTGATGGAAGGATCAGAAGCTGATTGACAAAGCCCTTCCTCTCTAAATTGCAGATCCTAAAATTCTAAATCAAGTCATAGTAATATATGAGCTTGTGGCTGTATAAGAAGTCTCCTGACTATATAAAGTGCTTAGCAAACCCCTGGGTTATCCTGGTGTTTTATTGGTGACCCTGTGACCCAGCATAAATTCAAGGCAAAGGGCTGTTTTAACTGTGTCCCTTTCCTAGCTCAGAGGGGCATGCTGCTAACAAGTTATGGCTGTGACGGCAGAAAAGAATGTCTGTGTTGGGAAAATTAATTGCTTGTAAGCAAATGTTTTTAAAATGTCACATTATTTTCATAAGATACACTTTTTGTTAGTGTTATGCATTTGAGGAATAGTAATAGGCAAAGCTTGCCTAAGGATTTCTTTCTGAAATATTTAAATTATATAGCTAATGTTGTTTTCTGTGGTCTTTCTCTGACAAGCTATTGTGACATGGATTACTACGCCTAACACATCTTTGTACTGAAAATATAACAATCGAGCATTTAAAATAAAATGCACATTTGCTGCTGAATATATCCTTCTTTGAGAGGGCTAGATTAATGAAAATTAATGAGGTTAGGGAAATTTTGCTTCGCAAGTGATCAAGTAAATTGGGCTTTGCACAGTCTGCAAAACGTTATTTTAACAAGACTGTATTACGTTTCTGTTGTGCCTTCCATTGTTAAGGGTAATTAGAGAATATGTATGTTTTAATGAGAATAAAAGTTATATTAGAACCAAAAGCTTTTCTACTACTAGTCTCTGAGGTTGTCTTGTATAATGTAAGGAAAACACTGGTTTTTATTGGCAAGTGTGTTTATTTTTCTTTTTGTTAAGTACTTTGTACAAGCAGCATATATACTGTAAATAAAGGGTTTTTACAGAATTGCACTGCATAATAACTATATATTCTTTTTTTAAGGCCTTAATAGAGGGTACGTGCAAATTAATACTCTGAGTTGTAGTTTGCTACTGAAAGTATTTGAAATATGGGAATATTTTTCAGGTGTTAAGAAATGTTAGTTGGGAAGAGAAGTCCAAATCTAAGCCTTATTTAAATTGGACGGTTTCATGGGCCTTGTGTCTGAAATCAGCATTATAGTGATTCTTGGAAATATCTACAATGTGTGTTTGTAGACTGGATTCTTGTTACGGGTCCTGTTCCTTAATGAGTAGCTGTGTCCTGTGGGGTGGCAGGCCTTGTACTAGATTGTGAAATAACTTTACTGCTGAAAATCCTCCAGCCTTCCAAACCCCAGCAAGAGCAAGCGAGTCCACCCTCGCTTGCTCTTGCAAGCCTACAAAACTGATTCCCTTGGATGGCACGGCACAGAAATAATAAAGACACGTGTCTGCCTCTTTGGGTTTTCCTGCTCCTTGTTTCAGGGAAGAAGCCAGAGGATAGGTAGGGCTGAAAGTTGCATCCGGAGAGCAGTGCTATGTATTTGAATTCTTGTTCCAAGGTCTGAATCCTGCTGGAAGCAGCAGTAGGTCCCGTTCCTATCCCTAGAGTTTCCCGGAGTTAAAAGGCAGGCTGCGAGTCTGCTGGCAATGGCACGGCAAGGTGCGTTCGGATGGAGTAAATCAGGATGTGCAGCAGGAGCGCTGGGATGTGGGAAATGGCCACGTGTCTTTTGTGGGAAGGTGATTGGGATGGGGGCTCGGCAGGAGCCGGATCGGCCGAGGTGGGGGCCACTGCCACAGGTTGATGGGCAGGCGATCCGGCAGCCTGGCCGGGGCGGCGCAGGAGGGCTGCCTAATATGCTGTGTGCCCTAAGGGCCTGGGGGAACACAGTTGGATTATTATGTTAATGCCTGAGCCTGCTGCCCTCTTCCTATCCCAGCTGGGCTCCCTGTTGTTAGGAACTGCTTTGCTCTGACAGTGGAGTAATATACTTCATGATTGAAAGGGCAAAGGGGCTGGCGAGAAAAAAGAGCAGGCCTGCACAGATATGTAAATGAAGGGGGGAAGGCTGTAGGAGGGTTTGCATGTAGGTGTGGGTAGAAAGTTTATTAGGAAACGAGTAATATAAATCTGCTAATTGAGTTGTTATTTACAAGTCCCATTCCGTGATTTGTTTCTTTGTGCATTACCCCCCCTAATGCTGATGTACAGTGAATTCGAAGTGCTTACCAAAGCAGGCACTTAGGTTGATTTATTTGAAACCGAGGTGCTATAATACACTGGTACCAGTGTACAGTGCTGACAATGGTGTATTTTTCAGGACTTTGATTACTGTTTCATGCTTTGCCACTATATTGCTATACTACAGCTTATAGTGGTGATATGATTCTTTTATGTATTGTAGGTAAGTATATCACTCTGAATTTTGTTGATACTTCGAGAGTAGGATATAGATACAGATTACAGGAATACCTTTGTTATGGTGTTAGAGCAAATTGAACTTTGATTCAACGAGATGATGACGATGTTGTGATATTTTTCTGAGGTCTTTCTTGCAGTACAATTGACTAAACAACAACTGGGTTTTAGAATGAATGTATATGTGAGATGAAAGTGTGTCGCACAGATAGATGGGGGAGGCTTGATGTTTGTTTGGTTGGTTTTTTTTCCTGATGATGATATTGCCTGATATACTGGGTCTTTCTCTGCCTTTTATCAAGCTTCTATCAGTGGCAAAACATGATTAAAAATACCAGTCAGATGGGATTTCTAACATCATTATTTGTCTGTTTTACATCCCAAAGTTCTGATCACCAACTAGTCAAATAAATTGCTGTTCTCTAAATTGAACTTTTGAAAGTGAAAGCTATTTTTAAAAAATGCAGCTAGTGTGTCAGATACAAAGTTTTCTGATAGATGAGGTGCTGCTCATGGAGCTGGTACTTGGTTTGTCACAAAGATGTGATTTCTGATTGCTCCTAGTGTATAAGATGTCTTTTTCTACTCTTCACACATCTGGGTATCCCACTTCTGTGCCTTATCTTTGTGTTCACTCGTATTGCTGCTCTGCCTCGCTCTTAAGAAGGTGTCTGTGTTGGCATGGGTACCTCCTGCTGTGCAGCAAAATTGGCAGCTCTCACACTTCTGACCTGGCAGTTGTGAATGTTCTTCTTGCACAGTGTTATTCACTTATGCATCTTCTGTTACTGAAGTACTGTGTGCTGAAAAAGAACTCTGGACCTAGATTGCTTCTGCAGACTTAGTGCAGATACAGGATGTTCTGGGCATGACAGAGAATTTCTATAGCCCTTGCTTCACTGGGTGCCTATGAATAACCATCGCAGGTTAGTAACAGGTAGTAACATTATCTGGGTCCTGCTGGAGCCTTTGTACTTAACACAAAATTATTGATTTCTTTATTGAGGTGTCCTTGGAGTTCTTTGTAGGCGTATCAGTATGTTTTGTACCTTTCTCTACAGCTTATGAGTTAAGGTGAGAAGATTGTTTTCACACAAAATGCTGAAAAATAGGAGCACTGATATGAAAGAATTGCTTTCTTGTTGAAGGAGTGTATTTTCCAAAAACTGCATGTTTTTCTTTCACATTGTATCTGCACTAGTTCTTGAGTAACAGCTTTGGGAATACAGAACTCAAGCTACATACTGTCTCAAATAGGGAATGTTTCCATTCTTGGTTTGGTTTTATTTTTTTCCCTTCTTCCCCCAGTTTATGCAATTAAGACTTTGCAGAAATGTTTCCTGTGCCTTTCAGGAAGATCTGTTTGTAAATATTTTGTTCCAGGTCAGGTTAACTTTGCTCAGTTTTGCAAACAAATTATTTTCACGTGGTCCACATTTTTCAGTATAACTTAGGTGTTCCATATTTCCATTTCTTATGGTAAACTGGTCTCCCTGGCTGTGTCTTCTCAGTGCATTGTAAGAATTTGATAACAGTGCTGCATTGAGGATCAGCTGGAAAGCTTTGTGTGGCAACAGTCACAGAGGCCATCTTCCACTGGGCATGGGAGAAATTCAGCTGAAAGCAGCAAAATAACAAAATGAAATTATTGAAAAAGAAAAGTTCAAACATGGGACCAAAACTAGTGATTTTAAAGATAGGGGAAACTTAGGGTTAAAGCACACATTTAAATACTGCTATATCCCTTATGCTGCATATTCCAGTTTTCAGCCAGCTCTGGATGTCAATGGAAAATTCAGTGAATGCTGCCACAAAGTGCATGTTCAATGTGAGTGGCAAGTTTTTAACTTTTTGCAGTGAAACAAACTCACAGCCAGCACAGCTTTTGGTGATTCTCTGCTCTCCAAGAGCACAATTAGAATTCTGTACGTGAAGCCCGTAGGTTTTAGTGTTTTCTCGCCACCTTTTCTTCACCGAAGTAGTGGTTATATAGTAGTCTATATGACCCATTAGAAAGTCAAGTAAATTACTTTAAGGAAGTAATAAAATACCTTTAATTTAGCTGCTAATGAGTTGCTGTGTATTTTGTATATAAGTTTACATAATAAATATATACATATAAGAAGGAAAATTCTAAAGAACTATTTCAGCATCTTTGTAGTTCATGATGTACTCATGCTGCTTGTCAAGTAGCTGTGAAGACAAGCTCCTGACCCAGACTTGATTGGCATTTGAGTATTAATCCTTGCACTGCATGGAAGACAAGCCCCTTCTACTCCTTTTGGATTAGAGGATGTAGCAGTCCACTTGAAAAATGGGGGCAACCATCTGAGTAGAATTTAAAGATCTTCTGGGCATGATTCAGAAGAAGGGTGGTGGTAAATACCACTGCTGTAGTTAATTTGTTGTCAGAAAAATGTTGCTTGGACCTCCATTTTTTACTGATCCACTGCTGAATTCCTTGGGCATATTTTGGGGATATGTAATATATAAAGATGCACATTTAGGCACTTTCTCACTCTGTGCATATGTAAGTTGTAGTTATATGAATTGCTAATATAGAGGGTGAAAGTAGCTGAGCAGCATTTCAAAGAATGCAGTTGCATGCATCCATGTTGTTCCTTTTTATCTTTTATGCAGTGGCTATTATGTTGGTCTCTTGCTTATTGTATGCAACTTTTCTTTTCCTCCTCTCTCTGCTACAATATTGCAGTGTACAGAGCTTTGGCTGGGCTCATAAAAAGGGAATTTCCTGTACCATATAATACTGGCTTACAGTAAAGCCTAACCTTTGGGCTAGGTTAAGAAAAAATAAATTGTCCTTCTCTGAAATATGGACATTTGTTGATGAGATGACAAATTCTGACACGAACTCCAGAGCTCAGGATTCATGGATCTGTGCAGAGGGCCACACTTAATTTATATTTTACAAAGCTGCTGTTTCAGCCAGCCTCCCCATGCTGTGGCCTTCCTTGCACTAGTGTTATGTTTCCCCATCTCCTGTCATTACACAACTGTAATAGTGAAGCTGTTGCCAATGGTCTTTCTGTTGACAGGGACTTTCATAACAAAGCTATTCCAAGCTGGTTTTTAAGGCCTGGCATTTAAAATGTCTGGTTCTGCTACTAACTGCCCAGAAAGCAATATGACAGCGGGATATTTATAGAAAAATCCTGGTGCAGACTCAGCCTTAGAGTTAATGCAAAGGGCACCTTTTAAAAAGTGGCCTTGTGCTTTCATTTCACTTCAACAGGGAAGTAATACTCTTTGGAGTTGTGGGATGCATTGTTTAACTAGACCTCTAATCATGTTATGGATGATGGGTCTCCAGGAGAATCAGGGGACAAGACCTTTAAGTGTTTTTATCACAGCTTAAGATCTCAGAAAATGTGAACTTAAATAAAAGTATGTTTGGGAGGTTGTTATTGCTCTGTATCCTTTTGAGGATACCTTCCACAATCTTTTTTTTTCTTTTTTTTTTTGTTAGAGAGAAAGTCCTTTACAGTTACGAAGTGTTTGACCATAAGAGAGGAACAATTTTTTGGCAATACTACTTTTTTAGCACTGCTCAGTTGAGCCTCTTTTATTAAATCATTATTCAGCAATCTGTTTGTTCTGGTATGAGACCCAGTGTCTTCACTGCTAAGGTGAAGAAACCCGGAGTTTCTATGAAATCATGATGTGCATAAGGCTTTTGGGTAGTTTTGATAGCCAAGTGCCAGTGACTGGTTAAATTCTTAATTTTCTGCCCTTTAACCACATATCACAGGCCAAATATATGGCAGTTAAGGCTTACACTTCACAGTTTGAGAGTACAAGGGAGAAGTTACCTTGTTTTTCCCTGATTAGGAAAATGATGGAAATGGGCTTTCCATTTGGGGAAAAATGCATACAAAAAATTTGGCAGGATGCCTTTCCAGAACCTCAGAGCTTTCTGGTGTGTCAGAAGTTTGTGGAGAGCTAAGTCAGATGCTGGAGCATGGTGTTTATGCACGTGTGTATTTGGTATGAGAAAGCCTGTGTTGTAATGAGCCTGTCAGCTTTAAATCACTGCTTGTGCCAATGTTTACACTGGCACTGGGCTGTCGTCTTAATGTTTGCATTTGCAGTTTTTAAGTAGATGAGGGAAAAAAGAGAAACTGCCTCTGTTTATTCATGTTGGTATTCAGAAGTCCACTGCCCTGTTGTAGGAGCCAACAGTGGAAGGCACTGTGTCGTACAAGAGTGATTTTGTGTTTTGAGCTGCAGCTGACAGGAGGATGGGAAAATTAAATTAAATCTTCAGGGTACTGCTGAGCTTGGGGTATGACTGTCACACAAGGATGAGGTGAGAGAATTGGTGGCTGTCTCTGCTTACAGCCCTTGTCACTGTCAAAAGGAGGAGGATCACGCTTGTAGAAAGAGGAAGACTCCCTTGGTAACCTGAAGGAATAGACAAGGCTTTGCAAAGGTTGTGCATTGCCTACATTTGTGTTTCTAAATATGGCCTAGATGGCCTTTTTTTCTGCTTTTCTGGTGAACATCACACAAGTTTTGTTTGCTACATAGCCACAGGAGCATCTGGTGTGGGTAAATCTTTGCCATTTAGGATAAGACAAAGAAATTATGAACAAAGTGACAGCATTGTACAGCTGATAGTGTGAGCTAGTCAGGCAGTGTGCGCTGATCATGAAGCCTCTCATCCGTTCTGTACCTGAGGAGACCCAGTCTTGGCTCTTTCAATGAGAAAATGGACATTCCAGGTCCTGACAAAGGTTTTTTCCTCCTGGCTTTATTCATGTGATCTTTCTGATGACAAAAGTCTTTATCTTCATTCAGCTCAATTATACAAGTAATCTCAAGTAAAATGAGATTCAGTAGTGTTGCTTTCCAACCTTTGCTAAACACAGATTTCCTCTTACTCATCTTTATATTAGTATTGATGGAAATTTGCAGAGTGACACATAAATGTTCCTGAGACCTGAATGATAAATGTTTGCCATTTGAATTGTTAGCAAATGTTTACATTCTGGTTTTACTCTCTGGAAAAAAAACCCACTTCAGTGAATATACTCTTCTGGTTTTCAGTCTTTCTTAACCTTCTGCCTCTGAGTGAGAAATACCATGCTGACACTCCAGTTGCTGTCAGTAGAGACAAGTTAACATTTCTAACAAAAAGAAAGTGAACAGGATAGTTTTCTTTCTCTGCCTCAGTATTGCTGAAATTATTGGTGAAAAACAGAAATCCTTCAATAGGAAGATGTAACTTAATAAGTGTGTTCAAAAAGCTTACTTTTTTAACAGATGTTTTTGTATGTGTAAATGCTACTTATCAAAAGGTGGTGATGGATATGAGGAACTACAAAAATCAGGGTATGAAAGACTGATTTTCAACAGAAACAACTTTGCTGGTGAGAGGCAATAACTCTCTGCCAGCAGAGGCCCCAGTTTGTTTTGGTGCCCTGTTTGTGGCAGAATGTTGTGCCTGCCTGAAGCAGCACCAACTTCTACTCAAGTGATGGCAACCTCTGGCAGCCTGGAACAGAGGGCTCAGTGCAGTGTTTTAGAGAGAATCATTCTCTGGATGATGTTCCCCTGCTGAAATGCAAACAAACAACAGATTAGTTATTCTATTTTCATTTTATGGTGCCTTTTCAGTGTTGTTTCCCTAGAAGTGATGGTTATTTAACATGGTTGAAATAAAGCAATGTTTTCATGTTGTCAGCACAGCTCTAGGGGCAGGTTGGGGGTTAGGTGATATCTTTGCTATCTTTTTCCCAGTCAGAAAATTGTGTTGGACCACAGGGGACATGGTAGTGAATAAATACATAATCTCTTCCATACTTTGGGGTTTTTTTGTTGGTACACTGGGGGCTTCTTGGTTGGTGGGTGTAGTTTGTGTGTGTGTGTATTTGTGATTCTCTGGATTTTTGATTTATTTTTTTAATAAGAGCATAAGATTACATGCATCTCTACTGAAATAATTAGTATAATTTGGTATTTTTATAAGAGACTTTTTGAACATCAGCACACTTATTTTTGGGAAAATTTCTTTGGACTCAAGATTTAGTTGCTATCAAAGTTTTGTGGGGTTTCTTTTGTTTTGTAGGGGTTTTGTATTTTTTTCATATTTTGTTTGTTTGGGTGGTTGTTGGTTTGGGGGTTTTGTGTGGGTTTTTTTTGCTGTAAACGTAATACAGCAGTTGTGGTGCCCTATCACATAGATAGCACATGGGCTGGAGTCATGTGTAAGATGTATTCTCCAGCTTCTGTTGAATTCAGTATGGAGTGTACATACATCAGAGTCAAGTCTAGACCCTATTTATTTCCCAGAGATGATGCTGGATGATACTTTTATTTAAGTCCACATTTTCTGGGGCTGGATGAAAGGTACGTGTTTTGCCTTGGAGGGGGCAACTGCACTTCTGGAGATTTGGTTGAGCAGTTAACACTGCCTCTTTCATTTTTGCCATGCTGGAGCAGGATTTTTATATGCATTTTAACAGTTATTTAAGAGTCCCCATATGCTTAGAAAGGAATCTGAATATATGTGCCTTTTTTAAAGCTGCATCATAACTAGGTTATTCCATCAATACAGTAGAATGACTGGGAGCTGCAGTTGGAACAATATGTAAAAATACAGCTTGTAAAAGATTTCCTTTATTAACTGTCATCATCCACAGAATATATGTTCAAATAAACGTTGTGTAATAACTAAATTTGAGATTAATAGGCCCCTTAAGAAACAGCGAAGTCATTCAGGATAGTCAGTGAAAAATAGCCTGTAAGACTGTTACATGCACATATTGTCCTGCTTACATGCTCTCTCTGGTGTCATTCCCATTTATCAGTGTCAGCAGGCTCTGTTCTCATTAAAACACTCTTGCACAAAAGCAACTTAATTTTCTTAAGAGAAGAGGACACCTGATTCAATTTAGTGCTTGAAACCAGGAACTTGAATATATATATATTTTTTTCCTGTCTGAACTCAGATGAATAGTTATGAACAGCAACACAGATTAAACCTTATTAGGTATATTTATATTCTGTTTGCAGTAACAGTGCTGTGGCAAATAGCTTTCTACAGAGATGTACATCTTGTTATTGGGAACAGCAGTTAAGACATGAGCTGAGGTAACACTCACATGAGATTTTATTTTTAAACAGGAGATTGAAGGATCTGTTTAAAGGGACTTTGCCAACTCATTCAAGTTACTTCTGACATCCTGCCTTTTTCCACCTTTTTGAACTACACTGATCTCTTTGGGTAGATAAAATTTCCTTTTCTGTCCTGTTTGGTCAAATCACTTCCATTGCTTTCTTCAGTCTCTCTTTTTTTTTATATATTTTTACTTCATTCTTCTGTCAAAGAGGAGACATGGTTGTATTAAAGTTTGCAATAATAGTATGGATGCTGTAAAAAGTCACATTACCACATCATGTTCTCTGTCCTCTACTGCATAATCCTGCACTAGAACTGTGAGAGTCCTTGTCTCTCCCCAGTTCTTCTCTGCTCTTCTGGGTTCTTCTTCTTCACTGTGCCTTGTGTTAAATAGGATAATTAGTCTTATTGCTGATGCTTGAGTGTGTGGTACATCCCCCTAGTGCTCAGATTTTAACTGCAGGGAATGGCAGACAGACACAGAACAGCTCTGTATGATGCCCAGGCTGCTTCCTTCCAGGATGTTCTGAGGCTGTTTGGTTTCATTACGCTGCATCTGTGGCCTTGACCCTGGAATGTCCTTTCCTCAGAGCAGGGATGACTTGGGGCCAGACAGGCCCTGGTGTCCATAGAGTGTGCTGTCCCAGCTGTGGGGTGCCTGGGGGTAAGGCTTAAATACATCTAGGAAGGTTGTCTCCCTAAAGACTGCCAAATGACACTCAAGAATCCAATGGCTTAGCATTGAAGCAGTATACACATATTGATGAGAAATTCTCTTACTTTTTCCCGAGGTCCACATATGAAGCTGTGAGGCACTGCCCTTTCCCTGTACTCTGTAATAAAGTTCCAGTTTAGTTGTGCATAGCAATTTCTTCAAAAACCTTCTGATAATGATAAAATATTGCTGTTTGACCCAGGTGTGCCAAATGTAGCCAGGGTGTCTTTTCCTGTTGTTTAATGTAGTCTGGCTATGTTGTTATCAAAACAATATCTAGTCTAATAAATTCCAGGGTAGTTTAGTTTGGTACCAAAAACAAGGCGATGAAACAAAGTTCAGAACGTGATCTGTATTTAATACTTGAATTCTAAACACACTTGTTTGATTTGCTGCCCAACATGTACTTGCTGCTGCATTTGGATGCACACCTGGGGGGAAATGCTTAGCCCCTTGGTAGTGGCTTTGCCTTTTTCTTCCATCTCTTACCAGCCTTTGTTGCCAAGAGGATGTCTTGGATTTTGTTGCTGTCAGTGTAGAAATCTTAGCAGTGTTTTCCATACGTATATTCCAGGATAAGGTGAGAAATGAAGGGCTGAGGCTTTGTGCTAGACTCTGGTTTGAGAAGAGGAAAGTTTCTGTCAGGTGCTGCCAGGCAGATATCCTTCAGAGGTGGCCTGGTCATTTCTCATTTGGAATTCTCCCTTGAAATGTAGACCACGAGAGCATTCCCTCAAGCCCAGGGCCATAAAGAGTTGACTGAAATTGTACCTGCCTAATAATAAGTGAATTTGTTGTTTAATGGAGCTAATGTGTACAATTGTTAACTCAAGTGATGCTGTCCACGTTCTTCTGTACTTGCCCTGTTAAGAGTCTTGGCAGTGACTTTCAGTCGTGTCTCTTGAGTTGATACAAAGACAGAAAATTTGTTTAGTTGTTGCTACTGCTGCTTTTGAACGTGGGCTGACCTTACATTTCAACACATGGCTATGCACTTACCTTTTGAAAGGACTTTGCTATGGATTTTATAGCGCTCTCACCTCATACTAATGGTAAATGCAATGAATGGTTTGCAAACACATGCAAATCTGAACTTGGAGTATTATAAAGACATCCAAATGTTTTCATGTTTTATTGTTTCATTTAAGCTGACTGCAGACAGTCTGATATCTGTCGAAGCACAAAAAGAGCAAACACTAAAAAAAGAGATGCAATAATAGTGACTAATAAATGTCTCAAATAGAAAATGAAGAGCCTGGCTGTATCATGTGTCAGCACTAATGTTTATTTGTATCATCCCTCTAAGGATTTCAGAGTGCTTTTTAAGGAATGAATTAATTTTGACAATGCCCTGTGAGGTATGTATCCCTCCTATAGAAGGGAGTTGGAAACATGAAAGTGTTTAAATTCTAGAGGGTTATGCTACTACATACCAGGTATGTTTAATCACAAATTGGAGCAGATAATTCAGATTACTACTAGTTTGTTTAAACTGAACAAGAATCACAAGTAAAAGCCTCAAAGCATCAAAAGTGAGTATGAGAAGAAATGACTTCTGAGTTTATTTTGCTGGGGAAATGTTTACAAAGAAAACTGCAGATAGAGTAAGTGACATATATAAGTCCTCCCTCATTGAGGCGAGTAATCTGGATGATTTTATCTTAATTTGCAGTCTTCCTGATTTTTTCCCCCCCTCTTCTTTTGCCTTTAACGAGTGTTTCATCATCTGCTACGGATAATTTCTGACAGTTCAGAGAGAAGGAGTTAAAAATTGTAAACTAGTGTACTCCAGAACTGGTTGTGAATTATGAGTTTTGCATGTGATTGGCTAAACAACTGAAGCATAAAATTTGTCCAAGATTGTTGTCTTAGTCCCTGTTACATGCTTGAGATTATTTTAAAAATCCAGATATCTTCCAGATGGATCAGGAAGGAATAATAGAAGTTTGGTTGTGGGCAAAATACCACCATCTAGTATCTCTCAACACTTTTCCAGATAAAGAATTTTTCCTGGAAGTGGACTTGCAGCCTGTTTTAAGTAAAATAATGTCATATCTCTAGATAATCCTCTGGTCAGGATTGGTAGCCATGCTTTTATGTTTGTGTGAATTGGTATAATGTGTCTTTGCTTTGCTACATGAAAGTATCAGTTGCACAGCTTCAAATACAAGTAGAAAATCCTGATTTAATGCTCACTTGTTGAAGAATTGTTTATACTACTCACGCTTCCTTTCAGCTATGATCTCTGGCAAGAGAAGCTGTTTGGACTTGTGCCTCTTTTTTTTTTTTTTTTAATGTTCAAAAAAGAAATGCTGATGAGAAAGAGGTGTTAAAATATGTTACTGTAGTTTACAACTGTCAGCTATAATGTTTTATTTAGCTGTAACTATTCAGATGCTCCCTCCACAACATGGAATGCCATATGCCATTGTCCCTGTTAGTAAGCAAGTCAGCAAAGGTTTCCCAGTCTGCATTTGTTTTTGTATTTGGGCCACTGAGGAGCTGTGGTCCAGTGCCATCTTTTATTGATAGGGCCAGCAGAGGAGGAATCTAATGAAATTATCAAAGCTTTGAATTAATTATGAACTTGAATAAGAAAGCTAAGCTCTCTAGAGCCAAGGATCTCATTACCCATTCATTTTCAGTGCATCCTCTTATGGAGCAGAAGGCAGGTTCAGCTACTGCTCCTACCCTGATTTTGGACTTTATTCAAACTTGCTCAACTCACTAGCAGCCTCCTGTTACTAATCTGTGGCTGGAAGTGTCCAGGGTGATTAATTTTCCTCTAAATTGGCAAGTAAATGGTAGATTTCCCTCCTCCCTTTCCTCTTACCTTTGCTGTGTGGCTTTTCATCATCAGACTGGCTGCCATACAAGAGTTTCTGTTCTTTCTTGGTAATTGAGTAAAGCAATGCAAGACTCAAGTTTTAACTTCTTGGAATTTGATGAGTTCATATTAAGAAATAATTCTCCTACCTTGTATTTCCTGGATATTTAGGTAAGCACAAACACTTCTTAACTCATTATCAAAATAGTTTATTTTCTTATTTTAAAATACTGTGGAGTGAAAAGTAATGACATTTTTGCCTCAGAAGTATGGGGTCATTGTGGTTTTTTTGGTTTTTTTTTTTTTTGGTTGGGTTTTTTGTTATTCCTATTTTATATTTGTTTGTCAAGCTACAGGAAATTCTCTCTGTCAATACTTTATTATGATGAACTATTAAAGTAGATTATTTTCCAGGTTAATATTTCATAAAAATTGTTAAAAGTGTATGAAAATGCAGTATTTTAGTTAAGTCAGGTAATGTTTATTTTAATTAATAGGTCAGTATATAAAAATGTTCCTGGCAAGTTAGAGGACGAGTAGTGAGACCAAGCTTCTGTGTAATATTCTTAGTTCTCGTGGATATTCCTCTTCAGTCTATCCACAAGGATTTTCTTCTCCTCCTGTTTTTGTCCATTTCAGCACATTATTTATGAATACATAAAGCAGAATCCATCAGTCTCCATAAGTTACAGGCGACTGGCAATTTTTTGAGCAGTGTCTAACTGCCTAATCGTCTCTGTGTATGTGTGTATTTGGAGAATCTAATAGCTTGGTGGGTGGGGAAAGAACATTTTGTGCTTGTACTGTAGCTATTTACCATTGGTGATATTTATCCTTTTTTTCTTTTCAGGCAGCTGCTATATTTAATTCCGCTTTTGGAAGTTTTTTGGTAAGTAACACAGTGTTTATAGCAAGTGCTTTGATAGTCTCGTTTTTTAACAGTATCATTGTTGTGTTCGCATTTTTTTCACATTATTGTTGGTGGAATTTTGCCATTCAGATTGCAAAAATTTGAATCATCTTTCAGTTTATGTCACCATGCCTTTAAATATGGATATTGCAATTTCTTTTATTTTTGTTAAAGTCTTGAGAAAGGTAGTGAATAAATTGTCTTTATGGGCTTGTGGTAAATTAATAATGTGTAAACACATCTTAATTTCCTCCTTAATGGGTTAACAGAATCTATTATTATGCAGATGTTTCAGACATGGGCATCAATATATTGATTTTTCTAATAAGGCCCATCAAATACTCATTATTTTCTATCAAGAGGCCATGGATTTTGAAAAGAAAACATGACCCAGCTGATCAGAGAGTAGATGCTAATTTACTCAGTGACTTGTCATTTGTTTAGCATATTTTACTGTCAGTGGAGCCACTCGATGTCTCTGAGGAGCACACTAAAAGAGCTAGATATGGGAAAGCAATCAATCCAGCTGGAAATATAACTGTTTCTTTAAAGAGCAAAAGCAGTGTTTGTGGTCCTGATGGCCTACAAACACTTGGAAAGGACACTGTAAGGAACACTAAATATATTTATGAAGAAAGGAAGAATAGATTTCTTTTGCTGATATGTTAGTTAGAGAGATACTAATGACTATTAAATAAAAAATTATTTTATGTGTTGGCAAACTACTGTGACTGATTGTTTATTTAGGCAGATAATAATTGAATTTGTTCTTACTAAAATTTATGCATGTTTAGAAGTATGTGTTTGTGATGCCAGTCTTGTGTCCTGATTTTATGCTATGATGTATAAAATGAAGGAATGATAAAAGAATTCAAATTAGGAAGTTGAAATCCTAACTGTGAGTACAAAATAACTCACTTGTTATTCATGGCTCATTTTTTGTTTATTTATTTAATGAAAAGCTGGCTTTTAGGAGCTTAAGTATATGGAACTGCACTATCAAGAGATAAAGTCACGTAGCATTTTGAAGTTGTGTTGTTCTGCTGCATTTTTGAGGGACTAGGATGACTGTAAGTTTTTTTGGGGTATAGATTCACATGATTACAATATCACTTCCCAAGTACTTGTCCTTTTTGTCACCTGTAATGTCCTCCTTCCATGGGCCTGCCTCAAACTGTGGAAGTGTTGGAAAAACTGAAGTCTGTGTGTGTGTGGTATTTTCTCTTGTTGCTTGGCACGAGCTCCTGTTTTTTCTGCTGTCTCCAGCTTTCAGTTCAAGAGGTTTCTGTGAATACCCAAAGGCTCAGTTCAGCTGCCATTTGAAGATATCTTTTGGCTTCAAGTAAGAATTTAGGCTTCACTGCATCTGACTACAATGCTGGCTCTTAGTAAATCAACAGAGACATATTTTCAATTTCTAGTAGTTGCTGGCAGCCCTTTGAAGAAATCTGAGTTTAAGAAGATGAGTTAGTTTTTGCCTTCATGAAATACTCCTAATTTTGGTTTTGGTCTTAGTTTGTGATCACTGGAAAGTTTTGCTTACATGTAATTACCTGGTTTCACTTTTTGTTCCCTTCAGGTCTTTTTGCAAATGTTGGAGCAGCATTGCAGTAAACATCATTCTTACAAAGTTCCCAGAAAAGACTTTTCAAAAATATTAAAGATCAGCTAGAATGAAACCATAGTAGCAGCTGATTTTTTCTCATTACTGATTTTTTTAGAATAACATGGTAAAGACACCGGTTACTATTAAGTTAAAAATATATCCACACATTTAAACATTTGTTCTGGTAATCATACTTTGAAATCATGTTTACATAGGGAATAAATGTGTATGACGCAAAACAAATCACAAATATGTTTGCTGAGTGCTTTGTTCTTACAAACATTTCATTAGTTATGAAGCTGATAGGATAAACTGTGACTGAAATGTGATAGTAGGCCAGGGACAGTAGTAAGGAGACAGAGTGGTTTAGCAGTAGTTTTACAGTGGTGTGGATGTACATGACCTTGAATCAAGCAGCTCCGGATGTGGAGCACTGGCAGGTGTGTGGTCACTTAGAAAGAAGGTTTGCTGTTGAAAAACTGGCAAAGCATAAAACACATATGTGTTTGTGTGTATATATATTTGTTTGAAGTCAAAACTTTTCTGTAAAATGTAAAAATAATTGGCTTGTTTCTGAGAAGATAATGGAAGGTCCTGGTGGAAGTGGTTTTGGGAATCCATCAGTTTATATTGGTGCCTAACTTAGAGATTTGGCTATGGGTGGAGAACCTATGTCCTGTATCTTCAATTCATGATTAATCAAAATCACATTTGCATTTTTCTTAGGAGTGTCTAATGATGAGCTGTATGTGGATGGGCTTAGATGGAGTTGTAGACCAAAATTTTATACTTCCACGTGTTCTGGAGATTATTTGGAAGGCTCTGACCTCAGCAAGGCTGAAGTTTTTCTTATATTACTTGTCTTACCACGTGTAGCACGTGGGCAGGTTGTGACACTTGTGACAAAGCCAGGCCAGTGTTTTCTCTTTTCAGACTATGCCCTGTGGGCCAGTGCCTGTGTGTGATAGTGTCAAACAGGCTGATTTAAAAGGGCTGAAAGATGTGCTGTGCTGATTACTGTCTTGCCCCCACCACCTTTTTTTTTTTTTTTTTTCCCCCCTAAGACTAGGAAATAGTGCTTGAGAAGTTAAAGTAAGTTGTGGAACAAAATGTCAGCAGGAAAATACTCAGTATAATGTTAGAATGATACTGAGATCAGCTTATTCAGATGAAACGGAACATCTTGTGATGCACAAAATGTAGAAATGCCAAATATGTCTTGATGAGCAGAAGTGCACTTAGATTAAGGACCTGGGGGTGTTTTCACTGGTAAAGAGATTTACAAAAACTACCAGCCAACCACTAAGTAATTCGTTTTTACTCCACCAAAGCCTATATTCCTATAAATATACAGACAAAACAGTGCATGGAATGGTACTGTACATATTTACATTCTTTTATTGACTTAATTTAATAACATCCCAGGTCTAATTAAAACACAGTGTTTGAAAAAACTAATTGTTACAGAAAAGTGTTTTTATATAGCTAGATTAGTAATAACTAATGATAGATGAATTCAATTTACATAAATTTCAGCCAAGAGAATATTTAGGCTCATACCACAGAGGATTGCTCTGAGTTGAGTAGTTAATATCATTATCTCCTCCCCTCATTTAAGCAGTTTGGTTTACAATAATTGTGGAGCATAAGAAGTGATTTCAGATTTTCCTCTTAATGGGGTTTTTATATAATCTGGTAGTGTTTTACTCATACAGAGTGGTTGGTTATCATAAGGTTGCATGCAGATGCTAAGATAGAACTATGTTAGCTGCTTCCACTTGGAGGAGAGGATACTTCTGCACCTAAAAGCTAAAGAAATTGCTTGGAATGTTAAGTGTAGGTCTGTTGACATTCTTGATGTTGTATGCATTATCATGCTTCCATGCATTTCTGTTCTGCTTCTAAAAGAAGATCACAAATACTTGCAAATGTCCAAATCACAGAGCGATAGGTAGGGGACTGCAAAACATGCTGTGCTGATGGTTGTTCCTCGGCTCCTTTGGCTTTGTCCAGCTGTCACTGAGGCTGCTCCTGCACTGGAGACGTGCTTGGCTGAGAGCTGCACTCAGTTTGCAGTGACAATGTAATGCCCTGTGCGTGGCAGACTGACTTCTAGAGCATCATGTCCTCACAAAATGCTCTGCACTGCTAGACTACACCAGTCTTGTCTAGTCTTTCTACCTCTCATTAATCTCCTTTCTGCTTGAGACTGTGGGCTGGGAATCCCATAAGATTTTCCAGCCTGTGGTGTTGGTCAGAGTAGGCTGGTTCTTCAGTGCCTTGGAGTTATGAACAGTTAGTGTGAAAGGAACAGCCATCAGCTTCACCTAAAACAAAGAACTGTAACTGAGATCTGAAGGTCTGTGGTGACAGGAAATCAAGAGGAAAAGAGAGGATTCTGGGGACTCTGTTCTGGTGACCACTGGACTCCTGAGAAAACAGCAAAGTGTTGGTTAAGAATTCTTCCAGTGCTGTCTTGGATTAGCTTTTCTTTCTCTATTGAAAGATAATAGATGAAATAAGACACATTTCAGGTGCCCATCATTCCATTAATCCCCTTTGTCCAAACTAAGTATGTATGGTTTTGTTCTTTTATCTCACCATCTCTCAAATGGGATGGATCTGGTCCAAAAAGCTCAAATAGTTTTTGGAGCAGCCACATGGCTCGTCAAATCAAGGCTAGTATTTTATTTACAGTATCTTCCAAATGCAAGCTAAAGGTAGGAGAGAGTAAAGCTGGCTTCTCACATATACACAAAGCTTGGTTGGTTAATGAAAATGTATGGAATTCTTATCTAGTCTGCTTTAGCAGGCATAATGATTTACACAGCCTGACAGCACTAGTGCTGCAAGTAAATGCATTAGTCATAGTGTCCATTTTTCTTGCAAATTTGTGACACAGATTTAATTATGGGAATGACCAGCAACTTACAAATCTAATTTTGGTAGGCTGAGCCAACTTTTTTATTTTAATAACAATGGATTTTTTAGCAATGATTTCATTACTATTTAAAGAAATCCAACCGTATGGAAATAACCAATTGGCTGAATTTATTTACTTTATTTTACCTTAATGGATGTTGAATGGTTTAGATTTATTTAGGGCTTTTTTTATTATCACTTCTTTTATCTTAGTTATATCTAGGATAAAGATCCTTATCTGTCTTCAGTATTTCTAGTACAAACATTGTAAATATTTTTCTAAAATCAAGCACATGTTTGTATACCCCTTTGTTCCCTCTTAATTGTGTCTTTGCAGTCTGAAAAGGGGCAGAGCAGTCATCTGGGATTCCCTTTTTACTGTGCTAGCTGTTTACAAGGAAATCTTGCCAGGAAGTCTGTTCACAACAGGTGCTGAATTCTAGATTCAGTCTTGTTTAATTTCAAAGTGGAGCTGCTTTATGGTGAGCCACTGCACTCTTGGAAGCTGTCTCCTCTCGCTCTGTGAGCAGTACAGAGGTGCTGCTGGTCTGTGCTCCGAATTTGATCCAAGTCCTGAGCAAGTTCTCCCTCTTAATCAGCCACTAGGGAGGCACCTTATCCTTGAAGGACTGGTTTTTTTGCATGAGTGAAAGGGGATGGCAGATCTCAGCAGCAGTGGGTGTTTGGGCCAGATAGTATGAACCAGGCAGGAAAAGTTTATATTCCATGGAATTTAAATCATCTTGGGAGCCACTTATGTTGCCTTACTGTAACTTATTTCATGGTTGGTGCTCAAATCTCTTGTTATTTAACACCCTCATTTTGATTTCTGCTAGCTGGAGCTGAAATCTCAACATAAGCTTTGGCATCATTGGCTGTTTCCAGGTTTGCCAAGTAACTTTTCAAGGCGGGTAGGCCTTCACTCTTATTGTGTACTTAAATTTCCAGTGTGCAGCATACTCAGTTGAATACCTAAATTTGAGTTAGTTTTTACTATTTTGGTACAAGCAAGGCAGAATAACAAAGCTCCCTGTGAAAGACACCCTTCAGCACAGGCTTAAAAAAGGGCCTTGACACACATGATTATTTTGAGGGATTGGTAGGCATGTGCATCCATCCCAGAATTCCTTTACTGATCATTTCTCTCCCTCCCAAAGCCAAACTGACAGAGTGGGTGTCAGAATGAGATGTAGATTTTTTTACAAAAGAAAATAATAATAAAAAAATCTGCCTATGACTAATGCACAACTCCTTAAAAATAAAAATAAATAAATAAATAGTAAGTATAAAGGTACAGCACTCAAAAAGAGGTAAATGGGATCTTGCTCCCAAGGGATTGAGAGAGATTGGGTAGAGGGATAACTGGAAATGTGAGTGGTGTAGCACCCACCGTGTGGCACAGTTGGGCTGAAGAGTTACCTCAGTAGGGATTTGCTCAGCCAGCCAGCCCACAGAACCAGCTGACAAATAACAGCACTGCTGCTTATCTTTGAAATGTTACAGAGAAGGAGGGTAGGTAACAGGAACCAAGAGGAAAGAAAATGTGCTGTTGAGGTCTCAAAGGAGTGTCTTCTAGAAGGCCAATGATTACTCCGTGTATTTTTTTTTTTTTAACAGTGGCTAAGAGGAAAATGCCTTGAAATTTACCTAATAAGAAAAAATGAAACCATTAGCTATCAAATGTGTAGAAATTATGTGGGCTGTAGCTGGTCTCAGGGCTTTCTCAGTTTTCCCATTAGCTTTTGCTACTGATCATTTAATTAATCTTGCTTGGTCTGATGGGACTTAAACAGTCAGTTCTGCCAAAAAAAGTTTGTTTAAAGATAGCAATAAGTAGGCCATTAAATACATCTCTTTGTATTATCTTTGAGGCCAAAAAGTAAGTAACTGCTACCTTTTTAAAGATAAATATATTTGGGTATTCTGCTTTTACCACTTCCTCATATGATAGCAGACAGGTAGGATTTTTTTCCTTGCACCTACTTTTTTTGGCCAGCAGCCTCATCTAGTGCACTTGCTTGGCGTGGTACATGGTGATGGCTTTTGAGACAGTAGGTTGAATCCTGCCCCCATCATTACTGTTTCCATGGATTAGCAGGCTTTTAGGAAAAGAGAGGGCATTTCTTGGGTTTGTAAAACAAACAGCAAAAGTGGATGTTGCTGGAGAATATTCAGAGGCAGAACTTGGGGTGCTTGTTGCACTTTGGAAAGATAGTGTAAGAGTTGAAGCAGTTTCGTTCTTTCAGTCCAATTGTCACGTAGGGAATTGTAAAGTAGAAGGGAGAGAAGTTTCTATAGCAAAGACTGAACACTCAAAGTACCTTAAACTTTGTTATCTGGTATCCTTCGTCTTATCATATAGTGTGGGGAGACTGGAAATAAAAGTGCCTCTGTGACTGTGGTAGTCATCCCTTCTGTTAATGGAAACTGAATATTGGAAATTTATAAAAATGTCCATTTTAAGTGAAACTAATGAATTACAGAATCAGAAGAGTGCCTGTCTTTGGTAACCTATGATTTGGAGAATATCTAGAGAAGGAAATATATGTGTTTAATATTATGTAATCAGGTGATTGGTTGGATTAGTATGTAAATCAAATCTGTGCTGATACAGTTTTAGCATCAAATCAGTTTGTCTAAGATTACTTATGCCATAATTAGCAAGATTTGTCATTGTCCTCTCTAGCGTGAAAATACTGCATTTTTGTCAAAAGAATGTACTTGTTTTGGGCTATTTTTTTCTGGTTTTGCTTACTGTGGTTATTGGTCAGAACTTGAAAGAAAAAAAAAAAAAAAACAAGACCAAAAACCACAGATAAAAATAATTATCCCGGTATGCAAATTGTGTACAGATCATAATTTTGAAAGGTCCTGGGTTTAATTTGTGATTTTCTTTTCTGTAATAGAATGGTTTCCTGTTTTTTCTCTCCAAAATAAAGAAAGTTAAATTAACAGAAAGAAATATCACTTGTTCTGTTATAAAGTAAGAAAAAGGTGTCTGACTTCTAATTAAGTCACTGAACTTTGTGTTGTGGAGTGGTGTCATATCACGTGAAATTAGTTTTAAAAAATGTTTGTATTGAAAAGCTGCTTTATTTGTTTCAGACAACTGCTTGGAGAAATATATGCATGTCTTTTTTTTAAAAAGGTGAAAATTTACATTACAAAACTTTGAACAGTTTATTTGTAAAGCAAGAGATTTAAAATTCTTGGAAGAATTAAGTTGTGCCTGTGAGAACCAAATGTTTGAATTTATTGGTTTTTTATGTTGGGTAGGTTGGTGCATCAAGGAGAAATTGAGAAGGGAGGCACTGTGAAAGACAATTTGGTTTTTATTTTGCCCTCTCTAGTATCTTTTAATACTGGAAGAAGCATTCCTCTGCATTCCTCTAGGGCTGTGGTTGTACACAAACATGTAGTCATTTGGCCTGATTTAAGGGTAAATGTTCCCTGCAGACAGATTTGGAAATGCACGAAATATGTAATTTTCTCTCTCACTTTTAAAAAATTCATCAAAAGGAAATGAAAATGTTTTTAGAATCTGCTGTTAATGTTCTCTCCCAAAGTTTTGCTTCTGATTGAAATGGAGCAATGTTCTTTCCTCTGTGCTGCAGCTTGTAGTCACCTGCATAAGAAAAGTGTGTGTGGGTTGAGAGGGAGTGGAGAGAAATCATCCCTTCCTTGGCAATAGGGATATTTAAGCCCCTATTTTGTACTTGATTAGCACTTTGAAGCAGTGCTGCTGCTAGGAGTTGTTTCATCAGCAGTAAAAAACGAGCTGGTGTGCTGAGCAGTCACCTCCACTAATCCATCAGGGAGCATGGAGCTCCTTTTCCTTCTCTGACCACCAAATGTGGATTCAGTAGCTAGCAAGAGTTGAGTTCTAGCATGTAGTACACACAGTAATACCAGTGCTGCATTGTTCTACAAACCTTCTTTCACCTTTACTTGACTCTTTGTGAGAAGAAAGATATCCTGAACACGTTAATTTATTAAACTTCGTGGTTTTTGGCCCAGAACAGGTTAAATCTCTGCTTGGATTTTTTTTCCTGTGGTTCTTCTCTGTCTGACTGAACAGTGCCTGTTCAAAACTCAGCAGTCCTCAGTCTCTAGGGGTGCAAACAAGACGGATGTCATTATTACGCTAAGTTGAGGGGCTGGAAATCATTCCCCTTGCTGTCAGGGTGACAAATACTGTCTTAGTGGAGGTGCCAGAGGTTAGGTCAAAAGCTCTCGCAGTCTTTTGCTCAGCTAACAAGCAAGGCATGGTTATAAAACTGGAGCTTCCTTTGGAAATTGTGTTTATTATTTATTGTTGGCTTTTAAAAAGTCAGTTTTGGGGAACCATCATGACCCTTAGTATCAGCCAGGAGTAGTTCAAGAATTCTTTTTTTTTTTAATAGCTGTACTTGTGTTCTTGTGGAGAGGCTTCCTTTATTATTTTGTCTTACCTTCTTTGTAGGTATCAAAACAATCTTCAGCTTTCATCCTTAAAGGCACATGTTTGAAAAGACCAGTGATTGTGGAGGAGGGAGGGCACTGTTTTAGTTTATGATCTGCCATTATTTGGTTTCTTTTAACAGTGTTCTGTCAGTGGCAGTGTTTTCATTTTAACTTCTTGTAAAACCAAAAAATAAACATAAATGCCCAACAAAAAATGCACTTCAAAACACGAGCCCAGCAAAATCCAAACCATCTTGCAGTTAATAAGGCTCAGGTTTGCTTATACAGTTCATCAACTTTTCTGCATGGCATGTGGGCAAATGCACTTCCCAACATCTTGTTTCCTCCACCTTCATTCCAGTTCTCCACTCACCTCCTCCTGATTGCTTTCCTACAATGATTAGTAAATTGTTGTATTTGTTGCTTCTACTTCCGAAAAAAAGGATTGTATGACAAAATTATTTTCTGATGGTACCTTCTTGGTCACTCCAGCATAACTTGCTGCAAGGATGTTTATGTGATGTCCTTTCTCTGAGAGCTGGTAGAAGATCAGACTAGGCAAACATCTGGCTTTATCTGTGACAAACTCTATGCTCTATAAAAGGTGAAATGATTGAAAACTTGCCATTTTCTACTTTCCAAGAAAAAGAATTACTTATACTTGTATCTAAATCAGGTGACTGTGTCAGAAAATTTTGTACATTAATATATGAAGATAGGGTTTTTCATATAATCTTTTGTCTTTCAACCAGTGTACTGAAAGCTCAACATGGGACACTTTCCTTGGGTATCTTTATTGGTATCGAGTGTTTAACTTGACTGAGACTGTGCATGACTTGGAACAGCTTTTTGCCTGACATAAACCTGCTGGATGAAGGTTGCATGTGGTTTCACCCTCTCTCTGTACTCTTTCCACATCACCTTGTACTGTGGTAGCTACAGGTGCCAGCACTGATGCCCACCTGAGTGGAAAAGCCATTCTGGCTTCTTCCTCCTGGTGTATTTAAGGCAAGCTCTGATAGTCTGAAAATGCACACCTTGCTATGCCTCATTGCTTAATTGTGGTCTACTTTATTAACCACATTTTTACTACTCTATGGAAAGCAAATTTTAACTGTTTGAAGGAGAACTAGATAACATGAATAATGGGAAAGGGTTTTTGAAAAAATCAAACCTTTTAATAAAATGGAATGTCAAATACATGAGCATGTCTTTCAAGCAGTGATCAAAAAACGTGTGAAAAGTTTCATATCCTTTTAAAAGTCAAATAATTATCCACTATCATAATTTTTTTTTGTTGGATGGACAGTACAAAGATGAAAGAAAATTTTATAGATAACATTGCACTTCACAGCTGACTGAAGCAGGTGTTAGAAATGCAGATTAAGTATACTGACTAAAGACTATATAAATTTGAAGTGAAAATGCCACTGGTCTACTTGCAGTGCCCTGCACATGTGAAGTTTCAGATAGTTAAATTATTCATTTTATTGCGTGAGATAGTGCAGCAGTTAGGGAGAAGGTCCTCGTGCGTTTATGATTTAATTTTTGCCCTCTAATCTTTTTAATATTACGTGATGAGCAGCTGACAGAATTTGAGTCCTAATATGAGTTTTGCTTGGAAAGAGAATACATAATGCAGGTAGATAAATCCACAGTGAAGGTTTATTTGCCAGTTAGGTGTTTTACAGGAAAGTGTTGTGGAAATACACAGTTGTGAGTAAATGCAATTTCTGTAAAGGAGGGAGTCTGAATGTTAGTATTGTTGCTGTACAAACCTGCAGACACTGAGAAATCTGAATCTGATCCTTCCACACAGAGTGACATAAGGTGTTAATTTGCAGGGCAGTCTTTTTTGGACTTCACAGGCTTTGTGTAGAAATTATGCTCCATGATGTACAGGTGCCTTATTGTGTGGGTGGTGTGAAGCGTGGGAGGAAGGCATTGGAGAGGAGTGAGGGTGTTTTTTTCCAACACCTCAGTAACCTGCTAATAAACTGTACTAGACTGTGAATTTAATTTTGTCATGACTTATCAGGTGCCTGGAGCTAGTAATCAATCTGTAAGAGGTCTAATTCTTGGACAAATTAGAATTGGGAGTGGATTGGAAGAAAGAGTCTCTTAAAGTGAGGAGCAGTACTGAAACCTGTGCTCAGCACATGAGCAGCCAGTGTTGTTCTCACTCTGGAGTGCTGTTAGAAGAGTCTGGTGGAACCCCACAATAGCCCAATATCTGACTAGTAGGGGAGACAGCATCGGGGACATGGTGCTGTCCTTGGTCACCTAGAATGACTGCAAGGGAAGGAGAGCTTTTGCAGGATTTATTTCTTAAGTAGTCCCTGGATCTGCTGGTTCTAAAAGCATGGTGCTATGCCTCTTTGATTTTGGTTTTTTGTTTGTTTTGGTTTTTTTCACACAGACAATACTTGTTTTGTCCATCAGCTCACAGGGCATGGTATTTGTATTGGCAGCAGTTCTGCTCTGACTGGAGGAGCTAGTCCATGGTGTGTAAACATTCTGTATATGGTTGTGAAACCTTGGTTGTACTAAGTGAAGCATATATTCAGGAGCCTGTCCAGTGCATCCTGGGAAGTAGACAGCATGCAGCTGGCAAACCAGTCTTTGGAAATTTGAAAAGGCTGCAAATGGGTTTAACGTGCATGTACTTTCTTTTTTTTCTCCATAAGAACAAATGAATCCCAGAGGACGCGCTGTTTTCCGTAAGCACCTAGAAACAGCCTAATTTCTTTCTTATTTCTTTATTAGCTGGTGCTTAAAGGCACATGGTTTTGTTCCTTCAGTGGTGATCATAGTATCTTTCCCTGTACTACAGAATGGAGCTCCCTACAGTGGGTGCAAAATCATATGAAGTTGTATTCAGTCCCCAGAAAGACCACTTGGTGCATTTGTAACACAGATAATGCACTACAATGAGGCATTTAGCAAAATAAGTGTCAATTTTACTGTAGCCTTAACTCTTGTTTAGCATTTTGGTAAGGTTTTTGTGGTCATTGACTTTGAGAAACAGCTTCTATCCATCTTCCTGACTTTCAGGCCAATTAACACAGAGTGAAAGACTACAGATCCATTTCATAGACTGTGTAGTATCCCCAACAAAGAACTGGTACATGAACTCGTGTATAAAATATATTTATTACTATTGCTTTCCATATTTTTAGTAGGTAGTTAAAACACAAGCTAAGAGCATCACTGTAACACAAACAGCTTGCAAAATAATAAAATCTAGATGAAGCCTAATATTTATAGAGTACTGCCTTACTGCCTAGTTTAGTCACTCAGTTAATAAAAGTATAAGTATGGTTTTGCTGCAAGCTTTTTCTTTTTCCTCTTCCCCTCTCCCTTCCTAATTACAGTGTGGGCTTCCCAGCAAAGCTGGCCCATCTGCCATTTTGTCCTGCAGTTTCAAAATCTAGCCTGTGTGTATATGTATTCAAGTCAGAGAACTAAAATAGAATTTCATCATTGCTATAATTTCAGTTTGCTTACCCCAAAGAAGAGTTAGTGCAGGGCTGTTCCTCCCCTCGTTCATGAAAGTCTGTCAAATTGGGATATGTCACTCTGAAGATATTTGGAAAAATATATTATGAGAGTCCTACTACGTCAAGCTGTGCCATAATTATTGCACCATAAATGCTTACAAAGCATTATGATGGATCCTTTTCTGTTTTTCAATCTGATTTCTCTTAACTCTTGGGATTAAAATTATTATGCTAATTCATACAACTGCACAGTCCAGTGCCACCTGAACTTGTATTGAGACCACCCCAACCCAGTGTTATCAAATAATACACAGAAAACTCTAAAGTTTGTAATATATGGTAGGAGGTGTAATTTGTTTTATTTGCAGTTGGTATTATTTTTATAAGCTGTTAAAAACCCTCCACAGCTTCTTCCAAATAATTACTGTGCTTTCCTGTAGGAGCAGTAAAGGGCCGTGGTTAATAGAAAAAAAACCACTATGATCTTATCAATCTGTTTCATAAAGCTGTTCAAACACTCTGCAATAGTGAGATATACATTAGGACTTGTAGGTGTATATTTTTCTGCAGGGGTGCTTGCTGTCCCTAGGTTGTCCAGTTTTGGTAATGTACTTGGGCCATGGATTTCTTAAAGCCCTGTCAGAGTAAGAAGTTTCTTTCTCTTTGGAGAACTAGCAAGGGGGTGATCCATCAGACATCAGAGCTCAGCCAAGCACTGAAATGTCCAAGCAGATTAAAAAGAGGTTTGTGACAAAGCAGGATTTTGGGACATTAGAGCCCTGGAGAACAGGAGGTCTAAATTAAGATGATCCACTGGATAAGTGAAAGAGCATGGGCAGATCTCTGGGGATTGTGCTGGCTTCCATGCAGAAGAAGAACAGCAAGTTCTGGCTCAGGCTGAACCAGGGTTGTCCTGCAGCAGCCCTGACCTGGGGGCTCCTGTTTCAGCAGCAGGGTGCACACACCTCAACTGTCCTGCAGATTTATTCCCTCTGCACTGTTGCCACACATCCTCTGCCTTACTTGTTCTCGCTCCTTTGGTTTCTCCCTCTTTTTTCATCAGAAGTACAGAAGGCCTTGTCCAAATAATCATTTGAGAGCCAGCACTAGCATAACTTGTTTATGCTGAGATGGGAACAGAGCTCTTAAGGGTGTTAACATCAAGTAAAAGCTGCTACAGTGAAAAACTTCTGAATTATATTTTCCAGACTGATTCTGTTTATAAATATCCCAATAGAAAAATAATTGTTTTTTGACATTACATGATAGCATTCTTGAACTGAACTCAGAGTTCAGTTTTCATGGGCAATCAGGCAATAATCTTGTAGAGGATTTGGATGCTGTTCTCTAGGTTTTGCAGGAACTGTCTTAAATCCTGGTGAAAAGCTAATCAGCTGGACTGAGTTGTTGAGGCATTCATTGTGCCATTAAGACTCTCTCTGATTACCTATATATTCATATTATTCCAATGGAAATAAAGCAAATTTAGCAAATTAAGGAATTTTTTTTGAGGTGTTTTCCTGTACTAGCTTCCCTAGTGCCTGATCTTTGTAGGGGAATGTTTGTCCTTCTGCCACTCAGGAACTGTGGTGCACATCAGGTTGAGTATGCCTGGCATAGTGAAGGTACAATGTGGGCACATTAAAAGCATGTGGACAGAAATGTTTTTGAAGTTTTTTTCCTGCAAACTGCAGTCTAAGAATTAGGGCTTGGTTGTGAAAGGAATGTTTTTCTTGTCTAATTATTACAAAGCCTGTTTGAGTGAATGTGTCCATACCTAGAGTTTACTTTAGATTGGCTACTGCAGAAATGGCTGAATTTACTCTGTATTACACAAATACCACGAGCATTTCAAAGGGATTTGTTCTTTCCATGCTTTCCACTGGCATGTGCAAAAGGGGATTTTTTTTCTGCCATCTGCACGTAGTTGTGCACATCTGACTGTGTCAAGTACAGAGCTGTTAGCTTTGCACCAGTATGAATATTTGAGTCATTCAGCTGTATTTCTTAGGCCATAAGCTCATACGCTATCTGTGCTGGCATTAGCATCTTGCATAGACAACATTACTCTTAGCTGGATTCCTTTTTTCCCATCCCATTTTATAATGTGTTGAAAACACCACCACTTGTACATGCACAAGTAATAGAGAGGGGGAGAAAAGAAACCTTTCAGCGTAATTCTTACAATAATATCTTTATAGGACCTGTGATTTTTTTTTTTATTAGAAATGCTCAGGGTTTCTGTTGTGTAAATTGCAGAAGAAACATTCCTGAAGTCCTTAAGAAGGAACCATTTTCCTCTGCATCATGATAAATGTAGCAATTGTGTGTGTATACTAGAATAGATCATATTGAACATCCCCTGAGCTCCGTTTGCAGACAAGTCCTATCTCCACCATGACAAAATTCCCATAAGAGTTTAAATTATTAATGCCCTGGAATCTGCGGGGTTCAGCAGATATGTTCAGCGTTATTGATGGCAAACTTTATCCCTTTATTCCTAAGACACATAATGAAATAGGGAGTCCCTCAAATAACTGCATTTCGTTTTTAGGCTAATTTTGTAGAGGCCAGTGGGCCTTGCCTTAATGTGTGTAAATACAATTTTTCTGGTTTACAGCAGATTGTGTGGTAGCTGGGAATGAGACTGATTTGGCACTAATTTATGAATCCTTCCAGCATTCTCTGTGTGCTGCACCCTGTGCGGGCAAGATGCTCTAATTACACCTACTCTGTATAATGAGAGCTTTTAATGACAATTACTGATTGTAGTTACGGATGTTTAGGGACCATTTTTTGTAGCTTAAGATGATGTATTGACTTCTATACGAGAAGACTTGTATTTTCACTTTATGCAATACCTCTCCTTCCTCCCCCCAGCCTTCTCAACTGATAGGCTGACTGGTAAGGCTGCTAAAGTATTGCCACAGAGAATTTTTGTTCAGTTAATTTCACTTCAGCAGATATAATTTTTCATTCTTTTTTATTTCTGAATTCATATAGGCACATTTACATGTTCTTTTTCATAGCAATTTAGTATTTGGAGTGATGTTGTACAAGTTGCATTTGTTTTATGTAACAAGATAAAAGTACTTCACACTGAATATTTCACTGCCATGTTAAACAAGCCCATTTACAAAAGCTTCATTTTTCTCTTAATATATTGGCATAAATGGCATTTTAATATGAGGCTGTTGCTGTTGAATTGGAATAGGTTTTATCTTTGTTCCAGATTTCAATGAAATTAGTGTTCACTGTTGAAATCACTATTGAAAAACAGTGATTCCACTTGTGGTCCCAGACTGCAAATTTGCTTTGCAGGGGGCCTGCTCACGTTTTTTGAGTAAGGCTGTGAGACTTCTCATTGACTGTTGTCTTGAAATACAAATAAAGATTTGGGCAGCTTCCAGTTTAGTGGCCACTTGAGAAAGTGAGATATCAATAATTGAAAGATCAGTTTAACACTTGTGCAGAAGAGACAGTTTAAAGATTTTTTTTTTTCCCTTTCATTTCCATTTGCTAGTTTTTAGGTGGTTTAGGGATATCTTTGCTTTGACTTCTGCTGCTGGCAGTCTTGTTATATATATATATATATATATGTAGGAAGTGAAGCCTTCTTGTAATTCCAGGGAAGCAAAAGCAGAGTTGTTGTAACACAACTAGCAGTGAGACGGCGCTGGGAGACAGACCTGATCTGAGTATTAAAATCTCCCTTCCCATGTTTGCATGGCTTTCTTGTCCTTTGTTTTGTTTTTAAATACTGACCATGGCAGTAGTCTAGTTTATCAGAGAGCTGTCTTAGTGAGAACATGGTATTCCAGAATGTGGGAACAGAAGTAAGAGGTTAGATGGAAAAGAGAATGGCACTAGGCTATGCTTCATCCTTGTGAGTCGAGGAAACCTGGGTCCTGGGCCATGGAACCAGGATCTTAGTCCAGAGAACAATTCACAGGTGCCAGGGAAAATGGCAAACACAAGGGAAAGTGCTGGCAGGCACAGCATCTCAAGAGCTGTCTGTGGAAAGTGACATCTCCCACTTCCTGTTTCCAGGTAAAACTCACAATTAGTTGAAATTGCAAGAATCTCACACAAAAATAGGAAAAGGACAGAACTGGACTGCTGAGTTTCTGAACAGGCTTGTATCTCTGAAAGCGAGCTTAGCCTCTGGTTTCAAAAGTGGAAATGCAGCCTCAGAGAACAAGGATTTTGTCTGAGGCTTTGTCCTCTATGTTGATTATTTTTAGTTTTTCTCACCTCCCTGCCTCTCCCTACCAACTTAGTGATGAGTTGAGGCTTTGATTTTTCTAATTACCCTTAGCAGGAAACACTTTTCAGGAAAACAAAGAATCACAGACTTCAGAAAATGAGTTTATTTTTCACAAGTCTTACGCGACAAGAGATTTACCCTCAGTGAAATCACAGACTTCAGTTCCTTTGTTCTTCTGTCTCTGCTTTTGGGAGACTCACATTTGTGCCAAGACATTTTTCCTGCCTTCTTGGCTCAGTGAACTTAATTTCTGGCATTGTTTGACTTCTCTTGCTTACAAAAGATCCAGCCCTTTCAAAACTCACCGATTCCCAAGACTCTTTATGTGCCACAAAAGATGTGGAGTGGTGGTTTCAGCTCCTGCCCCATGTCTCTTCAGTTCCAGTATTCCCTTTCTAAGCCTTCCACATCTAAGTAATTCAAAGTCCATGCCACAATTAGTGGAAAATACGCAGTTGTAGTAGAGAGGAGTCACCCTGGTGTGTCTTCTTTGCTTGGTGGCCACACCATCCCCTTGGTGTCAGCCTTTTGGTAGCACACGGAGGTTTCTGGTTGTGGTGGTGGAGGTCAGTGTAGCAGTGGGTCACCAGTGGAAGTTCTCTTTACTGGTATCCCTTATGGACAGGCAAAAAATTGTGTCACAAGGACCAGAGAACCACTAGGAGAATGGAGAATTGCTGTATAGGACAACATATTATTAGGGAGGAAATATACTTTTGAACGTATACCTGGACTTACATGCTTGAATTATTTTTTTCCATATTATATATTATATTATATTTTTAAAAAAAATATTTTTTTTTTAATTAATGGATGCTTTTCTTCTTAAGGAACACTGAAAATGTCTGAAAAAGTAAAACTGAGTGTGAAAAGTAGGCAGGGATTTTCTGTTTGACCAGAAGGAGACACTTCGCAATAAGTCTGTATGTGGAGTTAGTAAATTTACCTGCTGGAATTGACCTCTTGGATGTCTAGTGCATTCTTTAGAGAGCTGTCAATTTTCTCCCTGTAAGTGGAAGGATAAAAATTTGGTTTTGTCTAACAAAGATGTGGTAGCCTTTTCAGGAATCAAGCTGGTGAGCAGGTTTGAGGGTCTGTCCTTTGCTTGTCAGTGTAACTGGAGGCTGTTAGGCCAGGTATTTTTGATTGTATGGTATATGCCACAGTAAGTTCTTTCTCTGGGGTCCTGCAGGAGGCTTTAGTGGTGCATGTATTATTTTATACAGCCCTGAACAGTGCTGAAATGGCTGCACTGGTTGCTGTAGGTTGTTCAGGTGAGTGGAATTGCAAAAAAAAACCAACCATCAAGCAAGTCAAAAAAGCAAATTTGATCTTTTAAAAGAAATGTTGTGAGTTTGGAACTAACCTTGTTTGGACAAAAAAATGTGGCAGGAGAATGGGTTCTATCATGGCTCCAAATGGGCATTTGGCGGTTCTGTGTGTTTCGGTGGGGACATCCCAGTGGGTCACAGATCTCTGCTGATGCCTGCAAACATTGAAGATCACTGAACTTCTTGCATTGCTGCTTACAGCAAGAAATGTGCTTTAAATGATGCAGTTGTAAGGAATCATGTTTCAAATAAAGCATGTATTTTTCTAAATTTGATTATTGGTGCACTTCCAGTGAACCTGGTTCTGAGGATCTTTTGGTAGACAGCAGCAGGGTGCTCAGAAAGACAAATGTTCTTGTCCTGCAACTGTCAGAGTTTTTTTACAGACGCTTTTGGGAGTTTTTTTACAGCGCTTTCAAAAGGAAAGTGTGATCCAGCAAAATGGGATATTTTTTCTTTTTTTTTTCTTCTTTTTTAATCTGAGGTGCAATTCCTCACAGACTTCTCTGGTGACAAAATCAGTTTAAGAGGTGACAACCCTGCTTTATGCTCCTCTCATGCTGCAAAAAAAAGGTGCCAACATGTTGGTTTCTTGGGCCTTGTTTCAGACCAGAACACTGAAATGAGCTGAGTTTTAAAACAAAAACCAGGGGTTTATTTTCCCCACTCAGTCGTGTCTGTGATCCATTTTAGAAATGGTCTCGTGTGCCTGAAGAAGAGAAGATGGTTGACTGTGGCTAAAGGAGAGGAAGCTAAAGATGACAATTTTTGCTGGAGGAGATTGAAGTAAAACTGTGCCTTGTGTGAACTTAAAATGTGGAATTCTGCCCTGATGAAAATCAATGGAAAGGACTGGTCTGGTGCCAAAGTGCAAGGTTTCTTAAAGAAATGTTTTGCTGCAAAACAGAACGGATTAGAAGGAGCAGTTACTTTTTTTGGTGGAGCTGTTCTTCTGGGCTTTTTTTTGGTAGTGTATTTTGAAGTTTATCTTGTCAAGTATTGAAGCGCTTCAAGCTATACCCAGAAAAAAAAACAATTGAGCATGTTTCATATCGCTCTTGTATCGACCTTATCTCTCTCCAGCTACCTGAAAGGAAGTTATAGCCAGGTGGGGGTCGGTCTCATCTGCCAAGTAACAAGCAATAGGATGAGAAGAAATGGCCTCAAGTTGCACCAGGGGAAGCTTACATGGATATTAGGAGAAAGTTCTTCTCTGAAAGGGTGGTTGGGTATTGGAACAGGCTGCCCAGGGAAGTGCTGGAGTCACCATCCCTGGAGGCATCTAACAGATGTGCGGATGTGGCACGGAGGGAGAAGGTTTAGTGGTGGACATGGCAGTGCTGGGTTTATGGTTGGACTTCATGAACTTAGTGGTCTTTTGCAAACTAAATGATTCCACAATTCATTCCATTCTTATGGTTAAAAAAGTGGAAATGCTGTTAAGTTCGTACACTTATCCTTACACAGTCTTTCTGGTTATGTCCTTCTCATGATTCTACTGGGTCCCCCCCGGTCCAAATAAATCATGTACACAATATTCTGTCTTTTTATAAATAGGATGAGTACTTTCCAGCTGGAGAAATGTTACTGCTTTCAAACCCCTTTTGCTTGAATGGAACAACTGCAAATATTTTAAAGATAAAGTTACATGAAATCACTTTTCAAATGCTGAAGTTAAGAGTTCAGATAAAATATACGTAGTACCAAATGGATGTATAAGTAGCACTTAGTGTATTGTCAACACTGCCTTCTTTTTTGAGCTGTTTAAGGGCTTCCAGTTTCATTTTTGAATATCTGCAAGATATGTCACACAGTTTGATAGCAAAATTAAGACTTGGAAATGGTTCTGAAAGGTATGGATATTGCAAGAAAGAATCCAAAGAAAAGTCTTCTAGACTACCTAAATTAGATTAGAGCCTGGACTCTTCTGTGTTTTGTGTAAGAAATCAGAGGAGAAATGCGCTTTTTTGGGTACCAGTGATGTAGCAGTTAAGTGTGAGCTACAGTGCTCCAGAGAGGAGCTCTGTTCTATCTGATCTGCTCAATGAAGCAAAGTGGAAGAATTGTCAGTCCTTACTTATTTGCAGCCAGGTCTTCTTATCCCCATAAATATGAATCAAGGGACAATCTTCTCTGTATTTTTCATTGCTAATATGAGCTGTGGCATACATATGACACAGATGGAGTGTTCTTTGTTTCTCCTTCTAGTAATCAGCTTTATCAATTGCCACCTCCTGACTTCCTGATGATCAAGCAGTGGCAGTCAGCACAACAGTAACACTCTGTATTTAACGCTTCCTTTTAATCCGTTGTCTTTGCCAGTTACACATGATTTTGTGTTAAATGCTTTGAATGCTCTGGGGGTGCACTTTACAAAGCTCTGTCTCAATTCCTTGAACTCTGTCTATAAATATCTACTTAATCCATTCTGTTCTGGAGCCCAAGAGCAGGTAGGTGTGCTTGTTCACTTTGTGCCATCCCTTGTAACTTCTGTGACTCTTAAGGGATCTTTATTAAAAACAGACTGAAAAAGAAGCAGGGGGAGGGGGCTCCGACAAAACCAGACAAACCCCATCATATATCTATCTGTCTCTTGGCTTCCTTTTCTGTCCTCTGGGATTTTTTAATGTGTGTCTCATAAGCCAGGTTATAGACTTTTGGAGGAAGAGACTGCCTCATAAATACATGCAGTTCACTGCACATTGGTTCATCTAACCATTTAGTGCCATTGTAAAACAAATAACATAAATAACTCCGTTCTAGCACTGAGTCTTCCCTGATAATTTGTAAGTAAGCACTTATCTGTGTGTTTTCAGTTTTTGTTTCTCCTGTATGTGTGTATGAAGGTTGCATACAGATGAAATAGGAGACTGATTAACTGGCAGTGTAGAAAAATCAGTGCAACCAGCTACTCTGGCAGTTTGACAACCATTTGCATACTAAACTGAACAAAAAGAAGAGGTGCTCTTTAGCCTGTTTCAGTCACAGCAGCCTAATGAATTGTCCATAGCTATGGAAGTTATTAAACATAATTTGTGCTCAAGCTTTTTTAAAAAGAGTTTATAGCATTCTCTTTAAAGATAATCTGTTGGTGCTTTGGTACAAAAAGGAGGATTTGTTTTCACGGTACTGTTAAATAATTTGAACTTACGCCATTTTTTTAACATACTTGCATAATATTCCTGTCTGGCATTTCATTGCACAAAAGATTTGAGGTGGGTGAGAGAGTGTTAAAATTGTGTACAAGAAGACCATTTAAGAAACCTCATTCACTTGTTTGATTAACATTTAGCTGCCTATGTTCTCTCCATATGCAATCAGGGAAACATTTAAGAAAATACTCTGCTCAAATACGTCATTTCACAGAGGAAAGACAAAGAGAGTTTTCCAGGGCAAAGGGCAAGGTCATCAATTTGTATTCACTGGATGTGACATATATTGCATAAAGAGGATTTGATCAAACCTTTTTAATGTAAGTTGTTCAAGAGGTTGAGAGGAATACTGCTATAATTATCTACATTGTATTGGCATAAGAAGGACAGATGGCTACTAGAGAGCTCTTCACAGTTTTCCTTTCAAAGGATTTCAAGTATAAGTGAAATCCTGGTTTTGGATGGGAATGTGTTGATACCAGTAAGATAAATACTTCTATCCGCAGAATTTCACCTTATCCAGATGCCTTAATGTAGAACTAATTGATGTTATAACTCATGTACTTGGGGTTGTTCGGATTTTAAAAAATAAATTAAACAGCCCAACAATTTGTAATTGGCCTTAATTTTGAGACTAAACACGTTGCAGGATGGGGATAAATAATTTCAACACAGATGACCAAGTTTTTTATATCTTGTTGACTGTTGATGGTCATACAGTTTCAAAATGCACTTTTTGCCATGTCTGATTCACAATGCTGTTTTCAAAAACTCTGTCAGTTTTTGTTTTTTGTTTTGCATATACCCATTAACTGGATAGTTAGCTTTTCAGGCCACTTGGAACAAGATTTTATGTTTATACCAGTGAATTTTCTTTTCCCAAGTTTTTCACACTTTATGAGAGTGAATGCATTTGCATTCATTATGCCTGTGTCCTGCCCATCTGAAATTCTGCAGAATTTTGCAGTGCCTGAAAACCTTTCCCCATTGAACACCTTTATTATTCCACTGGGTATCAGATTTTGTTCTACAATTAATTTTTATCTGTCCTCTTTGTCCAAAAGAATAACTATCATGCACAGGAGAGTCTGCTACATTTTTCTAGCGGGCCTGTAATACCAGAGTGCATAAGTTGGGAAGAGCTTGGGGCTATTCTCCTAGCACTTGGACATTTTACATCCCTCAGCCACCAGCAGTACATCCTGATTCATTAGGCCAGTGCAGGACTAAGTTTTGTTCCCTCTGTATCCTGGGAATGTTCGCTCCGTGCCCGCCGTGCTGCTTGGCTGTGCCAGATGCGGGTGCTCCATGCTGAGGCCCTGATTGTTAGCAGAGATGGCATCTCTCAGATAATCCACACTGACCCAGCAGCTCTGGAGGGGGCAGCTGCACATGTGGTCACTCATGCTGGGGAGGTGTTTATTTCTACATTCTGAGAACTTCAGTGGAAAGGGAGATTCTGTGCTGTTTTGGCCTTTGAGCCTTTTTTTTGAACTCACTGTTTTTTCACAGCTCTGTCATTTCTATTATAGAGTTTTCTGCTGGATCCATTATTCTTCAAAGACATAATTAAATTGTACAGTGTAATTTATCTGTCTCCTTAATTTCTGAAATTCTCCTAGTCTGTAAGTAGTAAAACAACAGGGAGAGATTCCATGGCTGCTCAGTTGTATTATGAGTCTGGGGGGGAAACAATATATATTCTTTATATGAAAATAACTTCATACATGGATGGCTGCAACTGTATTGCAGCAAAGAAAATCTGCTATACTGGAACTGATTGAATATTCCTTCTCTATCAGTGGCATAGAGCATATAGTTAAGGAGCACTGTGTTTAAAGTTCATGTTGTTCTTATATGTCACCTTTCCCTGAAGTTTTCACTCTCCAGCTCTGTATTTCCTAAATTACTTATAATTTCTGTATATGTAATGAATTTCAACAGGTTTGTCTTCTGTGAGCTTGTCCTGTTTTCTCTTCCACCCCTTATACATGCATCCAGTTGTAAAAGAATAGTTTTAAGGAAAGAGATGTCTGGAATGAGGGTTCTTCCCTTAGTTTTGGCAGAAGAGCCTGCCATTTCTCCCATATGTTGGCTGTGCCTACCTGCTACTACTTGAGGCATTGGATTGAAACAGTGGGGCACTGGTATCTCAGTGTTTCACAGATCAAGTGGAAAATAGGTAACTAAGTGCAAATCTTTGGAAATAAACAATACTACATGCAGGATAAAGGCACAGCTATAATAGTTTGATAGAGGTGGGCATCAGCAAAACTTGCATTTGTTTGCTGCTTGGTTAGGATTGTCACTCACTGAGATCATTACCTGCAGGAGACTTGTCTAAAGTTTGGCTTTTGGGTAAGGAACTGGCAGGAACAGTATGAGCAAAGCCTTCTGTATGTAACCTGTCCTTCCTCTGCTTTGTTCATTTGTTCCCTTAACTATATCCCTTCTGATAATTTCAGCTATGTATCTTGATTTTGCAAACAAAACTTCTGTACAAAACTGTATCTGTCAGCAGTCAAAAGCATGTCGTTTCAATTATAACTTCAAAAAAAGGTCACATGATGCTTGTGTTCACTGAAAGGCTTGTCTCATAAGGTTAAAAATATATGGAGGGTTTTTTAATGTGGCTATTGATAGCAGAGGGGAATACAAATGGAACAAAGAATAACTGAACAGGCTCTTTGAACCTGACTTCACAACAAACATCAAAGAAAATATGCACTGCCACCTGTTAACATGGTATGAAAGGTTAGCAAGTGTGCATTGTTCTCTGCTAAATTATTTTGCTCTTTTAAATCAAAGTTAGCTAGTTGAGAGATGGTGGTATTTTAATAGGTGGCTCTCTTAATTGCATTACTTCTGACATTATTCATGCTGTTGTTGGAGTGGAGATACTTTTAAGTTTTGTGCTCATTTAGCCTTTCTGAGGCACTGCACAAGCTGAGGTAATAGCTTTGTTTTTGTTTGGTTTATTTTATCCAGTAGTCACTAAAAAAAGTAAGGTACTATTAAGCACAGTGCTTATAAAAACCATTGCTGATCCTTTCAGTCTCTGTTCACTATTTTGAGCATGTGCGTGCTAACAGAACTCATAAATATCTTGTATGATCTGTGGGGGAGGGCAGCAAGGATGACATATCTGAAATGCCTCAGGCCAACATAAAGTTTGTTTAGTCTGCACATTCTTTAGTTCAAATACAACTGTTTTTATTGAGATATTTCCTTTGTTTCATTCTGTATTGTCAGCTCAATTTTCATAACTTTACGTTAGACCTTAAAAGCCTGAAGGTGTGGAAGCTTTTCGTTGGCTGGCTCTGTATTACAAACCTGGGTGTAATTCTGAGATCTTTGCAGGATAAGGGAAGAATGTCAGTGATAGGGGGTGCCAGGCTCAGGAAATATGGGCAAAGCCCATAGCATGACACCAGCACAGTGTTTTGATCCAGAATTACCATGTATGTCAGGTAGAGAGCTGGGATGAAGGGTTGGCCAAGCATCAGAGAGGAACTGTGGCTCCAGGGGCCCAAGGCTCAGGACAGGGGGAGTCTTCTTTTCTGAAGAGTGGGCAGGACTGAAACTCACTTGACTTGCTGACCCACTGGTGTCCAAACACCTAAACTAGAGGTGCTCTGTATTCCACTTCTGGTGTGTGCAGGCAGATGTTCTGTCACAGCTGAGAGTTAGTTATACAGCTTGTACAGCTCAGACATAAATGAATGTGAACTCTCATGTGAAACACTCCTGTTTCTTCCCCTTTTCATTCCTCTGAACAAGGCAAGGATGCATCAAGTTGCCTATCTGTACTTTGACCATTCATGTCAAATGGCATGTGTTTGCAAAGAGCACTGTGAAAAAGATAAGCTGCTTTCTCTCTCCCTCGCTGCACCTGAAGTGCAGGTGGGGAAATCTCTAATGCAAACATGAGCTACAGAAGGCGAGGAGCAGCAGCTTCTCCTAAGCAGAATCTCAAGATAAACTGGAAGATAAATGGATTTCTTTATGTGGCCACATTGGCAGCATAGTAGAGATAGCAAATTACTTGAAGCATATGAAGAAAACACAACTTCTGCTTGCAAACATAAATTACTCCATTTGTGAAAAGGTATGAAAAGTAAAAGCCTTCATTTACATGGTTATTCAAGTTACATTAACAGGATAGTGAAGAGAGAAAGTGATGTTTATCATATGTCTGCAAACCTCCCATTGTTTGCCTCATTAGCCCCATGTAATTTTAAAGCAGTGATACACAAGTTGCATCCTGATTTGACCTTAGGAGCCTCACTGTTCAGCTCAGTGGTTTCCCTGTAGAAACAGAAACTGACACTGCCTCGCTGGAATTTTCTTCAATCAATATAGTGTGGTACAGTACAAATTATACAGCAAAATGGTATTAAAGAAAAGCTCATCTATTGATGCAGTTGGCTAGAGAAACAGATTTTTATATAAAAGCTTTCAACGTATTTTTTTACAAGTGAAATGGGAGACTGTGGAATGAATGCTGTATTTTTTACCTTTATTTTAGGATGCAGACATTCTTTTCAGCTGCTTTTAGCAGCATAGAATTCCTTTGTATTGGAGTCTGTGCAGTAAATAACTGTTATTGTACATCTCAAATGTAGCTATATAACAGTATTTATGCATATATTTCTGTAATTTTTAGAATAAACCCTCAGAGGTTATGTGTTGTGCGAGTGCAAGTCTACAGCAGCCAAACTGTTAATTTGCCTGACTAGAAATATTAACCATACTATATCAAATAACTGCCAGGAACAATTCCCCACCATTCCCTGTGACTTCATTTTAATTGATTTTTTTTTTTTAACTTCCAGCTTCTGAGATTTCGTTTACTCTGACAGAATGTTTATTAAATGTGTAAAAAGAAAATTGTTTTGTAAATTGTTTCTGAGAGTGCTTTTATCTTCCATAAATTGGTGGCTCATTTAACATTTTCCACCTACCTTTGTTTTCCACCCCTGTGCTCTGCCTCATTTGTTTCCTTATTGGATTTGGTGATTAAATACTGATCAGCTGCTGGTCTGATCAGCTGTGCATACTGCTGCCTTTTAAACATTGTTCATAAACACCCTGAGGACAGGGTTACATACACAGCGATGAGCAGGGTGGGGGTGTTCAGTGGCACCATTTGATCTGTTTTACAAATGATGGGGAGCTTCACAATGAGCATTTGCAAAACTGGTCATTGAACACAGACCTCTGTGTTATAGCAGAAATTCCTGACACCCAACTGTCCAAAAGCGCTCTCAGCTGGGAGCTTTACAATTGCAGAGCTGTAGTTTGTGTTCAGGCCTCTGATGCTAAACAGAGAATTGGTAATACTTTTATTAGGATTTTTTTTTTCCTGTCTTGTTATCTTTTTCCTTTAAAATACTTTATTTTCAGTGATAATACTGTACAGTCTGTCATGCATTGCTGTGACCATCCATGAAGGAACATGGAATTTACATATGAATCTAAATTATTATTTTCTCTTTGAAAAGCAAAGACAACATATGCAAGTGCTACCTCTGAACAAAAAGAAGAAATCAGGATAGTAAAGGAAATCATGTAAAGATTTAGACTGTACTTCAGTTGCAATATCAGCCTATTTGCTGGGAGATACCATAATATTTTATTTCTGTTTGAAACAATTATTTTTGAGTGACCAAGTTCTATGAAATCGTTGACAGGATAACAGGAGCAAAAGACGTGTTAAAAGCTGTTATTTTGTACAGTGAATTCATACTTTTTGGTATACTTCTTTCAAGGACACTTTAAATCTCTTTGTTGCTGGCTTCTTTACAGTAATGCTGGTCTGATAACATTAAGTTCTTTTGCTGTCAAGATTTCAATACATTGAGATTTTTTGCACATATTTACGGTATGTGTGAAAATGAATATAATTTCAGGAATACAGTTGTCTGTTGAAGCACAAAATTAGCTTTTTGTATGCTTTGTAAAGTCATGATAGGTACTTTCCAAACTTTTCAAAATGCCTAATTTGATTTCAAAGGGAGTTTCACTTCTAAGTTCCTTATTCTATGTTTGCTTGTTTGTTTGAAATGTTTCTAGGCACCTCTGTCTGTCTTTAGTGAATTGGGTAGCTTCTAGAAATCCAGTTGGTGGGAGTTATGCATTTAAGTTGCTTGATAGCCTAAGGAGCAAGGTGTAGTCATGATGAGCATAATTTCATTTCATTTTGAAGTTCTTGGATCTGTTGCAGATGCTCGAAGGCACTGCCTGGCTCTTGCTTCCAGCTGCTGCTGAGCTGGGGCTTTTTTATTGTTTGTGTAATGTAAGATCAGGGTTTGGAACGTGATATCCAGTCTTTGGTCAATGACCTGCTTTTTATTTACCAAAAATTTACTAAAAAAAAAATTTACCAGATTTTGGTAAATTACATTCTTATCACTACATGTAGAAAGTAAACACAGAGCTGCTGTTCTCAGGATGGCAGCAGCTGTGGGCATGCAGAATAGAGGAGTATTAGGCACCTCTGGCATTTTACTGACATGTTTTTTGGCAGCTACAGGCTTGTTCACACTTAGATTATAAGATTTTATTAAATACCACTTCAGATTCAGAAAACTTAATTCTGCTCTGGTAACACTGTGAGCGTTTGAACAGTTATGGCTCTACATTTGCCTGTCTTTGGTAAAGCTGTTATTTTCTTTTTTTTTTTCTTTTGGTGTTATTTGTTTTTTAAACTTTACTCATGCTGTGATGTTTAGAAAATGTAAAAATTCTAGATAACTCTAGGCTCATCTTGCCTACTGTCCTATTTAGCTGTTCATTCTGACCCAGGTAGAACAGGTGGATACTAACAAAGACTGAAAGCTTCATCACTTCAACTTGACAGTGGGATCTAGAAGGATTCTTCCAACTTAAAAGATTCTGTGAAAACTGGGTATTTCTGTGTGCTGTGGGGAGAGCCATTTACGCCTTCTAACTTCAGAGCCCAAGTTAGATCTCTCATGGGCTTTCAATACAGACCCTTCCAAACCTACGTGCTTAAATTCTGTCAAGGGGTCAAATATCTTCCTCAACAACACAATGTGTTTAATAGAGTAGGTTCTACCATAGCATAAGTTGATAATTGCTTATTTTACACGTGTTATTACAGTAGTAGAAATAGGCTCAGATTATTTGGGTTTTTTCTATCATTTGAGCAGCGTTTCAGATTTTTCTTTTGCATTCCTAATTTCTCAGCACAATTGTATTTGACAGTTAAATCTGAAAATTATTTCCTCCTTTTTTTTTTTTTTTTTTTTGACTGGGAAAAATACTAGCCATGGGAACCACAATAAACATGTTTGTATAGCAACTGGTAAAACTTGAATTGAGTGGGGCTTGTGTCATCAGCTGTCAGGGCTGGACAAGATGAGTAGTTAACTGAGTAAGTAAAGTGTAAGGAACATTTCTTACCATTAAGCCTTCAAACTCTTATTCAGCTGTCAACACATGGGCACTTTCTGGAGCCAAATTCTCTCACGCTGTGCACTGCCTGCAGCTCGCCTGAAGCTCAACTTTGACTAAAAGTGTTGATTTCGCTTCTTTTAGCCTTGTTCTCATTTAACGTTAAAACCTGCTTAGAGTCTGCCTTTTATTCTGCAAAGTACACATGGATGTATCATCCCTCACACACTTCTGATGTGGAGTTAAGGCGCTCAAAAGATATGCTAGTAATCTTAATGAATAATTGATTAGAGAGGAGTCTGGCAGTGTTAATTGTGAGGTGCAGCTGAGTGAATGCCAAAACAAAAGCTTCTCTAAATGTTTCCGAAAACCTTGTAAAGTCTTTAGCATTGAGCAACAGGGTCAGTGCACTGAAGTGGAATTTAAAGGAGGTTCTTGAATGTAATGGATTTTGACTTCCCTTTGTCATGTGCCTCAGTGCATCATTGATTGAGCACTCATTTGTTAAATCAGCTGTATTTTTTGCCATTTGTCAGAGCATAGACACTTACTGCAGCCTTTTTCCTTCTAAACACGAGTTTCTTGTCTTAATAAATCACAGGTGTAAATTAGTTTTTATCTAAGGTGATCAATTTTTCAAGCAGAAAAGCATGTGAAGATGGTCACAGAGAAACATATTGTGAGCTTTTATTTTCTTAACTATTAGGAAAAAAGGGAAAGATCAGGGATACATTTTAGCTGAAACATCAATAATTCATGTCTTTAAATTCAGCTTCCAGCAAAATACTCAGAAATTATTTTATTTGGAAAGCTCTAAATTGTGTGCATTGAAAGAGTAGTTCAAGGTACCCGGTGTTGAGTCGGTTCATTGAGAAATGAGCAAAGGAAACCTCAGGGTTAAGGAACAATCAGTGTCCTGTGTGTTTGCAGCAATGAGAGATGCTTTCTGATTAGTGGAAAGGCTAATTACCTGGAGTATGCAGGACCACTGTAGGTGCTGTGCATACCTGATGAGAGTTCTGACAGCAGGGCAGAAAAAAGAAGACCTTGAGAATGTGCCAAAAATACCCCTTTATGTAAGCAGATGCTATTACCCTTGGAAGAGAATAGTCACTTACCCAGAACGGTTATTGCTGCTAATTATAAGAATTCTGTGGATGGGCCATCAACTTCTGAGAAATGTACTCTTATGGTATTTAATACAGCAATTACTTGTCAAATCTGGAAATGTTCATCCTGATGTTCACTGATTTCTGGATAAATGACCAAAGCACATTTATTTGCCAGTTGTCTGAGTGAGTTGCCAGTAGTTGTGAGGGACTGAGGACAAGCTAATGTTAAGAGTTTTTTCAGTGTTGATACTAGTAATGGAGTTAGAAGGTGTTTCTTGGTCTCATGATTAAGAGTTTGAAAAAACTCTTATATATGACAAAAAAATGCTGTCTCTGTGTCCTGCTGGGTATAGGCTTAAATGTTAGGTACTTGGAAGTCAGCTCCTTGAAGGGATACAGTTTTAATTGGAAAAGATTTTGAGGAGAGGCAAAGGAGAAAGGAACAGAAAAGAGTGAGCCTGAAGAAGACTACGGAAGGGAAAAGTCAGTCATGCTGACAGAAGAATTTAAAGCTTCTCATTAGCATAGAGTTTAGCACTGTTATTGCCTAGACGTAATTAGAGTGAAGGATGGAGAAAAAATCCTCAGCTCTGACACCTCCTCCTTTAAAAAACAAACCTTCCTGCTAGGGGCAGAATGCCTCCGTTCTCTGGGAGGAGCTGTAGTTGCTCAGCAGCATGGTCAGGCTTGGGTCTCTCATGAGCAGCACTGTAAATTTACCACGGCGTGAATTTAGATGTAGATTTGCTGGTGAGTAGAATGACAGTGTATTTTCGGTGACTCATGATAAGCAATTAAATGATGACTGTGATTTGATAAGTCTGTTTTGTTTTGCTGGCAAGTGCAGTGATGCCTGCTAACACTGCAGAGGTTGTTGCCCCCCAGCAGAGCCCCTTGCTGCTAGAGCCACTCTGCAGGTAGCTTACAACTCAGGCAGCTGTTTTCACTTTTGTTACTGTCAGGCGCTGGGGACACTTTCCTTTCGTCTCTCTCTGGCTCCCTAGGCTCTATCAAAAGTGTGAATCTGAAACAAAACAAAATAAAGCTTCAGTCCACATCTTTGCTCAGCCTTTACATGTGCATTTCCCTGTTTTGAGTTCTTTTAAACTGCAGCTATCAGAAAGAATAAAATAGTGCATCACCTAGTAGAGTATTGAAGTGATCATCCAAGCAATTTTCTTCTCCCTGAAGCCAGACAGCCAAAGCTTTTTATTACTGACTGACTGAACTTCCTGTGTCTGTCTGTCTAGGTTGCTAGGCCACCTCGTTGTCATGATTTGTGATGTTAGAGGCTTTTGATTGTAGGCAAACCAGAAATGCTAATTTAAGTATAATATTTACATTTAAAAACCCCTCTTACATAAGATATATAAAAAATAACTCAGCAGTTTTATCTTTTGTCTGTGTGCATGTAAAACTCCTAGTAGGCATATGGCAAGCAATCTTTCAGCTCTTTACTTTGTGTACCTTCACAGTAAAACAGTGTGGTTAAATAAAAACTAAAAAAAAAAGTATGTCTTTAGATAGCTTGCAGTTTGGAACAACCATGCTGAGTTCTTGTTACTTTTAGCCTTACAGGATGGTTATTTTTGCTCTGCTTATAGGTAGCCTGATGTCCTTTTTGTCTGATTCAGAAATGAGAGGGATGATGGCATTGTGGCCTTTTAGGAATAGGGCTTTGATTTGCCCATTAGGGCGTTGTGCCAACCTGTATTATGTGCTGCCTCAGATTGCTTTGAAAAATAAATGAAGTAGCTGTGTGTAATTGAAAATAACCAAAAGAGTTATTTTTGGCTTTATCACCTGTGTGAGAGTATACAGTAGGACTTGAGTAAAAAAAAACACAACATGAAATTGTGGCTTTTTTGCATGGAAATTACACTTAAAATGAAAAGGGCTGACGATAAACTGATAGTGAATAAACTGGGAGCATGGATCTGTCCTCTGAAGAAGCATACTTCTCATACCTAGGCAGAAAGGAGGTGTGTTTCTCGTTTTCAAGCAGAACCAATATTTAACACCAAGATGAGGCTGTTTAACTCTTTTGTGTTATGGATATTGAAACTGCTCTGTAATGGGTAACTGTTAGTTATTATCAGGTAATATTGAGCTGAGTGATGAGTTGGTTTTGTGATTTTTCACAGTGGTAGATCACAATGTGTAATGTGTTATTTGGCTGCATATCACTGGTTTATGTTAGATCAGTGAGGCAAACACAGCATCTGAGAACTGTTTTGAAAATCATGTCAGTTATTTATCTTAGGATGAGTTAAATCTTGCTGCACTCCCTGCATTTCCCATATTCAGAGTAGGGATGCATAGCAAGTGGTTCAGTTCAGTGTTGTACAACTTCTGTGGAGAAGTCCAGTCTGCCACCCACCAGGTGAAACAGTTTATGTAAAGTTTTAGGCACACAAAATAGGCACAAAAAAATCTTTTGTTGGTTAGAAAATCCTAGAAACCCTCTGTAAAAATCAAAGGCCTTAGGGATATGTTTTGTCCCTTCAGCTAATGAGGCTCTGTGAATGTGTGTGGTGTGTCAATTAACTGAGTAATTACAAGGGATTCCACTTTTTAAAGCTTCTTGTTGAATGAAAATTATTCTGGATCCTGAGGACGGAGGCTTTTGTAAATTTAAGTACACAAATGGTCCAATCCCATACTGTGAACTTCCAGCCTTGGCAGTGCTTCTTTGGGAAGAGCTGGGGCAAAGCCTGAGGAGGAGTCACAAAGGAGCCACCTCTGGAGCTGTGCTTCCCTGAGGACAAAGTAGACTGAAGACTCTTGCTCTGAGAAGAGGAAGATAGAAATCTTGGATAACATCTTTTTAGTTGTTTACTTGTTTTGTTTTACCTCCTGTAAAATAGAAACACCTTCCAAGTTAACACTGTCTTGCTATCTGAGCTCTTAAGAACTGAAATAAAAAAAAGCCTTTGTTGTGGGGGCTGTGAGGGAAATATTTTCTCTTCCTTTGGTTCCAGTCTCACACACCAGCTCCCTTCCCTGCCTAGACAGTCTCTGCTAGACTAGGACTGTTTTGCTTTCAGAAACAATTTTCCCCCTCTGGAAATATTCTGTTATGTCACTGAATCAAAGTCCCACATTTTGGGACAGATGATTTAAATGCAAAACCAGCATTCATATCAGACAGGGGGAAAGCAGCCTCCTTCTGATGGTGAGTTGGAGCAGCACAACTCATACAGGAAATGGAAATACAAAGCCAAGTTTTGCTTGCTGTCCTCTCCCTCTTGTTTTTTCTTTTCCTGTTTGGTTTTTTTGTTGTTGTGGTTTTTTTTAAAGCAGTTCTTTAGGGTGCCTGTGCCTGACTTTTTACCTTTCTGCTGTCACTTGAGCAATAGTGTGACACCGAGCAAAGGCACTGGTCTTTTCTTGAGTGTGAGACCTGTATCTAGTGAATAGCACACCAAAAAATGAACATGTTTGAAACAGATGGATTAAAAAAAGAATAAAACCACAAGATGCTGCAAGGGTCATATGGCATTGATACTAAGAATGCAGTTTTGGCCCATTCTACCATCTATGAGAACCCCCTCTGCATTTTCTTTTTGCAGATGTGTGTATTCAGCACATTAAAATGTGTGCTAAATAGATTGTGTGTTCCACGGGGATATTCAAAACAAGGCAGAAGTTTTGTGCTGCCAAACCTGTGTTTAGGCAGTAGGCTGGAGGAGGGGTATCTGAGCACTTGCAAAACCACAAAAAGATGTCACTAGGAGAAAATAGCTTTTTACTGACTGTATATAATTTGCAAAATGAGAGATACTTAGTGTAGTCATGCTGAAGTGCATTTGGAATTAGAATTGAGAAGCGACTTTTTCTGCTATGAAATAATTTTGGAATTATTTAAACAGGATAAAGTTTCTTTTGTAAGTAAATTATTTCAGTTTAATCAGTTAGTTTAAACTGAATCACATTTCTGTGGTTTGGGGCTTTTTTAACCTTAGTGTGCTGGAGTGTGTACTTATGATTTTGAGGCAGTTATTTTATTATCTGCCACAGAAAGGTGGTTTATGGTCCTTTTTCCTTATTCACGGTCATTAATAACATATTCAACCCATGAACGTTCAGCGATTTATGCACACTTGAGCTCAGCTGAATACTGTAATATCCCACTCTAGCCATTAAAAGCAGTTATCACAAGATAACATTAGGTCAGAACGCAGAGTAGGCTGGTTAAATTGTATTATTGATTGCTGCTTTCTGAAGATTTTCCTCAGTTGTGTTTAAACCATGTGCTTTTTCTTGTTACTGGCTTTTAGAAAAGAAGGCCTGGCAATGTTATCTGAATTGAGATGTCTTGCTTTTGAAGCCAGGTTGGAAGTACATGTTTAGATAGTTTCATTTCTTATATAGATTATCTCAATTTGTCTAGTTCCAGGTTTTTTGAAGACAAGGGTGCATCTTCAGTTGAGTCTTCCAAAGCAGAGAATATTACTCATCTACTACAGAAGTTAATGTTTCTATTAATTAAATATATTAACACAGGACTTTTCCTGGAATTTATGCAGGTGTAGAAAGCAAGAAATATTTGGGTTTACTACTGGGTTTTCAATCAGTTTAGTACTTTGTGTGTGTCCTGTAGACATTTTGTAATCTGCCACCCACCCTCCCCAGGGGGTGGATTGGTAGTGTACCAGCTGGTGTGTTCCGTTTGTAAAATGTGAGATAATCACTCCTGTAAGACCACAGTCATAATGTCTGTAGAAATATAATTGGGAACATTTAAAAAGAAATAATAAATACAAGTACCTTTTTTTTCTTCGTGTTTTCTACCCCATTCATAAGGATCTGCATATTTTTTTAATTATGCCATTGCTTTCACTGACTGTGTATATATGTGTTTGCATACATTAAGTTTCTTCTTCAAGAACAAAATTTATGTGATACTGAACTTACTGGATTCCTAAGAAAATAAATCCTTTCTCCCTCTATGTAAACTCCGATATTTGACTCCTCTTGTGTATGTATTCATTATCTTAAAATTGAAAAAACCTCTCCTCCCTGGGCTCAGAATCAACATTATTATTGAATTCTCAGGCCTAGGAGAATACTGGTTGCATTGCAAGTAAATAATTTTCTAATCTATGTGGCTGAGGAAACCATTCATTTCATACAAAAAGGGTTAATCATATTACCCCTTTTTAAATACCACTTTGCTTTGCCCTTCCTGCGCTTGCAGAAGAAGACACAATCAAATGGCAGACCTGTGTTCCTTTTCAAAAATCCCTGACAAGCCCATGACACAGGCTACTGCTGTAGCTGTACATTTCTATTCATTATTGATGACTTGGGGCCAGGCAGGCAGCACAGAACACAAGCAATATAGATTACCATACTGGGGGCTGGGTTTGGGGGGTTTCTGTCTATGCATGGGCTTCTGTGCATTTGGGTTGGGTTTGGCCTTGGAAATACTCAATGTTGAGTGGAAATCCTGCCTGAGAATAACAGCAGAAACAGATGAAATGATTTGTCATACATTTTATTAAAACAATTCAGGGCACTTACATTAAAGATAAAAAAAGGAATGTATGAGTGAGTGATCTCTCAAACTAATTGATAGTAGCTTAACTTTCCAGCAGACTTGGGAATGATCTTGAAGCATCCTGGGGGACTTGGAGGGCATTTCTCACCTTACAGAGTGCAGGTAGCACTTGGCTGATGAGACATTTTCCTGATAAAGCCAATGTAACCTGTCTAATTCATAACAATAATGACAGACAATGTGCTGTTGGTTGGATTTGGGGTGAGGAGGATAGTATCTAATTTCATGGATACTGTAGACCAAACCCACGTTTTGGGGGAGTGGAGAATTATGCCAGCACTTAAGTGATAAATTTTAGGTGGTATTTCTGAATAGCAGGTCACCAAGAGACCTTGCAATGCTAAGGAAGTGTTTTGCTACTACTGATGCATAATTAACCCTTATAGGTTTTAATTGCCACAGTGTTCCAACCCATTATATAAAGTTTTTATTTTCTTGCATTGTCAAGGAGGCATTTTACAGTGTTTATACTTGCACTGTTTGAGGTTCTTGGCTTGAAGAAGAATGAAGGAGATCAGACAGAGTTTATTTAAACATAGTGTTTATGTTGACAAAATGTGTTTTGCTTTATATGTTGGTGGTGTCTTTGTACAGAACCTGTTCTACTTGAATATTTTTCAGTTACATGGAAAGTTATAGAAAGAAATAAGTAGAATCAATTTTGATATCTCTAATTTCTCTAGAATTTCCCATCACTATTCTCTCAGGTGTCTGTAATCGTTCCTTTATGCTTCTGGGTTTTTTCACACAACTGATCATCATGGCAGGAAAAATAAATTTACAGATGAGTTCATTCAAAGTGTCGTTAATTCACAGCTTATTGTGTCAAAATAAATTTTTAAACATTGACCAGAATAAAATGGTGTCTGTTAAAGAGTGGTGAGCTCCAGTCCCAAAGAATGAAAGAATACTCTTGTGGGGACCTTGCCTGTTGGAGCTGTGACTTGGGACTGTTTCAATTCTGGTTTACATGTAGAACCCTTTAAAGCAAGGCTGGTGTAGAGCATAAAAACTACATCCTTTTCCTTTGGGAAGGCGAGGCAAGAAGCCTTCCAGTGGAAGAGTGGCGCTTAGCTACTCCAAAAAGCAGTGTCAGTCAAAGCAGAATGTTTTACTTAGGGTCTGCCTTCCATTTCTGTGGGTCTGGTTTCTTTTGTTGCGACTTACTACTCTTCAATGTGTCTCAAAATACAGAATCAACTCTCTGGCTAATTGAAGAATACAATAACTTGTGTTTTATGAGGAGATTGTTTTCCCTGGAAGGTCCCACAGCACCATCTAGTGCCATCCTGTCCTAGTGCCACATGGCTTTGTGGGAGCAGAGGTGCTGATGCTGGCATGCTTTGCTGGGAATGGCTTCTTAGTAGTTTAAATTAAAATCTGCCTATGACTTGGCATAGATCCAAATACAGGGGAAACTTAGATCCTTTTTAACTTTCTTCTTCAAGAAAGCAGACTTAAAAATTTGGTGAAAAATTACCTTTTCTTGTGAAACATGTTTACTGCTACTGCATTTTTATTTTCTACATACAAAACAAAGGAGAAATTGTGGTGCATCCTTAACACTGCACTAATATACTTTGCACTTGAAGTACACCCCAACACTTTTAATTAGGCTTATTATGTCCTTATCTTATAATATCTTTAACCCTTTTTCAAGGAAGGGCTGTGCTTACAGCTACAGACACCCTAATCCTTCAAGCTCTGTGACTTTCCTCCTCAGTCCCAATGAGGTCATATGGTGTGGAACCTGCTTGTAGTGGTAGAAATTACAGGATTGTGTCCAAGTGATTTTTTGCACAGACAAGGAGGTCACTCTGAGAAGACTAAGGGTGTGGTTGATTAAAAAGTTCCTTTCTCACTTTTATGTCACCTCTAACCAAAGTGCACTTAATACCAGTGTATAAACTCCTATCCTAACATACAGAACCTTAGTGATCTTGTTCTCTGCTGACACTCCATGAGAAATTGATTTGAGCAGGAACAGACAGTGGTTTAATCAGATGGAATTAGGAAGAATATTTGCATAGGATTAATTTTTAAAAGGCTCCATTGAGGTGGAAGGTGAGGAGGAAAGTCTTGAGGCCAGGATTGATGGTCAGCAAAAGCAACTGAAGAGGAAATGGGAAGAGGAAAATGCAGCTCCAGCAGGCTCGACAGTATCCTTGAACTCACTGAAGATGGCAAGAGGACAGCTGAGTTAAAGGTGTTGCACAAGAGAGAGGCTAGAAAAAGTTGTGGGAAGGAGTTAGAAGTTTGGTGGATATGGCTTGATCCTGTTCCAGAAACATGAGCAAAGGCCCACTGGGTCACACACAGAGCTCTGGAGCTGCTGTGGAGAGGTTGCAGCACTTGCAAAGAGTGGCCAGAAGCAGCACCCAGGATCCCACCTGTTCTAGAAGCTGTTCCACAGCCTGCTCCCACCTAACCGATGGTTTCAGGTCCTTTGGTGGAAGTGGTCATTTCCAACTCTGATTGAGACTTGTGTTGTATTTTGTGCATCATTCCAGATATTGCTCCTGTACCACCTGGGAAGCACCAAGAAGTTTTCATAGTTGCTTTAGAACTTCAGGGTCCTTAGTGCGGTGTTCTGAGCTATTCTGTTGCTGTGTAAGGAACAATTTCTAATGTGTTTAAGATGCCCTCTGCTGGGAAAGCCAGGCAAGCTGGGCTTATCTCTAGTTTTACCTTTCTAAAATATTTCTTTACTTATTCGTGGCTTAATGCTCAATGTGATACCAGAAACTCACCCCATAACTGAAAAAAATGTTCTTTCCTTTTGGTTTTATTCTTTGCACTTCATCTGTGACAAGTGTGGTAGTGTTACTGCTGGTAGTTCAGATCATGGTATTTCTTGTTTCTCTGATGTGTTTTATTGAAAGAACTGAACTCTGGCTGCTCACATTCCTTTTGATTTCATTTTTTCACACTTGTATAAAATGTAGGCAAGAGGAACATCTGCCAGTAGTAATTATTAATAAATACTGGAAATGCTTTGGATTTCTACTGTTGTCTGATGCTTGTAACCTTTTTAATATCATCTCATAATTCTTTTTTTTTTTTTTTTTTTTCAAATTAATGTTCATTCCCACAACTGGGGACACTAGATTTAGACAACAGAACAAAAGTGGTACAATGAAACAACTCACAAAGCCCTCTACATAATCTCGTAGTTAATATGAAATCTGGTTTATTTTTCCCCCTCTGATAAATCAAAAGCCATTTTGATGTAGTGTTTCTAATTTCACAGTTTTGTTATTAAAAACTAATATTGGCCTAATTGGATGAGTTACAGCTATTTTTGTGGTGTTTATTTATAATTATAGTTAAATTAGGGTTACACAGAATTGTATTTTCAATTTTGTATTGTAGTTTGTTATCTTGGTACAATATTTTCATTTTACCAAAAATGTGTGAACTTAACTTCATACTCTTTTCAATATCTTTTCAGATTTTCCTATTATTTATCATGGGGAGAATGGGTGTATTAAGCATCCTAAAAAGCATCAGTTCGTAAGCCTTTGTTCTCCCCAGCTTTCAGAACAGTCATTTCATATAGACAAGACATAAAGAGCTAAATTGCATATTTTATTTTGAATAATTGGAGTTTTATAAGCCTTCTCAGAACCAACAATGTCATTAAAGGAGCTGACAGAAGAGGGATAATATAGTAGGAGTTTTACACTTGAAATTATTTTGAAAATAATTGAATTGGAAAACAAAAGGCAAATAATTATCTGACACCAGGAGCTTCTGTGATGTCCATGGGGGAGCAACACAGGGACACAAGTTGTATCTTGGGGAAATGACTGAAATTACAAGAATATGAGAAAGCTGTAATTTAATCTCTGAGATTGCAATAGATAAAACCAAACATTTATGTCATTTACATGGGGACAATGTTAGAAACAGTAGGGAAACATGTTTTATTGTGGAAATCAATTTCAACATCTCAATCAACAGAAATTCATCATCTATGCTGCCATTTTTAAGTCAAATGAACAGCATAGCTTGTATAGCCATGCTTACAAAAATATTAAAAGCTGTTTAAAGAGCCCATTAAAAGGCCCCTGCAGCCACTGGATCCAGCTACTAAGGCACTGAAATGTTTTTGGAATAATTTCAGTTACAAACTTGAAATCTTCATGCTCAAGTGATTTAGTACTTAAAAAACTTTAAAACTTAAAAATATGTAAAATTCACAGCTGCATCTGCACCTGTTGCACCTGTTATCAGGCCCTTTTTTTGTTATGCCCCTTCAGTGCCTGCTTGTGGTTTCACAAGAACTTGCCTGATCCCAACCTGACTTTTAGTGGGTTTTGCCCTTCTGGTTTGGAAACAAGTATGTATATTTAGCACAGGGGGTTTTGTCTTGATCTGTGGTGTCTGTCAAGAGGTTCTGCATGGTTCTAAAGCTATGTGGGGATGGGTGAAAGAAGGGAGAAGGCAGCTAATTTCTGAGGATTTTGGTATGTGAAAGCTGTGTTTTAGCAGAAGGAATCATTCTATGATATCTAAAGTTAAGATTACTGCAGAGCAGTCAGACATGGGAGCACACTTTAAATCAGTTTATTCAAGATGATTAATTATGTGGTATTACAGGTTATAAACAGTGTGATTACTCAGGGGTGATGCTGTGGAGGTGTGAACAGTCTGAGGGGTGAGGGTAGTGGGAGTCTTGTGCTCCTTGATTTGAACAGACTGATAGTTGGCTCTAAGTGCTGCCGTGGTCTTTACAATCTCTGTCATGTTAGTGAAAACATGAGCAGCTGAACAATCAGCTTTTCCATCTTTAGGGGTGCCCACTTCCTTTCTTTTGTGATATTTTTTTTTTCTTCTGGGAAACATCTGTATTCTGTTAGAACTTTGGTACTAGCTGTCCTGTTACTCACAAACCTGCCTAACTCAGACCTAGAAGCACTTTTCAAGAGGCAGGGTTCTCTTTTTGAAATGTAAAACATTATAAAGTTGTCTGCAAACTTGTTAAAAATAAAGGAAAAAAAATTGAAGACATATTTCTGAGCACGAAATCAAGAAAAAAAAAAGACATAAGAAATAATACATATTTTGACATAAAGTTTCTCTCTCACTGTAACCATAAAAACTACAGTTTGTGTTTGGAACATTTGTTTATTTGTTTGTTGTGTGGTGAAGCTGGGTTTTATGATGTTATTAATGCTAACCAACTGAGCTAGTATTTTTTTAGTTGATCTTTCTTTTCAAAAAAGTGCCAGCAACTCTTGAAATAAAGTAATTTGAGAAATACTGTCGTACACAGAAGTAAGACTGAGTTTCATTTCTCATTTATGCTTGTCTTCTGATGAAATTAAGGAATGTCCATAAGCTTTTTTCTCACACCTTATGCTATCAGTAACATGGAAATGCTGCCCAGTAGGTTTTTACATAATACTGCTTACACTTCTGCTTCTTTTGTGTCCTGCTCTGATGAAGTATTCAGGAACCTCTGTAGCATTAAGCACAAGTAGGTAATTGATTTCAGAAAATAAACATTTTTTCAGGCCCTTGGTTACAAAAACATTTCTTTTTCCCTTTCTAGCCCTGGTTCTTTATACAGATCAGACAGAACTTGGGTTAAGGTTTTTCTCACTAGCAGTTGCCACATCGTGTCATACCGATGACCTGTAAGAATGATGAAAAATTGCACGGGAAATTTGTGGGTAAAGGAAACGAAGGAGAGTTCACATGTATTTCATGCCTCATTACAATAATCCCTACTTGTCTTCTACCATGTGTCCCTCTGGATCTGTGCCCACCTCTCTCTTCCTATTTGCATAATTTCATACTTAATTCTTTGCCACCATAGTTTCAAATTCATTAGGTGACTTCCCTTCCCTGTCTGATTTGGCAGCCAGTTCCATCTATTGATGTTGTATATTCTTTTGGAGGATAAACACCTCCTGATACCTGCTCTACAGCAGTGCTGTACTGGATGAAACCCATAGAAAACCTCTTAGCAACTTTATCTAATCAAAGCAAATAACAATTAAATGGCTCTCCAAGTACACCCTTGCTGTTAATATGTACATCTATGTACATGCTTGCACACACAAACCTGTATTTAAACTCTCACATAAAATCGGTTTCATGATCTTTACTGTAAGGAGATGTTTCCAAGTATCTGACTCTTCAGGCTCCTATGTAGTATCAATGTCTCATGTCAGGCTGAGAGGTTTTTTCTGCCCTTTCCACTAAAATCATTGAAATACATTCAGTCAGTCTTTCACATCAGAGGTGTAAATGGATTTCTTGAAAGTTTTTCTGCAGATAGCAAACGGCAGTCACTTTACAACTCTGACTCCATTGTGGGCAGCAGTCAGGAAGCCTAACACTTCCCCCGAACTTTGAAGATGCTAAAGCTGTGTAATGACCTTGCATTCTCAAGGGCAGATGCTCAGCTTTTGCTGGAAGTGCTAATCTACAATCTGTTTATCTCCATACACTATGTATTTGACAGCACTTGCTTGGAAGGCAAGTCAGGGAAAAGCACTGTCAAATTTAGTTCCATTTTCCTCTCTGATGGTCTCAGTGTCCAGTGGACTTAGAAATGGTCATCTCTATTTTTAATTTTTAGCTTCCCTTGTGCTTCTCAGCCAGTTGCAATCTTAGAAAGCAGCTATGGTACCAGTGTCAGAATATTCTCATCTTCATGAAGCCTCTGCTGGAGCGTGAGATGGGCTCTGGAGTAACTGTTTTCTTCCACATTTTTTTTATTCATAGCGAGTCAGACTTTGGGCGTTACCTTCAAAATGTAAATTGCTTCCTGTATTTTCTGTCAGTAGGTTTTAGACTCCAAGTGCTCTATTTGTTATTCTTTGGTGGGTATGAATTGAGATGCATCACATAATGCTCACAAGCACACTGAGGAGTGTGTTCCTAATGCAGGGGTAATGTGTCGAAGCAAGGTGCTGTGTGCAGGGGAAGGTAATGCCTTTTGTTGGACAGATACACCATGGTTGGGTAAGCCCTTCTTTATATCTAGGGCAGGAACCTGAACACAAGGGCTTCAGCACAGAAAAGCATGTCAGTGTTTGCAGGTTAACATAGAAATGGGCTTTACATCCCCAAAGTTTGTTCTTTAGCAGTTCCATCAGTTGGTTGGGTAACAGAGGTTCCCTCCCTGAGTTAATTGTGCTTTGCTTGCACCTGTAAACCAGCACATCCACTACTCCACTACTGACAGAAGAAGAAAAACCCTTTGGTTTTAATGTAATCCCTGTGGTTTTTCAAACTGGCACTCCTTATCAAAATAAAACATTAACATCAAATTACTCTGATTCAGCAACAGCATCTATTTTTTAATATGAACTTGTCTCTTCTGTCAGGTAATTGTTTAGCTTCCCAGGGAATTGTGTGTGTGTTGCAAATGGAAAAGTTCAACCTTGTAAATCCTTTCTGCAGTGAGGCAACAGGAAACCCACTTCTGATTATTAAGATCACTGGGTTTAATACCAAAATCTAGTAATAAGTTGCTAAAATTGACCTTTTGAATGCTAGATTTGCAGCATGCTCAGTCAGGAATATCTTTATGTTGTATAGGAGGATTCTCTTGCTCTCCACGTACAGAATTACAGGAAGTGTTACTCTCACAGAGGTGCAGTTTCCTTTCGTGGCACATGCCTTGAATTAGCAGTGGCTGTTGCCCACTGTGTTAATATCAGCCAACTTCTAAAGTAATTAAGTAGCAGGTCACAGCTTCCATCCCAGGGAGGAAGGACACCCTCTTGATTTATCAACAAGATAAAGAGAAAAGTTGCTTTGGTTTGGTTTTTTATCGTTGGGTTGTTTTTTTTTTTGTAACATAAAACCACTCTGAGGCATGAAACAGGTAAGAAATAGCTAATGGTGCTGAATCAATGAGTTTGTTCAGGTTCAGAGGAGAGCTGGCTGTGCTCTCAAGCTGGCAGTGTGCTCTCTTCTCCCTACACTCAGTGCTCTGTTGGAGTACGGGATGCTTTCACCTCCTGCTCCATCCATGCTCCTCCCTATGTGAAACAGCCTGAGGGTGGAACCCTGCTGCGGTGGTGTTCTGCCATCCCAAAATTAGAGGAGGCTGAGGGAGCACTCGGGCACTTGGCAATGTCTGGTAGTATTTGAGGTGTGCAGTGTAGCTGTCAGTGGGGAAAGGGGAAGAAGGGCCAAGTCTGGCTCTCGTCCTCTTAGTGGTCGTCCCTAAAAGCTGGAGTTTGGTCTCTCTGATGAAGCGACTGTGTTGTCCCTACATTACACAGCAGGGACAGATCTTGCACAGATCTTGCAGTCAGTTCTTCCTCATAGATTCTGCTGTATGCAAGTGTCAGTTCAGCCCTTGATGCCTCCTCCCTTCCTCAACTTTAGTTTCTTCCTCTCCAGCTGCTGTACTTGAACACCTATATTTCTTCATATCTGTTATCTGCATTTTGGTCTAGACCTCCTGGAAATAGTGAGTGACTCCCTGAAGCAATTTTTACTGCTTCTACTTCTCTTTTCAGTCTTTTATGATATATCTCAATTGTGACATTTGCAAAAAGATAAATTATTATGGATAGCTGGGCTGTGGGGCAGTCAGATATGGCATGTATTATTTATTTTGAAATATGTTTTTAAATTCAGCAGAGCCTTCAAGTTGCACAGCTTAACTGTTGCCTCCTTGATCCTTCCTGTCTGCTATAATTTGTGGCATTCATTTGTTGCATTTTGTTTTAGGAACACAATAGGAACTCTCTGTGGCTGATAGTCCATCTAGATGTGTGGATTTTTGTTGACCCAGAAAGCAAATACAAAACTAGTTATTTAAGGTTTTTCTTTATATTTTCTTCCAAGAGATTGAAGTAAAGCCATGTTACTGAAGGTTAAGTGAAAAGCAGGGGACAACTGGGTTTTTTGTTGAATTGTTTTTCACTTGTAGCTAAATAAAATATTAAATAAGCACCTTTTTAGATAAATGTGAGCATGTTTTGGACCTTTGTCCTTTAAAAATAAAGTTTGTGAATAGCTGAAAATCTAGCTATTCTTGTGACCTATCTGAATGAAGAATAGTCCTGGCCTAGAGAAGTTCTGAGACAGCTCTATGAATTAGCATGCATTAAATGATGGACTCATTTTATTGAGCAATAATAAAATATTGAAGTCAGATGGAAGGATAATGGGGAATTGCTATTTGCAGCTATGAAAGTGATGCATGTCATGTTAACTCCCAACCCAAACAACTCATTCTAAGATTTGCTTTCATGAAACTTAAAATCCTCTATTTTGTCCAATCATCAGCTTTAAACCTGCTCCTTGTCAGTGAAGACAACAAATCTTTTTGCTTGCATCTGCCTGGGGGATGTGGAAAGCCGAGGTGGTCCTGTGTGATTAAATTAGATGAAAGACTTGCCTTCTACCAGTGAGACATGAAGTCTAATCAAGTGAAATGAGTTTTGAGATCTCAGCTCATTTCCTTGGGGAACATCTGCTTACATTACACAGTCACGACACCTAATTCATCACAGTTGATGCAGCTTTTGCTCAGAAGAGGACCTGGGACTGGGTGGCATGGGACTTGATCAAGTCTCCCCCTAAGGAGGAGCTGCTTAGTGAAGTTAAGATACAGCACACTGAGGGGAGAGCTTTAATATGTTTTTTTTAAAATAAATGATCTTTATTTCTGTATATCACTTCTTTTAGAACAGAGGGGCTTAGGTGCAAAAAGGTAAAAAAAAGGTACTTGGTACTGATTGTATTTTATAAAATCATTGCTGTATAAATGTTAAAGAACGTGCTCAGTGAAGAGCAAAGGTGATCTTTTTACTTAATTTCTATGATGTTAAATTATGTTTGTATGTTTCCATGTACTAAGGTAAGAAAGCAAAGATTATTCTGTCTCCCTGACTGATTGTTTTTGTTTGTTTCTTTCAGGGCATTGTTATAACTCCACTTCTGCTTTTGCTTTTTGTAAGTATCATGATATTAATGTATCTTTTACTGGGTAATCTTGCACCTATTAGACATTATATTTGAAATGCAAGTTAGGGTGGTTTTCACAGTGCATGAATAATGAAGAAGATTTTTCTGATCAATATTTGAAATCAGCTGCCTCCCAGGAAGGCCATCAAAATGTATCATAGTGAATGCAAACACCACCTTCACTTCATTCTAAGATAACCAAAAGCTGTTGCTCTTACAGAAGAGTAAAATCATATGCTGTTAGTCTGGCTGGGTAAAATACAAGCACTTTCCAGATCGGGAGATAACTTGGTTGGGAGAGCTCTTGGAGAGCTTTCACTTGCAGGAACTGGACAGGATTGTACTGATCTGAAGTGGATGAGAACAACTGAAAAAGTACTATTCAGATAAACATAGCCTTGCTTTCGGGCAACTAAACCAGTGGGTATTTTTGTGGTAGAGGTTAGCAAGATTACTGGGGGCCCTGTGCATCACTAAATGTAATGCTGCTTCGTTCCTGTTAGTTCAATTAGTACCTTCAGTGAGGGCCTTGGATCCTTGCAGCTCATGGTAGAAAGGAAGGAGACCAAGCTTTATCTTCATGTTTTTTAAAGGCATGGATATTAGCATACAATGGAGAGGCTTTTGCAGGTGGGTGGTGGTGTTTAGTAAATCCCTTCTCAGATAAGATGTCCTGGTGCTGGCATAAATGGTGTGATGTGGTGCAAGTTGCTGAGGCTGTGGCTTTGAGAAGGAGCAGGGAATATAGGCTGAAGTACTTGAAGGATTTTAAGGAAGACATACATTTTCTTTTATGTTTGTCTTACCGATGGCTTTGTATGTAAGTCAGCACACTGGAAAGGGGGGGAAGTGGGAACTTGGTCTGAAACAATTTGTAAGTGGCATGCAAGGGATGCACTATTTATAGCAGGGATGCTTAAACAACATATGGACTGTATACAAATATATCAGTATAAACTGGGATAAATAGTACTGTGAGAGTGGCTGCAACATCAATTACTGCCTCAGAATAACTGTGTGGGAAGATTTTTATTTTACTAGAACAAGTTGTAATTCACTGATGTAGCGGTGTTTACACACAAACTGCTTTCACCATATTGTATATATTGATACACACAAGCAAACCTTTCTCAGTACACCTGGGACCATAGACTTACTGTAGGTAGAAAAAGATAACTTTTCTTAAAAAAAAAAAGATGTATGTTTTGTTATTCTTGCACTGAATATGTTGATTCAGGATGGTCTTCCTCACTATTTTCCAATCCTCTTCCTGCTTGTGTACAGAAAGTGTTTCTTCCACAGGCATTCGTTCAGAGACAGTGCCCTTGTTCCTAAGTGAAACTTCAGCTCTTTTTACTTTTGCTTACTGGTAGCTTTCACCCTGCTTTACTTCATTGAGTTTGGTGCACTGAATAGTAAAAGGGTATTTTCTGCAGAAACTGAAATGCTAGGGAAAGATCTGTATATCTTTTCAAGCAAGATAAAGTTCTTTGGTGTCTTTGTAGGCAGATAACAAGATATTCTGCCCCATAAATTGCAGTTTTCACTGTTATTTCTCAGAAGAGGAGGTAAAACTTCATGTATGCAAGAACAGGAAGGCAAATCATGTCTGTTCTTCCTACCAGCCCTGGAAAGATTTGTATGAGAAGTGTGTAAAATTCACATTAATTGTTGGGTGGTTTGTAACATGACTTGGACTTATTCTTCTTGAGGATGATACACATATGAATTGCTTTGTCATCAGAGTGATAAACAAGCTAGTCTGGGGATGAGGGGAGTTACAAAAACTGAGGGGTTTTGTCACAAAGCCCAAAACTTGAGGACTTCTCTTGTAGTATGTAAATATTTAAAACTTCTTGAGGTCATTGTTGAGGGTTTCACACATGAGGAGCAGTGTTCTGGTCAGCCCAGCTAAGTTAACACTTAACACTTTGCTAAGTTGAGGTCTGCCTTGTCTGAAGTTTATCCAGTGATAGGTAGTTAGGACAGCTGAACATGCACAACCTGAGTTCCCACGTCCTGTGACAGTCTGTGGTATGGACTGATGAAACCTTTTTTCTTATGAGCCTCTCTAGTTTTCCTCTGAGTTTCCTTGATACATCTGGCCTGGTGAACACACAGTGGATTCAAGTACACAGTTGACATGTTTCTGTATGCTTGCTTACCACCTGCAGCTTCATCATTTCCTGTGGTACTGTGGAGTTACTGTGGAATGAGGAACACTGACTAGAAAATTCCTGATTATCTTCTCTGAACCATTCATCAGTTTAGTCATGCAACTTAGCCTTAATGCTTAATTAATACAGGATGGAATGTTCAAGTTCCAAAATAAAACTTCCATTTGCCTGTACAATAACTGAGCTGCTGAATGCTGTTCATGGACCTTTCAAGTCAACCTCATCAGTGAATTTTAGCTCCTGAGTCTGGTACTCTAGAGCTTTAACTCTTCCACAGAGTTGTGCTATGAATGTCTGGATGCTCTGTTGCATTAGTGTTCATATTTGTTATTCTCCCTGTGTACAGTGCATAAAATACCTTTAGTGCTGCCAGAAGTAAAATACATTGTTGTCTAGTAGCTTGTTTTTGTTATATAGCTTCACCTGAGGTAGCAGTTATTGTTTATATTTTGCCCTATGTGCACCAGAGAATATAATGTTCTGAGCTGCCTTTTTGTTCATAATTGCCCAGTAATGTAAATATAAATTGTCTAAACAACATTGATAAAGGCATGTTGAATCTATAATAAATAATGCATTTATTGCAAATAATTTATCATCTTAAATGAATGGTATTGAAGAGGAAGTCAGTTACATTTCTTAGAAGTGTATTTCTTCTATGAAACTTCTGGTATAAAGCTTACTCAAAATTAACATTCTAAGAGGTTTGGATTAATTTAATGAAGCCTTAAATACTGTGCCTGTAATTACTGGACTGTATGAGCATGGTTAGCTAAACTTTATAAAGAAATTATAAACTTATAATAAATTTATAAACTTTGTCACAGATACCTCTGATTAACGTTTTACCTAATAAAAAGCAATTGAATCTTTCTTCCCAGATATGTTAATCAGCACTAACATCATCCTCATATTAACCCTTGTTATTAACAGTTAATATGCCCTATTCCCAGAAAAGATGTTACAAATGGCCAGTGTCCCATAAACTGTATATAACTGGAGTTCATATATGTGGTGAGCAGAAACAAAGCAAGTTAAATCAGTTTCAAGTTAGCATGAGGTTATGCTGTTTGGTATTTACAGCACTCTGCAATGTTTCATTACCAATGATTAGGAGGCTGTGTACCAAAGTATTCAGAGGTGAGACTGTCCATCTCCTTCTTGTCACTTCGCACACTTAGCTGAAGCCAGAGTAGCAGATCGATCATGAAAATTTTTAGAGCAGAAAAATAAGTTTTGTTTTCTCCAAGATTAGTTTTCAAAGTAGCAAAAGTCTTAAGTGTGTGAATCTACATACTTCTATTGAAAATCATCAAAAATATTACAGATAAGCCAGTATTTTACATTTTTATGTACTTCACATTCTTCACATGCCTGCAGAGCAGTTAATGTGGAATGTTAAAGACCCAATAAAAAATTCATGTGTATTTTTAAAGATACACTTCGCAAACCTTCTGTGTGTCTGTCAGGCGTTGCTCCCCCATTAGCTCTTTTGCCAATAAAACTACCATGACATTTGTGTCAAAACAGAATCTTCCCAAGGCTTTAGCGGTTTGCTCCTGTTCCTGATTTCTGAATTTTTATTTTTTTTGTTGATGTTGTAGTGCTGATGTCATAAGTAGTGGAAAGTAGCACTGCTGAAATAATTCAGGAGTAGACAAGTGAAGGAAATTTAGTTCAAGTACCACAGAGAAAAGTGAAATAAATAAAGTGAGTAAAATTAGAAACTTATTTAAATGCTGAAGAGTTTTCGCTTGTATTCACAAAATCTTTAAATTAAAATACTGGTCCAAAAGTTGTTGTTACATCTCAGATTTTTTTACCAAGTCTACGCCAATCCCATTAATTCAGATAAATCTGTTTAGTAAAAGGAGCTGTCAGTACTTTTTTGTCTTTAAACAGAACTTCCACACACTATGCCTTATTTTTCTTCTCAAGCATTTGGTAAATGAGAGTTGATACCAGTCAAATGAATCGTTAAATATGCAAATATCTTAGTAGCTGGAAAGCCTTGGAAGTTGATAAGGAAGTTGCAGCTAATGGATTTCACTGGTATGTGACAAAAGGCTGATTACAGTGGGGGGGAAGAGAGGGGGAGTAGCACAGTGCATTAGCTATTAACAGATCAACTCATTCATGTGGAAGATTTAAAGAGCATCATTATTTCTTCCTGGTTATTTATCTCACGGTTTCCTTTCCTCTTTAATCATTGGGAAAACAAAATTCTCTGATCTGATCCAAACTCTTTACAATTAACTACAACTTTTCAATGACTGCTATGAAATATTTATTTAATAATTTTATTGCTTTTCTTCACATTCACCTTTTTTGGCTTTGTTATTTAAATTGGAGCAAGTAACAGAGAATAATAGGGACCCTTCTTGTTCCTGACTCACACATGAAATACTGTAGATTTTTCTAGGTGTTTTTCTACATGTTATTGCTCTTGAGATTTTCATCTATAGAAAACTAGGGGAGCCTTTGAAATGTGCAACCTGCTTCACCATGGGCAGAAGTTAACCACACCTCTTTAATAGGATCATAGAGCCAGGCTACCAGGAGAATCCCATCCTGACTCACCCAATCCACCTCTTTTCCATGCTGTGCAATTCACTTCAGAACTGAGCATCATCCAATCTAAAAATAAGGGATTTTGCTCTCCCTCCACCCTTGCAGTACTAGAAACTTGTGTCTGTGATGAACAGAAAACTAATTTCCAGTAAGTACTGCTTAAAGATGTGTAATCCATTTGTCTTTGTTGCCAGTATTACACATCTGAATAGCACTTCTCTGAAATTTATCACCCTGGCTCTGACTTTCTTTTTGCCAGCCTTCAATCAGCTAGGCTAAACATGCCATGCATTTCTAATCTTTAAATTCATAAAACAAATCCCTTAATCTGAGGTGTTTTGTGCACCTGCTCCAGTTTTAATTCCTTCTTCAGCCCAGGTAATACAAATCCTGCACAGTTGTGCAATTTGCTTCACCAAGGGCTTATCCAGGCCTCATGTAATGTCTCCAGTATCCCCTATCTCGACTGATTTATTTCTTCTGGTACATCACAGTTTTCTTTTTCAGGGATAAATAATATTCATGGTTCTTAACTACACTGTGTTGACTAATCTGTGTCTTTGCAGCTAGTCAGCCCCTTGTTTGCAGCAGAATTTTTGGATGCTAGTCCTTAAGTCCCAGGTCTCCAAGGGTATAACTCTAATTCCCATTTAGGTGTTTCTGGGTTGTAAACTTGATCTTGTTTCTGTACATTAACCCTCCAGATCATTGCACCAGAGTTAAGTGGAAGAGTAGGTCTGGTGTATTTCAGATGAAGAATACCTATGGTTATTTTTATGGCTCTATAAAAGGCTTTAAAATCCACAGGTGTGTTTGAATTGGATTGGTATTTAATGTGTCATAGGGGAACCCAAAGGAGATTAGGCATCTGTGATCATTTTAACAAGGGAAACCCAAAATATACAGTCTCATTGCCCAAGCCAGGAAATTTTTAAAAAAAGTCAAGTTTGTCAGCTTTTGTTTTTCCATATTTCTGAATGTGAAACTTTGATTTTTTTATTATTTTTTTTTTTTTATTCGGCAACAGAACTGGAGGTTATATGTAGACAAATAAATACTTGTTCATTTGTGCCAAATCAACTCCCACAGCCACACAAGCATATAGAATATGGAAGAATTTGCAAAATATATCTGATTGTTTAGCAGAACTGGGGCCTTAAGTTTCATTTTTAAGAATAATAGCAAAAGATCTCTTTATTGAAATACATGACTGCCAAAGCATTGGATGCAATCTCTGTTGTACCTTTGCCCTTTTCTGAGGGAAGAAACAATTTGCAGTTTTTGACAGATGTATTTAAAAGCTTTGTTTTTAAATTTAAACATGTTCTGTAGAAACTCCATTCTCATTGATGTGCCTCCCCTTCCCGTCCACCCATTCCAGGTGGATTCTTTCGGTAGCAGTCAATGGCTCTTGGTCAGAGGCTGGGAGCTGGCATGTCTTACGCGGCTTCTCTGCCTTACCGAGAGGTCTGAATGCGGTGCATGTGAGTGCCTGTAAAGCAGGGGGGTGGGAAGGACACCCCAGTGGCCTGTCAGCTCTGTTCAGATGTTAGTTAGGAATGACCTCTTTCGACCTCCTACCTGAAATCTGGAGCTGGGCACCGTGGAGCTCACAGGAGCACGTCAGCGCTCTTCCAACCGCTCCCTGCTTCCCAGAGCCCCAGCATCATTACTGCCCATGGCAGTTCCCATCACAGCATTTCCATCTCTGGGTTACTGAGGGAGACCTTGTTATCTTTCTGTAACAAGCTGCAAGGACTGGGTCAGGATAAGGGCTCTGGAAAGACTCCAAAACAAGGGAGGGCTTTGTTCAGCAGGTAACTCTTGTTCACTGCCCTTCATCACTAACCTGGATCCCATCCACATCTTTTCCAAAAGTGCATTGCATTCCGTGGCCTTTTTGTAATGGGCTTGCCATCCACAACAGGACATAAAGGGTTTGGGGCATGGGGTGCTCCAGACAGGCTTCTGAGGCAGCTGGATCTGGGCTGGATGAGAGGAACCAGAAGTGGTGGCAACACAGCATTGAATGCAAAATTTAAGGAGGGTTTCAGGTTAGCCAGACCTTTCCACCAGAATGTGGAAAAGAAAAGCATAAAATTTAATGTCTTGTGTAACAGAGCAGCCAGTAGTGCTCCTCCCAATCAGTTCTGCCCTCTTTCCACCCCTGCCTCACTTCCTCCTCTGTGCTCAACAACTGGTGAGGCTGAAGCTGGTTGATGGTGTGTGAAGAGCACAAAGACACAACCTGAGGAAGCATTAATTGCAGGAGAGCACTGGGAGAGTAAAAGCCATCCTCAAATCACAGCCTGCTCCAGTGTGTGCAGCACATGTGTCACTGGGCTGTAATTTGGTGGGACTGGGAGGAAATGTTTCTTCTGAGTCCATCCAGTGTGGGCGTGGGAACACCCACTGTGATACCTGCCTGGTCAGCCAGAAAGATGAGAATGGAGCATTTGGCTTGTGGAGACAGTCTAGGCTGGGAGATGGAATCGTCTTGTTTTTATGTAAGGAAGGTTAGGTTTTGCTCTTGCCTTTTTTACCATAGCCAGTTAAATAGTCTTTTAATTAAGGATAAGCCAGTGTTTCTACCACAAGCTCATAAAGAAACCCACTAAATTATTTGTTGTTTTTTTTTAAAACACACAGTCTCTTGAGAAGAAAGGTCTAGGACTAAATTAGCTAGAATGCTGCAGGTCAGGTTTGAAGTACTGCATGGTGACAGAATTGTTTGGGAAGATTTGCCTAGATTTATCTTTCTGCTTATCTGAGTTACCCTGCTGAAATCACTCTGATTATTTAAGTGAAAAGTGTCTTTCCCCAATCAAGAATTTTTAGGGTCTTTTCTTGAATAGTGAGTCCATTAAAGCAGGGCTGGCTTATTACATTACTAAACCTCTAGCTGAAATGTTGCTATCCAGAATGGTTTGTAACAATATCTTCACAATATCAAACTTTTAAAAATGTTCCTAAATAAGCATAAGCAATATGGTGGCATGAAATAAGTGGCACATTTTATCTCCCATATGTCATTCCAATCAGGTAGGGGTGGGGTTTTTTCAGCTATAAATCAGCAGTTTGATTTTATGGTGTTTTTATGCCAGTTCTTACAGTATATCTGTTTGTCATTGAAGAAAGGTTAATTTTTAGGCATAGAGATTATTATAACAAGGAGGGCAGCCAAAGATAATCAACTGTTTTAACATAATACTAATTTCTGTGCAATGCACATCATCTAGATAGTTAGCTTTTTAAAAAAACCTTTCATGACAGCTAATGGAGCACAGAACTTAACTTGATCCGACTGAAACCTGAGCGACATCCTAATTATTCTCAGACGGAATATTTGCATTTTGTAAATTTGTAGGAAGGTTTGATTAACATTATATCAAGGTTTTTGTTTCCTCTGTTCCTCAATTAACACTTCTCTTTCTCAAAACAAGTGTGGAAAGCATATCCAAAAGATCAAAGGAATTCTGGAACCCAGGCAATGTCTGAGAATCCATGGGACACTTAGAGTCGTCAGCCTGATGAGTTTTCGTGCTACAAATGTTGAGAAGGCCCTGGTCAAAGTATGCTTCCATTTGCTGTGGGTTCTTTAGTATTTTTGATTCCTCATGGTTAGCCACCATATGTTCAGAGTCTGGATCAAAATGCCCTTATTTTCTGTGTGATTGAGAAGTTCATGACTTCTCTTTAGCCTATATCTTATCTTCTGTGTCTTTCTCAGGAAACAGATTTAAGGTTAAGGTAATACAAGAGTTGATAGAAATAGTCTAACAGATAGATTTTGATAAAAAACAGCCCACTGAAATGATTGTAAAAATATACAGAAGGGAAACAAAGTTTAAAAGTCTGTTTGAAGACATAATATCAGTACTTTTAATTCCATTTATAATTATGCAAAAAGCACAACAAAAAAAATACCAAGAGCCCCAATTCCAAAGGAGAATATATCCTTATATATACACTAAGTATAAGTGCTTAAAAATTCCCAACAGTTTGAAGACACTGCATTTGAAGTAATATTTTAAAAAGCTGGCATGGCTATGCCTTTTTCAGCAGTGTTATGCTGCTGACTTAGAAACTGATTATGCATCCACTGAGCATAAAACTTAAAAGTGGTGAGCAAAGTCCAATCAACATTTTTATAGAAAAGCACAGGAGTCACTGCCAAAGTGTCATAGTTCTGTGAAGCTGTGCAAGCGTCCTGGCTTGCTTAGATTGGCTCCTCTGTGGCCCAGGCAGATTTTAAAGTTTAAAAATCTTCACTTTCACTTGAAAAGGCTTCCTGGAATACACAGTAAGTAATGCTTTTAGCTTCTCGGCACGTAACAATAAGTCCAAATACAATTTAAAAAACTAAGAACCACTTTAAAATTTCAGAAGCTCCTTACAAGAATTAAAACAACAAGGAGATCATGAGTGGGATGATGGAGGTCTGTGCTCTCTGTAGGGAGACACTCAGAGTGCCCTCTGTCCCTTGGGAATGTTGGGAATGTGCCTGCACTGCCAGACTTTGGGTACTCGTGGGTGATCTAAATCTTCTTATGCAAGCTTTTGCTTCTCCCTCTTGACTCCGTGGGAAATTTAGGCTCACTTAGTCCCTACCTGCAGACCAAAGTTCTCAGCTATGGCACCATTCTCAGGTGCCCTCCCATGTGCCCACATTATTTAAGCTGGAGGTGACGGTGACGAGATGTTGTAATTTATTAAATGGTCAGTGTGAATCTTAGCTGATGTTGCCAGTTAAGGTAGCACATAGGAAACAGCCAGATCCTGTACATTCCTCCTGAGACTCTCCACCCAGAGTGTACTCAGAAAGGGACATATGAAATCTGGTGCCATTTGCCTGCACAAAAAGCTCAGTTTGCCCAGAGACATCCCCCACAGACGTGTTCACCCATTTCCCAAGCGGTGCATATACAAATGTACAGGTACAAAAAAGCAGTGCTGTTGGACATTTCTGCATAAAGTAAAATACTCCACTATATAAAATTTTTGATTTTTCTGTTCTTCAAATTTATGAAGAATCTTGTTTTATGCCAAACCCATTTGTATGGCCATATGTTAATTATTCAAGGCAGACTTGCAGAAAGTTACTAGATTGCACAATTACCTTGTCTGTCATGCAGGTAGCTTGGAAAGGAAGGAAAGTGTGAAAAGTATAATTCAATCTGAGTATCTTTTATGAGAATCATGTAAGTAAGAATGCTTTAGGAAATCAGCTTCATTTAGATGGTGCTGAAAGGATTCTGCATTCTATTCTCATTTTGAGAATCTTTAAAGTGAAGTGTAAAATATAAAATAGAGTGGATCTGTGAAAACCTTAATGTTGTGTCCTTTGCCTCATTGTGAAGCAAGTGGTGGTCTATGGGAGCTCTGACAATGCTATTCAGTCTTCTTGGTGTGTTCCATTGCTGTTAAAGAGGTGTTAAATTACATTAAAGGAAACTTTCCAATTACCTAGCCTAGAACAAGTCCAATCAGAATGTAAAAAATACTGTATATTTTCCCAAACATTCTGAAGCAGGTTCCAAAAATCCCGCTGATTGTGTGTGTTCCTGTTTTCTACCTGAAACTTTAAAAAAAAATGCTTCTAGCATTTACAATTATAGTTAGAGAAATCACCTACTTGAAGACTAAGCCTGTCAGTTCAGTTGTCTTAACGAAAGAATAGCTCTGTACTGCCAGTATATCCCCCTTTTAATGGTACTGAAATAAAACACGTGAATGTTGTCTTCACTATTTCATTATTTTCATTTATTTATTGAAATAACTACACCCACTTCTGTTGCTTGATGTTTGTATAAATGGCAAAGTAAGTCGAGCTAACTGTTTGGTTAGGAGGATTCACTCCCTGTCTCTTTAGACTATCATCCTACAAATGCTTATATAATTTACTTGGCATGTATGTGTAGCAGGTTTTCAGTTAAATGAATATTGATGGAAATATTACCCTAGGTTATAAAATAATCAGAGATTGGTTTAGTTCTGTTTTGTGGAACACCAAATGCTTTATTGTGACTTAACTATTAAACATGTGTGCAGCTTCTTCCAGTGCACATAGTTCCCAGTTTTTATGTGTAAAATAAAATCCATATTAGTGTGTGATATCTGTGTATGAAATTTGCAGAGACTAAGAAAAAATGCAATGTTAATGGTATATCTTTATTTTGTAGCTTGGATCATCCTCCTCTGTGCCTTTTACATCCATATTCTCGCAGCTGTTTATGACTGTTGTAGTCCCTCTTATTATTGGACAGGTATGTCTTTTAAATATACATTCTTATTTAAAAAAACAAGATAAAGAGAGCTATCTTAAAGACAGACTGGCAAGCTGATAAGCTGCCACATAGGAACAGCCTCAGGATAGTGAAGTCTAATATCAGGGAGAAGATGCTACACTGCTCCCTGGAGCCACATTGATCTTTGTTGAGATTGAGCATCTGTCCCTCACTACCACAAACATACGCTCCTGCAGAGCGAGGAGGGAGCTTGTGAACATAAAGTGGGAAAAATGGCAGCCCAGGCTGTGAGAAATTCCAGCCCCATACAAATGAGCATTGAGAATACTACACAGTCCTTTTGTTACATGCCCTTTGCCTGGTGTTGAAGGAAGTCCTTCCTCCCTGTGTAGTATCTACTAATAATTACAGGAATAAAAAAAATCTCAACATTAATAAACATATAAAGGCTAAGCAGTCACAAGTTAAGAAATCATTAAATTAAAGCTGTTCAAGCCATTCTGCTTGTGCTTTGCAATAAAGGGTTTAGTTGCACAACTGCAAACTATTTTTACGTGACTTCTCTATCATGTTACACTGGGTGGAAGATATTTGTGAAATGAACAGTTATTCAATGTTTAATTTTATATTCATTGTTCATATGTTCACACAAAGCTTTATTTTTCATGGCATGTGATTAAAGTCTTCCACTGAATGTAAAAAATGCTAATTGCATATGTAAGGTTTTCTGTGATCCTTGTCTTCATGGTGTCTGTTTGTTCACAAATGTTAATATTAGTTATTTTTCCTCCCATGTCATGGTGGGAAACCACAATTATAAGACCAAAAGTTGTCATAACTGTTGCCACTGTTTTTGGACTCTGTAAGTCTAATTTTTACTTACTTGTAAGTGGTTGTTGTTCTCAGGCATTCAGAATGCACAGAGGGAATATCAGTAGGATTTGCAGCTCATTCTAGCATCCAGTTGAACTCTGGTTTGCAGCTAGCACCTTCTGAATTTTGTCAGCCTAAAGCCGACTTTGAAATGGAAAGCATGATTAAAATACAGGCAAATGAAAGCAGAGGCTATAAAGGAGCACCTTGGACAAGGTTAGGAATATCTGTCATTGCCTGTGCTACATAGGACAATCAGTCTTGTATCAAACTATACTTGCACATTTCAAAATCGGCATTTACTGAAAGTTTACAAATTCCTAGTGAAGTTTCTTTTGATTGAAAACACGCATTGAAGTCTAATAAAGGGACGAGGATGATGACAGCATACTTGCTGTATAACCTCTCTGCAATCATATCATCTGGAAAGTGGACACGAGCTCTATGTTCCTGAAGGCTGTGGAACTGCTCTCATGCTTTGAATTAAATGCCAGAGAGTTGCCTTATTAGTTAGGACAAAGGGTTGCTAGTTAACCTATCTCTGCATTGCATTCTTACCTCATCAAAATTAAGTGTCCACCAAAAGCAGACAAGCAAATGTACTTGAATCCTCTTCTGAAAGGTCCAAGCACTGGAAGCTGTTAGTCAGAAGCCTTAGTAGAAATTGCTAAGAAACAAATACATGGCAGCAGATTTAGCAATAAAATGTCCTATAGTCATGGAGCATCAGCAGCTGTGCTGCAATGTAATAAGGCCAAAAATGATGGTAGATTGTTGGACAAAGTGATGGCAAAATTTCAAGAGAACTTTCATCTGTATATATAATGGAATGTTACTTTGGAAAGATGTTGTAAGAAATTAATATGTGAGCTAATTGGTGTTCTTTCACCTCTAAGAAGTGATAAGGCTGAGTATGATGAATTGAGCAGTAGGCATATGGAACAAGTGCTGTGTGTGATCAGAAGATTGAAATCAGAAGAGTAATGAGACTTAACTGAGATGGGATTTAGGAGTTCTGATAAAAACTGAAAGAAAAAATAGAGAATCTTAAAGCTTGTGTAACCTAGTGACAAATAAATAGTTTGGGTTTTTATAAATATGCTTCAGCAAGAAATAGGATGATTCTTCTTTAAAAGTTGCTGGAAGTGAAAGGTCAACAGAAGTTGCTCACATTTCTCTAAGCATAAAGACTTTGTTTCTGAAGTTACTGCACTTGTCTATATCTGTGCAGAGGATGTGGAAGAGAAGAAATGCTAATGAGAGCTACAGATCAGAAATGCCAGTGGTTTAGGTAGAGCTGTACAAAGGTAAACCAGCCTGCCCAGATAGGAATAGAAGCCTTTTTTGAAGGTGGATATCCAAAAGTAATGGTCTGGAGACAGGGAAGACTATGAGCAAGAAAAGGACTGATCCCAGGAGATGCAGTGATGGGTTTACTTGCCCTTCATCTGCTCCAATTAAATGGGAAGTTTTGCCCTTTGTTCACAGACCACCACTGACTCATCACTGAACTGTTGCCCAGCATGTGGCACAGGGACATGTCTGTGAATCACAGGTCACTCGCTCTGCGATTCCAGATGTGTTAGGAGATAATGGCCCACAATTCCTGAGTGATGCCTTCAGCAATTAATTTGAATTTATCATTTCACGCCCACAACTTCAGTTCCTTACCACTTGCAGCCATTCTGTTCAGCAGATGAGTCAGTGGAAGAATGCCTGGTGAAGTTACCTGGTAGCAAAGAACTTTATTGGGGTAAAAAAAAACCCCAGGCTTGAAACCTGCCTTTTTGGAGGATTGCCTCTCCTCAGCCTTCCTAACTCATCTGTGATCAACGGGGGCTTTATCCTTGAACCACATCAGTGTGAAACAGAGGAGGCTGCTTGAAGAAAGCGTTCTCCAAGGGCTTTATTTTCCTTAAAATAATCTTGCCTCTGGAAAAACCTGTGTTGCCTAAATGCTCGTTTCCTGAGCAGGCTGCAGAGCTGGCTGTTTGAGCAGCCCCTGGGATATAAGTAAAGCAGATAAGAAGGTGCTTTTAGATTTGTTTGGGGTTTTTTGTTTGCTTTATGGCAAAATGTATCAAAAGTTTTGGTTGCTTGGCTAGCTTGTCAGAATTTTTGATGATGGGTGGGAGAAAGAAGTCACAGCAGTGTAATTTGATGCTTATTTTCTACTGTTTTTTGAATAATTTTTTGGCTTTTTAGGACTACTATTGACAGGAGTCAAACATGCTCTTCTAGCTGCTGACATTGAAATGTGTAAAGGGCTGCAGGTACAGGCTCTGCTCAGGTGGTGGCCCATTCTTTAGGGAAAGGAAGAGCTGTTAAAGGAGGACGAAGATATTACGTTATCAGAAAGGCACTGAGTCTCACAGATAGCAGTGATTGATAGATGGTCCCCAGTAAAGAGAATCGCTCTGTTCTTTGTCAGAGATGTGCAGGTTGTCTGAACCTAAAAAATGTTGTAGCCTGTGTCCTCAGTGTCTGCAGATGTGTTCTGCTAATTGACAGGTTGATGTTACTCAAATCAGTATTGATAGTATAATATTGCATTTGTATTTGTAGAGTAACGAATAAGGCCCTTCTGACAAGAGGTCTCGAAAAGGAACATAATCTATAGTATTTTATAAAGATTTAATTTACTATAAGCCTTGAAGATCTGTAGTGGGTGAGAGCTTGTTATTTGTGCATCACTCTTCTATACCTCTAAGGGGAATTTGAGAATACTTGTTATACAATAAACATGGTAATAGATATTTCATGGAAAAGATTTTTGAATCTGCTCTGGCAGCTTGAAGTTCTGATTATTTTTTATCTGGGTAGCAGAGTCCTAGGTAAGATTGCTGCTCTTGAGCTGTTGTGATTTTCCTACAATCATTGTTTCCCTGTCCATAGATATTGGTAATACTTCTAGGTATCAAAATGTAAGGTTTTGAGAAATATCCAAGCAGTTTCATCATAACCAGTTGTGAGATTTAGCTGGCAACTGTTGTTTCTTTGCTTATTTTTTTCTTCTGAAGTGACAGATAACAGGAACAGTGAAACCCTCTGCAATGTTTCCTTTTCCCTTTTTGCAGACTTTCTCCATTCCCTACACCTAAGTGCTTATGACAGACTTTTATTTTATGCTTTATATTAAAGAGTGATTTATGATTAAATGTTAATGAAATAGAATTTTCACCATGCTTTCATTATATTCTACTAGTTTGAACATTTTTCAAAGCAGCACACCAAAACCCACTGTTTTCTATGAATAAATAATAAAAAGCTTGTCTGTACATTATCATTCATGCATTCTCTAGTTGCCCCATTGGTAATTTGTCTGCCAGCATAAAGTGGGCACTTCACATTAAACAGACCTTAACTAAAGCTAAAATTAATGTTATGATTCTGTGTAGTTCTTTTTCCCAAATCTATAAAATGAAACCAGTTGTACAGAAATCCTCACTGAATCTAGTCACACACAAAAAAAACTCTTGATGTGCTACAAGTAAAGGATTTTAAGTGCCTTCTGCATCGTTGCCCAAAATGTTCCAGAGGAGCCCTATCAGCATTTGGGAGCTGTGCTTATAAACACAAGTCTGAAAGGGTGCTATGTTGCAATACAAGGTGTAAGTGAAATTGAAACTAAAAAGCTTAGCAAGGTATTTATTTTTAAAGAATGAAAAATGGAAAGGGAGAGGTAGGTGGCATCTGATAGGGAGGAGAATTAACTATTTAACTAAGGTGCTGAAAACAAAAATTAACAGAACTGTTATCAAAAAAAAAGGGGGGGAACAGTGTCAAATCTTTCTGTTCTTGTAAACTAAATCCACATAAAAGTAGCCCTGATTCTCTTCAAAGTCCAGGGGAGCTGCAGGGAGGAGAGGTACCCTGGGAGATGAGCTCTCCCAGGAGCTTGTTGCAGAGGACCAGAAAAGTGGATAAACAGCCTTGAGAGCACAGTTCACTCCCTACTAACTCCTGACTCCAACAGGGAGCAGAGCCTCCTTTCCACAGAATGCAAAATGTGAAGGAAACATACTGCTGCTGCAGGCATCCTTCACATTTTTACTGTGTTGTACCTGTTTATAAGGTTTTAAAACAACAGTTGTAAATTACCCTAAACTGTGAAAGTTAATTTTGAAAATGGCCTCATGTGGTTTTTATAAACCTTGCTTTAAAGGTGTATACGTGTCGGGAGCTACCTCTTGGGAGTAAGCTGACTGACATAATGGAGTAAGATAGCTTTTAGGGGAGGGAATTTGGTAAGCTGAGGTAAAAAAAACATGTTGCTTGTAGAAAAAGATTTTTTTTTTTTACCTCACATTGCAAAATGATGGGCTTTTTACCACCCCATCTTCAGAAAAGAAATGTTCAGAAAATAAATACTAGATTGCACACACTGTAGCATAAGGACAGATTCGACATTTGTTGGTGTCCTAGGAAAGCAGGCAAAGCATCACAAAGTTTGGAACTTTACAGCAGCATTCAGGATCAGGTTGGAATTTATACCTTCACACAGATAAAATCCCTGTGAAATTATCAGGGTCTGGCTGAAGTGGTGGAAATTTTGCTTTGGAATAGGGTCTGTGCATTTGAACTGGCATGCAGACCATGTATATATGGAGGCTGGCTATGCTATAGAAATCTGTGAAGAATACTTATCATCTTATCTAATTTATACAACCCAATTAATCTCTCTTCTATTCCAAGTTCTGATTCTTTATATTGGTTTTTACAACTTCTCTCATCTTAGTTGATTTTCTTCCCAGTTTTCTCACCTTCCGTGTCTTACAGGCTTCACTGACTGATATTCCTGATATTCCCTGCAATTGTCTTTCTTGTTTTGCCATCACTATATAAGAAGAGATATGAAAAAATTACCGGACCATTGAAAATATCTATCCTGACTCAAAGATTTTCAAAAGAAAATTTTGTGGTTTGGACTTCATTACATAAGTCTGTTGCTATAAGCAGTAGTACTGTAATTAAGAATGAGTTAGGAATCTTACCTTAGAAGACAAGTAAGGTAACAGCTGTATTTAGGTGTGGGGATAATCCAGCAGTTTCAGCTTGTTTACTCACATGTTTGAACACAAGGTAAAGGTGACTTGTGTTTCTCTGTTGAGGTGGTAAAGCCCCAGCTGTTTTTCTCAGGTATTTAGAAGAACCTACCAATACACAATAAAAGGAGCAGAAGTGCAGTAAAACCACTGTAAATTCTGTTGAAGAGGAAGTCAGTCCAAAAGAATTGGTAGAATCAGGAAAAATCTATTTTAAATAATGATGTAAATACCAAGAAAGCCTCTTGTATATAATGGAAACAGAAAAGGTGACTTCTTATCCATTTCCTCGGGGTTTTTTGGGTTTGGGTTGTTTGGTTTGTTTTTTGTTTGTTTGTTTGTTTGTTTTCATTTCTTGGGTTTAATAAACAAGTAAGCTACAGATCTAGATAATTTTTAGGAGATGAACTGCATGACTAATGTCAGAAATTATTCCATTCCCTATAAGGGCGGGAAGCTCCTTGCCCTATGTAGTTCAATTAATAATGAACATTAATGAATTACACTGTTTATTGCATTTTTTATCTTGTGTGTCCAGCGCTTGAGCAGACAGGTGGAAATGGTTTAGCTGTATTTTACTGACAGATTTCTCTGGGCATACAGTGTGGCTGTTTTGAAGTTACAATTAGAGAAGTGAATTGTTTTTCTGTAGCACACCCTCTGCTATTTTCATGTGTGATCTAATAACAGATGAGCATTATTTACCTGCATTCCTGGAATGGCAGATCATGTTTCTTTGCCCAAGGATGTTAAGTGAAATAAGCATTTCAGCAGTGAGCCCATTTGCTTAGGGAGGTTGGTGTTTAGACAAGGAGGTTATGGCAGGATACAGAGCAGTCTGTAGGAAAAATACTGTGGATATAACTATTCTGGAAGGAGAACTAAATTGAAATGGGGACACTACTGTTAATTCAAGTGTAATTACATTTCTTTGTTGTTAAAAATTAAATCCTGGGCAAGAGGAAAGTTTGAGCCTGAAACTGTGTTTTGAAGCAAATTTGAGCTGATGCCTTTCCAAAACCTTTGGAGATTGCCAGAATGTAGTCTTCAGGAGGTGGTTGCCTGCTTAACACATTTATGTTCTTTTATTGTTTAACTTTTCTGTAGGTTTATCAGCCTCTTTCATCATGCAGGTTATTTATAAAATATCAAACTACAAAGTTTTGCTTCTCTCCTGCTGTTCTCTCCACTAAACTGCAGCTTGAGGGAGGGATTCACCTTCATGTTCTTCCATGTGCAACCTCTGGGTCAGCCTTTTCCTGTCTTTGGGGCTGGCATCTGAATCTGCACGAAAATCTTTACGGTGCATCACTACCTGTCACTGCTGAGCTCAGCCTTGGCCAGGGATGGCTCCTTCTTGGAGCTGGCTGGCACTGGTTCCATCAGTCATAAGGGAAGCTTCTGGCAGCTTCTCCCAGAAGCCACCCCTGTTGCCTCTCCCACTTCCAAACCTTGCCACAAAACCCAATACATCCCTTTTTTGCTCTTTTCCATCAGTGTGATACAGCTATTTTGGATACCAGTGGTTCATATTAACATTCAGAAATGACTGTGTTAGCTTGTGCTGCATTTCAGACAAATGAAGCTTTAGTATCTCAGCCCAGGCTCTGAATGTGTGTTGTCTTTATTGTATTTGTGGCATTTATTGTTATTTCACTACAAATATTCACAATTTTGGTTTTTGTAGTTCTGTATTTACCCTGAAAAGTTATAGAATTGGGTTAAGAATTAAAAAGCTTTCAAAGCATCCTTGTCCTGAAGCAACTCTGCCAGGCATGAATAACAAATGGATTGTTTTTCAGTCAAAGTGAATCAGCTGACATGAGCTTCTGTAGGGTTATATTTCTCCCATCAAGATATACAAGAATTTAGGTTACCTTGAATCAGTGATTATAGGTGGAATTGATCTCTGAAATTATAGATCATGTTGAGCCTTGTGAGAGGATCAAAATGTAAGGGATTCTGTGTTAGAGAAGACAAATTTTGTCTTGTGTTTTGTGCACGTTTAGCATGACACTGGGTTGATTAGATGATTTCCTGAAGCCACAGTTTAGTTCTTCAGAGTGTGACTATACAATTTTTTTAAAAAATAAAGTGTGCAGTAAGAAGCTGTACTGGTATTTATGGTTACTGATTCACAAAAACTCCAGGCTTTGTAGAGGTGGATATTTAAAGAAGGTATCACTCAATTGAACAGATTCCAAGGAAATACTTCCGAAATGAAATAGTTTCATTTTTTAATTTTTTTTAAATTTCTCTTCTATGTTAGTGAAGGATGAATATGTGTATAATGTTATTATTGTCATGTCTGTTTTAATTAAAGCCTGAACAATCACAGGGTTAAAGCTTTTGTACTAAATACTTCTACTAGAAATTGTACTGTGGCATAATGAACCATCACTTTTCTTTTTCAACATCTCGTTACTTTCAGTATAAATCTTCTGGAAGGACCATAAATTAATACGTGGCCTTAAGTAGTTTTTCTTCTTCCCCAATGTGACAATTTAAGGGATAATAGGATTTTTTTTTTTTTAACTTTCTTAAAAAAACCCCACTCACTTTAGAAGTGAAAGACTTTGCTTTTTGCTTCTGATAATTAGAGTCCCAAATTTGCTCAGATTTAGACTAATCTGAACTTCCTATTAGATGTCTTTCACATTGTTCTCTGCATGTCTTCACTTTCTTATGTCTCTTTCATCAATGCAGTGTCTTATTCCTACCCAGTAGCTGAAGGAGCTCCAGTGGAGGCTCTTTCAGAAGTCTGGCCTTATATTTTTTGTTAATTTCTCTCTTTAACATCTGGCAAGTGTGACATTTTAAAGTTCAGTGTTTCCACTGGGGTGTTGAGCATTCCCTTAGATATTTTCCTGCAAATTTATTATTTTTCATCAGCAGGAAGCCCACAAGTGCTGGGAGGTAAGTGCTGATCTTCAGCCTGCTTAGCTTGGCATGAAGCCCATGTGCCAAAGTTTTAGTGTGTGCCCTGATGGAGTCTCATTGCTGTGGTGACTGGGATAGCTGCTCCCAGGACTTCCCTGCTGGGAGGCTTGCAAACAAGCCAGGAAACCAGTGAGGAAAACTGAGAGACGGGAGGAAAACACATAGCAACTTGATCCCATGGCTTTGGCATTTGTTGTGTGAAAGGGTCCTATGGTAGCGTTGGTGATGATGCCCTGATATTCATCTTGAATACCTCTAAGATTCTCTGTGTTATTAAACCAATGGTGGTGATGTTTGCTAATGGCACCACTAAGGGAAGGTCACGAGACACCTTTGGAGCCCTCTGGCAGAAGTGTTTCAGGATCCTGGGCTGTGATTTCCAAAAGAGCGTGGTAACAGAGAACATCAGGAGGTCTCAGGAGAAATTAGACAAGATAATGTGATTGCTGAAAAATTAACACAAGTTGCAGCTGTATGATAAAAGCTTTAAAAAGTTTTTTCAAACCGTATAAAGTAAACAGAAAAACTAAAAGCGACTCCCCAGGCAGGACTAAAATAGATGCATTGTATCTGCTGAGGCTTAGTACTGTGGTATTCAGCATAATTTGAAATTTGAGGGTTGCTTTAAAATTTATAGTAGTTTCTAAATATTCTTGAAAACATGCTTCATTCTGTTTCCTGAAAGTGCAAAAGTTCCGCTAAGTACGGTAGGTTTCCTTGTTTTCATGTGTTAATTCTCGTATTCTAAAAGCGTGCAAATGGCATTTGTCTTTGGATTTACAAAAACTCCAGATATTCAGAGTTTGAATTATTTAAACTCCCACAACACATGCACTTTTGCTTTTCAAGCTTGAGTTATAATTTAATTAAAAACTTCTGGTGCATCGCTAGCTATTTAAATATTAAAATGTTCCATGGATCACTTTCGATTATCTACCGTCATGAAATTCCTGAAGATGTCAGATTTTTAAGATTCCCAAAGTTGCACTTGGAATTGTCTGTTGATGCAAAGGGGACTGTGATAATTACATACATCCATTAGTATCAGCAGAGGAGATAAACTTTGGGGAGGCTTAATGGGCATGTCTCAGTGACAGCTAGCAAAGAACATTTGGCATGATTAAGGATAGATTTGAATGCACTTGAAAATATACTCTCATTATGGACGCCCAGTGGAAGTTGCACTACAAATGTTAAATTCCCCAGAAGAAGAGTTGTGTGGCAGGGAAGCTTTGAAATCCACTGTGGCCATCATCCAAATTACTCTCTTCTCTTTGTGTCTTTCCGCTGTCAGATTCACTTTGTGATGCCCAACTTGGCTCCCTGCATCTTTGAAAAGAGACAACCTGTTGGTTTCTGTGTTTCAGATTGTCCGAAGATACATCAAGGACTGGCTTGAAAGGAAGAAGCCTCCATTTGGTGCTATCAGCAGCTGTGTGCTCCTGATGATCATATACACAACGTTCTGCGATACTTTTGCCAATCCAAACATTGACCTGGATAAATTTAGCTTGATTATAGTTGTGTTCATAAGTAAGTTCAGCCCTAAAGTGACTCTTTTTTTTTGTGTTTCAGGTCTGTAATGAGCTACGTGTATTTGGGGAGCTGGGGGCATGGTGTTAGAGCTTCTAAAGCATTTAGTAAATCAGATTGCCAAACATCTTAGGAGCTGGATGCATTTAGGGGGTCAAATAAGCATTTAGAGAGGGATGAGTCCTGCTGTTTAGGTGCACCTGAGGTTGCTCAGTGCTCCTTCCTTTCTGAAAGGGCATAGTGGTATTTTACAAGCATTTATTGGCATTCTGGTTTTGGCTTCTTTGTTATTGAACAGCCGTAAAATACACAGATGTCACGTTCCAAACGGCAAGGAAAGATTTGGGGTTGAGCTGTTATTCAGAAGCACTCTTAGAATTTTTAAACTGTTCTTCCTTAGCATATTATAAACCTAGAAACTAGCTGGGAGTTTGAACGTGTTGATCTGTTTCTGTGGTTGAGCACATTTCTTAGAGTTTCTTTTAGAAGCACTCAAGTCATTCAGCCGTAAATAACATCCACGTGAGAATAGGCTGCTGGTATCCTTGCCATCAGCTGGAAACATTCTTGCAGATCACTCCCTCCCAGGAAAGGCAGTGCTGTACTGGCACTGTCTCCTCTCCCAGCAGGGAATTCCCATCTTGCTTCAGACTGTCCACATTCAGGAGTTTCAATTTGCATGGAGGGGAGGTAACTACAGTATACTTCAGTATAAATCACACCTCAGACTCTAAAACTGTTAGATTTCAAGAAATCGGTCCATCACCTACTTTGAGGTGTGTGTCTGCATGTGCTTCTGTCTAATAAAAATAATGTATCTTCTACAAATCTGACCTCTGCTGAAGCCAGTAGGAAATTTGTCTCTGCTCTTTGTGCATCAGACCTTAATTCTGTCCCATTTGTGGCATTTTTTTTTGATTATGAAACATTATACCTGTGTGAAGTAATACATGGAATTATAAATATAAAAATGTTTTATTCTGAAAGCAAGAAGTAGGAAGTGATGCTATGGAGCTTTTTTCAAAATGCAATGAACTTGCACTGGCACCCAAGAAGGACTTTGCACTTAAATCAGTGCAGAGTTTTCAGCAAAAAAGGATGGTACAGAGATCTTCAACTCAGACTTAACATGCAGAGAAACTCTGAATGAAGTAATTTTATGTTACTCTGCTGACCACTACTCTGAAAAAACCAGAAAGTTTCTTTTTTATTTAAAAAAATACATGTCTGTCCTAGAGCAGTTGATGTACAGTGTTTGCTTCTGTTGCCTTGCTTGGCCTTTATTTCTCTTCAAGACAACTCTGTACTTGTGCCATGTAGAATGAAATGTACCATTTGCTGTGGAATACACTGAAAATCATATCTACGTGTTCATTGCCAGTCTGCATAACTGGAATTTCTTAGTAAGAACATTAACATAAGCACTGGAACTGCTTGGAGCATATTAGACAATTGGAAGGGTTTTTTTTTTTCCGGAATATTTATAAAACCAAGAACCAAGGAAGTTTTGGAGATGGGTATGCACATTGTATTCTAGAAAAAGGTTCTGTATCACCATTGGATGTGTTGGCTGGATGTGTGCATTCTGTTACACCAGGAAGTGAAATTAGCACGAGGACTTTGAGATGAAACTGAATTTGTTATTCTGCTGATTAATGTTTTTATGTAATTTTTATGCTAATATTCTAGTCACGGCAAAATGTTCACAAGGAATAATTGGTATCAACACATGTTTATTGCTTTACAGAATTATGTGTAATAAACCAAGGGATTGTTTTTTTTCTGTGCATATTAAATTAATGTACTTAGTTGGAGAAAAGTTGTAATTCAGGAACATTGGATTGCTCCCTTTGTTCATGAAGGAGGAATTAAGTGCCTGCTGAGGTGACATTTATACATTCTAGAAAATGTATGTAGAAGAATAGAAAATGTCACTGGTAATAGCTAATATCCCTGCCATATTTCCCAGTTGTAAACTGGGGTCAAAATCAAACACATTGCCTTGAATTGCAGTGCCCTATGAGGCACGTCAGCCTTACTGCACTCACAAGTTTTGCAAGGAATAGGGAGAGGACCCACCCCAGGTTCTGCTGCAAGTAAAAGCCTTTCCCCCAAAGCCCACAAACTCAGAAAAGGCTTGTGCAGGTCACAGGGTCTCTCTTCCAGCCTTGTGGGGAGTCCCCATGTTCTGGGGTGATCTCAGTGTTTGTAGCTACTCATGGAAGCCACTGGCTTCTCCTTGTATCTCTACAGTCCAACAGTGGGCTCTGTGCCCTCCAGAGCCCCTGTGGGTGTCAGCACAACTGGCAGAGAGAAGAGCTCCCCTTGGGATGCTCACAACTACCTGCACTTACAGAGCTGACTGAGCTTGAAGGAAATGTCTGACACACACTGCCCAGCCCAGGAATTAGCCTTAGTCTCAGAGAGAATTCAACCATCTATGATAATCTTCTCTTCCTCTCCCCATGAATGATCATGATTAACATACCCAGGGCTGAGAATATTTATTTGGATCATCCTTAGACACCGTGCTTTCTCCTATAGAACAGCAACTCTAAATGCCCAGCAACCAGGGCATGTCTGACAGGTTTTATGTCGTCAACCCAAAAAGCAAAACTTGTGCAAAGACATGTGCAACATATGCACTATTTCCTGCCATTCATTGTGTGAAGAAATACTTGATTCAGAGGAGTTCCCCCAGGAAGAACTTGTGCAGCCATAACATTAATTCTAGCTTCCCTGGATACAATGATCTGTATTGTTCTTCCAGGCAGACTTTAAAGGTTGTCTGTCAGTGGATTTCTTTGGATAGACTTGGTCCAGCCTCGTTTCTGACCTGTAGTATGGCAACAAAAGGCATGGACACGGTAATTACAATTGTGTTCTAATTTTAGTTTGTTTCTCTTTCAGTATTTTCTGTTCAGATGAGCTTCATGTTTTTGACTTTCCTCTTCTCCACAAGGTAATTGAATGTGCTGAATCACAACATTTCTTTTGTGTGGTATCTTTGTTTTGGGTGACAAAGTTTTTGCAATTGTGTAAAGGCAGGTTTCTGAATAGGGTGACCTCATTTTGGTTATTTCATATTGTCCTTGCTGCATTTTCTCTGTTAGAGTTTCATAGGCTAAGAGAGCAGGACCTGAATTCTGTCCTTTCTTGTGTGTTAATTACAGAGTTGTTAAATCTCAATCAATCACTGCTATACCTCATCCACTGAAAAAAATGGATTTGCACAGATGTCACTGAAGGTATAATTTGCCCTGCAGACATGCTGATGACATATGAGAGAGAGAACTCAGTTTGACTTTTTACATCTCAAGATACATTTGCTGGGCTGGCAATACACTCCTCTCTGAATATGTCAAATTTGCTACATTTATATGGTGATTCTTAACAGTTGTCCTGAACTAATGTTTAGTAGAGCTTTTTTTTTATCTTTTTTTGAAAATATAAACCAGGAAAGACAGTTGTACATTTCCTTCTCAAAAACTAGTACTGTGAGAATGGTGTTAGCCAGTGACTCAGGGCATCATTGGTGCTGGTTGGAGTAGCCTAAGTTGTCCTCTCACTCAGGCTTACTGAAGTATTTGTTTTAGCAGGGCTCTGCTGAAAGGGGAGTGCCACAGTACAGCAGACTCCAGGCATATGCTTTATATAAATTATACAGTATCCATAAGGGAGAATCACAAAGAAGGGTACAGTGTCTTAGAGCTACTTAGGCTTTTTTTAGTGCCACAAGAAAATTTCTCTGTGACAAGATCATATCCTGGCCTTAAAAGGGATTTTTAAATAACTTCTGAACTGCTAGACCTAACCTGGGGGGAAGATATGGCCCAACTGTGAAATCTGAAATGCCTTAAGCAGTAACCAACTCAGTATGGTGAATATTTAGAATCTCATAGAATTACTCCTAATTTGGATACAAGGATGATCAATTGGCCAGTCATATCTCTCTCTCTCTATATATATATATATGTCATTTTCCCACTCCTCCTGGCCTTAGTTCTAATGTTTAAACTCTTAGATGTAGTTTGTCTCTGAAGTGGAAGCTAACTCCTTTGTGCAGACTCAATATATTGTCCAAACTGAGCATTTTGTTACTGCTCCCTACTAGAAAAAGAAATCATAGGTCATTCCCTTATCTTTTGTGGAGGCAAGTGGCTGCTGCTGTGATATTTTTGCATGTTTGACAAAATAAACTTGGCTGTAATAAAGTTGTGTCCTACACACCAAGTCTTCAAAATTCCTGTCCTTCACATGGGAGTGTATTTATTAGAAAACTTGCCACAACATAGAAAGAATTCTGCTAAAAAAAAATAAACACTACTGTTCATTTTTGAGTGGAATTATTTCTATCACTAGACTGATCAAAGTGATGTGAACGTGTATATGGATCCTCAAAGTAATAAATTTGATAGACACTGTTTTAAGAAGGTTTTACTATCAGAGGTTATTAAAACTCTTTTGTTTTGCAGGAATAACTCTACTTTCACACCAGCAGACACAGTGGCTATAGTTTTTTGTTCCACACATAAATCTCTCACCCTGGGTAAGTCAGGAGATAAGCTTGTGAGCAAAACAATAACATTCATGCCTTGCTGTGTTAAAAAAAAAATGGTTTAGCTGCTGTTTTTTCTGCTTAAATGGTTTTGGGTTTAGTGTGATAAGTACTGATACCAGTATGATACTAATAGTAGGATAATATTCTTGCAGAGATGAAATGAATGCTTCCTACAGGGCAGAGAGCACAATCTTCTCAGCTGAGGTTTTAGTGGTTGTAGAGTAAGAACACCTGATTTGTGAAAAGCTGTATTTTTCTTTCTGTTGTTATTCTATTGTTCTGTCCTGTTCTTATTCTTTTCTGTTGCTTAATCCAACGCTGATAAAATTTCAGGTTTGTTTCTGAAGAGATTGCAAGGTGTCTTCTTGCCCAGATTGACATTAAAACCTTGCATCTAAAAGCTGGGATGCAAAAGTGAAAATCAAAGGATGTCGTTTATTCAGAAATCACAGACAATATTCTTTTGCTTAACATGAGCAAAATGCATGTGTTGAAGTCAGCAGATACTCTGGATAGCTTTATTTCTTGGAATTTATTTATCAAAATATCATAGAGGTATTTGTCACTTATGACCCTATAGTAATAGAATGTTCTGGTGAGTATTCACAAAATACTGTTAAATCAGAAATACTTACAGCCACTTGCTACTGGTTCATCCATTATGTTCAGACAGGGACACAACTGGACTGTTTTCAGATTATAAAAACAGATGTCTGGTAAAGCATATATGACTGAATATCTGAGTCTTTCCAAGAGTGTATCTGTGAAAGAGGAACATAGCTAGTGTCAATAACAAAGGTAAGAACTCAGCCTGAAACAGGGAAGGAACAAGAACTTAGATGTTTTCCAAGTCGGTTTGATAGAGCAAAACTCACCTCAGGTTTCTTTGCTTGAGCCAGGCTGGTGCTGCAGAACTGTTAGCAAGTGTCTTTGAAATCTGTGGAAGTGGAGGAGTTCCTGGAAGACAAGGAAAAATCAAACAAAATGTCTCTTTTTACAGTGGAAATGAGGAGGGGATGAGGAATTATAGATCAGTGAGTTTTAACTTCATTTTGTAGAAAGCTACTGAACCAAGTCATTAAATAAATTATTTTAACACTGTAGGAAGAACAAGGAAATGAGTAACAGCCCCATAGCTTTGTCAAATACATAGCATATTAAATTAACCTACCTTCCTTTAATACAGGGTCCTGTGGGTTGCAGACAAGTAGCAAAAGTTGTGTGGCTTGAGAATGTTTTGGCTTTTGATATTTGCACAGTGTTTTGGGCTCCACAATTCAAAAATTATGTGGACTAACTGGAAAGAGATCAGAAGAGAGTACCATGAATGATCATAGACCTCAAAAACACGACCCCAGAAGTAGATTGAAGCTGTTGGGACTGTTGAGAGAAGATAACTGAAATACTGCAGTGATCTTCAAATGCATAAAAGGTTGATGCAAAGAAGGAAGAAAGTAACTCTGTCACTGTGGACTTTGTAAAGGGAAGGACTTTGTTACAGTGATGATGATTTAAGCTAACAATCAGGGAAACCTGTCTGGTGTAAAACAGTTCAGCTTTGGAATATGTTGCCTATTGATGTCTTCAATCTCCTATCATTGTAGACAAGCCTCAGACGGGAATTAAATAGCTGGAGTTGATCCTGCCTTGGAGCAGAACATAGATTAAATGACATTGGTCTTCTCCAGCCAAATGTTCTATGAAATTGAGCTTGGACTAATAAATGAGCATGTATTAAGGACAGTTGCACTTGTATTTGTAGAAAAAGTCACAGCACACTGCTGTGTTTGCTGTTTGGAGATGTGTATGAACTTAGGGCACAACTGGGATACTACAGAGGAAAAGCTGGAGAAGCTGGTTGTGTTTAACAGCACAAATATGCAAGTTTCCCCTTCTCTCCCCGGTGAGAATAGTTTTATATATTCTCAGTTGAATATTTCTGCCAGCTTGCCATGACACCAAGAAAATAAGCACAAAACCTTTTTAAATATTTAAGTCCTAAAGGGGCCTGCCATCACCCCCCAAAAAATGAAGACTGTTCATTTCTCTTACTCTCTCTACCAAGCATCCTTATGCAGCCTGTCGTGACCTGACTGTGCACACAGCTGAGTCAGTTCACTTTTCTTCTGCTACTACACTCTCAATTTTTTATTTTTTATTTTCTTTTTTTAGAAGAACTTAGTTTGAGGTTCCTAGCTCCCTTGACCTTTTGGCTCACATTTTCCCAATTCCAAGTTACTGCTCATATCAGCATAGCCTCATGAGCCAGCTTTTGTATTCTGCAGGTTTCTTTGCCTGAGTACACCAGAAAAAATATTTTGACTACCTTGAATTCAAGGACTCCTGCAGCTTCTCCTCAGCCATGAACACCTTTTTTTCCCTAGTCCAGATAATCCATGTCTAAGTGTGCAGGTTGAAGTGAAACAGGGAGATAGTGGAACGTGGTACTGTGGGACTGTTTCTCAGCGATGGACTGTTCTGTCAGCTTTGGGGCAGACTGCTTTCCAGTCATCCTGGCAGAGGGATGGGGAAATGCTTCTTTTGACAATCTCCTAGGAGCCTGTCCTTGGTAAGTCTGAAGTACCTGCTGCTCTTGTGTGTCCCCCTGCTCCATGGGTGTCCATGGTGCTTGCTGTGCATCAGATTCCAGCTGGCTGAGTTTGGGACCATTGATATTTTATTGTTTGGTGTTAGTACCATTTCCAGATAAAGTAGGGCTGTATAAAAACAAATCTGTATGAAAATAAGGAGTATTGGGTATTACAAAGCCAGGGTGTGATGAGGCATGCCCCTGAGCTGATGATGTAAACAGATATGTTAACCAGAGCAGGCGGCATTTTTTCCTTCACTGAAGGTGGGAGCAGAGTAGAACTAATTCCTTTTTAAGGATTAGTTGTTTCTGAATGACACTTAAATCTTTCCCTGTCCACCCTGGCCTTAGCAAAAACAAGACAAACACAGGCATTTTGGCTCTTATGTTTCTGCTGTTCTGGCACATTTCTGCTTGTCCATAGGTGTTTATTATAAGCCATGCAACGACAGATCTTCTGCTGGCGTATGGTGGAGAGAGCTTTTTCTTCTCCCTCTGTCACTGCAATGCCTGAAAGCACAAACACGGCTCACGCTCTCATTTCACATCCGTTGTGGGGCTCTGCTTTGTTTGTCTTCAGGATTCCAGTGGTAGTGTATAAATGACCCCCCAACACTTGTTCTTTCGCTTTGAAACTGATTTCTCTCAGCTTGGCAGGTGAAACTCTAAATAGGTATGTCTGGCCCATTCCCTGGGGAGCTGAGAATGGCACCAACTAAAGTGGGAGAAGAGCTGACAGCTTTAAAGCTTTAGAAGTGGTAATAGGAGAGGCATGAGAAGACTTTTGTAAGTCACTTTCTCCCACACCATATTATGAAACCAACTAATTCCCATGCAGTGCATGCTCATGAGGCCAACTGCCACTTCCACTGTTGCATCCATGAATAAGTGCCTGCTCTGCGCAGAGATGAGTGCTGTTCCCATATGCTGGGTTTTATTTTGTAGACAGAACAGTTGACACGCTTTTTGTCTCAAAGATCAGAGTGCAGGGCTTTGTTTGTGTAAGGACAAATTACACAGGGTAGGTGCCTTTGTGTTCCGTAGTTGGGAGCACAAGCCGGTACCTCTGCATAGAGGTGGGTGCTGCGGCAGGGCAGCACACATGCAGAAAAACCAGTGTTTATTTGCATTTCACCTAATGAGTGAAGCAGGGTATAAACTTGCAAGGAAGCCAAGATAAATATAGTATCCACAGTGGCCTCTGGCATTTTCACCCCCATGTTCCCTTTCTCTGCTTCTCCCTGCTCACATATATGCACGGGACATGTGAGCACACACATATGCAGACGTTTGATGCATGGCTTTTATTAGTGCATTTGCCATTGATTGATTAGTACTTAGTATTAGTACTTCTTCTATTGATTGATTGCAGATGAAGTGACTATTTGACCTTTAATTATGAGCCTTGCTATTGAAAATGACATTGAGCTATGGCTTCACATAATCCATCTGGAAAGCCCGACATGATGCCATTCCCTAGAGTTCATTCAGTGAGAAGAGGCCTCAAGGAAGTGCAAAGCTATCACTGTGGCTCATTTAAAAAAATACTGCAGGTGTTGCTTGCACTTACACAAAAGTTGCAGCTGAATGCAGAATGTTATTTTATTTTATTTAGTGAATTGCTGGCTGGAAGTTACAACTCTGAAAGGAAAATTCAGGATTGTAAAAAAATATAAATTTGCTTTAATTCTTGGTATTTACTATATAAAATTATTTTACCAGCAAAAATCAAAGTACTGTTACCTATTTTGGCTACCACAAGGGCAAATATTAATACTGGAGGTATGGCGAACAGCAGATTTGTAAAACAAAACAGCAGAAATAACCCTACCTAATAATAAGATCAGGGTATTGCTTATGATGGGGGATGTATTTTTCCTCATTTGGATTCAGCAATGTAGCAGTTCTCTGGCCATGAAGACCTTCAAGTAATACAAAGTTTCTAGCCTACCAAATACTTTCAGGCAATAGAGTTCATTCTAGAAATAAAAGCTGAAACACCAACTTTCTTTTACTTTAATTCAAATTTATTTTTTAAATACTCGGCTTCTTACTGCTCAAGTACTTGAGCAATGGCCTATAGTTGAACAATTCTTAAAAGCCTGATGTAGTGCACAAGTAGATTCAGAGGGGAATGTCTGTGGATCATCCAGGCTGTGGATTAATCAGCCCATGCCTTCCCTGAGCTCCCCAGCTGCACAGTGGGACAGAAGGCATCATGCTCACATATAGCTCCAATCTGCTCCCAGCTATCTATAGCTTTCTATCATGCTTTCTACAGATAACACCTTATAAGAATTTTCAGAATAAATAATGTATTGAAATGCTGTAGTAATCCATTGTAGACTCTTTGTAGTGTATGGTGATAATCACCTTTCTCCTTTAACTAGAAAAATGCTAAAATGTTCTGACTTATGCAGAGATAAAAGGTGGATGATTTTAAAAAGGAGAAATCTCTTAATCATTCTGTAATAGAAAGGTAAGATGGCAAAATCATGTGTGTTGCCCTAAGCGAGTATTCAGGCTATTCTCTGGTATTTTTGGAGTGTAGTAGTTTTTCTCTGCTCCTGGCAGAGAACTTCCCTCTAAGGCAGTTATTCATCAAGGTTCTCTTCCTTTCACATAAAGATACAGAAAATAATCCTGTTTAACTGCTCTCTGAAAGTTTTCAAGAGTAAGACTTTTGATGCTGTTTTTTTACCTTCAGAATTTTCTCATGAGTATTGGACAGATGTTACTACATCCTGTCATACTTCTTGGTGTTGGTAGTGCTTGAATTTGCATTTGTATATTTTACAGGCTTTTATTCTCATTCCTTCTCCAGGTGTCTGATAGGGTGATGGAAGTAAAAATGATCAGGCTACTCCTCTGCCTGGAACTGCTGGGTGCTGTCCATCAGGGCAGAAGGGAAGCTGATGGGATGAGAATGCTTCAAAGAATGAGTGTCTTCTAAAGGCTGTGTCTGGACCCCTCACTAGTGCCCAGAGAGTTAGGAACTCCCCCATTTCTGCTTCTGAGATCCCTCACGAATGGGCTTAGTGACTGCTAGAACCTTTTTAATTGATGCAGTAATTCTTTGGACCAAAATGAAATGTTTTTCTCATCACTTCAGTCTTTGCCCAGCATTTGCTTGGAGGGAACAGCAGGTTATTGTCTGGGCTTTTTCCTCAGTTCTGTGATTCTCCTCTCTGTATCTGGAAAATAAGAACCAAGCAATTTCTGTTATATGAGATGACAGTGGGGAGAACAGAAGCATCTTGATCTACTGCCCTTTGCTCATGTTAGCATCTTTCTTTTTCATCATCAGGTGTGTCCTAGCTTGGCAGTCTTCTAGAGCCAACATTTGGTTCTTACCCCCCACCAGTACTATCAGTCAGGTTATCACCAAGTAACTGTCATGTCTTCTGTCTCAGTAGACTCCCAAAAATTGCATATTTCCAGTACAACTGCAAAACCCTGTATTTCTGGATATATATATATATATATATGTATATATATATATATATATATTACAAGGTTTTATATAGATGTTTAACTATTTCAGAATATTAGCGAACTGAAATACAGACAGAAGATTTCTGTAACTGGGTGAGTGTTTCCTGCTTGCACACACCAATCCTCACCACCCCCAAGGTGAGATGCTATCTCACCCATGAAAGCATTTCTGCAATACTTACACCATCCCTTACATGGGGGGGATTGTCTTCACAGGAAGTCAAACTGACAGTTTTGGGTAGGCTGTGGTCACTGGAATCATCTGTGCCAGAGGTTCTTTCTTACTTTCTCTCGTTACTCATATGTGACTGGCCCCTGTTCGCCTCCTTCAGAGCTGAGCATCCCTGGGTCTGAACTTTGCAGAGAGAAATGTGCTGGCAGGCCAGTATGACAGAATAAATGGCATAATCCAGTGAGTTATGTGGCTTTTGGGCACAGAATACCTGGCTCTCCTTTGGTTTTTTTAACCACAAGTATCACAGTCTATTACATTTAATCTGTTGCAGTTTAGTAAATTTTGACCTCTGTGATTCCAAAAGGGGCAGTACTGCAGCAAATTAGGGAATCTCCTTTCCTTTCTGACCTGAAACATATGTTTCTTTGATTAGACCTAGAATGTGCGCAAGAAATTCTGTACCAGCTCCCAGGGCTTCCTTTTCATCTGTATAGGTTTTTTATTAATATTTAGAAAGTTTGCCTGCAGCAGTACTAAAATGTGCATCAGAGGACAACAGTTGTTTACTGTGTTTGAACTGAAGAATCTCACCCAGGAGATCTCATTCACTTGAAGTTTACATCTCTCAATCTCGACTTGCAGAAAGAGATCGATGAATAACAATTGTCATTTCAGAGTTGCACCTCTCCAATTATTTATTTGGTTGTGTGTCTTTCCAGGAGCACACGTAATTGGATCAGACACTAAAAACCAGATTGCAGGGTTTTAATGACAGCAAGCTCATACCTCTTTATAATGAAATAAAAAAAAGTAAACACACATATCCAACTGTAAAATGATAATGACACAGGAGCTCTCCCTCCCCACCTAAAACAGTTAATTTATCTACTTTAAGAGACTACATTATATTCAGCAGACAGCTGACAGGTTACCCTTGGGAAGATCCATGTTTGGACATGACTCAAGTTTTGTTTTTTCTACCTCAAGCTGGCAGAGGCTACAAGTGTCACCCATACGAAAGCTGGTGACTATTGAAGATGATGTTGAGTCTCCCTGAGAGAGTTGTATCTACATTTGCTGCTCTCAGTGCACCTTCTGGCAGCCAGTCTGAGCTGCTGACTCCAGACACTTCTAAAGCAGTGGGTGCAGAGATGCGAGAAATCAACAGCAGCAGCAAAATCTAAAAATCTCCTATTGCAGAATAGTTTGGGAGTCTGGAACAGGGATCCATCTCTAAAAGCTGCCATGACCACTGCAAGTGTATAACCCTGTCCACAGGGTTTCAGAACAGGAGATGTTATCCCATAGGATTTCAAGGTGTAGGGAGCTGCTTTTCTCAAAATGCTTTCTCAAATGGAGCAGTAAGGTTTTCTGGCCTCATTCTTTTCTTGGCTACAGAAATTAGATGAATAAAGGAAAAATTGTAGATTTTTCTGTAATGAAGAGTTTTCCTGGTTTACTATTTATAATGAATTTGTGTATCATGTTTTCCTTCACATCAAGGTTACAGGTTGAGAAAAGCTTTAAAAAAATCTGATGAAAAAATAGAATTAATCAGGTTGGAGCATAAACCTTTCCTGCCTGTGTTTACAAATATAATAAGAGCAACTATAAAACATGTTTTTAATGGTTTTTTTTTAAATAATATGTGTAGATAAATCTATATAATCAAAACTTGAATACTGTGAAATCTTAACCTCAGCTGGGTGTGGAAGGGCAGTAGTGTTCAAGAAAATAATGAAATTAATTAAATCTCAGCTTTGTGGGTTTAGGTTTGTCCAGAATTCCTTTCATTAGTAGGTTTCTCGTACTAAACTGCTAAAAAGGGTTTAAAATTCTATTAATTTTAGCTTTGTAGCTTCATTATTGATAGCAAATTTGTAATTCATTATCAATTTGCTGCCCATGCTTTGAGTAGGGTGTGTGTATAAAGAGTGAGCTGATATCCAAGCAATTAAAAAAGCACTGAAATGTGAATGTGGGCTTACAACGTTGCTACATCCACATTGTGGTACCAAATTAAGAATAAGTCACATGAAAAATGATTTATGGTGGTTCAAATCATTGCTGAATTCCCTGTTAACTAATTCCTACCACCATATTGTCAGCCAGGTGGAGGTGTTCTGGAGTCTCAGGCACCAGTCTTCAGTTGTTAGTGTTAAAAGTTTCATTGTTAGCAGTTGGTAAGATTGCCTATGGTGTTCATTAAACTTCATTTCCAATCTGAGTCCATCCATTGAAACCCCAGAAACAGACAAACAGTACTTTCTTTCTCTTCCTCCCTGCTTTTGCAGTTTTATTTCCTTAAAACTTTGAGAGTATGAAGATATGCTGTTCCTTGGTAACTGTACTCACATTGCACTTGAATTACTGATTTCTGTATGACTATAGAGGGGCATTTACCTGAAGAAAAAGAATGAACAAAAGCATTCAAAGCATATTAGGTTTTCTTCTTTTTTAAAATTCTTGTTGGAGTTACAGCAAAAGGAAAATCCTCTTTCTTATTAATTTCTCTTCCCCTTCCTCCTTTACTTAAATATTAGACCAGTCCAGTCTCTTATAGTATAAATTCTTGTATCCCAGCAGAACTGTATGGCCAGTATGTGGCCACATCACTGATTAAGGGCAGAGCCTTGCCCGTAATTCTAGTCCTGGCAAGAGGTAAATCATTTAATGTAATGCAAGGGGATTGTTCTTTCCCAAAGAGAGGGAAATATTTTTAAAGATTAAGGTCCACACCTCCAAACTGAGCGAGGACAGCCTCCATTTTGCAGTTTTCTCCTGCAGTCCTTCCAGAGTCTCCTAACATCACACAGTCCCTTGTGTAATCCCCACCTCAGATGTTTGTTTTTACCACTCCATGAGCCTGGTTTTTGCTTCCCATCACACTTGTCACTGACCTGAAATATGAAAACATACTGAAAAAAAATTGTCCTTTTTTCCCCCTGAGAATGTTTTAGACATAAGTCTTCTTCATACAGTATGTATGTGGGCAAAAGGGCACAATTCTCCCTGCATTGTAATGTGATTTCTTATTACATTGGAAGGTGCTTTCTTTGGCTGGAATGGGAATACTCAGTAGCAAACAAATATTTGCATTGTTAGAGGCTGTCAGGTATCATTTAGCTATTCCCATACCTGAAAGAAACTGGTCCTTAGGGAAAAGCATTTAACTTGAATTCAGGTTGTGCTTTGGAGAGGGCATGGATGTAGGAAAAAGAATCCAGTTAATTTGTCAAAAACATATTCTTCTATGGTGAGCTCAGTATGTCATAGCACAGTCTGAATGAGGGCAAGAAACATCTATCCCTGGTTAGGCTTCATTGAGGACAGGCACAGTGTGTGACCTTCTGTCTCCTCAAAACTAACCACAGCAATGATTTGCCTGGGAAGAAACAGGGAAATTCTTAAGAAAGTTTTCAAGTGAGATGGGCAGTATCTTGCTGTTCTGGCCACTCTCTGCATGAAAAACTCTTCTCTAATTCTCTAAATCAGGCACTGCCTGAATCTCACCAGCCCTTCCCACCACACAGTCACTGGGGTCCACGCAGAGCTGTCCTGAAACTTGGCAGTCAAATTTCAGGTGCTCATTTGGCACTGAATTCAGAATCCCCCTGCTCTGGCAGCTTGGGAGAGGTTCAGTGCAATCAATATATGCCCTTCTTTACAGGCCTTTTCTCAGATGAAAAAATAAATAGCTGTTTGACCAATAATGTTCTTTTCACATAAATCTCTGAGAGGATCCTTCAGAATGAGAGTAGCATAGAGAGCATCAGAGAAGCTACCACACACCTAATTCATTCTGTGTATTACACTTGAAGATTGTGGCAATTGAGAGTTCTGAAATGCATTGGCAAGTACAAGAGAGAGGTGAAAATTCAGAGGCTAAAGCTTTTCTTCCAAGTATTTGCACTCTCTCTTTGTGAGGGTTCTTTGGCATTCTAATTTGTGAATGCCTGATGGTTCCATAGCCCTAGGATGACCTCTTTGTTTTGCCCCAAATATCTTTTCCTGAGAAGAAATGCTGCAGCGTTTTGTAATGTGGAATGTGTTTCAGTAATGTAGGCAGTAAAGGTTTAGGATAAATTGTTTGTTATGAAGACATTGAAGGGAAAAAAACCTATACAGTGAAGTATGGAAGTAGAGCACTAGCAATAATTCTGCTTTGGGTGTGAGAGATAATGGCCTGTGTTTTGGTGGTAATAAAAATGTTCTATTAAGTTCTCTGAACCCACTGCAATGTGATAGAGATCAGCAAATGATGAAACAGTGCTTTAAGAGGAGCTTACACATCCAGCGAGCATAAAATAAACAGATTAAAATAGAAAAAAACCTCTGATTTCCAGTACTTACTGTTTTATCATTTCCGTCATGGGCATAGGATAAAAGAAAACTCTTACTTGCTTGTTAGAAGAAGAAAGCTCCTACTTGAAGTTCTTACTTGGCAGATGTCAGTTGAAAGCTCTGCTAAGGAATGTGCTGCAATGTCAAACTCTGTTGGGTAATTTTAGACAAATGTGTCATGTGTGACATGGAAATATGGCATGCTGTACATTAGTGATTTCCCAAGTGTTTGGATCAGGTAGTAATGTGCTGAGAAAGTGCTCTTTATCTCTCCACACTGTGTACTTGTATAGCAGTGGGGAAAGGCTTTTGGTAGAAATTACTTTAGTCAGAAAAAGAATCCATTTACAATATGTGCCTTCTAACATCTTTCAGACAATGCATTGTATTAAAGAGGCATTTTTTGATTAATGTTTTATAAACATTTTTCAGCATGACAGCTTAAAGTCCCTGTAAAATTGTAAATGCGTGCATAGTGCTCACTTCCATAAAGTCAAATGCCATCTCATAAAGTCTAGTTGGATCCTGTCAGTGACAGTGACACAGAATCAGTACCTTGGAGCATTAAAATTAATTTGCTTCATTTATATTACTGCAGTGATAGCTAGATGAAAAGAGTCCTATATTTAAATTATCTTAAAAATACCTTCCAATCTTTTAGGGTTTTTTATTATTATTATTTTACAGTTAACTAAATGTAGTGAAGTGCAGCATAATATTTTCATGGGCCTTTTAGGAAATGTGAAAGTAGCAAAGGGGAAAAGGGAGGATGTGGGAGGCTATAGTGGGTGCAAACTGGAGGAAGAATTAAGGAGTTTTCAGCTGAGCAGGTTATTAGAGAAGCAGTGGCCTCTGCCCAGGGCTGATAACCTTGTTTGGAGCCAAACTGGAACACCCTGGAGCGATGGAGAGCAAAGAGGGCTTTCCTATACTGGGCTTCAAGAGCAGTTCTCTCGCTCTTCCCTGCTTCTGTTGAAGGTCATGGATTAACAGTGTTTCCTTTGCTTTCCTCAGATTTCAAAGTGCTCAATGTGGAAAAAAAAGAGCCAAGTGAGGACACAAAAAGAGAGAAAACTGAAACATGGTCACAGGCCCATCTTCTTCTCTCAGCTGGAGTGGGATAGTGATGTTGGTGCCCTTGCCCTTAGTGCAGCTGAGTGATTTTACCCAAAACTTACATTTCTGCAATGAATAGAATCAAAGGTCTTGGGAAACAAACCCTTGGAGGTTGGAAGGGAGTAGCAGAGGGAAAAGGAGGAAGGGAGAAAATACGAAGAGAAAAAGAGCCTCTGAATACCAGGGCCAAAGAGCAAGGAGGAAGATGGGAATATGGAGGAGCACTGGTAGGAGAAACACACCCAAACAAAGGGGAAGAGGGAAATTTGGGGTAAAAGCTGGGAAGACTAATGATTCTGTTTGAAAGGGCTGCCTGTAGAACAGTCTTTGTTTTTTCTCCCTTCTGCTGAAGCTCTCTGTAGCCCTAGTTAGGTGGGGTGCTGCTGTCTCATCCCACTCCTTTCTTTGGAGGAGGATGGGAAGCTTGTTAAACCCCCACTTTGAGCAAAGCTGACCAACTTAGTGCCAAAGCAAGAAGAGAACTTTGTTATTCGGGTCTCATGATATTTAGTGAGTGAGGGTCTGTGGCAGAGAGTTGAACCAGATTGCTGGAAGCTTTTAACTCCATAAATGACAGCAGCATGAATGGGTGTTTGTGGCATGAGCCTTCAGTGTTTGTTTTTTTTCCCAAGTGTTTATATATGTATATTTATATACATATATATGAGAAAAATGTCGTTGTTTTTGTGCTTCATTTTAAAAGAAGTAAAAGTAACTATTAGAGAATGGTTTTCCTAATTAGATATTTGGATGGGTTTTATATGTCATATAAAGTCATACTGATGCTTGCAGCTACTACACATTTCTACTAAAAAGTTTAGATGGCATTTTTAAAAATAAATAAAACTCATTCTGTTTAGCTTTGTGGTAATGTTACTGACACAAGCATTTGTGGCTACACTATGGGGATATCTATCACAAAATATTTTCTGAGAGAGTTGCAAACTGGCAAAGTTAGAATCATAAAGATCAGAAAGCGCAACAAAAAGGCAACAAGGTTGGGGTTTTTTTCTTTCCATTAGACTAGTCCTTACCTGCAAAAATGATTATTATTTCTTCTTTTTACCAGTTAGCATTTCCTGGTAAATAATAGGAACTCTAATTGCACATTAGTAGCTTCCAGGAACCTGTTGTTGTGACATGTATTTAAACAAGCTGTGAATTAAGAACCCCTTTCTACCCAGTGATCTAATTATATTGTCATGCTAATTATAGTATTTTGTATTTATATTTGACAACTTTAATTTTCTCTTCCTAGTTTACAGAAATAGTTTTCCTCTAGAGAATTTACCTTTTAGGCTGGAATTTCTTATATTTCTTTCAGAAAATGTACAGTTATCTAAAGCATGTCTCAGTCACTTTGGATGCATTCTGTTCACATCTCTGCCATTAGTTTCTGTGTGATCTTAGGCTAGTCATTGTAGTGTTTCTGATTCTCTGTAGGAGCCCTCTTCAGCTTTCTAAAATGTTTTTGGATCTGTGGATGAAATTGCACTACCAAAACACCAGGTACTGTCTTACAAACAGAAATACAGCATGTTCATAGCTTGGGACTCTAGTGTGTTTTCCCATGATTAGAAAATAGAAGAGGACCCACAAGGGTCAATCTGAGATGTGGAAACAGGCAATAAAACCTTTATTTGTTTACAGAAGCAGTATGATGGGCATTTGAGGTAAATTACATGCCTTAATATAATGCAAATGCCTATTTAATTTCTATCTAAATACTATTTATTCCCATGACCCAGAAATTACTGTTAATAATAAGCAATTGTGGGATAGGTCCGTGATGTTGTTTTGAAGGTAATTATAATACTGAAATAAAGCATGGAAGCTTTTATTTATTTGATTTAATCCATCCCTGGAAATATACACATAGGTAAAGGCTACTAGCATAAGCATGAGATTTTTAGTGGTGTGATGTGATGAAGCTAATAATAATTACAATAAATGGTGCTGTGGAAACATAGTGAAGATTTCAGAAAGCCTAGACACATGTCAGCAATAGTGGGACACTGGTAGTGTGGAAGTGGTAATATTCAACAAATAAGCTGTTTGCTCACATAGGGAGGCATCAATTTAATAAAGGAAACATGAAATGGTGTTGAGAATGGGAGTTTATCCAAGATAGAAAGAAAAGTTTCCATAAATATGACAGCTCTGGCTGATCTGAAACACCTCCTCCTGGGGAAATAGAGGGTATGTGGCACAAATCTGTTTTGTCATTACTGAGAAAGGAGACAAGGCAGAGCCAGGTTGGATGGGGATTGGAGCAACCTGGTCTGCTGGAAGATGTCCCTGTGGCAGGGGCCTGGAACAAGATGGTCTTTGAGGTCCTTTCCAACCCAAACCACTCCATGATTCTATGAGACACTCAGATGAGCTCTGTGAAAACTGTGTGTATAGTCTGTTTCACTTCAAGATTGATGCTGGCAGAGGATTCCTAGAGTGACATTTAAGATGAGAGAGAAAATAAAGTGCATTCTCAGGAGGCTCCTGAGGAATTGCAGTTGCTCTTGTTGGCAGCTGTGCAAATATCTGGTCAGGCAAGACAGAGCTGGTTGCAGGTTTTGCCCACACCTGTCCTTTGTGGAGTATGGTAGCAAAGTTCCAAGATTTAAACAGAGAATTTTGGGGACTAATGCTCAAGGTAGGCATATTTGGTTTCATTTCTGCAGAAGGGAATGAAACTTTGTTTTACATATCACATCATCAAGTGGGAAGATTGTGCACGGAGATGTCTGATAGAATTAGCACTGTTGACTGCAAATTCCAGCTCTTAGGAAAAATGGCCCATCTCTAGGTCTTAGCAAACTTCTTCCAGCATCCAGCAACTTCTGTACTCCAGCTGCTGCCTAACTCTTAGTGGGCAGGATCACTTCATATTGCTCACTCAGCTGACTAAACCTTTTCTGTCTCATGGATCAGTCAAAGCAGGGAAGGCTCTCATTTGGATGCTCACCAACTGGAGGGAATGTACAAGCAAATCATGGCCTTCCTCCGGTGGAGAACAGACCAAAGAAAGGTTGCAAAGGTTACAAGCAGGAGTTGGGCAGGTTGGATGGGTAGATGGAAGGAGGACATGGATGGAGATTGGATGTGAATACAGAACAGCCCAGTGTGAGGAAGTAGTTCAGAAAAAGCAGCTCAGAACTGTGCTCAGCAACAAGTCATGCTCTAGCATTGTATATCAAGTCTTCAGCAGCAGTTTTTATTTACTGCTATATTACCATAATTAGAAAAGATCTTTTATGACATTCCCTACCCCTCCCTTCTGCCACAGAACTTTCTCTGCCATATATTTTTTGTTTTAATGTTCTTGCTCGTTTGGATTGGATTTAATATATAAAACTTTTCAGTTCATTTTGGGATTTTGGGGATTCTTTTTTTTTTTTTTTGTGAAATGTCAGTGCAACATAAAATGGTTTGCTTTTATCTGGAGCTCAAAGTCTGAGGTGAGAGTCTGTCTCCTGTTTTTCTGCCTGCAGGAATTCCCATGCTGAAGATAGTATTTGCAGGTTATGAACACTTGTCCTTAATTTCTGTCCCTTTGCTCATCTATCACCCTGCTCAGATCCTTCTTGGCAGTCTGTTGGTACCAACGATAAAATCCTGGATGGTTTCTAGGCAAAAGGTAAGAATTGCTGGATTTGATTTATAATGGCAAGTGTATTGTGAGGGGAAAAATACCTAAACATGTCCTAAACTCCTGGGGTTCCTTCTATGGTAGGGATTTTTCTATTTCCTTGTTTTCTCTGTAACAGTGATAATCACAGCAGTATCAAATTAAAAGTGCAGAACTTTATCCCACTTGAAATGGGGATTGAAAAGACTATGAAAAAGTTCAAAGCATGAAGTTAGGCCTCTACAGTTAATTCAAATTACAAGTTCATTCAAATTATGCCATAGGAATGTCTCCATCCATTAGCTGACTAATAATCACAGCTTTGGATCTCCTTTATGGAGAAGTGACAAAGATGTGTTGGCTGGCATGTGTGCTGGGGAAATGAGGTAAAATAAGGACATTTTCTGAACTGGATTGAAGCAGGATGAAAACTTTTTTCCCCTTCCCCCCCACCACTTGGGTCACCCTTTACAATAACAAGGAGTTCACAGCAGTCTGGGGCATCCCATTTCATGCCAAAATTAAGGCATGGGGTTACTTTGTAGGATTATAGACTATAACCTAGAGGGTTTGGAATCAACATCACTGATGCAAATTATGTTTATTTCAGTACAAAACTGAAGGTATCAATACCTGACACCCATTCTGTGATCTATGTGAAATAACTGTAGTGGTTTTAGTCAGGTTCTCAGAATAACCCTGCAAAAAGCTAGTCCATGAAATCGACTTTAATGCTGTCTTTTAATGTTCTGAGATAATAAAGATCAAAAAGCTGCAGCGACTGAAGCAACCTTTGGCAGCCATTTTCAGTGATGGCTGAGCCCAGCTCCATCAGCACCCTGCATTTTCCACTTAGCTGTGGAGAAATTTTATTGATAACACTCACCTTCATAATTTTCAGCAAAACCTAGTGATTGTCATTTTACAGCTTCACACCACTAAAGTAACCTTGCTACCTTGAATGCTGAAATTCCCCAAAACAGTGATTTTCATGTGCTACCTGAACTGTAAAAAAACAGAAAACCTCTCAGTTTTCAGAAACTGTGTTCAGAAATCAGACCTTGTTAATATATACTGGTCTGAGTATCTGAAAATGAAAATCTGAGAATCTGGTGGCAGTTACCTATCAGTCTGAAAATCATGGTTTTTCTTTCAATCAGAAATTATCAGGAGACTTTACAGGTGGTATAAAGAAAATTCCATGTTATTCCTGTAGAAAGATAGCCTAAAGTTAATGCTGCTGGTAACAGAACAATCCCTGCAATGCTGACTTCTCTACGGCATTTCAGGAGTGGGGCTGGAGCTCATCCAGACCTCCCTGATTCTCAGGGCAGTAATGGCCTTTAGGGGCTGCTGTCAGCTGCTGCAAGTTAAAACAGCCTTTAAACAAAGCATCAGAACAGTCAATCAGTACTGGAGAGATTTACAGTTCACCAGCACTAGTTTCTTATTCATTAAGCATCAAATAAACCTCCTGTGCTAAGCAGACTGTAATGCCACTGTAGAACCACTTTGGGGGATTGTTGTTCTGTTGCAGCAGTTTCTTTAGTTGGTCTTCTGTATTATTCACAAATGTTATTTTAATTACTCTTTGAAAAAAATCAATGAGGTTGGGTCTGGTACAGTTGCAATAAGTATAATAGAAGTGAATGTTGTGACTGGATAATGGTCTCCTGCTTTGAAAATAAACATGTCATCATCACCCTTGATGTTTATTTTCTACAAACACCTTGGCTTCATTTTGGCATCTCTCTTGCAGGGGGAGGCAGTTATCCAGTCACAGTACTCAACTGCAGTGACATTCTTACTTAATTATGATAGTACATGTGATCGAGTTGTATGAAATTGAATTTAAATATTTAGAGGTTCATCTACACTAAGGTATTTCTACTTTGTAAATATGGCAGCAGAATCTGCCAAACTACAAAGTTAAAAAATTGTTTCCCCAAACAAAGTGTGGGATGATGTGTCTCTCTCCGAAGTCTCTTGCTGAATAATATCCAAAAGACTAATCTCAAAGGGCTGGATTTAACAATTGTTAAATGCTGGTGTTTCTGAGGGGAATATAGCCCATTTATTTTTAAAGGTTTGGGGGTTTTTTAAGGGTTTACATTTGTGCTGGAGTGATTTTCAAGCAGTGCTTACAAGCTTTAAATGTGCAATATTAAAGGTTAATATCTACAATAAGAAGCCCCATCAGGCGTCTCTCAGACTGAAAATTGCTTGTTTAGCCGACCTGCTGGAAACGGGAAGTCAGACAAATGCCAGTCTGTCAGGGCTCTTCACCCAAAAGAATTTGGTAAAACAGAAGTTACAAATTTCTGGGATTTGCTAATTTCTCTGTAAGAAGGCACAGAGCTTTTTTTGCTTCCAAGCACACCAACAGCCAGCATCATTCCCAGTGACCACACTGCTGTACAGGCACAGCTGAAAACCTAACACCTTCTTAAGCCTATCACATTTCTCTCCCTAGTTAGAGAGGCTGCTTCCTGCCAAACTGGAAGCATGAGCACTGAGCTGAACTTCTGCCACACACTGAATAAATAGCCCAGCTACCATAACTGGCCATCCCTGTGAGGAACACAGAGCTGGACCCTGCTGTCAGAATAGAAAGGGATTTCTTTCTTCCTCAGCAACAACAGAGCTACAAAGATACCAGGTGTCCCCTAGCATAAGATTACCTCTGGACTGATGGACTTTGGCTTATCCTTACCTTTCCTCAGAAAGGAAGGTGTAAACATCAGAGGTGCATGACATCCACCACTGCAGCAGTGATTATCCTCTGAGCAGACTGAGCCATGTGGAAGGAAGCTGGGGATGCAAAGGTGTTGGCACAAATTCTATATAAAGAGTTCTTCTCTGTCTTTCCTTAAGTGGGTCTGAAGCTCTTCTATCTGTGCCATGAGTGGTTTGAGTGGGGTCCAAATAGTCGCTGTCTAAAAGGCACCTGAGACCCATCTCTGCTTCCTTCACTGGCACTGTAGCACGGTCCTGGTGGTTTCTGTGTGTACGTGGAGGTTGTGATGGGCCATTAGAGACAAAAACATCATCCCAGAACCCACAGCCTGTCAGCTGCACGTTGACTCCTCTCTCAGCCTCTCAGAAGTACACAGTGTTTTGTTGCCCCTTATAAAATGAGAATCTTACCCTGTGCTGTTGCTTGTCTTTTAAGGGTACAAAAAAGTGACTTTTTCATTTCCTGTTCACAGGCACTGAAACTAACCAGGCAGCCCAAAGCACCCGTGAAGGTATAATTGTGGAGATGGCCTGTGTCACAGTGAATGTATATATGTACTATACTGTACACACGGACAATTGACACAGATGGGTTTTGTGAATGTTGCTTCAGTGCATATTTTATTTTTTTATATATATCTATATCTATATATATATTAAAAGATACCTGTTAAGTGCCTTACAGATGCATTTTTGGCAAAAACATTGTTTTCAGAAGCCACTTTGTTGGTTGCTGCAAGAGGTTGTACAGTATTTTGGAGTCCTTTATTTTTCTAACTGAGTAAATGGTCATGACTGACAGCTGGTTCTTCCATTGCCCCTGCTTTGAAGCCAGGGTGCACCAGCTCTGTTTTAAACTAGCCAAAATGACCAGAAGCCTATCCCACTGCTGGCTTACCCTGGGGAAGAGCTTTCTGAAGGTTTTTGTCTGAGATTGACTTGAATTTTTGTGTGACTCTGTTACACTCCCTAGTCATATGACTGTGACATGCCTTTTTCTTCTGAGTTTGTGTATACTCAGCATGGGGCCATCCAATGGATAGAAGCTGAAAAGCATGAATTATTTGCATTTGTTGACACAGTTGTCTAGACATTCCTTCAAAGTTAATGGTTTCTCAAGAAAATTCTTTTAATTCCATTGTATGATATTGTGCCATTGTATATCTTAAATGCCTCATAAGCTTCTTCAAAGAAATGGTCTGGTGCTTGGGTTATGAGTGAAGTATTTGTGTTTGCAGCTAGGAGATCTTTTCATAATTTAGCCCTGAAGAACACAAATTTTTGGTTTTCTTTTTTTTCTGCTTCTTCCCCCTGTGCAATGCACAGAGACCTGCACAGAGAATTTAGGATGATGAATCAGAGCCTTTATTGTAGTAACCAAGCTATGTTTTCTCTATTGCTGCATTGGTAATGAATAGTAGCTTGTGAGGACAAGAAAGTTGAAAAATTTTTTTTCTGCTAATTAAAAGGATCCTTATAGTAACAGAAACTCTATCTTAGCTCTTTGACAATCAATCACAACTTTTTAAAAATAATATTACTCTTTCTAATAAACATATATAAAAAAAAGAATACAAGATACTATTTCTAGGTGTTGAAGAGAAAGGAATGCAGGCATATATTTAAACATGCAGCCAGCACTGACTACATCTGGTCTGGAAGATGAAGATTTCAGAAACATGCTCTAGTCCAGACTGGGAGGTGTGCCCATCTGCAAAACCTGTGCTGGCAATTGTGCATTAAAATATTAAGTAAGGAAAGGAATAGGTCAATGGTATAAATGCAGAGCTTCTGTGTGTGTCATGGTTAACACTGCAACTGAAGGTGTGGCTGAGCACAAGCACCTAACAAGTCTGTAGCAAATACAGATTATCAGAGCTCTGATAAGGCTTTAAGCCTTTACACAAGCTGAATATCTTCTGTGTGATAATAGGCATGTGAAATTAATATCCTTTTGCCTTATTTAAAAAAAAAAAAAAACAACAAACCTGCTTGGTTTACCTAGTCTGTTACTTCCAGTCCTGTGAACAACAGGCAAAAAGTAATGCGGTACCAATCCTCGGTGCTTTACCTGATGGCCACTCCCTGTTGCCATCAGTATGAAAAACTATGGGGAGCTGACAGCATCACCCTGTTCAGACCTGGCACACCAATAAAAGGACCACGTGACAAAGGTAGGGAGGTGGCACATGCTGAATTCTTTCCTTCCCTGGAGCGGGATCAAGCTCTCCCTGCTGAGTAGGCGAGGGGGCTGAGGGACACTGTCCACTGGCCTTGTCACCAGGGCTCTGCTCTCTTCCCATGGGCAGTGAGCTCACCAGTTTGATCAGTGCATCCCTGGATAGCACAGGCAGATCCACCAAAAGGCCTGAGAGGAACTGGAGAGTTCCTGGGCCAAATTCAAGATGCCACTTCCTTAAGCATTCTAAGTGGCAACTGGTTCCATATGGGAAAAAATTCATCTGGGTTTAAAAATCCTGCTTGCAGCAGGGGGCTGCTTCCAAACTCAGGATGGTTTCTTTTTGTTCTGCTTCCATAAACCTGAATTTTCAGAAAATATACAGACTTAATCCCAATCCCACTGAAATCAGTGACTTGCTGTTGGTTTTGAATGGTGAGACAACAGGCCCAGAAGCAGTGTTCCCTTTTTTAAAGTACATAGAAAGAGTTCAAGCAGACAGTAGCTGACTGTGGTTGTGTCAATGCTAAATAGTCAGAACACTGCAAGTACCCTTACTGAGCTACCTCTGTGTACTGAATCTCTGCCTTTCAGTACTTCCAACAACTTGCTTAGATTCCATTGAACGCATCCTTTGTTTTTTGGGGCTTTTTTTTTTCCATAGAAGTATTTCAAACTGTTTTACAATGTAGTTTTGTTAGTCTTTACAAAGTCCTTGTTGATTGCTTTGGGGCAGCTTAAATATCGTGTATGAGTGTTGGAGGTGTTGGTCTGAAGCGAATATCAAGCTAAACTGAAATACATATTTTAAATCCATACTTAATGAAACTGAATTGTGCACATCAATTCTGTTAAGACTGTTAAGATATTTGTTTTATGACTTGTTATATGTCTTTAATAAACAGAATGGTTTTGAATTCAATTTTGTTAAAAGGAAAACAAGATAAAATTATTTATCCTCTAGGTCACATTTTTACCTCTGTTATCTGTTTTATTCTTTTGTGGGTGGGCTTTTAAATTGTTTGCTTGTTTGTTTGTTTGTTTAAAAAAGCCCATTAACTGTCTGAAAATACTTTATGAACTTGGGGAAAGAAAGTCCTCAAAACACTGCTAGTTGTCATCAATTGAAAATTAATGCATTGAACTGAACTAGGTTTTCAGTAAAGACTTAGAACAGTTGTGAATCTTTTCAACTTGTCTTTAAATTTAACTCATATTAAACATAATTAGACAAAACTGATGGCAAATGAGAACTTTGCCCATGCTACAACATGAAGATTTTCTTGATCATCAAGGTTCCCTATTTCTGCATCTCTATAATCCCATCTAATGATAGCAGAGGAAAAAAAACCCACCCAAACAATGAAACGGCACTTCAGAGGTCGCAGGCAATGTTAGCACTTTGTGTTGAGTTACTCTAACATTTTATTTCCCTTTTTGTGCATTAATTTGAAAAGCTTTTGATGACTCCAGTAACTTACCAAGATAAGTGATTTTACTGTAGTTAAAATCAAAGATGTGGTTGTGTTGTTTTTTCTCGTTGATCCTTCAGTTAGTGTGAACAGGTTATGTGGTAGAAAGGCAGTCTCAGCAGAAGCTGCGCACTTGTGCTTGTTCACAGAGCAGAAGGAGCTTGGCTTTACAGAAGTAGTCCCCTACGTTACTTCGGCAGTCAGGGGAAAAGGAGCTGTTAGTTTTATTTGTGTACATTTTTCTGTGGAAATATCTTGACAGCGGGAGGTTAGAAGGCAAGATGAAATATGGTCTGTCTGCAAGCACATTGATTTATGTGCGAGTGCATACGTGCATAAGAGATGAGCAGCTATATATGTAGAAATGACTAGAAAGGACCAAGTCCCTGGGATACATTTTTTTTGCAAGACTGCATATGGAGAAAGAGCTACTTTTTTTGATGTTATTCTGCCATTAAAAATGAAATTTCAGACATTGAATTGTGTTTTGTATTGAATCATAATCTCATACAGAACTCTTACAGCAGACAATCGCAGCTTTGTATTTGTAAACTGTCGACTGTTTTGCACTTAAATAGATGTTGATGCATTTGGGAATTACAACACAGTAAAGGGCTAAATCATAGTTTCTCCATTTGGTTATAATCCAAATGCATTTATATTACTATTATTATAAAGTGCCAGGAACACAGGCAGTCCCTCGCAAACACGTTAAATAGACAAGAGACTAAATTCTGCCCTTGGTTACACTTGCACATCTCCAGTGCAAGGTTGTTAAGCTGCAGAGCAGTCTCCCCAGGGAAGCTGTTTGAAGAGCCCTGCCATCGTTCTAACAAAGCTCAGGGATAATGTAGCACATGATGAGAGTAAATGAAGAGTATTTTACTTTAGATTTGACGGCCTGCCCTTTCCAGCATCTTACAAACCAAATATCTTTTGTCCCTATTTTTTGGGGGGGGAAGGATGCAGGGGGTAGCCCGTAGCCCCAGTCTCCCAGACCAAAGCTTACAGCATCCTGTCAGAACAATGTCAGGAGAGGGATGTGGTCTCCTCTTTGCCATTTTCTTGCTTCAACAACATTATTGCTCATGATCATTAGACTGCGGCTTCTGCCTGTTCCTGTAAAATTCCCATTCTACAGGGAACACCTGCAGGATGGTAAGGAATCTTCTGGAGTTGCATGGACTGTGCAGGACTAGAGAAAGCTATGCTGGGAAATGCAGGTTGGAGGCATTGCTCCAGGCAGGTCTGCTTTGTGCTGGCATCTAAAGCTGCAGCATAGGTCATGAAAGCAGCCTCTGATTGTTCTTCTTGCCAAGAAAGGTGGAGAGTGAGATCTTCAGTGAGAAGTGAAATTAAATTTATTGGTGATTAAAAGGACAAGAGAGATGTGTTGGAAACAAGGAATGCCAATGAGGCCTTTTGGCTGCTCCCCTAAGCAAATTGCAGTCTCGGTGGAGCATCAGCTTCTCAGTCCATCAAATTGCAGTAATCGAGTCTGGAGCTGATGGGAGCATGAGTCACCACTTAATTTTCTCATCAGTGGAGGCCAAGTTTTCAAAATATTTTTAGATGCATTTCCACAGAGATTTCTGCCAGCCAGTGACCTATGGAGTGACAAGAAAATGAGCAATAGCAGCTGCTGAATCAGGCTTTGCTCCCTGCCACCTACCCTTCTGACCATAGTCAGGGACAGGGAGGGCAGATAAATCAAAGGAATTATTTGGAATTATTATGCAGAAAAGAGCCCGGCTGAGCTGATAAGAAACACCTGGATTTGTTAAGCAACAAAATAATCTGTGAATTCTTAGGCTGCCTGGTAGGTTCAGATGAGCTTTGACTGTGTTGCTAGCCCCAGGCAGAAGCAGGTGTGAGATTAGGAGCAGTCCATACCCAGCAGCTACAGCCTACGGAGGAGGCCGAGCATCTCCTAAGGATCCCGTGCTGGTGTGTCTCATCTGCTCTTTGCCTGTGTTCAAAACTGCCACCTGGCACAACCATTTGACACCCAGGTAAGAAAAAGGAAAAAATGCCTCTGTGTGGCATCCTGTGTGGGAGGGCTACATCTAGTATAATAATCACAAAATCAAAGACTTGCAAATGTTGGCATGCTGGTGCTGATTCATCTCTGTAAGAGAAAACTTACAATTCATGGTCAGTTTTCTTACAAAACAATTGTAACTTCTAGGGAAAATCAGCTGTCTTGAAAGGGAAGAAAATGGGCTTCCTTGAAGGAAAGACAATTTCATTGATAGGATTAAAAAATTATGGAGGTCATGTGAGAACTGGCCTTCTGCCAGGAGAAATGCAGGAAATAAAATTTGAGAGTCCTGTGACAATAATTGGGTATGAAATCCTATTGACAAAAGCTTTTGCAATTCTGTGCTCCCTCTGTTCCTTAGCATTGTGACTGCAGTCCTTCCCTGTTTCTATCCTTTGTCTGCTGCACAGCCCATACCCAAGATGTCACAAAATTGTTTTATTTCCTGGTGCCTTCCCTGTGTAGTTTTGCCACTTCTTGTCAACACTGCTAAGTAAGCGATAAAATGTCTTCTTCCCTTTTTTTAAATTTTTTTGTTTTATTTTAGCTTTTTCCAGTTAGCTGTCCCTAACTGAACCTGGTGTCATCACCAAGATGATGCTCTCATCTGTTCTCCAAGCTCTCTTAGAGACCCTGTCCTGTAGCCAAGAAACCAGGGCAGCCTTCCAAGATGATGCTTGGGGAAGCAGAACTCAGGTTTTTTGTGCTGAGACTGAACAACTTAACCCATGTAAATTACAGTTCTTGTGTTCTTTGTTAGGACTTGCAGCTCCCCCGGGAGGGAACACCCACATAATGCATACCTGAAGCTCACTGCTGGATCCATTAGAGTCACTGTCAGTCCTTTGGGCAATCCCATACTGCTGTTGACATATTTTGCCAAGCTATCCAGCAAATTCCTGCTTTTTCTGTTTCATAATATTGCTTCAAATTAAGAGAAATGTTGGGAGAACTTCTATTTTTCTTTATAGAAATTGAAAAAAAACCCCTTTTTTTATCTATTTTAGGTGTCTGTTTGGAAAATTGATTTCCCAGAAGTGGCTCAGGACTACTATATTTGCCTCACACATTCACTCTGTCCCTTCCCCAAAACATACAGTCTTTCAGGTTCCTCACAGCAAGTTGCATAAAGCCCTTTTTCAGAAAACAGCTACAACATCTGTTTAGGTCCAATTCCCTCATAAATAAAATATATCCCAGAGGCATAATAGCATGCTAAAAATAAGTTCATGACACAATTTGAGCCAGTTAATCTGGTAACTCTGTTTGCTGCAGCTCACAGAGTGTTAATGTGAGAAGCCTGTACCTTTCCAGCCTGGCTGGCTGTGAGCATCCCGCATTGCTCTCTCCCGGAGCCAGAGCCACATCCCACAGTACTGCGCCATCCCGTGCTCACAGACTTCCTCCCTCGGCCTCTCCAGGTGTAAAAACAGGAGAATTGTGATACATGAGATTTTGTGTGAGTCAGGGAAGAGAACAGAAGCGCTGCAGTCAGTGGAGCCCAACTCGTATCGTGTTTGTGATAGGTAACTCCTACTTGTGACACAAAACACTAACGTGTAGCCTCTGTAATTATAAAAGGCATAAAGAGCTGTATATAGCTACACTATCACATATCAGTGTTCCAAACCATCTCATATTAAGAATCTATCAGGGAATTTTCAAAAAAACCCAACAAAATTCAAATCTTGCTGATGACAGTTTTACAGAATATTTTTTGGTAGGGGTTTTTTGTGTTGTTTTAAAGTAAGGTGCATAGTATGTGTAGAAAAACTCCTCCATGTGTATCATGATATATATTAAACCATTATCTTTTATGTTCTATAATTTGATACTTCACATATTTTTAGGAATGTATTTTGCTTATCTAACTCTCTGCTTTCAACAGCAAACTCCCTCTGCTAAATCCCATTTGAATTTTTATATTTGAATTGAATATGAACCTTTAATTTTGGTATATGCATAAATATGCTCCAGTTTATGGCAAGCAGCATCTTCCTTTGTTCAGAAAATAAATTTAGTGACAAATTTCAATATTTTTTAATACTAGTGAAAATAAAATTTAGTCTGTTAAGATGGCACAGTGATAGTCTTTGAATAGCTGCTACTTTGAATGTGTTTTAATTTTTTTTTCCAGAAGCCTGAATTTAGGAGCTTATTCTCTTAGTAACAAAATATTTTCTCTGAACAATCCCAGAAGTGTAATACATTAGTAGAAAGAAAAGTGTATTTACAGCCAATAATTCAGCTGTTATAAATTATGACAGTATAAGAAAGAGAAAAGGGTTTCTTTTAAAAACTTGCTGCCAGATTCTGATACAGTGGTGCTGAGTAAGGTAAGTAATGTTCTTTTGATTAACAGTCAAGTCTTGAGTAATTTTCATTTAAAGAAGACTTTATTAAGCATTTTTCTCAAACTCATCTTTTTTGTTCTGTTTTGAGCAGAGTTCCATCTGAAGAAAACTCTCAGTGACTTTTTAGCCTACATTAAATTCCCACTGACAAATAGATGAGAATTATTATTCATTTTCTCCAGAAAGAACTAATAGGCTTTGCCAAATAAATCATGAAGATCCTAAGCGTGCTATTCATCTCTTCTGCAGATTATTGCTTAAAAGCCATGATAGTTGTCCTTTAAAAATCAAAAGTCAAATCAGTCCTTTGACTTGAAGTGAAAAATTTGGACTGATGGTTGTCCTGGGCCTTATTATTGTTTGGTTTTTTGCAGTTTGGAAAATGAGAGGGCTAGCAGGCCTGGATTCTTGATAAGTGTGGATGCCTAGTTTCTAGAGAAATTCCACCACAGTAACTGGTAACTGGTTTATGTTAATGAGTGTCCCAGTTACTTCTCCTTCCTGAGTATTATGGAGTACCCCGAGTCTCCTGAGAAGCCAGAGCTGACAGTGGATTTGAACATCTTTAACTTGGACACCCTCTGTGTCCGTGTGTCTGTCAGTCATGGCCCAGGGCCCTGATAAGGTCCTGGAATATTCCAGCATCTTCCACTGTTTCAGGTACCTCTGTTCTGGAAGTTGTAGATACTTTGTGGTCCTCTTATCTTTCAAGAATACGTTGTAGGTAATTTTTAAGTTTACTTAATTAGCTTTTTGTTGATTTGAGCTTATTTGGTGCAGTCACTGGTGCTTCTGCAGCACACATTCCATTATGTCTTTGATTTTTTCCTAATATAATGGAAGAGTCTGATCAACAACTTCCCACTAGTTTTTAAGTACCCTTGATTATTCTTTTGTTGTTGTTTGGGAATTGATTTAGAGTTGAAACGTGTCAACTAATTGCAAGACATAGTACCACAAAACTGTATGAATTAACAAATACTAATATGTACTTGATATCTGTCCTATATACCAGTTTGTACTCACACACAGAGGATGCTGCTACAGGCTGAAATTAGAAGGCAGGAACAATGTAGTTTATCCTAAGTCTGTATTTCTCTAGTAAATTTCAAATCAGCATGAGACATGTATCCCATTCAGATTTTCACCTGTTCAGCATCATCACAAAAAAGAAAACTTTATATATGACCTTTATGCCAGCAGAAGTTGTGGTTCTAGCTGACATAACTCAACCAACATTGTATGAGATTTCTCCAAATGTGTTGACTGCCATATCCATCTTAAAAGAAAAAAACCCACCAACTAAACAAAAATCTCCTAAAACAACAATAAAAGAACACCCACATACTTTTAATTTCTCCTGTTTGTCATTAAAATGATACATTACAAATTTGCCAAGTTGTGCAAACCAGCATCATTTCATATTCTGGGCACAGCATTAATTTTCACAGGAAAATATTTGTTTAGAATCACTAGGTCTGTTCAAACATTGAATGCAGTTATTTTTCAGTATCTTCCACACATGAAGTTTAGATACCTTGTTGTATCAAAAATCCAGCTGCACAGGCAAACAAACAAACAAATTTTAAAAAAATGCTGGAAGAGGAAAAGGGGAAGGAAGAAACCCATGTGTGACCTCTGGTGGTTTTAAGACTTACTCAGAATATTGCACCTTCATCAATGATTAAATTGCTCTCCCTTTTAAAATGTGTTGAGCCTTCATTTTTATGTGGATGGATATTACTAGACCAGAAATTCAGACTCTCACAGAGAAAAAGGGTGATCATAAGAATAGGAAAACAACTCAGATAAGTAAAACCAATGCAAATGCAAACCTTTTACCAACTCCTTGAAAGAGATTGACAGTCTCAAGAAGTGTAAACACATGGGGCCTACATTTCCCATAATAAGAAATGATGGCAGATGCTCAGCTGGCACTGACATATCAGGTAACCGTCATTTTGGGAGGACAGGTACTCTCTGAGAACTGGGCACTTTTAATAAGATTGAAAAGAAAGTGCTTAAACACCAAGGTGTCTAAAAATTTAATTTGGTTTGCAAGTACAGATTTTGACTCTTTTTCAATTCTCTCATTTTTTCTTCTTTGTGGGTGTCTTTTCCTTGCTCTGTCTGAAAACAGAAAAAGAGGTAGAAAGCACTATGGAACTAGAATAATATGTGTATATACTCATATTAATTGTATACATCTGAATCAGTCGGCAGGTTAATATTTAGATGCCATTTTGATTACATATTTTCTTTTTTGTTTCGTTGGTTAAGGATCTTCAGGAGGTTTTCAGAATATATGGGCTGGCATGGAAAGCAAAGCTAGATTTTATCAGATATATCTCAATGCTTCTTAATACCATGTGCTTCTATCAGTGTTTCCTCTATGCTTTGCTTTTTGTAGGCAGCACTTAGCACTTTATAGTCTTTCAGAGAGAATGCTGACTGCACCTGACAAGTCGTCCTGGCAAGCAGGGACACAGGTATTTTCCACTTCAGGTACACAGGCCCAAATACCACACATACATGACCAAGCTGACTTTTACTTAGGAAAAGTCAGTCAAATTGCCATATTAGGAAAATGATAGGAAAAGTCAGTCAAATTGCCATATTTTAAGGAATGAAAGCAAAATGGTATGTCTTGCTGACAAATGCATCTGTGCTTCCCTGTGCCCCAGGGCCAGCATGCCCTCATCTTGCAAGCAGAGGTGCCTACAAAAAAGCTGGAGAAGGATTTTTTATAAGGGCAAATAGTGGTAGAACAAGAGGAAATGGTTTCAAACTGAAAGAGAGCAGGTTTAGAATAGCATAAGGAAGAAATTTTTGACTGTGAGGGTGGTGAGGCACAGGCACAGATGGCCCAGAGAAGCTGTGGCTGCCCCATCCCTGGAAATGTTCAAAGCCCAGTTGGATGGATCTTTGAGCAGCCTGGTCTGGTGTGAGATGTCCCTGCCTGTGGTAGGGGTTGTGTTGGGATGCGACACCGGTAATTGGGTTCTTTTTCCTTAGACTGAGAGTGACGAGAGAGACTGTTTTCTCTTGTTTGGACTTGGCTGTTTATTCTTTTCTTATCTATATTACATATCTACAGAGTACAAGGAGCTACATAAACTGAGATAGAGAGGTGCAAAATGGCTAATGAAGAACCTCTTCAAGGTCTTTTATATGTCTATTTGTCCAATTAACAAATGCCAAGTAAATTATTTTTTTTGTGCCCCAATGACCCGACACCTGTGTGCTGCACTGTGGCATTTTCTATCTAATCACTTATTATTACCCAAAAATCCCTAGAAGAAAAAGAAGAAGGAAGAAGGAGAAAGGGACAACACCCTAAGTCCTACAATCTTGTCTCTTATTTTCTAAAATAGCTTAAACCTTAAACCCAGTGACTTAAGAAAACTCTATCTAACTTACACACTCACATTCCCAGTTTCTCTGCTTAACTTTAACAGCTGTCTCCATGGTGTTATGCAAAATTCAGTGCTCTCTTGGGTGTCAGAGCCAGGCATCACAGATAAGGGTACAGTCTGTACTTCTGACCCTAACAGGGTTGGAGCTGGATGACTGTTAAAGTTCATTCCGACCCCAAACCATTCTATGGTTCCATGTTGCTCGCTGTGCCAGAGGCCCAGAACATGGAACCGGCTGCTCTGTGACATCAGCCCAGGGCTGAGGGCTCTTCAGGTGCTGCGGGCACTGCGGCTGTGCTGGTGCACAGAGGCCTCACTCCCGCAGCTGACACGAGACACGGGCAGCGATGCTGCTGCTCTGCCTCTTCGTCCTGCTGGCCACATGCCGGCCTGTGCAGGGCATGTGGAACGCCTGCGAGTAAGTGGCCCCAGGCTCTGGGAGGGAGCTTGGGCAGCACTTCAGGGGCTCCCTGGAGAGGGCCCACTTGGCCTCTGTGGCCAGGCCACAGCTTCCCAAACCCCACGGGGAAGCCTCAGTTCCTTGTGGACGGGCTCACACCCCGTGGCCTTCCCTGGCCTGCTGTCCCTGCACACCTTGTGGAGAGCTTCTGCTGGAGCAGCAGCAAGCCATGGAGCAGAATGGAAATGATTTTCTAATTGCAGAGGGAGCTGTGGGCTCCGGCCCTTGACTTCTGATGATGAGCGAGGCATGACACGCGTCGTGGGTGGCACAAGCGCCGAGGCGGGGGCCTGGCCCTGGCTTGTCAGCATCCAGGATTCCTCAGTTGCAGGCACGGGGCATCTGTGTGGAGGGTCCCTCATCAGCGTACAGTGGGTCCTCACGGCAGCCCACTGCTTTGCTGATTCCAGGTAAGGAGGAGCAGGCAACAGGGATATCCCAACATCAGCAGGTTCCCTGTCAGCAGTGCCATACGCCTCTTCCATCTCGTTTCCTTGCAGTGTGCCCAGTGCCTGGGCAGTGCAGAACCCAGCTGAGAAATTACTTGGGAGAAGGGTGGGCACATGCCACTACTCCTAGCAGCCTTCAGCTGACATTCCCAGAGCCTAAGGCATGCTAGAGCAGTCACTGCTGGGCTGCCACAGCTCCAGGCTCTGCTCCCTCTCACCCCTCTCTCCACGTGCCTTCAGGAACATCAGCGCCATGCGCCTGCTGATCGGGGCCACCCAGCTGACTGAGCCGGGCCCTGGGGCCGAGGTGCGCATGATTAAGCAGCTGCTGGTTCACAAGGAATACAATTCTGCCGACCAGAGCAATGACATCGCGCTGCTGGAACTGAACGAGCCTGTCCAGTGCAGCCCCTATGTCCAGCTGGTCTGCGTACCCAATGCTACACTGAGTGTGGCACAGCTGGAAACCTGCTATGTTGCTGGCTGGGGTGCCACCACTGCAAGATGTGAGTTTCCAAAAATGGAGAGCAAGCTCAATACACTGGGAAAATGGGTTGGGCTTCCTGACAGCAGAGGCCAAAGCCAGAGTCAGGCTTACAAAGGCAGACAGCAGGGACACAGAGCTCCAGCACCTCTGTAGAAGCAAAGCCAAGCCCTAGGGAAGGGGATCACACCCAGATGGGGAAAGTGGCAGTGAGCTGCCAGGTCCTCATTCCTTTCTGTGCTCACAGCTCAAAAAACAAGTGATGTCCTGCAGGAGGCCAAGGTCCACCTTATCAATGTCCAGCTCTGCAACAGCAGCGAGTGGTATGGGGGGGACGTCCACACCCACAACTTGTGTGCTGGCTACCCAGAGGGTGGCATCGACACCTGCCAGGTAGGAGCATGTGACAAATCACTCAGCCCCCAGCAGCACAGGCAGTACTGCTCCAACACTGCCCAGCCCCTGCTTTTCCTCTCAGGAAAACAGAGGCCAGTTACTCTCAGCTCCGGCTCCCCACCTTTCCTGGGCCTTCCCACCCATTTCCCATCTGCAGGGCCTAGCCCAGGGCCTGCCTTGTCCCAGAGGCCTGGCACTCGGCCCAGAAAGCCCTGCTATAGTGCTGGTGGCAGCCCAGAGGTCCAGATACCAATGCTGGAACATCTGTCCTCTGCACATCCAGGATCACTGGGCAAAGCTGAGAGCCTGACTTCATAGGCCCCCAACCCACTCCTGGCCAAGCTTCTAGAGGCTCCAGCACCTAAGCAGAGCCTTGCTCTGCTGGGAATACAGCTCTGGCAGGGGCTGTGAGAGAGAAGGAGGCAGCCCCGGTGCTGACAGGGGCCACCCAATACCACCTTAATCCTCTCTGCTCCTCTGCAGGGTGACAGCGGGGGTCCACTCATGTGCAAAGACAACAGTGCTGACTTCTTCTGGGTTGTTGGAGTGACCAGCTGGGGAAGAGGCTGTGCCAGAGAAAAACGGCCTGGAATATATACTTCTGTTCAGCACTTCTATAACTGGATTCTGATTCAGATGGAACTGCTTCCACAAGTAGAGTCTTCTCGGGCATGGAGTCATTATACAACTGCCTCACAACCCTGGACTCATCATACAAACACCCCATGGCCTACTCAGAAGCCATGGTCAAGACCACCTTCCACTCCGAATCCGTGGCCAAGACCACCTTCCACTCGGAATCCGTGGCCAAGACCACCTTCCACTCGGAATCCGTGGCCAAGACCACCTTCCACTCAGAGTCCGTGGCCAAGACCACCTCCCACTCAGAAGCCATGGTCAAGACCACCTCCCACTCAGAATCCGTGGTCAAGACCACCTCTCACTCAGAATCCATCACCAAGACCACCTCCCACTCAGAATCCACTGCCAAGACCACCTCCCACTCAGAATCTGTGGCCAAGACCACCTCCCACTCAGAAGCCATGGTCAAGACCACCTCCCACTCAGAATCCGTGGTCAAGACCACCTCTCACTCAGAATCCATCACCAAGACCACCTCCCACTCAGAAGCCGTGGTCGAGACCACCTCCCACTCAGAATCCACTGCCAAGACCACCTCCCACTCAGAATCCATGGCCAAGACCACCTCCCACTCAGAATCCATGGCCAAGACCACCTCCCACTCAGAATCCACTGCCAAGACCACCTCCCACTCAGAATCCATCGCCAAGACCACCTCCCACTCAGAATCCAAGTTCGCTACCGACACCAGTGGAAGAGAGTAAGAGTTGTCCATTTCCACTCAAGAAGTTGATCGAATTCTTCACTGGGATCCGGGACCTCCTGAAGAATCTACAGGTAGTTACAGATTGAGCAGGAGAATGGACAGCATCCAGTGCAGGTTGCATGGGACGGTGTCCGTTTCCTGCTGAGGCAATGCCTGCTGAATCAAAGGCCGCCTCAGTACCGATGGCCCGCTCTGTCCTGCCCACATTGTTCCTCTGCATGTATGTAAATGCTAACGTTGACTTAGTTGCTGAAATAAAGTTGCCTATGTTTGTGGTTAACATGCTTTCAGTCCAGTTTGGTCTCCTGAGCATGGCAAGAACTTCCTTGCCCAGAACCTGCAAAATGAGGCTGTGCCAGACCACTTGGGCACAAAGGGAGTCACTCCAAAGGGCTGGAACTGTGTCTGCTCCACAGGATGGAGAAGACTGGCACATCAAGGCTAGGAAGAGGACAGGAGAAGACAATGCCACATGCAGACACCTTAGGGAGGACACATCGAGGCACACAAGCTGGTGACTAGGGCCAGGCAAAAGCCTTAGCTAACAGAGCAGACCTGGGAAGCTCCTGAGCATGACAAGCAAAATTGCTGACTGTCACAAAGGCAGGGAGAAGCTGAAAGGAGTTACGGTGCCCTAAAGGAAGAGTAAGATTTCACAGATAACAAGGGGACATTGATGTGTGAGCTGGCCACACTTCAGAGATGTTTGAAGGAAGAGTTGGGGTCATTCTGGGGAGAAGAACCTGGTAGGAGCAGAAGGACCCAGGAAACTGCATCTGTAATGCCATGGAAAGCCGAGGTGAGCTAGCTGACAGCACCTGCAACACCAAGTCTGTTCACAGGTGGGACAAACCTTGGATTCAGGGGGAAAAGATAGCAGAGAGGATAGAAGGGCAGAGAAAGAGAGGAGTTGATGAGGGGGATATGTAAGCATGGCAGATAGGAAGAAGGAAGGATCAAGGAGCCACAGACACAAATTGCATCCTTGGCCTCACATTCCAGGTGCCACAACTGCCCTTGTCAGTGTGGGCCCAGAACAGCACTAGCCCTTGTTGACATCAAGAACAGGGAGCCTCACGGAGGGTGTTGCTGTGGCTGACGTGGCCAGCATGGACTGTGCTGCATCCATGTTTCCGTGCTTTGAACAGGAAGGATGACACTCCTCGGCTATCTCTGGCACATCTCACTTGTGCTGCTCTGCTCACCTGACATTGCTGTAACCAGATTGGACTTGTGTGTGCTGTCTGCAGGAGCCATGTGCTCTAGTGGGGGTTTTTTGGGAAGGAGCTGCTGGCAAGCAGCTGCAGAGAGCAGGGTGGCAGTGAACCTCCCAAAGAGACCATGATGCCACACGTGGTGTTTTCCTGCAAGCTGTTAGCAGGAAGTTCTGGGAGCCTCTACAATCAGAGGGGCTAAAATAAAGCTGGAGAGGGACTTTTTTACAAGGGCAAGTAGTAATAGAACAAAGAGGAATGGCTTTACAGTGTAGGTAGGTTTAGAATAGATATTAGGAAGAAATTGTTCTCAACCAGAGGAACTCAGTGACTTCAAGGTTGCGCTCAAAGCAAATGTCACAACTATCTCCTCAGAGGTGGAAAAAGCCTGTCACAGTCATTGCCATGACACAAACACCTTCGAACTGCTCATTCAAATGCCAAGTGACAGGCAGATGTTGCCAATAAGAAATACAGCCCTCTCAGAGCCTTTGGTTGCATCACCCACCAGGACAGCATTGCCTCAGCCTTCTCTGGCCAGGGCTGTGACCTGCTGGAGTCACTTGAGCTCAGCCGGGCCCAGCTCTGACCATGGGGCCCAGACAGACCACGTGGCACCGCTGGAACTGGAGAGAGGTTTGCTTTTTGTCATAAATGTCTTTGTCAGTAGGGAGCTGGCAGGGAGAAGGGGACATAAGACAACTTACACCCTGCCTATTGTTTTCCCAGCAGCGTTTGTGTAGTGGATTTCTAGAAGAAAAAATCCCCACCAACTGCAGTATAAAGCAGCACCGTCTCTGTAGTGGCTTGATGATAAGAGCGAGTATAAGCCAGGTAAGCTGAGGCGGCAGGGGTAGGAGCAGGGGAGGATCACAGACCCCCTCAGCCCAGGCGCTCCCGGGGCTCGGGGCCGCCATCGCCGGGACGATGCTGCCCCCTGGCGGCGGGAGCGCGGGGCGGGCGGCGCTGCCCGGCGGGAATCGCTGGGGATGGATCCCGGGATCTGCGGCCGCTCGGACCCGGCCGCCAAAGCGGGAACAGCACCGTTCCTGCCCGGAGCCGCTGCAGGCAGCCCCTGCCTCTGACACGGCGCATTGGTGCTGCCTTAGACATTGGCAATTACCGGTGACACCTGACTTTGACTGGGTTAAATATTTTCCCGCTCCGGGCCGTGTGTTTGCACAGGAAGGATCAGCAAGTCACGTCTGCTGCCGTTCTCTGTGCACCAGCTGCCCCATGTCCTTGGTACCTGGCCATCAGTTCTTAATGTTCATCAACATGCGCTGATATACAGCCAGGCTGATCTTTGACTCACCTTTGGAACAGCGACACATTTTCTCAACAACAAATTATACTTTGACATTAGAAGGTGGCAATCTGTAATGGATATTGCAATCTGAAGATTGAAAGAGACTATCTGTGATCTTTGTCCTCAGTCGAGTAAGCTGGAGTCTCTCTTCCCTCCTACACATTATTTGATTGTGGGACATAACCTTGGGATGTACTAATAATCATTACTCAGAGCTGATGTATCCGTTACAGGCCTGCCCTGCTCGGGGAGGGAGATGTTCTCTACAACAGTAGTAAATCAGCAAAACTCGCACTTAAATATACAGTAAAATGTGGTTTGAGACACGGTCCTTCATACATCACACAGCAAAATGTTTTATTGAGAGGGTCACACACACGCTAATAAGGAAAGAGGGCTGCTGAGACAAGACCTGTGAAGGGGAAGCAGTTTGGTTGCAGGAAGGGGCTGGGAGAGATCTCTGGAACAGCTCCTGGTCCAAGGGAAAGTTGTGACTCCCCAGGTCCTTCTCTGCCCTCCTGGTAGCCTTGGATGAGCTGGCAGGAAAGAGAAGGGAAGGCAAAGGAAGGAAGGGAGCCCTGTAGAGCTGTCCAGACACAATGAGCCTTAAGGGCTTGGCAGGGGCAGTGTAAGTGTCCAGCTTACCAGGAGGAGTGAGAGGTCTGTTCTGCTGTTCACCGGCTTTGCAGGTCAGGCTGCTACTTTGTCATTCGTTTTTGCTAATAAGCAGCTGTCTTTTTGGAGCTGAATGTTGCAGGAATTGTTAGAGCATCTCCTTTTCTACAGGCATTTGTTATTCTTATTTAAATCTGAGTGAATAAATGAAACATTTCCAGGTTCCTAACCTTGCTGCTTTGCCTTCCTTTTTTGCCTTGTTTTTGTGGTCCTGAGTAGCTGCAGAAACTGTGCCAAAAGGGCTGGCCAAGCCAGCCAGCCAGATCTCTGAAATGCCTGGGGCTGCATCCCACACTGATCTGGGAGAGCCTGAGCTCGCACATCCCTGCTGACCATGACTGCTGGGCCTACAGGGCCTGTGGCTTCTCCTGTGAGTCTTGTTACCCTTTTTGAAGCTGGCCAAATCAAAGCATGACTGGCTTTTTTTGCTTACTAGTGACAATTCAACCAATGCAGGAAGTGTCTGTGATGTCCAAGCTTTGGATCAACTGTCTTGCTTAGTGCAACCTCTCCACATTACATTTTGTTATTTCTAAATTATTTTTTTTCTTGAGTTAGGATAGCTCAAGCATTGCAAGAGCCATAGATGTTTTTACTGCCAAAACTATGTTTGATGCCTCTTTGGCTGGTGGGGAGATAGGCTCAGGATAGGTGTTCATTAGCTGCTTTCAATACTTCTGACCCCAAACCATGTCACATTGCTGAGGGATGACAGCCTGATGTGGGCCACAGGTGACTGAGCAACCCTGGAGGAATTGAGATCCCCAGTTCCAGCAGAACGTTTGTGACCAGCCCAGTCATGCACCTAGACATGGAAACAAGGCAACAACTTTACTTGTCTCTCCAGTAAATATCAGAATGATCTGTGCCTTTGTTTTCCTAATTCTGACATTTTTTTCCCAGAAATCTGTTACAAGCATGAGCACAGACTAATTCCCATATAAGACAGGCCAGTTAAGAATAGGGATGTTTGAATGGTTTGCCTTTTAATAAACTAACCAGTGCTTGTGTTTTTAAGAGCTTTAAAAAGAGATAAGACCTCCATTCCTTCTGTCATGGCAACTACAACAAACGGAACATGATTCGGAAGTCAAGAAAAAAACACGGGCACTTTAGGTCTCAGCCAAGAGAGCCGCAAAGTAGCAAAACTCATTACTAATTCAGAGAAGCTGCATCCCTCAGAGCTCACCATTACTGGTCTTACTACTAATAATACTGGAGCACATCAATTTAGCAGAAGGCAGAATGTTGAAGTGCCACTCCCCCAATCAAACATCTCCATGAGACCTTCCCTTGCTCTAGTCAGCCTAGAAAGAAGCAATGCTGAGTTGTGGGGAAAGAGCTGAGGAGAGGAAGGTTCTGGTCTTACAGCCAGAGCAGTCTGGTAACATTAATCCTAGAGAGACAGTGAAAGAGGCCATAGGTATTTGTAATTTATTCATAAACAGCTATGCCATCATAAGAAACTTTTTAAAACAATATGTGATAGTTCTTTAAATATTTAAGAGTTTGTTGACCTATTTTCTCAGTTAATTAGGATTTTTTTTTGGCTGCATTAACAATGACTAGAATGCAGTCTGTTTTAGTCACTACACAGTTCAGTTACACTGGGTTACAGAAACATGATTTCTTTCTAAGGCACATGACAAGGGGGAGGAATGCCATTGTAAGTGTCTAGATGTGTGCTTAAAAACCTGGAGACTTACTAGTAGGTAGGGCATAAGCTCAGTGAGTGAATATAAAACCATTCACCTGGCATCCTTCTGAGTCGTAAACCAAACTTTGTCTTTTCAATTACAGCACTACCCTTATTTTTTCTGCAGCAAAGGGCTATGGTGCAGTTGCCCTTCTCTTCACACAGTGGTACAGTGTTTAAGTACAGTGGTTAAGAGCATCAAGCTCATCTCTGCAAGCTGCGTTTGTGAGTACACTTACTTCTTACTCATTTATTTTGCCCAAGGCTCACTGGGCCTAGAAGTGAAGTTGATAAAAATTTGTCCATGTGTGCAGCACAAATGTCACTGATCACAGTGCAGCAGTATGGTCAGAAACCAGCTCTTTCTGAATGCTAATGGAAGGCACCATTAGCAAAAGCTGCACTCTGTGCATCATGGAGCCGGAGCAGGAGAACTCACATCCCACCTGTCTCCTCTGAAGTCAGTGGTGAGGTAAGGGAGGATGTGAGAGCAGGGCTTTGACTGACTATCCAGCATGGAGATGGGCAACTAGTTGGAGATGGCCACGGGGCCCTCCTGACAAAGGGGAAGTTGTCAGCAGGAAGGCTGGGCGAACCATCAGAGTCCTGTCATTATCTGCTTGTTCAGGGGGATTGCTGTGGGCTGTGAATTATGCTGCAGCACCAAAATATAAGTTTGTTCCCCACTACATGGCTTGGGAATGATCAGCTCTGAGCTGATCCACCCTAGACAAGGACACCAGAAGGGTCAATTCCTGCTCTCTGAAAGGCTCTAAAATGTACATCTCAAGAGGATCATTATCATGTCTATTTCTGGCTCTTGTAAAGCTGCAGTAAAATAAAACTTTACCCTTGCTGTCTTTACCTCTCCATCTTAGGAGGTGTCCAGGATCATGCTGTTTTCAAAGGGTTGCTTTTGGAGTCTCCTGCAGAAAATCACACAGTCAGAGAGAAGTTTGCACAAACTCAGAACATAAAGATGCTGTTAACTTTCCATTGCAGGACATCTCCAAAGTGACCTGGGAAGGGTACTTCTCAATCCGTGTTTCTGCACAGTGTCACTGAACTGGCTCAAAATAAAAGACTAAATAAATGTTGGCTGTCAGGCTTCAACAAGCTTCTTCATCAGGTGTAAATGGACAGGAAAGATTTTCTTCCATTTGCACCTGATGAAGAGGCATGTTTCTCCCCCAAAAGCTGGTGTCTGCCATCCTGTGTTTCACTCGTGGATCAATTCAGCATTCTTGGGATCAATGTTCTCTACTAATGAGTTATTGCTTCTTATTTTCAAATTGAAACTTGAAATCTTGTGGCAAATATTTGTAATCTGAGGGATACCAAGTGCACAGAGTCAAAACTGTAAACTCTTAAATGAGAATGGTTGGGTTTGTACTTCCTAGAAACTTTTTTTTTATTTAAGATTAAACCGGAGTCAAAATCATGGTGCTGAGGAAGAATTTCTATTTTTGGCTACACCGTTAAGGTAACAGAGGAAGTGTTTGTCATTGCCACAGTGACAGCTAATGAGAAGATATACAATATTAATTGCAGTAAGTGTAACACTGTGTAATCTATCAGCTTCTATTTTCTCAGCAGCTGTAGTTTAGATACTTTTGCCTAACACCTCTGTCTGAACTGGCTGCTTTGGGCTTGTTTGCCTATATGACAGCACTAAACCACCATAGTCTTCCCACTGCCCGAGGGGCTGACCCAGTTGTACTCAGCTTGCACCAGCACGAAGCTGTTCTCCCGGATCTTTCGGAAGTGCATCACCTCCCCGTTTTCCGTGACAGTGATGACGTCGGGGTCGGGCTCGCTGAAGGACACCTCAGCCCGCTTGTGGCAGTGCTGGGCACAGACACAGCGCATGGCAGCTGCCAGCGCCAGGCCCAGCGCAGCCGTGCAGACCAGGACAATGCCAAGTTGGGCTGCAAGGAGTCGGGTTCCTCTACCAGGGCCTTCCTCTTTCTCGGGAACAGCAGATTCGGGAGCTGGTCTGGTCACCCATGTCAGGGAATTCCCAGCTGCCTGCTGCTCATCCTTGTCCTCCTCACCCCTGGTGCCTGCCTCCTCCGGCTGCGGTGCCAACTCTCTTTCTGCCATTTGCCTTGAAGCCGAGGACAAATTGCTGGTAGCATTGGCATCACCAAGCCAGGCTGTGGTTGCAATAATGTCACCCAGGTGAGCGCGTATGTGCAGGGCAGAGGGAGACGCTGTCACACGTAGGGAGGCTTTCAAGATGGTCCCATTGTCAGTACTTCCCTTTGAAAGCAAAAACATGCCAAAATATGCAGTAAGGGAAGAGAAAAGGATGCTGATTGAGTTCTCATTACCTACCTCATGGAACACTTCAACTCTGTTTCTGATGCCCATGTGCCCCTCTGCCTTTAGACTAACTCTTTATTCCCTGTTTACTCAGTAGCTTTTAGAAAGTGAAGCAGATGCAACCCTGCTCATTCCGTACGAGAATTGCCATGGGAGGAACAAGGCACTCGAGTTGGTCCCAGGGACAAAGTCAGTGTGGGTTGGAGGGACAAAGGTGAAGGGCACAGGTGGAGAGGAAGGTCACTGCTTCATCTAACTAAATGTCTGCAGTTCCTGTTGTGGTGGTGGTATTTTTCACAGGCATCTTTATCACAAAATAATATCACTTAATAAACAATTCCCACCTTGAGTGGCACCAGGGTCATGCTGAAAGGGCAGGTGTGATCTTCCCAGCCAAGCTGCCTGTGTAGGCTGACATGGACCCACTGGGATTCAGTATTGCCCTTCTGAGGCTATGGAGCGGATGGGCACAGGAGACTTAGAATGGCCTTTGCCATCAGCAGTTTTGGGGCATTCACATACAACCGATAAACTCTCCCCAAGGCCTGTCTTACCTTTTCAGTTTATACAGCCACTCTCAAATCTTCTGCCCCTCTGTGTTGCTTAACCACCCATTTTAGTGGGAATGATGGTTCCTGCCTGTTTCTGGGGACCATCTGGTTTCATGCACCTTATTTTAACTGTCACAAAATGCCAGCTGCTCCACACCAGTTCTGCAGCTCAGGCTTTGCTGCAGGTATCATCCAAGATAATACTTGGGAACAAGCATGCAATTTAGGAGACCCCCAATGAATTTTTGCATTCCCAATATGCACCTGAGCCCCTATCCAAAACCTGCAAAATGTACTGGAGTTTTTAATTTGGCTCCACTGAGATTTGGATCTGGCCCTCAGTAGCTGGCACCTCTCCAGCCTGTCCAGCCCAGCAGGCTTTTTCACACATCCATTAATTACACCAGAGAAACTCTCACCCTCTACCATCATTAGTGATTTCTAAAGCTTCCTGGGAAGACAGTGTGACAAGAGCACAAAGCTGAGGCAGGAGCCCTGGCAAGCTGTGAAGGAAAGTAGTGGAGGGTCAGAGCATCCTTTGTGGAAGGGATTGTTTCTGAAGGTGCTATTAAAATACAGCAGGAAATAGAAGACTTTCAGTGGATTAAATGCAATCTGTAAAGTAGCAGGCTGGCAAAGCTAGGATTGCATGTGTATGGATCACTTGCCCTCAAAATGCAAATGCCATACAGTAAGGATATAGGATTTGGGATAGAAAATGGAACTTCCTCACGAAGTCCTTGCTCTATCTCAGCTCATTTCTCCTTTCTTTTCATACTCCTCTCCATTCTTGCCTAATTTCTTAGTGTTTTTGCTTCATTAGGCTCATCTGATCTTGTGCAATAACTGGTTCTTTCCTTTGGTTTCCATCTACTGCCAGTTCTCCACTTCTCTCCATGGGTGCACCAGATGCTTATGGTATACATTTCTCCTTTACTTGTTCTCTGTCCTCTGCTTCTTCTTAAATATTTCTGGCTCATTCTGTGCTGTATGTGCCCTTTCTCTTTCATTTTCTGTGAGATTATTTCTCTTCCTCCTTTGGCATCCTGGAAACCAGGTCTAGTTCTTTCTTCTCCTTGTATTTTTCTTCTCTCCATCACCTGCATAGTGGACTTACCCTGTTAACTCTGTATCCTGTATCTCGAAGCACACACATTTCTAGCAGCCTGTAGTCACATAAGGGAAAGCAATTGAGCAATTGTTTTTACAGTGGGCCTCTTTAAAACCTAGGCAGTGGGCTCAAAAAAAACCCAAACCACACCAAGAAAAAAAAACAAAACCAAAAATTTAAAAAATTTTACAAGTCTATGTAGTTTTAGCCACTTATGACACCTACATGGGCTGCAAGGGTGTCCTCCCCACCCCTGGCACTTACCTTCCTGTTGCCTGTACACATCAAACACAGGTGTGGGGTGGCAGCACTGGCAATGCTTCCTGCTCTGAAATAGGGACAGAGGAAAGGCAAGGCTAGCAAGTAACACCCATGGCTCACACCACTGAGAAGTGCTGCTCCTTAGAGCAGTTTTGAGATGCATGCAATGCAGATCATACAAGCTGTATTTTGAATTATGCCTGGTCACTGATTCCTATCCCCATCATTTTCACCCACAGTATGAAATGTTGCATGAAAGCTCATGCAGCCCAAGCCTTCTAAGACCTGAGCAGACATCCTCAAGCCCGAATTTCATAATTGCTTTGCATCCTTTTTTTTCCTTCTCCCTGCAGATGGAGAAATAGGTCTGCTGAGTTCACTGTTTCACTGAATATTTGTATGCACTTTCAGAAAAATGTTGTAACAGTCGATAGGTTTTATCACATTTTTCCACCACCTAGCCAATCTCCCACTGTGCTGAGCAACACAGTGTTGGGTTCTTAGGAGTTTTGGATTTTCTCCCTGTCACTGTTTGTCATGTGCAATATCCAAAGGATTATTTCTCAAAATCTCAGCAAACAAACACCCTCTCACCTCCCCCCTACACACACAGACACCTTCCTACATCTTCCTTGCTCATCTGCAGGGAAACTAGTAGTATTTTCCTTCCCCACAGGGACGGGAGAAACAGCTTTTCCCACCACCTAGATTTACCCATTGAAGGTGCTGGAGCTGGAGGCATTGTCCTGGGAGAGGAAACCTTGCAAGGCATCCACCATTCCAATGTCTTGGGTGGGAAGTGACAGCTCCAGCCCCCAGTCTCTGGACTGGATGCTCCTGATGGACACAGCCCGTGATGTCCGGGCTGGCTGCTTTGGCTCAGCAACAGGACGAGTGTCTGACCCCACACCAAAACCTGGCTCCAGTGCTGGTGTTGCCACGATGCCAGTGGGGCTGGCAGGCAGCAGGGAGCCAGTGGCAGCTGCAGGAGAGATGGGACCTTGTCCAGCAGGGAGACAAAACAAAAATCAGGGAGAAAGGAGCAGAAGAAACTATTGTCTTCAGTTTGTTTATTTCAAATCCCACTTGGTGCCAAGGTTTGCCAGGAAGGTTTGTTACAGTGACTCTTTTATTTTCATGCCACTTATTTTTTAAGAGAGAACCCACATGGAAATTAAAGCAGCAAAGTTCACTGCCTATGTAATGGCCAAGTAAAATAATTAAAACTCAGCATTGGTGCCATGCCAAAAATGCTGAGAAATACATCTGATTTGGGTATAAGTAAATTCTTGGAGCATCTTACTGACCAAAGGCTGCATAAATACAACTAAATATATACCTGGAGGGCAACAATCACATATAGAGAAAAATATGTTCCTCTGTTTAGGCAACATTTTTAATTGCATTTCCTTCTCTTCAAGACCTAAAGTTTTAGGTAAATATGTTAAGATTTGCATTGAAATCAGAAGATCTGGCAACCTCATTTGACTTTCTGGTGCCCTCCTTGGAACTCCTCAAATACTGACCCACACCTCAAATACTGACCCACACCTTCACTTCAAGGAGCTCACCATGGCCATCAATGATCTCCTCGACAGACACAGGAGTTAAATGGGTCCCCCCAGCTTGTTTGGGTCACTTGTGTTAGACACTTGCCCAGAATAAGCTGTAAAACTACTCTGCAGGGGGTGCTGGTACAAAACAACAAGGCTTGCTCACCATACCTGTTGGGTGAGGCTCAGCTGGTCCCTGTGGGGGCACAGAGGCTACAGCATCAGGCTTCTTGTCATCAAGAGTCTTGTTTTGCCCTCCCTGAGCCACAACAGCAGATTCAATCTTTGCCCAGTAAACAAAGTATGACTGGACTATGGAAATGCTGTTAAAACATAATCAGGCAAGAATTTACTGGCTTTATAGCATTAAGAAAACATCTGACTGTTTAGCTAATCACAAAGACTGCTTTAATCTGAAGACAGAACCAATGCACAAGTATTTTAAAGGATTACCCTGTCGTACATTTTCTATTACAAATAAAACGTACCAGGTCCCATAAGAAAGATTCAGGGTGAGGAATCACCGCTCAATTAATAATTAAGTTCAGCCAAAAAATGTGTGGGAACTTAAAAAAAAAAATATTTAAAAAAGCTCTATTACATTCATCATGTTGATTGAGGTACATTTGTAGAACTTGGACTAGCTCTGTTTATAATCTTCTGTAGGCAGGGAAACAACAGTGGTATTTATTAATTAAAACAAGCCAATGTAACTTGTACAAACAGCAGAATAGGTAAGGTGAAGAAAAAGTCTCTCTTCTCAGCCTGATATTTGAGCCTGCCTAATCCTCTGCTTTTTGTCAGGTGCCAAAATTGTTTTGGCCAACCTTTAACTTCACCCCAAGAGCCTTATTTAAGCTGGACATGAATTTGGGAGAATTTCAGCTCAGATTGCACAGCTGCTTCTGAGAATTATCTAAAGGGAAACCAACCTGGCTTTTCCTGTGCCAGATGACACTTACAAGGTATTTTTAAGCCTAACAAGGCATTTTCCAGATGCTGTGACAGGGTAAAAAGGGAGAGTCTATCAGATATCAGCCCAGAGGGTCAAAAGCCAGAGTGTGAAGGAAGTATCAGAGTGGGTGACTAGGACTAGGTCTTGTTGGGATTTGTTTGGGTTTATTTGGGGTTTTTTGTGAGTTTAATAGTATTTCTTTAAACTTTATTGATTGTTTGATCTAAAGCAATGGCCAAAAATTGGAAATTCCAAGTAGCAATATTTCTGTTTCAATGAATTTTTCTTGAATCACGATGAGATGCTCAAGCCACAACACTCGACAGGATGTTTAGGATTTGGGAAGCAGCCAAGGATCTGGCCAAGCAGTTTCTAAGTGATTTTGTAAAGTTGAAATATAACAATTTCATCTCTTTTGAAATGAAAAGCCACTGTGCTTCCTCTAAGACAGTTTAGGAGATATTTAATTTCATTCCAAATCAGAACCAAGCTACTTGGACAGTTTGGGACTTTGGTGCAAAAAGAGAGATGTCAAGTTTTGACACAGTGCTCACTCTCTTTCTATTGTGAATAATTCTGTATGCATTTAACTTTTTTTAAACTACTTTTGTTTTTTCCTTAAGAAGTGACATACAAGATTGTACTGTAGGCAGGGATGTCCTGTGGGCTGTATTATTTACAAAGACAGGCAACATGGTCACAGTTCTCTCTTTATGCCTTAATATTTCTGTTTCCTAAAATGCTTAAGCTGTCATCTTTCAGTGTATCTATTCTGAGAAAACAGTGACCATGTAAATAAAAAGCAGCACTACTCAGCAGATATTAATGGTGATTTATGTACTAGCTGGGATGCTGTTGCAGCATTTGGTAAGTATTTAGTTATATTGGGTTCAAGATACAGAAAAGCACTGGGCTGGAGAGCCTGTAACTGAGAAAACACAAATTCTGATTAGGAACCAGCACGTCCTTACAAAAACTTGATGTCTCCAATGGGCTGGTCTGGTGCTTTCCATACGAAGGACAGGTTTCTCTTCAGTGACTTGTCCGAGTGTGTGACAGTGTCACCATCTTCAAAACAAGTCAGCAGCTTGGAACCAGGAGGCAGGAAGATGAACGTGCCAGCAATTTCGTTGTTGGACACTTTGCGAGCTTGCAGCATAAAGCCCATGTAATCCCGGGTGCTTCTTACTGTCACTTTTAGAAAACAAAACACAGGACACAAAGGGATTTGTCTTGCTGTTATGGAGTAAATTACCTGCAATGGAGTTGCCAAAGAAAAACCTTGGGCAGCACTACTGAAAACACCTTACTCTCTTTGTTCTCACAGTCTGTCTTGGATGTGTTGGATACAGAAGGCCTGACTTTTACCTTTGGTTTTGCAGTGTGTAATTGCACACAGGATTTGCCTGAGACTTTCCCCACCCTCCCTACCCCCCCATCCCTCCTTGATGATAAGCTGTTAACCACATTGGATCAGGCAGCACGCAGCTGAACCATTTTTAAGGAAGAAGGTTTGGACACCACTCTGTATGTGTGTGAAAGCTCGTGTTCTGCTCTCAGAAGGGTTTTGTTTTGCACAGGGATGAACAGGCAAGTGGCCAAGCTGGGGAACGGTGCCTCTCAGCTCTGTCTGCATCTGCCTGAGGAGCAGCAATGCCAGGGATGGGGAATGCTGCCAACCATGTCCAAGAGTCAGGTGAATCACCCAGACCCCTTAGAGTGGTGCAGAGGGGCTGGGAAGGTGACCTTACCCACTGGAGGTGCCTCTCGTGTGCCATTGCATGTAACAAGGTTTGGTATGGTTGTGACACAGTTGAGATAAAGGAATCCCACCCAAAGCACCCATGCTGCAAACAGAATTCCTCTGTTAATATGTCCTCATGACAAGAGGGGTGTTGTAGCTCACTCAGAGCGGTTAGCCGTCTTCCCAGACCTCACAGAGATTAATTCCATCGCTTAAGATAAGTTGCCGTGTTTTTTTCAGATGCAGGAATGAGAAGCTGTTCCTTACCTGGCACCTTGTCTCCTGGGAAGTAGAAGGACATGTTGGTGTGGACTGTGATGTAGTTGTTGTTGGAGCTGTGCAGCTGCACCCTCAGGTGCCTGGGCATCATGTCGGTGCAAGCGGAAAGGCTCGCGCCCTGCGAGAAGGCGGCCGCGTAGGAGACCAAGCACAGGGTCGTGCAGGCCCAGCCAACAATGGCAGTGTGGGCTCTCCCACCATCCTCCATCCTACAGCAGGAAACAACGTGGAGTTCACTTCAAAGCAGTGGCTTCCCAAATGGTGCCATTGATTTATCTGATCTCCAGAGCCACCTTCCCCATTGTCTTTAAACATAAGGGAATAAGTGATCTCTGTGGCACCTGGAGCCACTTAGGGAATCTACAGCATTTACATTCTGAAATAAACTGTTCAGGCTGGGAGAGGGAAGAGCCCCCCACAAGAGGATGTATTTCTTGTGAAGCTGCCCATGGAGGGAGTGGGCAGAAAAGATTTCTCTAAAAAGTCTTGTGGGGTTTAGGAGGAGAAGCAGGCTCTGTACAGCCACACTCAGCACCCTCCACTACTCCCAGCCCAAATGTACAGCCTGGTCAACAGGGGAAGCATCTGCCCCTTAGACCTGCAGAGCTGCTGCAGGCCCCATCACATATGGGGCTGGTGGCCAGAGCAGAGCCTGTGCCTGCCTGCCATCACAGAGCTGCATCCCTGCGGTGACAGCACAAAACACATTTCCAGATTGAACAGAGTATCATGCCATTCTGCTTTTTCAAAATGTGCTTTGCAAAGTGAAGCTGAAGGATGAGTGTGTGGCATTTATTGTAATGGATATCGCAAAGCAGGTACTTTTGATTTTAATGTAGCGCTTTCTAACATCTTCTTTTCAACATGCAGCCTTTCCTGCCTTAGATGTCATTACACTTAGTCAATGAGCAAACATAAATCAGAGGAAACAGAGGCTGAGGAGGTCTAACTTACACCTCCCTCTCAAGCACTTCTGAATCTCGCCAGCTGACTAATGAAGCACCACTGCATGCAAAACAGTTCATGCCCAGCCTAAAGCAGCAAGCAGATGGATGCATTTAACCTTCCACAGTCAAGCATCCTGCCATTCCAGCCAGTTGTGTGCCAGAAGATGCATGTGAAAATCACAGGAATCTTTGCTAACTCTCCCAGCCCTCCTGGACCAGCAGCAGGACGTCTCCTCTTCACGGAGCCAGCCTCCTATCTGGGCACACCTACACCTCCCTTGCTGGATAAGATTTCTCGCAGGAGCTCATGGAAGTAGCCCCGAGGAGCAGCTCTTTCCCTTGGCTGTTGCCCCGGCTGTGCCGTTTCCCACCCCAGCCCCACCGGTGCCCGTCCCCGCGGGGAGCAGCGCTGCTCCCCGGGGCTGCCCGGGCTCCGGCTGCCGGAGCCGCCGGCGCTTACCTTGGGACACGTTCACTGCTGGGCTCGCTGCCACCACTGCCCTGCCAGCCTGCCGGAGACCCATCCTTTCAGAGACCCTCCTCGCCTGCTCCTCTAATGGGAAGCACAGCAGCTGTTACTGCTAATACCCACCACCCACGGCAGCTCTCTGCCAGTGCCCAAATCCTGCTTTAATCCTATCAGTTTTTTCTTCACATCCTACCCCTTTTTTTCTTTTTTTTTTTTTTTTCCTTTTCTCTTTTGTGTGTGTGTGTGCGTTAAATCTCCAAGTTTCTTCAATGAAAACAAAGGCAACTAGTGGGGAAGGGAGGGGAAGACCCACATCACATCAAATCATGGGGTTTGTGTGGGACACCCTGAAACTCCTTTGCAGAGGTGCAGGAAGATGGGAATTTTTCTTCTCTCTTACCCTCCCCACACACACATCCCCTTGTTCATGTTGAAGCAAAGCCAAGCCACATCAGCTCCCTCAATGACCCCTGAGCAGTGTGCCCTGTCTCTCATGCTTACCTGGGATTAATTTTGGCAGTAAAAGCAGAATTTTGCTACAAGGGCTGGGAATGTTCATCCCATGTGCCAGCCTCACCAGAAAGAGCCATCAACACCCCGCAAATCCCCTGAAGCTGGTGCAGGGGACCAAACCTCTGATAAGTGTGACTGTCCCCTGGCACATGAGCTGTATTCATGTCCAGGCTATCAGGCCTGCTCCTTGCCTGAGCTTTGCTGCAGCTGTGCTGGCAGTCAGTGGCAGAGCTGATCCTGTCCCTCCTCACTGCAGACTGCTCTGCTGATCAGGGCTCTCTGACGACCCGGGCCACTGTCACCAGGCTCGCCCTGCTCCCTGCCAGTGGCTCATCTCTGCCCGTGGTGCCTTATCTGTAATCCTGCTTGGGATCTGACCATTGTGTGAGTCTCTCCAGAGGGGGCATCCTGGTGACCTCTGCCTAGGACACCCCCCAAATACTGGGGGCAAGCTTGCAGATGCTTCACTTACTAGCGCTGCTCCCGTCAGCCTGCCCTGCTCTACACCCGTCTTTTGGAAGAGACTCAGAATGCTGGGCTGGCACTGAGGTTCTGCTGCTGACAGCCCAGCTCTCAGCTGTTTAACTGGTTAGAAAATATGGAAACTGGTGGTACTGGGCTCTCATAAGGCTACTCTTCTCTGCATTTCAAAGACACCTTAAAAACACTGAATTTCAAAATATAAGGTAAGTCTTGTAGTTTCCTTTTCTCAGTGGAAACAGAGCATAGTTCAGGGGAGGGAGGACAAGTTTGCATTCTTGATTGTTCCAGCTTGCAATTGCCCATCCTTCCTATACAAAAGAGAATACCTTTATGCTGTATTGATGGCTAATCCTTTCCTGAAACCAGCACGTCCCTTACAGTTTTTCCTTCCTAACTTATTCCTAAACTCAGTGAGGGCCATTTCTCCACTGACTCCCACCTGGAAAAAAGGGAAGAAACAGCAGTGTTCAGTGTTTGCATGAAGCACCATGCAAAGCTGTAGGGAGAAGAGGCTCAAACAGATCCAACCCATGTGTAACAGCAGAGGATGCAGGGCAGCATTGAACAGTCCATGCTCAATTCCAAGGCTGCAGCAGCCTCTGGCAGGGCAGGGCATGCTGCTGTTCACAGGTGCAGCAGCACCAGTCAGATGGCACTACCTGCACAGTGTTAATTGCTGGGTTGATCTGAAATACCGCCTTACACAGCATTCATCCTCACTGTCTGCTCTCAAGCACAGGAACTCAGTGGCTTCAAAGCCACAGTCAAAGCAAATGTCACAACCATCTCCTCAGAGGTGGAAAAAGCCTGTCACAGTCATTGCCATGACACAAGCACCTACCAGCAGCTTCGAACTGCTCATTCAAATGCCAAGTGACAGGCAGATGTTTCCAATAAGAAATACAGCCCTCTCAGAGCCTTTGGTTGCATCACCCACCAGGACAGCATTGCCTCAGCCTTCTCTGGCCAGGGCTGTGACCTGCTGGAGTCACTTGAGCTCAGCCGGGCCCAGCTCTGACCATGGGGCCCAGACAGACCACGTGGCACCGCTGGAACTGGAGAGAGGTTTGCTTTTTGTCATAAATGTCTTTGTCAGTAGGGAGCTGGCAGAAGAATGGGACATCAGACAACTTACACCCTGCCTATTGTTTTCCCAGCAGCGCTTGTGTAGTGGATTTCTAGAAGGAAAAAAACCCCACAGACCACAGCTGTGAATTTGAAATAGCACTGAGGACAACTGTGCATGCTCTGTAATGACTTGATAATTAAGATAGAGTATAAACCATATAACCTGAAATGTCACTGGAAAGCGCACAAAAAGATTATAAATCCAGTAACACTGAAGGTTCTCTGGTCCAGAAACTCTGTCCTTCTTGCAGATTGCTTCTACATCTCCACATCACCAGGGCACAACAGGGACAGCACATGTGAAGCAGGTGCAGTGGAGATCAGTTTGTAATATGGGCATGGACATAAGAAACTCAGAGCTTACACTCCAGACCAAGCTGGTTGCTTCATTGACAGGTGGGGAAATCCTTTTCTGCTGCAAAATAATAAGGGTTTTAATGAGATAGGAGTCCCTCCTGGTCAGCTGGAGCCACCTGAGTCCTGTGAACAAAGTTTGAGGGGGTTTAGGGAAGAATGGGCAGGTTGATCAAGTAGACAGCTTGAAGGTGGCAAGAGTTGAGTTCAGATCACGAGGAGCTGACCATTAAACCAGAAAAGGTGGCAGCATCCCCTTAGTTAAGAATATTTCAAGTAATCCTTAAAACAAAGAGCAGTGTTCAGCTGTGAGATGAGTGGTTAAAAAGCCATGGTAGTCCCACAGGGAGAATGGAGAACGAGCTCTACAAACTGGCATCTCAGGGTTGACCTGTGCACACTGTGCCTCTGTCTTTGGGGAGACCAGGATGTTTCTCTGATACTAGTTAGGAAGAGGGTTGGCAAAAGTACTGGCAGGTCCTTCCCCTTTTATCCAGTTGACTATTCTTGGCGTTCTTCTGTCACTTACTGAAGTGTGATAATGTCTAAAATGTCACTGCTGGCAATGAACTGGCATATACACATGCATGCATCATACATCATTGTGAGTCTCTTTCCCTTACAAATTCAAACCAAAATAACCCTTTATTTTATTCGGTAACTACTGCAACCTGGGCAGCTGTTCTGCTCTAGAGGAGGGATTGAGGGGAGAGAAGAGTGAAAAAGAGAGAAAGAGAAGAAAAGAGAGAGATGGAGAGGTACAGCCTAGCTACAAATAGCTTAATGATTGCTTTAATAAGACTGAATAAGATGAGGAATACAGACAGCAGGTAGAACACCCTCAGACACTGGACTCCTCGTGCACATAGCATCAGCCAGAGCCCACATGGATTTTCCTGCAGTGTGCTGCACAAAGCAGATGCAAACCATCCATGGAGAGCTGCTCTCCCTTTTTACCACTTGAGCTATTTTATAATTTCCATACAGAAAACCAACTCTCTATTCTAAAGGACGATCTCTTGCTGCTCTGTTAGATAAAGGCAAGGCCAGGCAGGTGGTGTGATCATGGCACCGAGTGGGAGCTGCCCGTGAGCTCCCTTTAGGATGACCTGGCTGGGGGATTCTGTGGCTGAGAGTCCCTCACTCAGGGTCAATACAGCAGCACAGGAAATGCCCCCTCCCATCTGATTTCAGGGCTTGGAGAACAGTTTGGCACAGAAATCCGAGAGTTTGAAACTGCTGACTCTCCAGGCTTGTTTTCAAAACCAACACAGGGCTGGAGCTGGCCATGGGTGTGAGTTGGGATATTAAAGATCAGGCATGGCTCTGGTACCATCAGTCACATGTTGCAAGGCTGTCACTTTGCAAACACTTTCATGCTTTCTTATCTCCCAGGAACAACACAGCTGTGGGGCACAGCTGGTTTTCAGAGCTGTGAAAAAGCCTGAGGAACTAATGGCCAAGTCATACCCAGAAGAGCTCTCACGAGCTGTTTTGTCATTGCAACATCTGAAAAAAGATAGAAAGAACTCAAAAGAATGATGTTCAGAGTGGTTTGCACTAGATTCCCTTTGAACTAGGAACCAGGTGGAAACAAATCTTAAAAGTGAGTGGTGATCAGGGTATACAGCTTTAAAACATAACGTTCCTAGCTTGCTCTGCTCCCTTTATATTGGGGCAACTCTAGGGCACTGCAGGCTTTAGTAGTGACTTGGCTTTGTCTGTGCCACCACACAGTGACTACTTGCCTCCTCTTTCCAGGCTTTCTCTAGTTTCCATGAGGTGTACCACAAGGTATAGTGTGCTGCAGCTCCCAGCCAGGCTTTTGTTTAAGATGTGACTCAGTCTGGCTTTTTCAAGTGCAAGAAACTTGTGCTGGATGTGGGCATGTAGCAAATTCATGCTACATGCTCTTCATGGAGTGTCTGTGAACTGAGTGTGTAGCTGAGAGTGGGGTAGTGGTTGAATGGCCATGGTTCTAGTGTGATTTCATTGCATAAAAATACTGACTGTCAACATGAGTGCAACCTTAGTCTTTGAAATTCAGTAATTTTTATTAGTTTTGGATTACTTAGTTTTGGGTACATTTTTCTAAGGAAAGTGGTAGACAAATGCTTGCAGGTTGTTCAAGGTATTAATGTTTCATGGTCAGTTCTGATCTCTGTGAGCTTGATCCGCAAGTGAAACTGCTTTATACACAGATATTGTGGCAACAGCATCAGGATATAGTAAATGAGGTCACATAGAGAATTTATAAAATAAACTGAAAGAGACCATGGGAAGTAAAAGCTTCTTTTGCTCCTTTTGAAATTTAAATATGAATTACAACAGCTGACCTTCAATGCAAATCTTCCTACCTCACAGAGTAATAGCAACCTCATGACATAGCATACATTAAAAAAACCCTTGTGTAAACTACATAGTATTTATATTTATATAGAGTTTAGTATGTGATCAGACCACCAGAAGTAGCAGATTACAACTGAAACATGTTTTGTAATTAGACTTGTAGAAACCACAGCTAAGAAGTTAATGCAAACTCGGCATTAAGTCAAAGTCTGCAAAATGCGTTGCTGTACATGGAAAGGTGTGTGGAGGGGGACAGGAAGGTGGAGAGGGGAAAAAAAATTAACCCTATATTAAAACAAAAAACCAAACAACAAAATGTGGACAGTCTCCAGGACTGAAAGCAGACAGTTACCCACCAGCTACATATAGACGACAAGGCAAATGAAAAATTGCATGCCCCACTTGGAGGTACATCTTCATTTTTAAAAAAAAAGTCACTTACAGAAGAGCAAGTTGGTGATTTGTCTTATATCCTGGACCTTTTTCAACCCTTGTCAGAAGATGATAAATTATTGAAGCCTATTGTATGGTAACAACTCTATTTGTGTGTTCTGGCATGGCTTCTGAAGTGCTTAATGTGGAAAGGTTAACTACTGACTGCAAAATAATTTAGAATTGTTTCTTCATCTTAAAATACAGTAAAATTAAAAATTTGCAGTTCACATTCTCTGCCTTTTATAACTGGCATGTTACTATTCCCTGCTTGCATCAGAGCTACTGTACTTGGGAACAATGGGAAACAGAATTCACAGTTGTCTTGTGCTAATCCATCCACAACTAGAAGTATTTTTGTTCTTTGAGGCATTATAAACTGTCCAAAGAATAAAGACAGGCTTCAGAAAGCTCATGTAAAAAAATTGACTCAATAACCTCACCATGAAGTACATTACCCTAACTTACTACCTTGTCATGAAGAACAAGGAAACATTCTGAGTGTGTGATGTTAAGTGCAGGAACACTCAGGTGAAGGAGTAGCTGAATTTTCAGAGTTGGTTTGGGTTTTTTTTCTTGGCAGACTGCATGTCAAAGGAGAAGATACACTTTAAAAATTGGAATAAGTATCCATGTAAAAGTGAGCTGCATTCATTCATTGTGCTTTGATATCTGGGATTGTTGCAAAATACCCACAAGCAAGTTCCATCTCTGCTGTCTGCTCAGAGGTTCCCCCTCCCAAATGTATATCCCTTACTCTAATGTGCTTGTTCTCATTTCTGGCCAGAGGGAATATAGAGATGGTACCAGGTTGTGTGGGGAGTGGATGGGAGAAAGAAGGAACTGGCTGGAGAGAGCACATGTGCTATGTTGACAAAAGCTTCCACACATTCCTAGTGTGTTCTCAGGAGTAGATTTAGATATTAGTTAAAACTGCTTTTTACTGAAGAAGTCCATTGTGTTTGGTAGAGAGGCACAATAAAAAGGTCACCCCAAGCAGAGGAAGGGTGGGGGGTACACAGGCAGGAGGTGAAGTAGCTACTAGGCTGTACTGACATACCAACTGAGAGCTCTTCACCTCTGACTGACTTCCTCAGCTGGCACAGAGCTTTCTTTTCACCCTTAAGGCTTTTCTTCCATTTGATTCAATTCTTTCCCCACCCTTAACTATTGAAGTGTCACTATTACATCCCTTGATTCAATCCACAATTCAAGATTTTTTGGACATCTGAACTTTTTAGCCGATGACTCTTACTAGACTGGCATTTAAAGCTGACCCTGTGTTTTCCAAAAGGGACAGGTCATTGTCACCAAACCATCAGCATTTCCCTTCCCACCACCAGTTAAACTATTGTTTTGCCATCAATACAAGCCTCTGATTTGCAATTACTCCATGCTTGTTTACCTGCCAATCAGTATT